>NC_057862.1:123970897-125170897 GCF_019393635.1 Dromiciops gliroides
TATTGTCTCAGCTAGTTTGAAATGTCCTAGAAAAAGAGTGTCTATATCCTATGGAAAAAGAAGTATATATGTGTGTGTGTGTGTGTGTGTGTGTGTATGTATGTATGTATGTATACACACACATATAGGTGTATATATCTATGTATGTATGTATACACACACACACACACACACACACACACACATATATATATATATATATATATATATATATATATATATATATATATATATACACACACACACAATACCACCCCAAACAATAATAGCTTACACTTCCATGGTACCTTACAGTGTCTAGATTTGGAAGCTGACTTTCAGGGAAGTGCACTATCAAGTCAGCAGAACCAGTGCCTTACCCAAAGTCACACAGCCAGTAAGCAGCAGGTTCATGCCATGACTTAAGCTTGGAGTTCTGCATTCAGAAGGTAAAGATCTGAATCCAAATCCTCTGTGACTTTGGGCAACTCATTTTTACTCCCCTGGGCTTCTATTTCCTCAGCTTTAAAATGAGAGGTTTGAACTCCAACCCTTCTAAAAACCTTTCTACCTCTAAACATATGATCAAATATCTTTTTTAAATAAACATTTTTATTTAAAGTTTTGAGTTCCAAATTCTATCCCTCCTCCTCACTCTCCCTTCCCCTCTCCATGGGGTAGTAAGCAATCAGATATAGGTTATATATGTGCAATTATATAAGAAATTACCATATTAGTCATTTTGTATAAGAAAACTTGAACAAAAGAAAAAAGAAAGTTTAAAAAAATAGCATGCTTCAGCCTGTGTTTGATCAATATAATTTCTTTCTTTGCAGTTGGATAGTATGCTTCACCATTAGTCCTTTAGGACTGTCTTGGATTATTGAATTGCTGAGAAAAGTTGTCATTCACAATTCTTAATTGAATGTTATTGTTGTAGCTATGTACAACATTCTCCTGGTTCTGCTCACTTCACTATACATCAGTTCATATATGTCTTTCCAGGCCTTTCTGAAATCATCCTGCTTGTCATTTCTTATAGCACAATAATATTCCAGCTTGTTTAACCATTCCTCAATTGATGGACATTCCCTTGATACCCAATTTTTAGCCACTATAAAAAGTGCTATAAATATTTTTGTACAAATAGATTCCATATCTTTTGGCACTTGATTCAGTGCTCCTTCTGGTTCCTTTATGTAAATGGATCTTGGTTACTTTTCATATCATTTTAGGGTAGGAAAAATGGAGGTTGGATTTCTTGACACCAAGGTAAGAAGGCTATATCTTTGATTTTATTGATATAGAGAGTTCTTAGGTAAGGAAACTCTCTCTACCGATGCAGGTTGGCACCTTCTCTACCACTTACTTACTGTCTTAGAAAGTTTCTCAAGAGCTTCGAGATTAAGTAACTTGACCAGGATCACATATTTGGTAAGTGTCCGAGGCTGGATTAGAACCCAGGTCTTCCAGATTTTTTGGCTACCTCTCTATTCACTACTGGCCCTGATAAATAGCCTCATGTACATAGTTATATATTTCTGAACATCTATCCTGCATTCTGCTTACCATGGAATGAGAAGGAAATGTATCTAACTTCAAGGAGAAGAGAAGGAATAGCTCCTTTCAGTCAATGAGTGCATATAGGCTTTCACTGAGGGCAACTGTGTGCTGCAGTGGATAGAGTGCTGGGCCTGGAGTCAGGAGGACCTGAGTTCAAATCCAGCCTCAGATACTTACTAGCTGTGTGACCTTGGGCAAATCATTTAATCCTGCTTGCCTCAGTTTCTTCATCTGTAAAATGAGATGGGGAAGGAAAGGGCAAACCATTCTAGTATCTCTACCAAGAAAATCCCAAATGGGATCATGAAGTCAAGAGTCAAACACAACTGAATAACAATAGCAAGTCTTTCACTGACTGTAATATTCTCAGGATTGAAGGAACACAGAGGTTCTGTGGAAAGGGCAGTGGTGCCCAAATACTGGCCTTTAGGAGAGCAGGCTACAGAGGAATGCAAAATAAGTGACAGGAGCCTAAGCCCTGCATAGTGGAGGGGGGGGAGGTGGTGGGAGGTAGGGAGAGAATCAGCAAGCATTTCAGATCCAGCTGGGGAAACTGCAATCAAGCTCCAGGCAAATCAAAAGAACTGAGAATGGATGGCATGGTGGGAGCTGAGTGGCTGAGGAAAGAGGCAAAGAGCAGGCCATCAGCGGGGCTGACGTCACCTGCAGAGAGAAGGGGAAAGTGTGTGCATGTGCTTGTGCATGTGTGTGTTTGTCGTGTGTTGAGGAGTGGGGGAGTTAGGAGAGGTTTGCTCCTAAAGAAAGAAGCAGAGACCTAAGAGGAAGAGAAGGGAACCTAGAACTGCAAGCTGTGGGCAGGGCACACTCACACCCACACCCCCCCCCACACACACAGAGGCAGAGTGCTTTGAAGGTTCTCAAATGTACCAACAGCAACCGGAATATCAAACCAAGGTCATTTTAAAAATGAGAGCTGTGGATACCTCCAGCTGTTGGGGGAGGGAGAAAAGCTAGGATGGGGTTTGGGTGGGGAGTCACCTGCCAATGAAGCTTGAGAAGATCAAGTTCTTTGGGGATCACTGGTGTCTAGTGAGTGATGGAAAGAGAGAGGTGCTGAGGACACATGGAGGTTCCAAGTCTGCCCTATCCCTACATCCCTGAGTGACACGAGGTAAAATTTATTTCCCCACTAAGAGCCCCCCCCCACTCAGCTTAGAACAAAGGTGACCATTCCCAAGATAAGCCTATTTCACCTCTCACCCATCACCAACATAGGCAACATTTACTTACCTCACACTTAGTCACTCAATTTCTGGTGGAAATGAATAAATTCTCATGGGCAGATGCAACTTTGGAATGGCTTTTGCATCTGGCTGTCTCTCCCTCTTACTCAGTTGCTTTATGATCACAATGTCATTATAGGGGAAGAGTGACAAATTCTTTTTTTAAATTCTGGTGTCCTCCCAGTCATGTTCCTATGGTTACACTAACTGAGGACTAGAAGGCCTCAGGTGCTGAACTAGGTAAACCATGAGCAAGTGCTATCCAACAGTCGATCTTGAAGGAAGGATTAGTAGGAATTAGAGGAAGAGAATGTATTTAGTTCAGTATTTTCTTTCTTTAAAAAGGAAGGGCCTGCCTTTCATCCCTACTTTTGGGGAAAGCTGAGGCTGGTGGATGGCTTGAGTTCAGAGTTCTGGGTTTAAGTTGGCTAAGCAGATCAGATGCCCAGACTAAGTCTGGCACCCAGCAAGTGGGGAAGGGGTCATGGTGGAAGGACCAGGCTGCCTAAGGGGTGACAGACTGGCCACATTGGAAATGTACCATATCAGCTCTTTTACCAATCAATAGAATTGGGCCCATGAGTGGCTGCTACAATTCCAGCCTGAGAGAGATAGGGAAATCTAGTCTCATCAAAACAAAGTAAAAATTTTTTAAAAAGGTGTTGGGGGTTGGAGGAAGGTTCAGGAGACAAACCAGGAAACCACTGGCCAGTGAATTTAACATCTGGTGTAGGGAAACTCTTGGAAACCAGCTCAGAGGATGTGGTGGGAAAACACCTGGAAAAGCAAAGATCGACGAAGGGGGAAAGCAAGGATTCTGGCTCAGGGAGGACATGCGTAACTAATCTGCTGGCTGCTTCACGGACAGAGCTGCTGAGACAGATAAGATGAGTTGAGTGGAGGCCACGGGCCTTGAACAAGCATTTGAAAAGGTTCCACTTCAGATTAATGGCTCAGAAGAGAAAGTTCCAGAATGGGAGGTGGATTGAAGTGGGGATGTTGGGGTAGGTGGGGGAAGCAAAATGTGACTGGTACAAAAACTGGCTTGAGGAAAGAGAGTCATAAATGGAAACATCACTCCTTGGATGGAGTCCTACCTGTTGCATTCCCCCAGGATCCTCTGACAGACTTTCTTATTCATAATCTTTCCCCTCCATTTAGAGGAGGAAGTTGGTTGTATGAGCCTCCTTGTAAATGTCTGATTGAAAGGGGCATTTAATAACCAGAGATAGAAGACAGAAGGGGAAAGGGAAGGTAGGTGGGGGACACAGTGTAGTCTGAAAGCAATGAGGTGGGGCCCTTGGCCAGCAGACTGAAAAGAACGTTTTCTAGGAGATAAAGAGGAAGCATCTGGGAGTGGAGTTGGGGAGAGTGGGTCAGTCAACAGCCCCCAATGTTGGGGAGAGGATATGGGGGATTAACATTGAAGGCTCATCCACATCCGCCTCTGCACACAGCTGTGGTAAGAATGGGAAGCCAAACACTGGGGCCCTTGAGAGAGGGCCTTTTTCCTCTGGGAGGAGGTGGATGACTTACAAATGAGGGGAAAGGTTCTGGAAGGTCATTCCTGACCAAGTGAGTTTAAGCTTTGAAGGAAGATGGAAGACACAGACTTATTCATGGAAAGACACAAAATAGTAAGTATACTCTCATGGTGGTATTAGGTTCCAAACTTCTATGGATTAGTATTCCCTTCAGAAATCCAGTGAACAAATAGAATAATTATTAAAATATCTAAGGCTATAAGGTTTATGTTTTGAGAAGCATCATGGAATAGTGTATAGGTTGTCAGCTTTGGAGTCTACTAGGTTTGTGTTTGAGTCCTGCCTCTGACAAATGCTAGTTATGTGACCATGGGTATGTCACTTAACCTCTCAGTGCCCCTTGAATTTCTCTAAGAGGATATGTTTCAAACACTATCTATATCTGTAGAGGGAATTTCCACACCCAGAGAACCCCACATTTTGAGATCTTAGATATAACCCCTCTCCCCCCAAAATTAATTAAATTCTAGCTTTCTCCTAACCAACTGTTCTTCTTGTCATTGAAACTCAAGTTTTAGATAAGCCAATGAATCACTGACCATGTCAAAGGTTATTTAAGCTTACATATATTCCTCATAGGTGAGCTGAATCAGTCAACCATCCTTGGGTTGACCTGTTACTCTTCTAATACACAAGTTTATTTTATAAATGTTATTAGTTAATTTGCAAATATTTGGTAGGTACCTATCTGAAAAGTATTGTGGTAGGTACACAGATATATAAAACAAAATATTTATCCCTCCAAAATAGCTAGAATCTTGTTGGAAAATGTGAAAAGATAACCAACAATTAGAGGTGAGGAGAAAGGTGTTAAATGAACAAGCCATATAGGTAAAAAAACAGTAAGAGAAATTCACAAATGAGAGATCATATCTGCTGATATCAAGCAGAAGAGGCTTTACAGAAGAAGCAAGATTTGAACTGGGATTTGATGGATAGCAAAGGCATTACATGGAAAGGAGAGATCAGGTATTCTAGATGAAGGAAATGGTGTGAGAAGAAATGAGAAAGAAAAATATTTTTGTTCAGATGACAGTGGAAAGAGACTGCTTATGATTCAGGGTTCGTGTTGGGGAATATTAGGATGTAAGTGTGAAAGGCTATTTAGAGGATGGATTATTAAGGGACTCAAATGCCAAGCCAAGGATAAATCTTGCAGGCAAAGGGGAGCTATTGGCCATTTTAAAGCAGGGAAGTAACATTGCCATGAACAAGATTCTTTACTTTCCCTTTGCATTTATGCACATTCTAGTCAATAGCTAGGGTTTACACACCTCTCTGGAAGTCTAGGGATCGAAATGTTGCCCTGTTCCATTACTTCTGAGCTAGGACAGGGTTACATATGGGCTGCCAACATGTGACCTGGGGATGTAGCTCAGTGAAGTGTAATACTTCTCTAACTTTTTGTTCTCAGGATACCTTTATACTTTTAAAATTACTGAGGCTCCTCCTCCCCCAGAGCTTTCATTTGTGTGTTATATCAATTGATATTTATCTAAAACATCTTATTATTACTATGAAATAGTTTTGATATCCCAGTCCTCCTGAAAGGGTCTTGGGCATGCCTGGGATACCCAGACCATATTTTGAGCACCATTGGTATAGTGGAATGAGCACAGGATTTAGAGTCATCTGTGACATGAAGGAAATGGACTTGTTAACCTCTGAAGTCCCTTCCAGCTTAAAGTCTATGATCTTATGTTCTGTGATGCTGTGAACTTGAAGTGGTATGTACGTCAAAACACTGAATTCTCTAGCCTCTCTCATGGTTCATTAATAATCCTTTCTATTGCCTTTACTTGATCCTTCTTACCATAGAGTAGAAACTCATAAACTGTCTCCCAAAGAGCACAACAATATTAATTTTAGTTCAGAGATCCATGGTGGTAGAATTAACTTCTTCACATGTGCTTCCCTTTGGGATTTATCTTGGTGACAAAAGAGTGAAGCAATAGAAAGGGTTTGAGGGATAAGTGGGATGCCAGTGAAGAGATGCCAGGGGAATTCCCCAAGAGAGGCAGTTGTAAGAGAAAGTGCTTTCTGGGGAAGTTGAGAAGAGACAGGAGCATTTCATCTGGACTTTAGAAAGAGCACTCCACAATGTCATATTTGAAAAGAAACACCCAGGCCAGAAGAGGATCCCAGAAGGAGGGAAAGAGAATGAAAGAGGAGTTGAGAAAGTAGTAGAGGAATGGATTCACTCAAAAATGAGCCTGAGATCCATCTTTCAGCACCTAACTTTCTCACTCCAGATGGCTTTACTTCTGAAGTTCTCTTGCTCTGTAAGCTTGGCTGGGTTATTCAGTTCTTAACGAGAGCCAGAGAAGACCTTTTATCATAGTGTATCCAGATGGGGGATTAGGAAAGTTGGGTATCAATGGGCAGAGTTGGGGGATGATGGGGAATAATTGATAAAGAAGCCTAGGGCAGAAGTACTACATGGTCAATAAAAGATTGGGCTCTGTCAAATGGCTTGATGGACTTTCAGCCACAGAGCTCAGAGTGGCACTTAGGAGAGGAGACATTTATTTGAACTTTAGCCTCACTTTCTGAACTTCTTGAGTCAGGAAACGTGAGCTGGAAACCTCCCCAGAACAAATAGTACTGTGAGGTCTTCAGTTTTCACTATTTCCAGAAATAGCAGCCTTTCCTTTCCTTTCCTTTCCTTTCCTTTCCTTTCCTTTCCTTTCCTTTCCTTTCCTTTCCTTTCCTTTCCTTTCCTTTCCTTTCCTTTCCTTTCCTTCCCTTCCCTTCCCTTCCCTTCCCTTCCCTTCCCTTCCCTTCCCTTCCCTTCCCTTCCCTTCCCTTCCCTTCCCTTCCCTTCCCTTCCCTTCCCTTCCCTTCCCTTCCCTTCCCTTCCCTTCCCTTCCCTTCCCTTCCCTTCCCTTCCCTTCCCTTCCCTTCCCTTCCCTTCCCTTCCCTTCCCTTCCCTTCCCTTCCCTTCCCTTCCCTTCCCTTCCCTTCCCTTCCCTTCCCTTCCCTTCCCTTCCCTTCCCTTCCTTCCCTTCCCTTCCCTTCCCTTCCCTTCCCTTCCCTTCCCTTCCCTTCCCTTCCCTTCCCTTCCCTTCCCTTCCCTTCCCCTTCTTCTTCTTCTTCTTCTTCTTCTTCTTCTTCTTCTTCTTCTTCTTCTTCTTCTTCTTCTTCTTCTTCTTCTTCTTTTCTCTCTCTCTCTCTCCCACTCTCTCTCTCTCCCCCTTCCCTCCCTCCCTCTCTTTCTTCTCTGTGAATCTTAGATATCAACCTTTATCTTAAGGACACCTGCAGTTACCTCAGATTTTTCAATAAAACACCAAGTTTGAAGTTCAAACTGGAAAAGAGTTGGGGGTGGGGGATGGTGGGAAAAGAACCTGGGATAGTTGAAGATCTGTTATTTCACTTTTATCCTAGTTTTGAGCACAACTATTTAATTTGAGATTTATTAAACCTTTACTATATGCAAGATATTGTGTCAGGTATGAAAATAAAATACTTGCTGCCCTCAAGGAATTTACTCTCCACTGGGAACTTACAACATGTATGTGAATAGGTAGATTCAAAGCACATACAAGCCATTTCAAGGGGTATAAAAGGCAAAGGGGAAGGGGAGGAGGGAACATCAGGAAAGGCCTTTTGTAGAAGGTGGGACCTGAGCTAGGGAATCCTACAAGATGGAGATGAAAAGGGAATACATTTCAGACATGAGAGATAACTTGTTCTAAAGCACAGATATGGGGAGAGGGGGATGATAAATCAATCTGTTATTATGGTCAACGTGGTTTTTGTTACTTCCTGGACCATCTGTATCATACATACTCTTCCTCACCTCTTTAGCCTTTGTATTTCCTGCTCCTCAATTTCTCCTTTGGTTTCATTGGCTTCCCATCTTCTTTTCCTCAACTGGTTAAGTCACCACACCACACCATATTTCAGTTCCTTTTTACCAAGGAGTGGAGCTCTACAAAAGAGAAGGCTTCCAAATACTGAGAGGGATGTTGAGAAGACTGAACAGGCTGGTTAGAAGTACAAAAGATCTATGTAAGTAATCCTGGATCAATACCACAACCTTTCAACCCTAGCTTCAGGAATGGGCCAGAGCTCTTTGTCTCTTAATTTAAATATCCTTTCAAATTTTCTATATTGAAGCCAGTAGTCTAGAAAAGTAACCAATGGTCAAAGCTTATATTCCAAGCACCCAAGCAATACATTGCCAAGAAACCCCCCTTCAGTCCTTCTACCCCCAAACATCCTCGTTGTGTAATCTAAACTCCCAACTATACCCCAACATTATTCCTGCCCTTCTTTTCATAGTCCTTTAAACAGTCCAAGTATTATGATATTTGAAATCAGGCAATTGTTAAGGGGAACATTTGTTGAATACAAAATAATAATGGACATTATTTTTATTTGTTTAAAACTAAAACAACCAAACTTATTTTAACTTAACATCATGATTTTACTTAAAAATTCAACTTATAATTATAAGACACAAAATATCAATATGCCTGGGTACACCTGGCACTATGGTTAGGTAGAACCTATGAAGCTGCTGATAGATGACTTTCTCCTTCCTTATAGGAGTCCAGCTCACTCAAATTCTGTACACAAATTGAGTTATTATTGTATTAGGAAGACAATTCACCATTGTTGGTGTGAAATGGTTCAGACGATCTGATTGGATGATCTTTACCAGTTTACCTGACCTAGTTTCTCCTATTGTACTTGAGAATTAGTTGTTGGTGATAGACCATTGTGAAGTGTCTGATAATTGGGTTGGCCAAAATGTTAACTTAGTACTGACTCAACAACACTGGAGAAACCAATTCTAGTCCCACTAAAATCTAATTGAACTTTATCTTTAGTTTTACTTTCCCTATTGGGGGAGGGAGGCAGTTAAAAGACTAGATTAAAAACCAGTTCAAGTTATAATGCTCCTCATAGACACAGAGTTATATTAAATCCAGTGATGTAGATTGAACAATTTAGAGAAAGGACAATTGCAACTAGTGATCAATTCAGTAGTCCTATCTTCCTTGCAATTCCCTTCCCTTTACAGTCTAGGTTCAGGGCTGGGCCTATTTTCCCCCTCCTACTACTACAAAAGCATGTGTCTGGGACTCTGGGAAGGCCATTCTTCTCTATTCAAGTAAATTCCATTTTGAATCATGTGTAATTAAATGTGTGGTACTGAATTAATGTTTTATTCTGAGTGTTTTGGCAGCCAGAGGCCCTATAGTCTGGCTAGCGGAAAGAAAATACACTCTTCTCAGTGATCCTTCTTTCCTTTCCACAGTTCTCTCTTCTTCCTTTTTTTGATAAGAATCCACCCAACCCCCACCTATAATAGTTCCCAAGCCTTACTCCCTACTCGTCTCTGAACCATTGCTGCTCTAGGTAGTATCTCTTTCATAGGTGGTCTGGAGATGATGCATTTTGCTGCCACTCCTTGTCCTGAAAATGTTACCCAAATAACCAACAAGCATCTAATATGTACCTGTTATGTGCTAAGCAGAGTGCTAGGTGTTAGGGATAAAAAACCAAAAATGAATCAGTCCCTGCCCTCATGTAACATACAGTCTATCACTTTATCTCTGGTATTTTCAGATATCAGGGACAGTGGGAGGGTCTGTGGTAGGATCAGTGATGTTATAAAACTTCCCATGGTGAGAAGAAACATGCTAAGATACTATTCTGGGTGTCAGAAGACCAAGGCTCTCTACCCATCTTTGACACTGATTTAATGTGTGACTTTGACAAAGGTCTTTGTTAGGTCTCAGTTTTCTGAGAGGAACTGAGCCCTTATCTTGGGCCTTTGGACTACTAGATGATGTCTAAAGGACCTTCCATCTCTAAGATTCCATAATTCTATGAAATGAGCAGATAGTCCATGTAAATAATAGCAGAAATGGGTATCCACAAGAACATAAGTCAGATCTGAATTGTAAAGGAAGCAGAAGTATGGTCATCCCCAAATTTCTACCACCATCTGCTTTGTCATGGAGACCACATGCTGGAGTAGGGTCATTGCAGAAGAAAGACCCTGACTATTAGGAGAGGACTAGAAGATTTCATCAGGTTAAGAAGAACAAAGAGATAGGAAGGTAGTGGAGGTTGGTGGTTGATCTGAACAATGGAATGGATCCAGAGACTAGTTAAAAAGTAGATTTCAAAATGGACTGTGGGCAAGGGGCAGGTAGTTTAGGAAAGCCAATTAAAGATCAGCTGAGAAAGCAGTTGGCTGGGCTCATGGTCCTCTGAGGACCTCCTTCTCTCAGCTGCTTAGGCAATAGCCTTCAGTGAAGGATTAGCCTTGAGCTGCCCTCATGTTTACATGCAAGGGACTTTCACAGCCAGCAATCTTTAGAACAGTAATTAGAAAAAGTACTGAGGTGGCAAATGAAATTCTGTTTAGGCATTTCCACTTTGTTACATGTCTGACTGAGGGGCAGAATTCACCTTTAATGACAGAGCTTGCTGTTTGAGCAAGGATCAAGATACACACTAGAGCTTGGGGGCCTCCATTATTTATGATCACATTTTCTGGGGCAATCTGGTGCCTTCTCGATTGATCAACAACAATTGCTAGTGTGCAGCTGCCTTTGATTTGGATTTTTTTTCCCTTCATCCTGATTTTGGAGGCTTTAAGGAAAACATGGAAGGAGGAACTAGGGATCAGTACATTTAAGCAGTTCATAGGATCAATAATTTAGGCAATTCATAGATTATCAATAGAGATAGAAGGAACTGTAAAGATCACCTAGTCTAGTCCCTCATTTGCAAGTGGGGAAATGATCCTAGACATGTTAAGTGACTTGTTTAAGATCACACAAGTAATGCATCAGTAAATTATTTGTTTCCCTATCCAAGATCAATCTCTCTCTCTCTCTCTCTCTCTCTCTCTCTCTCTCTCTCTCTCTCTCTCTCTCTCATATCAATCTATTAGCAGCTTGCTGCTACAGTGGATAGAGTGATGGGCCAGGAGTTAGGAAGACCTGAGTTTAAATCCAGCCTCAAACATTTACGATCTGTGTGACCTTGGCCAAGTCACTTAACCTTCATTTGCCTCATTTCCCTCAACTGGTAACTAATAAATGGAGTTAACAATAGCACTTGCCTTGAATAATTGTGAAGATCAAATTACATACCATTTGTAATGTGCTTAGCACAGTGCTTGGCATAAAGTAAATGCTATTTTTCCCTGCCCCCTCCCCCCATCGATATATCATCTATCCTTGATTGTAACTCAGGATTCTGACACCAAATCGATTTCTCTTTCTACTTCAGTGAGCCCAGTTGGCATGAAGGCATAGCCAGGGGCAAACCCATGCTATTTTCTTTTGTAATAAAATTACCCACCCCTCACTATATTTCCTCCAATAGTTGGGCCATGTTTCAGATTAAGAAGGAATTCTAATGACTCTCTCCTTACCACATGCTCTGTTGTGGGAGGCATAGTAACCAAGACTAGAAAGGTAATAAGATTGTTATACTCTGTCCTGGTCAAATCATACCTGGAATACTGTTCAGTTCTGGGCTCTATGGCAGAGTATGGTTTCCTTATACCAATAAACTGGAGAGCATCCAGATGAACTAACCAGAATGGTGATAGAAATAAGAGATCAGGCCATATGAAAATTGATAGAAAGGCTTGCATTCTTTAGCCCAGAGAAGGGAAGAATTTTTTGCACTATGATGAGTCTTCAAACATATAAATAGCTGTCATACTGGAGAAGGAATCAGAGTTCTCCTTGGCCAGCAGATAGAACTAGGAATAATGAAGGATTATTGCAAAGAGGCAGACTTTGGCTTGGTGTGGGGGGAAAACCAAAATAAAACATTGTTTTCTAATAATTTGAACTTTCCAAAAGTGGAATGAACTACTTCTAGAGGTTATGGGTTCCCTTAATACAAGGTCTTCAACTGAAGGTAAGATTATGCTTTATCAGGTAGGTTTGTAAAGGGGATTCTTGTTCTAATTAGACTGGAAGGCCCCTAAGGTCCTTTCCAAGACTGAGGTTCTGTGATTCTAGTAAAAGAGAGGCTATGAAGACTGAGAAGGAGCACCTCTGTTTGACTAGTGAAAACAAATAAAGCTGGATTTGCCATCAGATGTCAATTTCCCCTATTGGGTAAGTCAATGATCCACTGGACACCAATAATGTGGTATTGTGTGCCTTCTTCCCATCCTTTACTTGCAGACAGCATAATCACAGTATACACAATTGCAGTGCACTCTGATGATTCCTCTATTTTGTACACAAAACTGTAGAACAAACTCCAGATTGATCCCAAGGCATTTAATTTAATCTATAGGCATCTCCATGGACTTTAGCAGGGTAGGGGATTCTCCTAGATAAATAAGTTCTAGATCCAGTGGGCCTTTAAGATGGAACCCCTCCTCCCAGGCTGTTAGATTATTTTTTAAAATTAATAAAGTATTTTATTTTTTCCCATTACATATAAAGATAGTTCTCAACTTTTGTTTATTCAAGCTTTCCAATTTCAGATTTTTCTCCCTCCCTCCCCTCCCTTCCCCCTCCCCTAGACAGCAGGTAATCAGACATAGGTTATATATATGTATATGTATATGAATATACATAATAACATTAAACATATTTCTGCATTAGTTATGTTATAAGAGAAAAATCAGAACAATGATGAAAAACCTCAAAATAGAAAAACATCAGCACCAAAAACAAAAGAAATAGTATGGTTCATTCAGCATCTATACTCCACAGTTCTTTTTTTTTTTTCCTGGATTTGGAGATCCTCTTCTGTCATGAGTTCCCTGGAACTCTTCTGTACCATTGCATTGGTGAGAAGAATATAGTCCATCACAGTAGATCAACACTCAATGTTGATGATACTGTATACAATTTTCTTCTGGTTCTGCTCATCTCACTCATCATCAGCCCACGCAAGAACCTCCAGGTTTCTCTGAACTCCTCTTGCTCATCGTTTCTTACAGCACAATAGTATTCCATTGTATTTATATACCATAACTTGTCCAGCCATTCCCCAATTAATGGGCATCCCCTCATCTTCCAATTCCTTGCCACCACATAAAGAGCAGCTATAAATATTTTTGTACATGTGGGTCCCTTTCCCCTTTCCATGATTTCTTTGGGAAAAAAACCCAAAAGTGGTATTGCTGGGTCAAAGGGTATGGACAGCTTTATTGCCCTTTGGGCATAATTCCAAATTGCTCTCCAGAATGGTTGGATCAGTTCACAGCTCCACCAACAATGCATTAGTGTTTCAATTTTTCCACAGCTTCTCCAAAATTTATTATTTTCCTTTTTTGTAATTTTAGCCAATCTGATAGGTGTCACAGGCTGTTAGATTATTAATGAGCATAACCTGTAGAACAGAAAAAGAAAGGACATTTAAAAAGGCTTAGGTCAGTTTTTGATGCATAGAGATGCTTCTGCCATACCTCTCTACCTTCTGAGTTACAACTAATACTCCTTTTGGAGTCAGGCTTACTGCTCTGGGCATTTCTTCTAACAATTCCAGGATATGACTCTCACAAACTATCCTGCTTTATTTCTGGAGTGGTCAGGTTCATAGCTTCAGGGAACCCTATTTAATGCTTCCAGACCAAACAACCCTCTCATTCTAATAGAGAACCCCATATTCCTCTGAGTTAGAGATTGGGAGATCTTCCCACGACCTTCATTTGCTTTGTAGCTGGCAGCTAACCCCCTTCACACTCTCCTCCCCCAGTCCTCCTCCCTCTTTTCCCTCTCCTGATGTTCTGGACTCTGTGCCTTCATGATCTGGCCTACAGTACAGCCAGGCAGTAAAAAGAGATTGATGCCCTGTCCTCCATGGAAAATCCATCATTGTTTGGCTCAGGGGTCAGATGGCTTCAACAGAGTCAGTTTTGAACAGCACTCACTATACAATCTAAAAGTAAAAACAAACACAAGAACCCAAATAAAAGAAAAGACATCAGAAAAAGAAAATGCTGAGTTGTGACTATTCCCCAAGGCCTAACCAGAGCCAGCCCCTTCCTGGCCCCTTCCCAATTCTTCTACCCCCTCAACCACTGTTCTCAGTGACTTCCCTATCTTCTCTGAAAAGCTCCAAGGATAAAATTTTGGCTCTTTCCCTTGAGAAGTATTCCCAGAAGAGCTCTTGAAGGAACTGGATTAGAAATAGAATTGTGAGATAAGAATAGTGAAGGAAAAAAAATGTGTGCATGCCTGGGGGTGGGGTGAATATCTTATTTTCCTTTCCTCTCAATCTAATCTGGTATCTGGTAGTGAAATGGGGCAAAGAAGGATCAGAGAAAAAAAAACAACACCAAAACACCTCAAGTAGCATTGTAGAGTCTTATCTATTGAATTCAATTAATGTGTACAGAAGGCTGAGTTTTATAAGCTTGGTCTGCCTAATTGAAGTCATTTCCCATCCCCTCACTTCTCACCCTGTATGCCTCATGAAGTCTCTTCTCTTTCCTGTGCTTAAGAAAGACAGATCTGCATTATTAACAC
Organism: Dromiciops gliroides; assembly: GCF_019393635.1. Taxonomy (NCBI): domain Eukaryota; kingdom Metazoa; phylum Chordata; class Mammalia; order Microbiotheria; family Microbiotheriidae; genus Dromiciops; species Dromiciops gliroides. The sequence continues at coordinate 123,985,703 of NC_057862.1, forward strand.
TTTCTAAAGTCTAGACAGTCAACACAACAATAAATCAAGCCCTTATTTGTAGCATTTTCTGACTTTTGAGGTGTAAATGCTCATAATGAAAATTTAACAATAAAATTTAATAAGCTGGTTTGAGCTGGTTCCAGCACACCCCTGTTTATTCCATGTTGAGGGAACGGCATATATGAACACAAATTTGTAAATTTAAAATATATACCAGATAAATATAATGTCATTGAGAGGGTGCTAACAACAGGAGGAATCAGGAAAGACATGAGCCTTGAAAGGAGCTAGGAGTTCCCCAGGATAGGAGAGAAAAAAGGGAAGATTCCAGGGTTGGCAGATGGCTTATGAAAAGACAAAGGGTGCAGCTAGGTGGTGCAGTGGATAAAGCACCAGCCCTGGATTCAGGAGGACCTGAGTTCAAATCCGGTCTCAGACACTTAACACTTACTAGCTGTGTGACCTTGAGCAAGTCACTTGACCCTGATTGCCCCACCAAAAAAAAACAAAGACAAAGAAGCAGCTGACTAGGTTTAGTAGGGGTGAGACACAGGAAGAGATAGAAGGCTTGGGAGAGTATAGTCAGATAAAAGAGTTTCCGGGTTATTGATTGTAGAGGTAGAATACTTATGGGGGATAAGAATATGAAGGGTGTGACTATTCACAAGTGTGGATGAGGTTGGTACAGACCACGGGAGATGAGGTTGATAATTGACAAAGCAAGGGAATTTGTGTGGAAATCAACATATAAATTCCCTAAGTAAAGGGGTCAGAATTGGAATGAGGAGAAGACCATGCAACAAGTCTGAACTCCTTGAGGAGGTGGAGAGAAAATCCTGAGACAAGTAGGTAACTGCTTTAAGGATCTGGATTGGGTGATATATCTGATATATCTGAGAGCGACTCTCAAGGAGGAAATGTTGCTGAGTCACAGTAATCAGAGGAGGGTCTAGAAGTGTCCAGTGTGTTGAGCAGCTGTGGGGATGAAGGGATGAGAGAATGCAGAGCTACAGCAGCAGAGTCTGGCCAGGGATGCAGTATTTCTGGAGAGGGGGGAGGTGAGTGGGGGGAGGCAGTTTCCATGATTTCAAAGAGAGAAAATGAACACGAGAGGAAGAAATCATATAACAAGGATAGTTTTTTTTTCACAATTGAATGGAGACAGAGGGATGAATCATAGGGTTCAATGGACAGGGAAGCTGGAGTAGAATTAAGGTAGGGCTGATGTGGATGGACATGAGGAAGGAAGCAGGGAGTGATAGCAAAGGAAGACAGTTTCCCCTTGGGCACCCTTACAACTCCCAATCACAGAGATTCTGAGTGGAAGGGAGAGTTTGCTCATCATCAAACCCTAGATTATTATATTCTAGTCAGTAACAATGGAAGCTGTACCCCAGAACTCAGTAGAGAGTAAGTTTGATTATAATGGCCTAAGCAAAAGATGGAAGCAAGCAGGAGGCAAGGCAGGTGGCCTTCCCCTGCCACAACCCAACACACTCCTCTTGTTAGCATCCCTATTATTATTGAGCTTCCCACTATCTCTCCAGCCATGCATGTGCATGTGCATAATCTAGGAGTCATTCACCACTCATTACTCTCCTTCACTTCCTATAACCAGTCAGTAGACAATGGCAAGTGGCCTATGTTTGGGCCTCAGTCCTGGTTTCCTTCTGGTGGCCAGGTAAAAAAGGGCAGGAGCCAAGATCCAGATAGTAGGAGATCCATGTCTAGGTTAAAGAGAACAGAGGTGTGGTTGATTTACTTACCTCTTAATCATCAATGAAGGAAAGTGTGATTCAAGGTCCAGCTAGTCTTAATGTAATTTGATTTTTCTACCTCTCAGTGGGATAGTGTTGTCTCTAGTCTTTTTTTAGATCCTGAGCTTGGTCTATATGTAGTGTCCAGGTGGCTTAGTGGTGAGGGGCAGGGGCAGGAAGCCAGATGGCAAGAGACCTGTGTCTGGGCCCTAATCCTGCTCTGGGCTTGGTATACAGGTAGTCTAGTGGCAAGAGGAAGGTGACGCCACTCAGCTTATCTACCTCAGTAGGGGTCAGTGACTTCTGTTGCTAAAGGAGGAGGGCTCCAGGATATCACTTTCACATACATACACACACACACACACACACACACACACACACACACAGATTCTCACTCTAGAAAGACAACTTGCTTGTATGAAACCCTTTGGAAGGGTCATTTGCGAGCAGGCTGGAAATAATTAATGCTATATGCAAATACCACTTCTTCTGAATCCTTCCAGATGGGTTATCTGTCTGTCAGTCAGTCAACAAGCATTTATCAAGCTCTTAATATGTGCCAGGTATCACGGTGCCTCAGGATACTGAGTTCTGGGGATACAAAGGTAGCTGTACTTTGAACTTATTCTAGGCAACTTAAAAAAAATATCATAAAACATTAGATTTGAGAACATGCCGGTCATCTTGTCCAACCCTGCCTGGAGCATGAAATCTTAAGGCAAAGGAACAATAGTAATGTTTTCATAATTCATTCTGAAAGCTATTTGGAATGAAACTAAAAAACAGGATAACCACACACACACACACACACACATACACACACACACACACACGCACACACACACGCACACTCAGAAATCTTTACTTCCCATCACATTTTCTGTAGCTCACCTGGGACTACCTGATGTGTCCTTTGCTGTCAGTTCTATTTCCATACCCGTCATATGAGATGTGCCTCTTGCTTGGTCTTGTAACATAATAATATTAATATAGATCTCTATTGGGCTTCTGCCTACTGAACAATTAGTGAAAAGGTCAATGGGTATTCCCTGTGGACGTCTCTTTCATTACAAGACCTGTTCCTATTGCAATCTCATTGTAGCATTTCTTTGGAAACAAGTTGTGGGGAGGTGGGGCTGAAAGTGGCTTCCTGTGGGGCCCTAATTAATTGGTTAAATGGTTTGGAACAGTAACAGTCCCTTATATTTATCTAGGACCTTTCCCTGAGAAGCTCATGAGGTTTCCTTACCAGAAGCTCAGCCATCTTCTCCACCCCTCCCAGATGGTAGGGAATAGTCACATGATAAATTCACCATATTAGAGATCAGGCTTGACCTGCTTAAAGTCTTATAGGAAATCTTGTATGGGTTTGGGGCCCAAAGTGTTGCTTCTACCTCTAGGCCAAGTAATATGCTGCCACATCATTTCTGTAGAAAAGGAAGAGAATGATGATGGTGATGATTGATCAATTGAAGATAATTTATTACTTATGTAGCTTAACATGCTTTCTCCTAACAACACTATGAAATAGATAGTTTAGAAATAATTTTGCCCATTTTATAGTTGAAAAAATAGGACCAGAGAGGTTAAGGTATTGGTCCATGGTCACACAGCTCAGACAGTAACAGAGTTTGGACTTGAATGTAAGTCTTCTGACCTCAAGATTGCAAGATTTAGCACAGATGTATAGGATTGAGTCCTCCTTATACCCTCCCTTTTTTCCATCTGCAGATGTCCAGCACATTAAGAGGAGAGACATTGTGTTGAAGAGAGAACTGGGTGAAGGAGCTTTTGGGAAGGTATTTCTGGCAGAGTGCTACAACCTCAGTCCAACCAAGGACAAGATGCTGGTGGCAGTGAAGGTGAGTCTCAGAGGCATGTGGAAGCAAAGCAGCCGAGCTGGCTAAGAGCCCAAGGGGAGGGAGGAAAACCACTTTGCCCATTACAGGATATTGTGCTAAATTGATTGGGTTACATGGAAATGAAGGACCTTGCCTCAAGGTCAGTTCATTCTCCCCATCTCCAAAAGACTTTTTTTTCCTTTGGAAAGAGCCAGGGGCCATTGGCATGTGGCACCATAGTGGGCTAAGAGTGAAAATGGATATGACAGTATATGGAAGGCCTTGACCTGGTGCTGGTACTCCAGACTTATAAATTGTTCCAAACACTGAATGTCTACCATTTTTCTTCTTCTTCATCTTTGGCTTTACTTATAAGCTTCACTGGCAGAGCCGACATACAAAGTCTTAGTGATAGAAAACCAATTTGTTATGAGATGGGCTTATAACATCCACCATCTGCATGGCATCTTTGGGGTCCCACTGCTCTTAACTGGAATGCATCTCCGACAATTTTCTCCCACATGTCAACTTCCCTATGGAAGCTAAGGTTCCAATGGGAGTTTTCCCACTCACTGAAAAGCTCCACACATTAGGAACACATACTCAGCTACCATCTGTGGTAGAGGCAATGGATACCATTCATATTCACTCAGAGCATCAGTTGTTTTGTGTTTCTATAGCTTTAGGGAAAGTGCCCTCTGGGTTCTACAAAGCTCAAATGATTTGCAGACATGGGATATGCCCAAAGCAGAAGCGGCATGGAAGATCCTTCCAATACTGGGGTTGATCCTCATGAGATCAGAGAAGGAGTTAAAGCTTTGGGAAACGCAGTATAATAAGGGGTGTGTGTGTGTGTGTGTGTGTGTGTGTGTGTGTGTGTGTGTGTATCTAGGCTAGAAGCAGTAAGAAATGAATATTTCTCTTATATTTAATAACTAATTATTTTATTGGGACCAAAGTGGTTTTTTTTCCCCCTTTTCTACTTCCATATCTAGAAACCAACCAGTGTGGTCAATTTCTCTTACAGATGTACTCAGGCCAATATCTAATTTGACACTAAAAGAAATTCTCAGTTTAGACCAATGGGTATATTCCTGCTCGTTGTGTTTGGTCAGATGGGTCCTGGAAAACAGGTGATATGGAAATTGATGTCTCTGATCAATATTTGAGTGACCTAAGTCATTCCAATATAGCCTACCTCCCATTTGTTTAAACAATCAGAGTTGAGGCAGCATCCCTAGGGAATACCTCCTATTTGAAGGACATATAAACTGTGACCCCCACCACCATTAGCAGTCTTTGGTCTAAGAGAGATAACCAAATGACCAACCTTTTATTAATAACTTGCTGGCCTTTATTATTAAAATGATGAAATTACCCAGAAACTATGTCTCAGAACTTTTTAATCGACACAGAGTAATCTATATCTCTATCTGTGTTAACTTGAAGAATCACTTTATCTTTCTGGGTATCAATTTCCTTCTTTGTAAAATGAAAGGATTGGAATAAGTGAATCTTAAGAAAAGAGACCTCTGAAAAAGATTCAGGGGACATGAGACCTGGGTTCACATCCTGGATGTGCCACTTACTGTTCAAATCACTTCACTTTTGGGGCCTTAGGCAGACATAATATGTATTTATTAAGCACTTATCATGTGCCCGGCACTGTGGTAAGTGTTGGAGACACAAATATAAGCAAAAAGGAATTCAGTTCCTGACCTCAAGAAGGTTACATTCTTATGGAGGAAGACGACACATAAAAGGGAGACGAAAAGTGGGGTGGGAGGGAGAGAAGTTAGCCATGCAGGGGCAGGATGAAGAAATCTGAAGACTTAGAAGTGCAGCCAAGAAGGGGATGAAGCAAGCACAGGCAGACTGGGATGGTCCCCAAGATGGAGGGCCCTGGTAAGCAGTCACCAATAGGAGAAGGGGGCCAGTTACAAGGCTATAACCCTTCCTTCCTTCCTTCCTTCCTTCCTTCCTTCCTTCCTTCCTTCCTTCCTTCCTTCCTTCCTTCCTTCCTTCCTTCCTTCCTTCCTTCCTTCCTTCCTTCCTTCCTTCCTTCCTTCCTTCCTTCCTTCCTTCCTTCCTTCCTTCCTTCCATCCACAAGCATTTATTAGGCCCTTACTATATGCCAGTTTAAACTCTGTGGATACAAAGAAACAAGTAAAAAATCCCCTGACCTTAATGAGTTTACACTCTAATGGGAAAATGTCCAATATGGATTGACTCTAAAAATGACAGCTGCATTTTTATACTCATAGAAATGTTGTTGTTCAGTCATTTTTGTCATGTCTGAATCTTCATGACCCCATTTGGTATTTTCTTGGCAAAGATACTGGGGTTTGCCATTCCCTTCTCCCCATCATTTTACAGATGAGTAAATTAAAGCAAACAGGGTTAAGTAGTTTGCCTGGGGTCACAAAGTTACAAAGTGTCTGAGGGTGGATTTGAAATCAGAAAGATGAGTCTTCCTGACTCAAGGCCTGGCACTGCACCACCTAGCTGCCCCACTCATAGAAATACAACAATCATACTCTTTTCCCATAATCACCTAGAGCCTTTTCTATTTTTTTTCAGGTGTGAGGTGGGAAGCAGGGGGATCTCAGAGCCATGAGACTTTGAATCTCCCCACCCACCTGGTCAATGCCCCATTAGACTTGTCAAGGTCCTTTAGAAGTGACTTGTCACTCTGTGGTGAAGTCCAAGTTTTAGATGGTTTCTGCTTCACTCAGGCTTTTGCTCATTTGTGGCCTTTGTGAGGAAAAGGGTCAAATTCTCCCCAGTCAGGAGTGATGGAATCTGAAAGTAGCTATGCATATATGTGACTGCATCCTCATCACCTAATAAACAAGTCACTGTGATCTTTTCACCAGCCCTTCCACATCATCTCTCAATTTTGGTCAGAGCAGAGCAAGAAAGATTGAAAAAATTCAGTACTTGAAACAAATGGTGATCTTGGATATTCCAGAAGTTTGGTCTTCCTTCAGAGTAATTTCCTATCTTCATAGAGTCATGAACAAGACTACAGTTTAAAAAAACAAAAACAAATACTATGAGTGTAAATACATTGGCAAGCCTTTATTAAGGATTGAGTAAATTCTCAATATAACCATTACTATTATTTATATAGCACTGAAAATTTACAAAGTACTCTCATTAAGTGTTTAATAATAACCATAATAATAAAAAATAAAATATGATAAAATGAAAATGCTGAAATGTATAGAACAAATTAGTTTTCACAAAACACTTTCCTCACAACAACACTGTGAGGTAAGAAGTGTATTATTATCACCATTTTACAGGTCAGGAAATTGAGCCTCAGAAAAAGATAAGTGACTTGTTCACTATTGAGATATGAGGGTGTACATAATTGTGTTATTGTGGACATTCAAGTGTGACTATAAATATTTGTGAATGTTTAACAAATATAACTGTATCCAAAAGTATGGGTGGTTACTACCCCTCTAAAAGTAGTCCCCTTGAGAGGTCACATATTTTTTGCAAGGGTGCTGTTACTTTTGCATGAAATATACTTGGAATTTCTTTGGGGATTAGGGTAATCAGAGGACCAAAGATGAGAGTTAGGAGAAACTATAAAAGTGATCTAGTCCAACCCCTTCATTTTACAGATAGGGAAACTGAGGCACAAGGGAGAGAAGTATCTTGTCCAAGGTCACACAGGTAGAGCTGGGCTAGAAATCTAGATCCTTTGACTCCAGACCCATCATTCATCATCCTATACTGTGATGGAGCATGGACTTTTAAATGTCCTCAATGGTGACAAATCATTGACCTTTTAGAGTGGTTTTGATTTTTGGAAGCTGTGAAATAGTTTCATCCTTGAATAAAGCGAGCAATCAAATTGAGTTTAAAAAGCCTGGAGTGCCCTAAATTAATAAAGCTTCCCAACAGTTATTTCACAAGCAGGCAAAGCCATGTGAGCATAATTGAGAGAAATTGGTAGCCTCCCAAGGAGACTACTAAAAAGAAGATTGTACTCTTATGGAGGGATGAGTTCTGGCTTGTTTATTTGTGACCAACAATTGGTCACTTTCTAGTGACACCTTGAATAAGTGCTATGGATACCCAAAGGGAGGCTCACCTAAATCAGTAGGACATGGAACCCATTGATAGAAGCTCTCATTAAAAAATCAGGGATTCTTGTCTGTGATATATACAACATTTAATAGCTTTTTTCAGTTGGGAATGAGCAGATCCCTTTCTTCTTGAATCACCAATACCTCTTCTCAAGCCTGTGGTGGTCCCTTAGACACTCCTTGGCTCCACTGAGCCTTACTTAGCTTGCCAAAAATTGTACTGTTTCCAGTACATAATGAAGTAAGAATAGAAAATTGTTTGCTATTCAGTCATCCCTCCTTTCTTTGATAGAAAAGTTTATGGAGCTCAGCTAATGGCCCTGGAATTTGGCTTTGTATAAATTAAAAATGTCTGTTTTCTTCTCCAATGTGTGCAGCATGCATGTGTGTACATGTCATGTACACATTTGAATATTTCCAAAGATCCAGGATTGTATCAATACAGATACTTGCTCCACTGATGCAGATTATAGATGGTTTTCTTTTAATTTAAAATTTTTTCTAAGCTTATTTTTTTATTAATAGTTGCTGACATTCAAATAAACACAAGGAAAAGAATAATCCTACACAAACCCATATACTCCAACTTGTTTACAGTTTAGTTTAAAATGTGTATATTAATTTTTAACAAAATAATAACAAAAGCATCCTGTTTGTTCCATACACACGTCTGTTCTCTTTTTATTCTGTGAATATTCTTTTCCAGATTTGGTCACTTTTATTATTATTATTCCTTTAATAATGTGTTCTCATATTGTTTTCTTCATTCTATATCCTGCTTCATATAAATCTTGAGGCAATTCTTTGTGAGTCGCTATGGCCAAAAACAAAACAAACAACAACAAAAAACCAATCATCACTTAGAGGCCAAGCTTCTACAGATGAACCTTTCTAAATTTTGACAGGATGCTTTTCTGATGACACATAACAAACAACCCATCTCTAGGGCTCTACACAAAACCTTTGGCAGGGCTTACTAGAATTTGTGTTTTTAAGAAACCAAGGATACTTCTGTGCTATGATAAGGCTTCTGAGGAGGTTCTCAGGATTTTGAGCTGGGAAGGATTATGTTGGAGGTTATATCATCTAACACCCTCATTTTACATATGAGGAAACTGAGATCCAGAAGGAAATAACTTGCTCCAAATTATACACGCATACATTATACTTGCCACTGAGGCACTTCCTAAGGAGCTAAATATATGCTTTGAACCAGCAATCATGGTTATATGTCATATATACACATAAAAACACAACACATATATGGGAATCATGGTTATATTTATATATACATACGTTACAAATACATATATACATATATGTACATATATGGAGTATTGGGGGAGGAACAAAGAGAACATAGTTTGGCTTCATCAAAGAATAAGGGGGAATAAATGTCCTTGGAAATTTAGCTTGCGAGCAGGTTGTAAAGAATTTTAAATGCTAAAAGGAAGGAATTGTAGTTTTGTCCTAGAGTCAATAGGGAGTTTCTGGAGTTGATGAAATAGGAGGAGGGTCATGGTCAGATTTACATTTAAGGAAAATCACTTTGGTAGCAGTGTGTAGGATGGACTGGGGCAATGAGAGACTTGAGGAAGGTAGACCAATCATGAGGCAGTTGGAATAATCTAGTTGAGAGGTGATAAAATAGCAACATATCCATATATTAAGAAAACTTAATATTCATTGACCCATACAAAATCAGATCCCAACCAGATAAAGCAAAATGGAAAGAAGCATTCAAATGTACATGTGTGTGCTTGCACACACATATACACCCACCCACCCACCATGATGAATATATTAAATGACTCTAAGGAATTATGAACTGATGAAAAGAATTGTACTTTTGACACTAATGCAATTTTTCTTTTCATCCAACTAAATACCCCTACTTAATCTATAAGGCAAGATGAAGTAGCATTAGAGGAAATGAAATCAACCTAAATACAAATGTGTAGAAAATACTAGGAAACAACCCCTTTCTTCTTCCCAAAGTAGAAGAGTGGATGAGGGTAGTATAGAAGGCACAGAAGTGAATGCTCTCTTCAAATATTTGAAGGGTAGGTTGTTAAATAGATTAGAGATTATAATTGTTCTGATAGTTTCCTTTTTTTGAGGCAATTGGGATAGGGGTCACATAGCTATTAAGTGTCTGAGGCCAGATCCAAATTCAAGTCCACAGTGCCTTATGCACTCACCACCTAGCTGCCCCTCTACTTGTTTGCACAGAGGTAGTTGTATGCTGATAAATATTTAGCAACCAACTCTCTGGGTGGGGTGGAGGGGTGGGGGATATACATGCACTGATTTTCAAGTTTAATCTGAATTATTAACATTTCCTCTATCATTACTAGGCAGTCATCAAAACAATGACTCGAGCCCTGATTTTTAATTTTTGTTGATTCAGAGGCATAAATGTCCATATTGAATATTTAACAACTGGGGACAACTAGGTGGCACAGTGGATAAAGCATTGGCCCTGAATTCAGGAGGATCTGAGTTCAAATAGGCCTCAGACACTTGACACTTATTAACTATGTGACCCTGGGCAAGTCACTTAACTCTCACTGCCCAGCCTCCCCCCCCCCCAAAAAAAAAATAACAACCAACTCATCTGAGCTAATAGGAACAACAAGGAGCAATGGAAAGAAATTACAGAGCCAGATGCTGGTTTGATATAGGTGGGGGTGGGAGCATTCTAAGGATAGAGTCATCTAAAAGTAGACAGCATGGGCTGACTTTGGAGGCAGTGAGTTTACCTCCACTTGATGTATTCACATCAACCTAAATACTTGATGTGAATACATCAAGTGGAGGCTGAATAGCCCCTGGGACTGGGAATGAGAGTAGGGGAGCGGGAAGTGGGATTACAGTGGGGACTCTTGGTCAGGTAACAAATAAGATCATATAGCCTCAGAGTTCTCTTCAAATTCTAAAATTCATTAGTTCTGTGAGAATGAGTATGCTGTCACTCATTTTGAAAGAATTTTTCCAAAATTTCAGATATCTTGAGAGGCAGTGTGGTATGTTAGAAAAAAAAATCATTAAACCATGAAACCAGAAACCCTGAATATTCATACTGATTTGACCATTTACTCACTATTTTAGTATGGCCATTATCCTCAAATCTCAGTTTTCTTGTCTATAAAATGGATTCAATATACTACCTAGCTCATTTGAGTCTTTCTTCTATTTCCTTCCCCTCTTTCTCCTCATCCTTCCACTTCCTCCTCTTCTCCCCCTCTCCCTCCTCTATCATCATCATCTTTATCATTCTTCAAGGTCATTTTTCCGTATTTCTTGCCCATGGCCATGCAAAAGAACAAAGATGGATAAAAGGCAATCTAATAACGGGCAATACCATCCTGTGCCAAAGGATTAGGCTCTGATTTTAGAGTCCCAGATGGAAAGTCATTGCCTTCTCCTAGTCACCTAAGGCCCAGTCTCACTATTTAAAACTCAAACCCATCTTATTGCCTCTTACCTATTTGTAGTTAGTTGGAATAGTAAAAAGTGACAGATTTGGAGTCAGAAATAGCTGAGTTTGAATTCAGCCTCAGATAGTTACTATTTGACTAAATAAATCACTTAAATTCTCTGTGTCTCAGTTTCCTCATCTGAAAATGAGAGATAATCTCCATGATCCCTAAAGTTCCTTGATCTTTAAACCTATGATCATCATAATAACTGTTAGCTCCCTTCTTTCAGCAATAATGAAAGTACTTTGCAAGTCTTAAGGTGCTATAGGATGTGAGCTATTATAATTATCTATTCTTTAAAATATATGGGTCTGAGGTTTCAAGTATAAAGTCCATTTTAATGTTAGAAATGACGTTGATATTGAGCAAAAAAAAAGGAAAAGAAGAGCAAGATATTTTTTTTTTCTTTTTTAGTGAGGCAATTGGGGTTAAGTGACTTGCCCAGGGCCACACAGCTAGTAAGTGTTAAGTGTCTGAGGCCGGATTTGAATTCAGGTCCTCCTGACTCCAGGGCCAGTGCTCTATCCACTGCGCCACCTAGCTGCCCCAAGATTGTTTTTTAAACCCATGAGAAACTCAGAAACAGTCAACGATAAAGCAGCAATAGCCCCAGGGGAGGTGGCTGGTGCTGTCCAGCCAGGTTCAATGTGGAAAATAACCAACTATTTCCATTGATGTCCATACTGTGAAAAAGAATGATTTCAAGAGATGGGAAAAGGCCATTTGGTTAGCTGATATTTGGTCTGTTTTTTTTTTTCTCTCATAAATCTGACATCTGCATAAATCTTCATACTTATCTCTCCACCTAGGCTGACTGTGTTTATGTCATTATCATTATCTATATTGAGATCCACATCTTTATACATGAATGAAAATGCATTTATTAAGTGGCTACTATGTACTAGGCACTTTGCTAAGTGCTAGGGATAAGGATACAAGACAGCAGGATAGTCCTTTGCCTTAAGGCAACACACATATACTGGGGAGTGGTGATTAAGGAGAAGTGTCTTGGATAAGGAAGATAGAGGGAATGGTGATTGGTATCATAGAGTAATTAATTGACAAGTCCTTACTAGGAATGGTAGCAGTGATATGATTACTCTTTCTGGGATACAGTTAGAAAGGGGAGGGGAAAGGATAGGCATAAAGTAACATGGTGTAGAGATGTTCAGGAACTAGCATGGTAGACTTGGATCCAAGTGTGATAGGATTCATCATTCAGAGGCCTACTGTGATAGAGGTAGGAGTTTAAATTCAGGGCTGAAGTTGATGGCTGGAATAGAAGTAGCATGGTATTGAGATTCAGAGAAGTAGCATGATAGATCTGACACCTGCTACCTGTGTGATTCTGGGTAAATCACTTAACCCTTCAATGTCCAGGCAAATCTCTAGGACCATAACTTTTCAAAATAATATTTTATTTGTTCCCAATGACATGTAAAAATATATTTTAACATTCATTTAAAAAAAATTGGGGGTTCCACATTCTCTCCCTTTCTCCCTGAGATGGTAAGCAATTTGCTATAGGTTATACATGTGCAATCACACAAAAGATATTTCTATTAGTCATGCTGTGAAAGGAAACACAGAAAAAAACACAAAAAAGTATGTGTATGTGTGAATATCTGTATATACACATATAAATACACACATGATATATGAACCTGTCAAATTATCCCAGTAGGCAATTGTCTATTCTGCCTACTTGCATAAAGCTAGCACTGTATTTAATAATACCAGCTCTGTAGCCAATAGATGCTTAACAAATATTTGTTGAATGAAAGAATAATTGTCTGAAAATGATTTAGTATGTTACCTCTATAACAATTGTATTTTAATAGGCCTTTACCCAAAGGAACAGTGTGGGAATTTCAGACACTTAACACAGAAGAGATGGGAAAGATATTTTTGGTCAGCATCTGTCAAATCATCCCAATAGGCATTTGCCTCTTCTGCCTACTTGCAAAAATCTGGCCCTCTGTGCAATGAAAGCAGAGGAAATACACTCATCTGCCATTAGTTTGTTGTATGACCTTCAATGAGTCATGCCAACTCTTTGGCTTCATTTGCTTCAGCTGTAAAATGAGGCAGTGGATTAGATGAAAAGTAAAGTACATTATAGCTTGAAAATTCTGTGATTCTATTAAGGTTCATTTTAATCAAGCACAATGATGGAAAATAGAGATTTCTACATGTTGCACCAGTTTTCACTAGCCTAAAACTTTGTAGTGGGCCCATTCACTTTTATAAGTATTTTTTTCATCCACATTCCCTCCCCACTCACCATGCCAACCTATCTATGTTCTTAGATTCCCATTGACCTTCTTGGAAGGCCAAGAGAACATGGGGTTCTTCATCAGATATAGGAAGCAGGAAACAAAACTAGAAAAGAATGATTAATGTTTCTCCGTAGATCCCTATGGGCCTAAAAATAAGGTATATGAAAGGCCAAAGCAGAGGCTTTGATATAGTAGAAAGATCTCTGTCTCTGGAGTCAGAAGACATGGGTTCAAAGTCAATTAACCTCTTTGGGTCTCAGTTTCTTCTTCTGTAAAATCTAGGAGGCCTCTGAGGTCCCTTGTAGTTCAAGATCAGTGATCCATTTTCTATCCCATTTCTTACATACTAACTTACAAACCAATGTACAACGTTAGCCCAATGGATGCATCTTTTACAAATGAGAGATTGAAGTTCTATTCCCAGACCCCTGTTTTTTGTATGTACATAGGTAACTCTGTTTTGTCTCAGTTTGTTTCCCTGTCTGATGAGAACTGGTACCTTGGTGCATGTATGAGAGGAAAGAAACATTTAATAAGTGGATAGTTGTGATCTCTACCAGGATCAATGGTAAATGGTCATGATAGTGAAGGGAGAAAACTACAAACCTTGTCATTATGATTTGAACCATACCTTTCTTAGCCTGTATCTCAGTTTTTTCTTTAGGATCTGTGACTTAATGGTGCTGTGCTGGATACTCTTCCAGTACACAAAGCAGACATGCTCTCTGGTCTCTAAGAGTTTATGGTTTGTGTCCTACCATTGTAGGCATTGAAAGATCCTACCCTAGCTGCACGTAAGGATTTCCAGAGAGAAGCAGAACTACTTACCAACTTACAGCATGAGCACATTGTCAAGTTCTACGGTGTATGTGGAGATGGCGATCCTCTTATCATGGTCTTTGAGTACATGAAGCATGGAGATCTCAACAAATTCCTCAGGTAAGCAAGAGACCCATTGAGATCATATTCTGGGAGGGAAAACTACGAGGGCTCTGACCTCAGAATGGCCGCAGTACCTTAACCCAGGGCACCAGGTGATGGAAAAGGAGAGACCAAACAAATCTTTCCTCCAAGGCTACCTCCATTTGACAGTCATGCATCATTACTCTGGAAACCTCATCCAAGACCTTGCCCCAAATTTCTGTCCAAATCCAGAAAATAATTGGTGAGGTTAAGAGTAATTGTTTTTCCAATTTTTCATTTCCCTAATTCCAAGGGACAGGGTCAAGATGAAGAGCCTCAAAATGGTTTTAAAAAAAGTAAGACAGCATGATTGTTATTATTATTATCATCATGAGGATTGGTAATAGTTATGATAGCTTCTAGTAAAGATCCAGGGCCTTGAAATTAGTATGTTCTGATTTCACTTTTTGACCTTGACCAACCCATGTTTGTTGTTGTTGTCTAAATAGCACCATTATCAAAATGGGGATAAAATTATTTCCCTTATTCCTCTTCCTTCTACCATCAAGACCCCCTACGACAAAGGATTCTTTGATGATGAGTGAAAATTATAAAGTGGCAAACTAATCAAGGAAAGGGAATAATAAAAAGAAGGATTATTTGTATTAGATTAGACTTTCTTTCTTGACCTCTTCCTCT
Source organism: Dromiciops gliroides (assembly GCF_019393635.1). Lineage (NCBI taxonomy): Eukaryota > Metazoa > Chordata > Mammalia > Microbiotheria > Microbiotheriidae > Dromiciops > Dromiciops gliroides. The sequence continues at coordinate 124,000,759 of NC_057862.1, forward strand.
AAAATAAGGTAAAGAAATCATATAAGAAGGGATCCATCAGGGGTCAGAATGGGGAAAATCGAGGTATTTTAGGTTCTAAGAGTTTCCTTTTTGATACAGTGTCAGAAGTTAGGGCAAAATTAGAGGCTGAAGAGGTGAGGCTTTATTTTTTAAAGAGTCGAGATATGCCAAATCACCATCTGAAGTTGAAATTTGATATTTAGTATCACAATTCTTTTCCTTTACCCCAATATAGCTCTCTTTCCTTTTCTGCCCACCCCATGTCTCAGCTCTAGTGTGATATGTATATCTGAGAGCAGTTACAAAAGATAGATAGAATCATCAGCATGTTGCACTACTTATCTCAAGTTCTTATTGGTTTGTAATAGTGTATATGGAAATCAATACCCATCCATTTTCTTATCCTTCTGAATAAGCACCTGCTTTCCAATGGAGGAAGCTGAATATCCCCAACTTGGAACCTACCTTGCCCCAGTGGCTACCTAGACTCTTTGTATAAAAAGATGCTGAATTAGAGATCAGGTTTCTGAGAGAACTAGGTTCATAGAAGCCTTTAGTCAATGCAGCAGCAAATTATAATGAGTTTTGGTTTAAAGTGACTAAGTTGTATATCTTGACTTGAGGTGTCATCCATGGGCATTACCCAGAGGAAAATTCATTTTCAGGAGGCATAAAAGCCTGGAAATATAGGAGGTAATGGGGAATATGGTCATGGGTTGATGGAATTGAAAAATCTTTGGACTTGACATTATAATTTGGGCTACCTATTGGTCACAGGGGAAAGTGGGGAGGATTTAAAGAATTGATCTGACTTCTTTTGATATAACTCCTTAGGATTTCCTGTGGCTTAAAGTCTTTTGATCTTCTTGTCTCTATAGCGGAATGTCTTCCCCTGATATTTAGGATATTGAGCTAAGAGTACATTTGAGTTCAGGCATTACTCCTAACTAAAACAAGACTTGTATCTACGCTCACATTTTCCCAGAGAAAAAGAAATGTGCTACATTTTCAGCCACATGCTATCTTCAAGAGGGCTCAACAATCTTTGATGTCCTTTATATTCCTGGCAAGGCTGGCCATGGGTTCCACTGTGGTTGTTGTCATGCTTAAACCTAGGGAGGAGGGAGAAAGAGACAGGAAGAAAGGAAACAGGAGAAAAAGGATAGGGATAAGGATGTCGAGAGGAAGAGATAAATGGGAGAGGAAATGTCATCATGCCATAGGCTGTCTCCCTCTTCTCTCTAAAGTGGCCAATATTTCTTAGATGAAAGGGGTTAGAGAAAGGCAAAATAGAAGGAAATAATGATATCCCAGTATAAGACCCCCTTTTGGAGTTGGGTGATAGGCTCTAAGGAAACTGACAGATAACCAAATTCTAAATGTATGTTATTTCTGTTGCTAGAGAGATGTGTCTGGGAGACAATAGTGTAAGATATTAATGAGAGCACAACATGCTCTCAGAATCAGTTAAGAAGCAATGAGTATGGTTTGCCAACTTTACTTTTCCAACATTCAGGGCTTCTGCCTTAGAGATCTGGGTAGATTCCCAACTGAGCTTCATTAGTCCTCTTGTTTATAACCATCAGGGAAGAAAGGCTCTGTTATTCTTGACTTTTCCCCTAATCCTAGTGTCACTGGAGCTGAAAAACTTTGACCCTTCTCTGGAGAAAGCCAACTCTTTCCTTATGTAACATTAATAGTAACAACAACAATCCTACTAAAACCATCACCACCACAATAACAATAATAGATCTCTATCATCCAGTCTTTTCCAAACTCTAAAATGATATGGTTTCGTTATTTCTCTAGTCCTTGTAGATCTCAATGGAAAGTGGGGACTTGGTGAAAATAGGATACACTTGTATATACTGTGTTTTCAAAGCAAAAATGACCCTCTTGTCTCCACAACTGTAGTGCTAGTCTTTGTCTCAGGGGATATTTGCAATGAGGATGGGGAGGGAGGAGTTTTGATTTTCTGCTGACATCAACTCTTTTCCAAGCTTTCAGTGGAATGGGGAGGGTCAAGCCAGTATAAGACAATAAAATAAATTTGTCTGAGTTTAATGATGCCTTTCAGTAGAAATTGGAGAAGCAGTAAAGTGGCCTAAAGGTTTGCTCTGCATAGGGGCTTCAAGCCTACAGCTTCATAAATAAAGTCTCTGGATTTTATTACTGCTCATTGGCCTCATGGAGAAAAGAATGAACTATCAAGTGACCAGTTTGACAGGGGTGTGGCATTATAATAGAAAGTCCTAGACTGGCTTGGTAGTGGAGAATATTGGGTCAAGCTCTAGGCTTCTTCCTTAGTTTCACAGACTATATCCCATCTGTTGCCGCAGCTCCTCCAAAGTTCCCCATCCCTAAGCCCCATTGGAATAGTAGGAGAACTTCATGCTCTAGGTCTGCAAACTACTGGTAATTCTCCTAAGCCATCAGTGAGATACTATAAGAAGTAGGAAATTGACTCTTGGGAATTGGTTTACTCATAACTAGTCAAAAGAAAGAAGCAAAATGGATGATGTTTGTTTAGATTTTCTCTGGAACTGACCCATAATGGAAGCCTTGGAGAACAAACAGTTGAAAGGGAAAATTTTTATTACCATTTCAAAGAGACATTCCAGAAACTGGAGAATTTAGGTTGCCTTCTCTTTTGCCCCTCATATATTCTCTCTATTCCTTCTCTCTTTCTCTCTCTTACAGGGCTCATGGCCCAGATGCTATGATCCTGGTGGATGGGCAACCTCGCCAGGCCAAAGGAGAGCTAGGGTTGTCCCAGATGCTACACATAGCCAGCCAGATTGCCTCTGGCATGGTATACCTCGCCTCACAGCATTTTGTCCACCGGGATCTGGCCACCAGGAATTGTTTAGTCGGAGCCAACCTGTTGGTGAAGATCGGAGACTTTGGGATGTCAAGAGATGTCTACAGCACTGACTACTATAGGGTAAGGCAGATTTCCTTAGCAGGGAACCAGCAAGAGGGTAACTCAGCAAATTCTATAGTGATGTTATCATTGAAGTGCTATTCATTGCTGTGCATATCTGTCTTTGTCATGTGTTCTCTCCTTCCATTACTTTGATGTCCTTGTAAAATACACAGCCATACCCACAGGTAAATTCACGTCTATCTTCCATATTAATTTGGCCAATTCTACCTCTGTTAAACCTATTTACTTGTACATCCTCATATTCTCTCATGGATACTTTCCATCATCACATCCTTAGCCCCAGACTGGCCACGGCTCATGTTCCTTCCTCTTAATCACATTTCATGCTCATCCCTTCACCCACACATGAACACACGTGTGCTCGCGTGTGCACGTGCACACATACACACACACACACACACTGCCATACCAGCACTATTTCTCATATGTGCCCACCCCTGTCTCTAATATAAACTGGCTCTAAAGGGATTTGTTCCCAAGTGTAGGACTTCATTCCATCTCCAAAGAATATAATGATAATGACCAAAAAGCAAAGAAAAGTAACAAGGATGATTAAAGACTAATAGAACATAATTGATAGGGGGAATTAAAAAGAGCTTATTGCATATACTTGAGAAGAAAGATGACCAAGGGAGCATTTGCCAATTGGCTAAATACCATGGGGAAGAGTGAAGGTTGGAATTTGGGAAATATTTTTTAGACTACAAATGGGGACATGCCTGCTTCTTCTTCTTGTTTTTCTTCTTCTCTTCCCTTTATTCTGTGTAGTGATCCATTTTTTCAGTCTTGTAGATGACTCTTCCATGATTCTTTGCTCAAAAAACTGTAGAGACATTTTGGCATTCATTTGGTTAAATCTGAAAAAGTCACTTTTGCTATGAAAGGAAAAGTTTACCCACCACTTCAGTAAAGTGGAAGGAGGCTGACAACAGGAATCAGATGAGATAGCTAAAAAATTCTTTGGAGATAACTACTGCCCCAGACAGATATACATCTGGGTAGCACAAAGAATATTGGATCTGGAATCAAAAAACTTGAATTCAAATTCTAGGACTGGATTCTACTTAATGTGTAAACTTGGCAAGTTTCTTCATCTCTTGAACTGTGGGGTTTGTTGTTTTTGTTTTTCCTTCTTTCAAATCAGGGGGTTGGTCCAGATAATCTGTAAGGCACTTTCCCGCTCTAACATCTTGTGCTTCTTTGGTTTATTATAGGGATTTTGAGAACTAGGTATATTTGCTTATGGAAAAAGAGGAGTAGATGAAATGGAATTATAAGAAATGTAGTGGGGAGGAGTGTTTTTGAGTTTTATGGGGGATCACTGGTCTCATCTTCTGTGTGGGCTGTGGGTGTTCGCATTGTGGGTAGCTAACACAAAAATTCCCAGACTCATTGTTGTGTTCCTGTTCCATGATTGCCAGACAAGGGGTATGATTGATGCTAGTTCCCTCTGTTTGGCTCATTCTGCGTCTCCCTAATAGTGCCACCAGAAGGGAGATGACCTAATGTCAAACAATGGTTCCACAAGAGATTTGATGTGAGAAGTAGCCTGGAGCTAAGAAAATAAACACATAGGAAAATGCCCTTCCTGGTCAGAGTGAGAGGCAGCAAGCAAACCCAGACAGGAGCCAATGCATCGAACACTACAGCTGCTGTAGAATACCTGGTGGTATGCCACAGTAGAAAGAACAATGGCTCTGAAATCAGGAGGTCTGTGTTCAAATCCTGTGTAACCTTGGACAAATTTCTTAATCTTCCTTATACCATAATTTCCTCATCTGTGAAATGGCTTGGTTGGCTTTCAAGTTCCTTTCCAGCTTTAGAGCATGAGCCTATGACCATAAGAAGGAAGGGATAGCTAAGGCATAGTAGGTAAATCCCTTGCTCTTTTGTGTCTCCCAACAGCTAATAAATTCCAGATATTAAAACAAAACTAAACTAAGATGTACAGCAATAGCAACTCCCACAGACTAAGAACAAGAGAAAGAGTCTGCCAGGAAATGGCCAGTGGGAGTGGTATCTTATCAGCATCTCCACCCATTTTACAATCATTTCCTGAAGAAGTATCTGGATGGAGGAGTTACTGAGGGCTCCTTGGGTCATGGGCCCCATTTGGATTCTTTGCATTAGGCTGATTCTGGAGCCATTTAATTGCCTTCTGCACTCTGTGTAATGGGTTTCTTTGACCTGAGCTCAGATTTATGTTGGTGTTGATGGAGGCAGAGGTATGACTTAACTCTCTTCCTACCCAAGGCTTTTGTAGCAGAACAGAGAATTGGTTGCCTGTGCTTATTCAGGTCTATTCACCATGTGCACTGGCTTCTGAGTCCAGTGGAGCAGCTGGGGAAAATGTTTTTCACCAGAATGCATGCAAAATGGGCATCACAATTAGCTTGCAAGCAAAACATTGGCCTTGATTCTTCTCTATTTTTATTTTATTTTTTAATTAACATTGGTTACTGGCCCAACTGCTCTGCTCCCTCTCTGCACAGCTCTTTTCACTTCCTTCTGTTCCTGTGCTTTAGAGTTCAAAATCTCTCTTCTCCCAGGAGCAAGTATGGATTGTTAATCAATTGATTGTTAATCAATTCAGCTAGTATTACATTAAGTGCCTATTGAGTGCAATTCAATTAGTATTACATTAAGTACACAATGAGTGTACTATAGCTAGGTGATGCAGTGGATAGGGCACAGGGCCTGGAGTCAGGAAGACCTGAGTTCAAATCTGATCTCAGACTCTTACTAGCTGTGTGACCCTGGGTAAGTTGCTTATTCCTGTTTGCCTCTGTTTCCTCATGTGTAAAAGCAAGAGAAGGAAATGACAAACCACTGTAGTATCTTTGCCAAGAAAACCCCAAATGGGGTCACAAAGAGTGGGGCACATCTGAAACGATTGAACAGCAACCCATAAAACGTAAGACAATGAGCTAAATGTTGTAATCCCCACTGTAGAGGTTGGGTAGTCTTACCTTAATTTACCTTTTTCTAAAGGCAGTTTGTACAGCATATTGAAATAATTCATAGGATCATAAATAAAGATCTGGCAAAGACTTTAGAGGTCACCTAGTCCAACTCCTCAGTTGTACAGATTTGAAAACTGAGGCTCAGGGATATTAAAGGATGTGACCAAAGTCATACATAGAAAAAGTAGCAGAGTTGGGATTTTTATTTTTAACTCAGGTTCAATTACTCTGAGTTCAACATTCTAAGTTTAATGTTCTTTCCACTTCATGTTGCCTCTTAAATCAAATTACAGGATCAGACCAGATAACCTCTAAGGTCTCCTCCAATTCCGTGACTCCAGAAGGGAAGACTGACTACATCTTTAGCATCTCCAGTTTCCAGTTCATGGCTTTGAGTAGGTGTTATTTATGAACTTGCTTCTCTTAAGAGGAGTATAATTTGTCACAAGGGCATAGGGAGAAAAAATGTGAATGGCTTCACAAAAACTCATTGGTCCCCCTAGAACAACTTTTTGAAGCATGTCCCTACATCTTTTCATGCAAAAAAAGGGGGAGCATTCATGGAAAAATACAAGTTTATAGCATCATAGATTAAGATTATGAAGAGACTTCCGAGGTTATCCAACAGGTAAAATAGACTTTCCAAGCATATTGTAAATTTGTAATAAAACCATGCCCAGGAGTCCTGTTCATTAGTCCCCTTCCCCTAATCTCGTAGAACCTACAGTGTTCCATAATTTTCTAAAAGTAGAGACTTAAAGGAAACCCCACCAAGATGTTCCAAGAAGTCTCATTTGGAATCCCAATTCTTAGTTCATATAGAAGCTTATCCTCTTTCCCTTCTGATAAAGCTGGATTATTGGAGCTTCTCTAGATGTAGCAAATTATATAGAATGGTGGTCATCATCATCATCAACTACTACTACTACATATTATTGTTGTTGTTATTCCTGTTATTATTATTAGTCTAGACCTGGGGTATTATTGTATTAGTGAACTTCCAATGAGAAAAACCCTTCTAGAAATGACAATTCTTTTGGGTCTCAGTTTCATCATCTGTGGGGCTGCTAGGTGGCACAAGTGGATAGAGCACTGGTCTTGGAATTAGGAAGACTCAACTTCCTAAATTCAAATCTGGCCTCAGACACTTACTAGCTATGTGACCCTGGACAAGTCACTTGACCCTGTTTGCCCCAGTTTCTCATCTGTAAAATGGACTGGAGGAGGAAATGACAAATCACTTCAGTGTCTTTGCCAAGAAAACCTCAAATGGGGTCATAAAGTGTTGGACGTGACAGAACAAATTCATCATCTATAAAATAAAGTAGTTGGTCTAGATGGTCTAGATGACCTCTCAGTTCCCTTCCTTTTCTATATCTCTGAAATGCTGAATGCAAATCAGCAAATATCCTTCAACTTAAAGTCTTAGAGAATTGTCTGGGGGCATGGAAAGAGAAATAACTTGCCTGGGGTCACATCACCAGTATGTGTCAGAGATCAGACATGGATCCAGGTCTTCCACCATGGCCTCATATTAGGATAATATCCATAACTATTCTTGGGTGCCTTAAAAATGTAATTAACTGTAAAAATGTAATGCTATGTGGGGAACTTAGCTGGGATCATCATCAAGTGGAATGATGCCTCCCGTGGGCAACAATGGAGTTATAGTTGACCAGCTTGGTGCCTTTAAATTGATTGCTTTCACACTATGTCTGTCCTGGGTTCCAACCTGAGATAAGTAGAGCTCCCAGGCATCCTGTGCATGTCTTCCTTCAGTGGTGTCAACAGGTGTAGATGTCCTTATACTCCCTCTAGTAAATCCTAGAGCTAAGTTCGGTTTCAGGTGATTTATATAAGATATTGTTGGGTACATAGCAGCTGAGGCCCTGAGAGAATGCAGTAATTTATCATATTCTGGGAACACTCTGAAGGATTCCATCTGAGAACTGACGCGATGTGACAGGTTCGCAGCTCTCTGCTGCCCTGTGTTTACTTAAATCTGTCAGGTCTAGGCGTTTGCTCACTGTTCACACCTAGCACAGCTAAATGCAGATAACTGGGGACTCTGACTACAGAGTGGTGTGTGTGTGTGTGTGTGTGTGTGTGTGTGTGTGTGTGTGTGTGCGCGCGCGCGCGCATGCACTTGCCCAGTGTGTATTTCAGAGCTGGGATTAACTCCTCCTTGTTTTCCTCCTCTTCCATTTTTAATCTCTTAAAAACAAAGAAAAGTACCATCTGGCTCATGCATAAGTGGGATGCAAAGGGTTTAACAAAGGTGAACTGCTTAATTTCCTGTTACACATTTAGATAGAGAAAACAAACATTCATGCAACAAAGCAACAGAGCGATTTGTTCCTTTCTTCTTCTGAGCCCATGTCTAAAGACAGATGCCTCCTTCCCTGTGTATACCATTGTGTAGTCACATGAGTAGATGCTTTTAAACCTGCCTGGCTTGCCCAAACAGAACTTTGTAGCACTGCTTTATCTAGACCTAGCCTTGCCCTCCCATCCCCAGCCCCCAAGCCTGGGACTGTATTAAATGCAAATCAAATTGGGGATTAAAAAGAGAGAGCCGGGGATATGCTAAGACCAAGATATTAGCTCCAGAATGTGAACAAGAGAAAAAAGGAAGCCATCATTTATTAAGCACCTACTATGTGCCAAGCAGTCTGTTAAATGCTTAGCAGAAAGTTGTCCTTTCAGGAGTTTTGATCTGTCTACTCATGGGAATCATGTTATTATTAACTCAGTGAAAAGAAATTTTCTGGAGTCCTCTCTTATCGCCACTCCTACTTTTACCCTAAAGTCCCCAAATCCACTAAACCATTTAAAACATTCCTAAGGGAAGAGACAGAGTAAGCATTTCATTAGAGAAGACTTATTAATTAGAATAGAGGATGTCAGAGGTTTCCACATTGAATGACTTCAGAAAGAAAGCAACTTGATGTCCTCTTGATGGTCTGTGAGGTACACATCCATTTTGTGCTTTTAGGGCAGAGATTTGTAATCTGCAATGTGTATTATGCCATAGATGTCACATGAAGCCTATTTTGTAGCATATAGGCAGGTTGCCACTTCCTTGAAACTTGTGTGACCTCCTGCCAACAGCCAACACTCGGTTCATGGCTACTTCTACCTGCCCCCATTATGCTTAGGAGTCAGTGGGCATGGGCATTTAACCCTGCCTCTCCACTCTAAACCTCCAAGAGGGTTCAGTCTGGCCCAACAAAAGGGAAAGGTTATGTGCTGTACTTTGTAAAGGTTACCAGTCCTTGCTTTTTATCAGTTTTTGGCTTGACAATGTGTAAGCAGGCCCATTAGATATGTTGTCTAGCTTAGTGGGATTGTTTTTAGGGTTCTACCAACCACTTGGAAGCCCCAGAAGACAAGATTCCTCATAGACCTTTAGCTGAGAATAATAAATGCCCCTGAAGAAGGATTAGCAACAGGGCAGCTTTGCCTGTTAGCAAAATCTAGGGGAGCAGTACCAGACCATTTAACTCATGTCAAAGATTTTATGAACCAGCAGATGGGTGCCACATATTGCTGGTTATTGTCTCTACATGTGTCTAGCCACATCAGTATGCTGAGGTTAAGCAGTGTATTCACACTGAACCTAGATGGTATTTGTTGTGTGGTTGTTTGGCAGGATTGCAAGAAACTCAGAGCTATGGGAAACCTGTTTTCTCTCTCCTGGTGTATGGGTTTTCTGTACTCTGCCAAGGATCAAGGGTTTAGGTCATTGACTGAGGATCAGTTTATCATGTTGTCTATATTGATTATAACATGATGACCTTCAGAGACCATGGTCCTATTGACTCCTTCTGGGAGTCTTTGTTTCTCAGGGGAGTGGACTTGTTTTAGCAGAGCTTCTTACATGTCAATGGTAATTAATCAAACCTGGCACCCTTCAGTCTGAGGTAGAGGGCTATGATACCCCAACTTGAATCAAGAGTACAGTGTAGTGAAAGGCTGGCTACATGTAGCATTGGCAGCACCAGGACCCATTGCTTAATAGGTTGGCATAGAAAAAAATTGCCTTGCCTGCTGGTCGGACATAGTCTCAATCCCAGGTGAATGCCTGAGGACAGAAGAATGATACTGTAAATCAGGAAATGAGAGGCAAATGCAGAGCAGCCACTGTGACTCACACACACACACACACACACACACACACACACACACACATCTATCTGGGAGGATCAACAACCTAGAGAATTGTAGGAATAAGATTGAGTTGGGTACCAGACGATCTAATAAGGTAAAGATCCCAGCCAGACCTCTGAGTTTTGAACTCCTAGTCCTTTTTTCTAAATCTCCTGATGAAAATGAGAACCTAGTCTTCTGTTTTAAACACATTCATCCACATCACTTTCTACAAAATGAAATGACTGAGGTTTCGTTTCCCATTCCCATCTTACCTATATTTGTATCTCTCTTTGAAATGGTTCTCCCAAAAGCAGCCCTTTTTAGGATTCATTCATTGGTGTATGGTTTCCTGGCATTTTCTCCTAGAAGGGAGAAGAATAATCTTAATCTTCCTACTATTTGGTCTCCCCTCCTCAGTTTTCAATTAAGCTCCCACTTCTTTAGATTTCCAATTCTTATTCATGGGGATGGAGTTTGTTTCTATTCAGTGACAGTTTGCATGATGGTGATGGAGTTCACCTTATGGCTATGGATTATAGTCACAGAATATAAGGAGGGATGCCTCATTGTCTTAGACCAAGGAATATGCCTCCAGGAAACCAGTGAGAAGAATGTGTCAAAGTTACTACTTTACAGGTCTGTGCTAATGGTGGGAGATATACCAAATTGTAAGGTAAAAGCCAAAACAAAACCAAAAAAATGTTTTCACTCATAAAGTGGGACTTGGGATAGAGATGATTTATTTATTTTTTTTTTGCAGGGCAATGGGGGTTAAGTGACTTGCCCAGGGTCACACAGCTAGTAAGTGTCAAGTGTCTGAGGCCGGATTTGAACTCAGGTACTCCTGAATCCAGGGCTGGTTGCTTTATCCACTGTGCCACCTAGCCGCCCCCGAGATGATTTTTTAAAGGTTTCATTTAGTTTTGAAGAATTTTTTGAGGGATAGATTAGTGTATTGACTAGGGTAGGGTATAGGAAGGATCTTTAGGAGACTTGACTTTAACCTATTTGCAAAAAACAATAGAAGACTGGGGTTCTAATTCTCCCTGCTAATAACTAACTGTGGGGGAATAGACAAGGCATTTATAGTCATTTATAAAATGAGAAGATTAGATTAGACATACTCTTAGTTCCTTCTAGTTCTGTATGGTTGGAATTTTATGGATTTTATTGTTCTTGTTCAGTTGGGTTTCCTGTTAAAATATTGGGCTGCAGTCCAGAATAACAATGACAGTTATAGCAATGCTCTGGTTTCCTAATATGCTTTGTATTTTGCAACATATTTTTGGCAACAAATCTGAGCTTTGTTCTTTGTTTTTTTCTTTCTCATATCCCTGTCTAATCTCACTGAGCCTCTTAGTGGTTGGGCTGTAACTACCTACATATAGGTGTAATTGTCACTTAAGAAATCTCTATGCAGAACTGTTTCTAGGGCAGTTGGTTGTGGGTCTTTGGGAAGAAGGAGACCAAATTCTGAATAAATTTACTGGGAATCCTGGGATTAATAATGTAAAGAATTAATTGTTATTTGAGGTTTTTATGCCTCGGGGCGCACTGGCCTGGGGCTCCGCAAACCGCAGGGTGCTCCACCCGCTGGTTGTAGCCAGGGCTCTGGCACCTCACATCATCACCACTCACTGACGCCTACATAGGCCTGGCAAAATTATAATGATTGGAAGCCTAGTGAGGGCAGTCATGTGACTTTCAGAGCGGCCATCCTGTTGGCTGGGGCTGTGTGGGGTGTTTCTAGGTTTGGGGGAGGAGAATTGGGCATTCGAGGTGGAAGGTGGAAAGACACAAGCATTCTGCTGTGTATTTTCAGCTGATTTCTGGCAGTGGTATTTTTTCAGGTATTATAATTTCCCTTTCCCCATTTTATTTCCTTTCCCTTGATCCTACTGGTCCTGTTTGTGGGTTTTGTTTTTTTTAAGTTTGTTCTTGTTAAAATAAATCTTGTTCTGTTTTGAGGGAGGCTGCCGGTCTCCTTCCTTGCCCCAATATTGTGGCGAGCCACTTAGCTAGCACTCCCCAGTTAAAAATTGGTCCCCACAATAACTAATGTCCAAGTAACTGGCCTTCCCAGGAAGTTCAAAGGCAATGTAATTCAGTTCAATTCAATCCAATGAACCTCTCTTAAGCACTCACCAGAGTTCTAGATTCTGAGTCAGGGGAGCTGGGTTGAATTTCTGGTCACCTCTGATACATATAGACTTGGACAATGGGCAAGCCAACCTCACAGTGCCTCTACGCAACTAAGACTCACTCTTAAGTTATGAAATAATTGCTGACATGCATCAGTAGAAGTAGTTTCCTCATTGGAAATTCTGTACCCCAGTGAAATCACAGGTCAAGATCTTTCCCCCATCTTCCCCCTAAAAGAGGGATGCTAGGCAATTTGCTAGGCACTGGGAATATTAAAACAAAAAACCAAACAGTTCTTTCCTACAAAGAGCTTGCATTTTTTGGAGGGAAACAATAAATACTCAGATAAGCAAATATAAAAACTATAAATGGTAAATATAAAGTAATTTTATGGGACCGAGCATTCACAACTGGGGGAATCAGGAAAAGCCTATTGTAAGAGAGGGTACTTAAAGTGGAACTAGAAGGGAGTTGGTTCCCAAAAGTGGAGGGAGAGTTTTCTAGGCATGGGACCCAGCCTGTCCTGTCTATATGCTGAATCTGGAGATAGAAGAGAAAATGTTGAGAAGATGAGGATGGGGAAGAGTCTGCCATACATAATTAGCATTTTTTTTTTTCAGTAAAGAATGTGTTGGAGTTGGGATACTTCTTACATTTTCCCCTTTCCAGCCTCAAACACCTGTTTCTCTAGAATATTTAATTCAATCAAATAAACATTTATATTGTGTTTAGAAGTCCAAAGCATTGTGTTAGGGACCAGTGATATGAAAAAAAAATGACCCCAAAAGCCTCTACCTCAAAAGAACTTTCATTTAATTGGAGAGATACTACATGTACACAGATAAGTAGAATACAGAGACATTTTTGGAGGAAGGAAACACTGTCAATGTGGCTGTAGGGGTCAGAGAAGGTTTCACAGGGGAGGTAACTCTTCATTGAGGTTTTAAAAGAGACATGACTTCTGAGAGGCAGAGAAGGGAAGAGACTATTTCCAGCATGAAGTCAGGGGCAGGAGCAATCTGTAGAGAGGCAGAAGATGTCATGTTGAATTGGGAGAAATGACTTACAATCCAATTTGACTGGAATGTGGAGTACACAAATGGAGACTTATTTGAAATGGGACTAGGGGGGTAAATGGGAGCCAGATTATGGAGGGATTTCAATGCCTGCCTTACAAGTTTGTTTTTCACCTAGAGGTCATGAGAGCCTTTGAATTAGAGTTATATTTCTGATCGGGAGAGTGACATGACCAGATCTGTGTCTTAGGACAGAATAATATAGCCAGACCTGTGTCTTAAAACAGTATCTATAAATGCAGGATTAGAATGTATGTATATGGGGCAGCTAGGTGGCCCAGTGGATAGAGCACCAGACCTGGATTCAGGAGGACCTGAGTTCAAATCTGGCCCCAGACACTTTTTTTTTTTGGTGAGGAAATTGGGGTTAAGTGACTTTCCCAGGGTCACACAGCTAGTAAGTGTCAAGGGTCTGAGGTCAGATTTGAACTCAGGTATGCTTGAATCCAGGGCTGGTACTCTATCCACTGCACCACCCAGCTGCACCCCCTCAGACACTTAACACTTACTAGCTGTGTGACCCTGGACAAGTCACTTAACCCCAATTCCCTCACCAAAAAAATAATAATAATGTATGTATACTATATCACCTTTTCATGATCCCCTACTCCTTCCTTTCAATTTCATCCCTCTCTGGTGACTTCCTTTAGTAATTCCATGTACTCTTGTTTTAGATCTTGGGGTGGTCTATCCAGGCACTAAGTGGGAGCTCAAAAGGATGACTTATGGTTCAGGGTCAGGATGTTAGGAACTTTTTGCTATATGGCTTTATGACCTTGGAGAGGAATAACAGTAAGATTTAGGATCAGCATGGGTTTTTCTGGCTGAATATCAGGCCACTATATCCCAGGAGTGGCAGAAACAGGCAAAGAAATGCCAGATCATTCAATTTTAAAGAAGCATGAAGTTGGGAAGAATCTTAAAATGTCATCCAATTCACCCTCACTGACCTCAGGTAGGACTGTAGTCAAATTATCCCAGACAGATGCTTTGCTTGTTTTATTCCTATACATCTCTAGGGATTGGCATTCCACAGATTTCTTCAATTGTTACATTTAAGATATAACACTTTTTTTATTCATTGTGAGTTAACAGTCATGTCTAACTTAAATCTTATTGTAAAAGAAATCCATTTCCTCTTGTCTCCTTAATAGAGATGGAGTCACCAGTTCATTAAGGGGAAGGATTATTTCATTTTTTAATTTATATCAATAGCACCTTATACATAATAGGTGCCTAAATATATCTGTTTAATTGAACGAATTCAGGAAAATGCTTAAAGGAATATCAATGAAACAATATGAATACTTCACGTGTTTCATAAAGTGTTTCCTACTTTTTCCCCTTCTTCCTTCTGTTTATCTAGTAGGAACTTTATTGAAGAGGCCAGTCTTAGAATAAACAGATATCTTCCTTTGGAGATGGTAGTCCTCTTTTCCAGAGGAATTTCCTCTCAAAAAATGAATGAATCGTTCAACAATGCATTTATTAAATGTTTTCTATGTGTCAGTCACTGTGATAGGTTCCACATATACAGACACAAAAATTAAATAGTCCCAAATCTCAAGGAACTCTACTGAGAACCTTATCTTTTCTCCCACTTAACTTGTCCATGACTTTTTGTGATTTGGAAATATAGTGATCTAATAAGTTAACAAAGCAGTATGGTACTGTACTTTGTTACCATTGCCCTGTAGGGAAAGTTATTTGAAAACAGATGATAATAGATTTGATAGTAGAATCAGAGATATCCAAAAAGATTGGAGTAAGGTACTAGGGACAGGGAAATGACACAAGTGGTGGCATTAGGTTCTAAAGCCAACCACAAGGATAAAGAGGAGAGGGTTGTAAATGAAAGGAGATGTTGATGAAGATGGTGGGTTGGGAGACAGGGAAGGGAATTACTTTCTACTTCCAGCTTAGTAAGGTAATTTTCTTACTTAGGTTGATATTAGTATTGCTTAATAATTTGACTTTTATTTTCTATGTGAGAGACCTTTTTATTCTAAAAGACAAACTGAAAATATAACATATAAAGATACATAAATTTCCATACAAATATCTTCCTTACCAGCAGTAATTAAGATATTTGCATGTAGAGCGAACATAATTATCCCTTGACTTATTCCTGTTTTGAGAATTGTGTCTCTCTTCTGATCTGTTTTTAAAGTCAAAGCCTTTGAACTCAGCCTGCAACTTAACCTAAGGAGGAAGAGGAAAGGAAGAAGGAAAATATGGGGTTAGGAATATAGTCCAAGATAAAAGATAACAGTTTATTTTTAAAAATGTTTGAGTCTGGAATCAGTGATATCTAAAAGGAATGGGGTAAAGATAGTGAGCTCAGGAAGAACAAGTGTGAATATTGGATTCTGAACCCAACTAAAGGAATGAGAAAAGAGGGTTCTAGAAGGAAGGGGCAGTTAGTCCAACCAAGCTAGTTGAATCTGATAAAAATAAAACAAAACAAGACAAAATATCAAAAAACAATAACAAAAAAGACTAATGGGACTTTCATGGACTATAGCATAAAATAACTAGTGAGGGAATCATATGTAAAGGGCCTTAACTATGTTTAGTTAACGCCTTGGACATTTCTTATGAGGCTGTGATACTGAAGAAATGAGGATGGAGGGTATAGAACTAAAAGAAATGGGAAGACGTTGCAAAGAGGTAACCATTAGGGCTAAGAGTGTGCTAGCACCAGCTCATACTGGCTGATAAGAGCCAAATGTGAAATTTTCAGTGGGAATATTTACAACTCAGGAATCAGCAAACTCTACAAATTATAGCTTGAATTTTTTGTTTGTTTCATTGATTAACTATATTGAAGGGAAAGTGATGGAGAAAATGTTAAAAATGAAGATTAAACTTGTCAAGAGTACTTTTTTTTTTCAGAGAGGTTATTCTTAAATGTTTATTAATACATCCTGATTAGAGCTCTCCAAAGGTAGAATGAACTGCCTTGGGAGGAAAGGGGATACCCTTCATAGGATGTCTTAAAGCAAACACTGGATGAGGGCTTGCTTAGTATGGTGGAGAAGGGATTCTTCTCCAGGAATGGATTGACCTTAGTAGCTTCTGAGGTCCCTTCTTTTTCTATGAATCTTTGTGATGCTTGTCCAATCAGAGTAGTGCAGTCATCCTTATATCATTTATTGGTAATCTCTTAGGAAAAAGAAAGTCATTTTATTTTTTCTAAGACATCTGGTGACTATTGTTTAAAGACATATTCCTGCAGTGGAGTACAGGCCAAATAGTGAATAAAGCGGGGATGTCAAATGAATCGAAATTTGACTTGCTAAGGATGGGATTTTTCATTTTTCTATTCACTATGGCCCATGTTACAGAGACATAACATGGCATGGTAGATAGAGAGCCAGCTTTGGTGTCAGAAAGACCTGGATTTAATTCTTACCTCTAACACATTAGCAAGTCCATTAGTTACTGATGAGTTGTTGATTTGCATTGGTAGAGGTAATTTCTATGCTAGGAGTTCCTTATGTTTGTGAAATTATAAGTAAGGATCCAAGCAAACAAATAACAAAATGTGGCCCCACTTTAGATAATTTTAGATTATGAGTTCCGAAATAATCAATGGTTGCAAGAGTTAAAACAAATGTCTCTAACACCTGGTGACTCTGGTTTGATTTGCTTCATGTTAATTCTTCATTCCTAAAAAGTAAATATGGGGTAGCTAGGTGGTGCAGTGGATAAGGCACCGGCCCTGGATTCAGGAGGATCTGAGTTCAAATCTGACCTCAGATATGTGACACTATCTGTGTGACCCTGGGCAAGTCACTTAACCCTCATTGCCCTGCAAAAAACAAAAAAAAAACAAATACAAGGTCACTTCTGGGACTTTGAAAGTGAAAACTGAAGGCAGAGATAAAAATTGTGTTAACCTCATCCTATACTGCCTCTCTATTCTTAATTTATACTGAAAGGGTGAGCTATAGTTTTAACAAGCATTTCTTGGTTTTGTTTGAGTTATCTCATCAAATCAAAGCATTTCATTGATTGTTTTGAAGAGGGTGGTACCCTCCTCTCAATTTTCCAATGCTATATATCTTGGGAAAGCTGCAAGGGCAATCATTTCCTTTCTCCTACTGAGCTATTATGATGGCTGTGGTCAGCTTCATTAATACCAGGGGTGGGAAAGAGTTCTATTCACCTTCTGCTAACTCTTATGTCTATACTTGCCAACCTTCTCCCCTCCAAGGTGGCCTCTACATTCTCAGCTGGCCCCTCATTGCTGCCTTTGTCAGTGTTCTGATGATACTCACTCTACTTTGTACCATATCTATGGTGACATTTTGTCTTGTTCGTAGCCCAAAAAATGATTTTCTTTTTCTTTCTCCTCCTTGTTTTCTTGGTACCAAGAATGACTTATTCTACCACAGTCATTGTACTTGTTCTTGGATTTCTTTTGGCAAATATTCATCCTGGACTAGCTTGAGTAGTTCTGCATTTCCTCAAAGAAGAAAGCAATGAAATTGATGGTGGGACAGTTGATGAATTTGGAGTCAGAATCCTGGGTCTGTCCCTTTCTACCTATGTGACCTTGGGCAGGTCTAACCTCTCTGGGCCTCAATATCTTTATCTGTGAATTGATGATTTCAAAGGTCTTAATTTGTGGCCCCATGATTCTATACTGTAGGTATACATTGTTCAAATGACACATCACTGGAGGATAAGGTTCAGAGACAGCATAGTTATGATAGTGTTTTTTCCTTCTACGCCTAGAGTATATGTGTTTTAGGTCATGGTTTTCTTTACTCATTGAAATTTTCCGTTCATAAGTATATTCATTCATTAGCTAGTGGGCTTATATACCTCCAGAACTACAGACCTGGTAGGGACTTAATAAGGAGAAAATCTTAGATGGAATTGAATCTAGTGTATAGCCACCAATTCCCTTCCAGCTTAGAATTATTTAGAACTGAAAGGTCTTAGTTGTTACCCAGTATATAAGTTACCAAGGCCAGAGATGACCATGGAATAGATATAATGGAATGTAAGAACAATGAGGTCACTGAGAGAGCTTCAAAAGACTATGACAAAGAACAATACCCACATGAGATATGTTCTAGAAGGGAAACATGCTTAGTCCAAAAAGCCACCCAGATAGCCCAGAGAGATAGGTACAATAGGCTCACTTCTTTGCTTGTGGCTGCCTCTTTAACTGACCCGTTTCACTATTTTGTCACAGTGGAAAAAATCAGAAACATGTGAATAAACTCTCATTTCAGCATATTTCTATGTGACATTCTCTGAACCTCTCCAGAGTTTAATGGCAAGTCAAAGAGAAGAGAAAGTACTATGGATAGGTCATGCCATCACTGTGACTTCTCCTTTCAAATAAACCCTCAAAGTTTCAGCATGTAATTTATGTAGATTTTTGCCACTGGACTATGCTTTATCTTTAGTTTCAGGGCTTGTTATTTTGATCACCTGAAAATGGATTTTTTTCCTATGTTTTGCCTGTATTTAGTCTAGGAAAGCATGGGTGTGTACATTCATAATTCCCCTAGAGACTAGTGACATCTCATATTGCAGTAGACAATTTTCTTCTATAAAAAGGAAACACTTAGATGTATTTTACCCTCTACCTTTCTATAGTTTATGATCCAACAGTGAGAACTTTAACTTCCTAGATCCCTAGGAAATACATATAGAATTTCATATAGCCCTACTTGACTCACTACTCTATTGGCTTGAGATATGCAGATGTAAATTCTTTCTCCCCTGTGATTAATGAACCTGATTTAGTTACCTAGGTAATTTGTTACAACAATGTAACATAGAACCCATCATCTTGTAAAAGCATGTATATGTAGAGTTGGATTCTTTTTTTCCTTTATATTCTGTTGACCTTCAACTCCACTCCATAACGGTCATTCATCAATATGGTTATGCTATTTACCACATTATTGTTGACCACCTTTACAAGGACTCCTATACATTTCTTGCCCTCTTAGACCACAATATCCTTTTCAATCAGATCAGTTGCTTCTCCACTTTCACTGACCTGCTTTCCTCCACATTGTGACCTTATATCTGTTGACATCGTCTACCACCACAAGCCATTGACTCTTTTTTTTTTTTTGTCATCCTGAGCCCTTCTGGCAACATGGATATCTACTCTGGTATCCTGCATTCCCTTTCCTCCACTTTTCTTCTGTTTCTCTCAATTCACCAACCCCCAGCCTTGGATCAATGCCATCATCTGCTTACCTCTTATTGTGCATGCATTCTACACTGTTGTTTACTAAAGGAAGTTCTAGAACAATATCACCTTGACCAATCATATATTCATAGAGTCTAGCCCAAAACTCTACCATCACTTCTTGAAAACAATGATACTGCTACTCCAACACTTGTTCCTTGCTTCACATTCCCATTATAGCTCTTAATTGATCTTTTCAACCTTTTAGTCTTCCCTCCACTCTTCCCCCAAATTCTTTCTCATACAAATCCTTCCTTTTAATTAAAAATCAACAACAACAACAACAACAACAACAAAAACAACCATCAATTTATCTGTTCAGCATGCCCTTAATACTTTACCACTACTATACTAATTTGCATTGGTTAATCATGCCAAAAAAAAAGTAGCTTTTCAGTCACAAGACCTGAATACTAGTCATGGATATTCAAATGAATAGATGTATAGCCTTGGATAAGATACTTAATTTGCCTGAGCTTTTGTTTTCCATTATCTGTAAAATAAAAATATAACCAGGAATGTGTTGGCGAATGTTTAACAACTTGCTTTCCAAAAAAAATGTATATATGACACACTTTTAAGTTTAATCTGCACTACTAACAATTTCACCATCACTTTCTTAAGTCTAGACAGTCAACAAAACAATACATGAAGTCTCATTTAATATGTTTGCTGATTATCATGTGTAAATGCTCACACTGAAAATTTAACAATAGTCTCTTGTGAGCCAGCTCAAGTTGTCCCCAAAACCCTCCTGTGACAGTACAGGCCCTGTCAACCTCAAAGGATTTTTTTGAGAATCAAATACAAAGTAAGTATTGAACTGTGACAGTCAAGAGGCTATCTCTAACTAGCTTAGTGATCTTGGATGAATCATTAAATATCTCTAGGTCACAATTAATTAATTAATTTAATTAATTAATTAGTGAAGTTGGGATTAGTGACTTTTGAGTCATTTTCTATCCATATGTAAGGCAGTATAGAATTTATCATTCTATAATGTACAGAAAAGTGCTATGAGCATTTTACCTAAGTTGTTATTATTATTATTATTATTTACAAATCACTGTACTAGGCAGATTTAACTAGAAATATGAAATATCAGTCAAGATCCCCCCCATTCCTCATTCCATCTTAATAAATCCACATCTCTTGAAATTTTGGCCTGAAAGATTTAGAAGTTACGGAATTTTGAGGTCATCTAGATAACTACCATTTTTAAAAATCCCTTCCTTAAAATTCTCCTCTTTGATCTCTGTGACAATTCTCCATATTTTAAAGCCATTTTTGTTTGTTTTGTTTCTTTTGCTAACTCTCCTTTTTTCTCCCACTCATGCTTAAGGGCTCTGTTCTTCTGTTTCTACATATGTCTTTGGGGAGTTGATTCCAAAATCTATACCTCCAGCCTCCCTTTTTTAGCTGCCAATAGAGATCTCCACTGGGTTGTTTCACAAGCACCTGCAATTTAACATGCTGAAAATCAAACTCATCTTCCTTCCTTTGACATAGGCATCCCTCCTTAACTTAGCAATTCCTATCAAACACTTCCATTCTCTTTCACTCCAAGGCTTATGACCTTAGTAAGAATCATTTGGATCCTTTCTTTTTCCACCACCCACATACAATCCCTGGCCAATTCTTCAATCTTAGTTTTGCTCCTCCCTTTACATTTCTGCAGCCATTGGCCTGGTCCATGCTTTAATCATCTCACACCTGGGTTGTTGTAATAGTCTCCTAGCTATTCTCCTTACATTTATATTCTCTAGTTTCAAGTTCCCTTCACTGTCAACTGTATCCTCAGGCAACTTTCCTTTATATTCATTATCTGTTTTAGAGCTTTTATTGACTTATGGTTGACTGTCATTGAAGACCTAGGTCTGGTCTTTAAGACTTTCTACCAATCAATCTATTTCCTTTCTCCCAACTCCTACATGAACTCCCTTTTCAGCCAAACTGATCTGCCTACCATCCCCGCCTCATGACTTCATTTTCCCTTACACATAATTTACATGTTCCCACCTTAATGCCTTTTCAGCTGTGTTTGCCTTCCTTTGTCATTTCCCTTCTCTCTGTCTTCCCTAACCCAGCACAGAACTTACAGAACTCCCTTTGGCCAAGAAGTCTCTTTGATTAACCCTATCTAATTTTGTTCACTTCTCTGCTCAGCATCCCATCAGTTCTCTACTAATGCTATACTAATTTGCCTTGGTTAATACATTGTTTCATAAAAATGTACTTCTGTTATTGCCCATGTGAGTCTTCTGTCTCCCCAAATAGACTGAGAAGGCTGAGGTTATATCTTCTGTATAATATCCAGAGTCCATATATGTATCTAATAAACGTCACCTATTAAACCTACCTGAAAACAGCTTTATAGACCACCCCCTCAGAAAAGCCTTGGCTCAAGAGTTCATTTTCAAGAGGAATGTCTGTCCCATTTCTTTCCCCAACAAAACAGTGGAAGTTAACATAGTCATTTGCTTATCTTTGAAAGAAAATGAACAGGGATTTTTTTTTTTTGGTCTCCTCAGTGTTAACTCCTTAAAGTTAGCACAGCACCATTACCAGGATGGGTAAACTGACCAGGAAAAAAATGGCCTTCTTTATACTCTGATGAATTTAAAGGGTAAAATACAGGGTGATAGGAGGACAAATGCTGCCTTCATGTAACTGTAAAATTCCTTTATCCAAAAGACTGGGACTTCTACCCACGAGCTTCAATGAAACCAGCTTCCTTTTAGTGGAACTGGCTGGCCTGGCAGACAGGCCCCTTACCAGAAGGAAGGCTATGTTTTTTGAAAGTGGCCAACTGGATCCTGGAGATACTAAACCAACAGAGGCATTGGCTTCTGCATTATCAGTTGCCTACTGAATTCCTTAATAAGACAGGAGCGTTGCCTGGAAGTGGTGCAATTCTATGTCTGCCCAGCCATGGCGGGTGATGGGGGAGAATCTTGGACTGATAGCCTGAGCTGAGAAACTTGGGCTCTGCGGTGAGCACTTCCTTGTTAGAAGGTATTTTAGCATATGTGCTTACTGATGGCATTGGAGAGCTATGAGGATGTTGTGGACAGGGTAAGGCATATGTTCAGTTAAAGACCCACCCTTTCCCTTCTTCTCCCTTCTTTCATCTTCCCATGCTTCCTTCCTTTCCCCACTTCCCTTCTCTTCTCTTTTCCTCCACCCCGTTCTCTTCTCCCATTCACTGTCAGGAAGGGCCAAGCCGGAAGGGGCAGTTCAGCACAGCGTGGCAGCGGCAGAGGCTAGCAGCACCAGCAGCTACAACAGTGAGTGTGGATTTCACTTCCTGAGACCAAGGGTTTCTGGGCAACTTTCAAACAGGCTGATGACTGCCAGAGGCTTTGGGGTGAACCATGCCCTGGCCCTAAATTCTCTTTTGCCTTCTTCCCTCTGGCATCGTATTCTCCTCCTTACTACCTGCCAAAGGAAGTTCCTCCCAAAGTTCTCAGCATGCTCATGACATGTGAAATCCAACCATCTTATAGGGGAGATGACTTGGGTCACCATTGCCAGCTGTGTAAGACACATGGGAGAAGTGATTGGCAGAGAATAAATAACTTCCTGGGACTCCTTTCAGGGCTGGATGTGTGGTAGGGGTTAATGTGACCTGCATGGAAGGTGACTTGGCTGCTTTCTTGCATTTCTGGAGGTAGGGCAAGGCCATGCAGAGTGGCAAGTACAATCATGAATATGTTCTGGGTACTTTGTATGACAAACACTTCTTAAAAAACTACAGTTGTTTCCTATGTTAGCTATAAGATATGAGAGGATCTGCGTATGGATGTTGCAATAAGCTTTGGCCCGTAAGATTGGCCCCTGTCATAAGTATACTTATTGAAGAGATTATTGTCAGAGACTCAGTTATGTCCCCAAGTCATTTCCCAAGAAATATATAGAAGACCTCCCTAATTCCTTTATAATACCTCTGACTCTCTGTTGTGTAAATTTGCTCCCTGTATGGGGCTAAAATTCTAGCTTAACTGTCTAAAATATATTGAGTGGTCGCCATAAATTATAAGATTTAGCAAGAGTTTAAACTTTTAAGTTTTTGTTAAGGAGCATAAGAATTTGGTGAGGAGAGAGAAAGAGGCCAAGATTCCTTCATCTATCTATCTCAGGGAGCCAGCATCTCAGCTCCAATCAAACCGAGGTCCCGGGCAAAAGAGAGCTCACTCTCCTGTTCCTCCTCCCAGAAGCCTCTTCTCCAACAGGAAACAGGGCAGTCCACACACACACAGAGCTCCAGGCTAATTGGCTGATATCTTTGATTGACAGTACTCACAAGCAAACATCACTTCCTGACACCAAGGCCACATGGCTATGTCCTCAGGCCAGAGCTCACAAAATGTTCCTCCCAGCAGGGAGTGTTATTCCAACTCTCACAGTTGATAAACAGACTTCATGAATTATAGTAGAAGCTAAATTGGATTGATTCCTCTCAAAATGCACTATTCCTCCCCATGTTTTTCCTTCTTTTGAGGGACCCATCCTCTTCTCTCTGGATCAAATTCAACAAGTATATAATATATAAATCATTTATTGTATGATAAACACTATGCAAGGTACTAGAAACAGGAAGACAAAAATAAGACAATCCCTGCCCTCAGGGAGATTTTATTCCTAATCTGTTTAGAAAATGGAGAGGGGGGTGAGGGGGGAAGAAAGGGCAGATTCTGCAGTGTATTTATTTTTCCTTAGAAATCAAACCCTATTTTGGAAAGTCAAAGTGTAGCCCGGTATGCTGGGGTGCTTTCTTTCAAGCTACCTACTAATGCAGAGAATTGAATGTGGGGGATGTGGGTGAGTTAATGTTGCTATGAGAACCTTCCTGGCTTAATTCCCTGACAATATTTTAAAGGTACAGTTTGAATGCTGTGTTAATGTTGGTCTGGGGATGATTTGCATGTTCCTCCCTTCTCTTTCCACTGTCAGTAATTTTTTAAAACACACAGCTTTCTTTTGGGGGGGGGAGGGGGGAGAGGGCAGCTTTATCAAATCCAGTTTCTCCCAAGAGCACATTTTTAAAGAACATATTACCCTACAATGTGGGAAGTATGCTACTAAGAACACCTACTTCAAAGCTTTGGATATTTGGCTAACAGATGCATGTATCCAGCATATATCAAATCAAGTGTGTGAGGCAGCCTAGTAGGAATTTTGAAAGCAGGAACATTAAGAGAACTAATTATCCTCTGCCCACATTTTTAAGAGAGCATTTGCATTTATACTTCCATTCAAGTCAAACTTGGTTTCTAGTTGGGTGGTTTTCATACAAAGTAGGAGGTTGGACAAATGAATTCTCTCCTTCTCTCTCCCCCCAAGAAAACAATGTAATTATTTTCATTCTTATGTTGTTTCAGACAGCCATGAATGAGCCTTTTTAAAGACAGTCATAGAATCATATGTTCATAGAGTTTCAGGACTAGAAATTCCTAACCTGGGGTCCAGGAACTTATTTAAAAAACAAAAAGCTAGCTAGATAACTAGATAACTGTATTTCAATATAGTTGGTTTCCTTTTCAATTATATGTATTTTTATTTTATGCACTTAAAAACACTCTTCTGAGAAGGCGTCCAGATGTTTCACCAGAGTGCCAAAACAAGGTTAAGAAGCCCATTCCTGCATTTTGGGCCAGTGTAAATCTGGGAAACTTGGGTTTAGAAGAGAAGTTTTCAGCAAGTTTTGAGTCAGGAAAACTTAAATTGGAAAATCAAATGTTTGTTACTATGAAACTAAAGGTCCAAGTCTACCAGAAATGTCATTTATTAGAATTGGGGAGGCCTTTGATATAGAACACATCTGATAGAGATCATCTTCATTGATAAAAAGAATGGTACTTAGGGATCATAAACCTTGTGAAATATGTCTATTTTAAGAATCTTTATGGAATGTATTCAAATCTCTGGGTTTCACTGATCACCCCACTCATCTAACCCTCTCTCCAATTCAGGAAACTATCTTGTATGATGCTCAAGGCTAACATGACATCTGCTTTTAACACATACATATGCACATGTGTGTGTGTGTATGTATATATATAATATACACAAATACACATCTTTATATATACACACATACAGATACACCTATATACACATGTATGTATGTATGTAGGCATGTGTGTGTATCAAATTATAGCATTTCCCTGTATCTCAAAAGATTTCCCCCCAATCTTAAAAGAAGATAGAAAGGGGAAGACAAGTTTTGTTTAGTTTCTTTTAGGTACCTGCATATTGACTTGAACTGCTCAATATATGCTAATTTGCATGGCTGAAGCAGGAATATATGGGGCTAAATGGTCATGGATATCTACATTCAGTGTGCGTGTATATAAGACATACTATAAAACTTCTTCATGTGTATTCACTGGGAATAAAGGAAGGATTTTCTGTGTATGATTGACTTGGCATGGGAGGATTTATAGGATATGAAAGCAATTCATTGTGGTAGAGCATTCCCTCCAGGATTATGGGAGAAGACTTGACCTTTCATCGTGTTGTATTACTGGTAACTCCCATGAGTTTCATACATGTTAGAGGGATGGCACGTGTACCTTTGTTTATATGGTGAAAAGAGTGGATACAGAACTCTGAGCTTGGGTTGAAGTATTTTGACATACATTTTATATCCATGATTGGGTCAGAAGATGGCCCTAAGTCTCATGGCTAAATTGTGAATAGGTGATACAGACCAAGTCATATGAGATTGAATTCTTCTATAGGGCAAGAATAACAATATATTTTTATCTACGTCTCACCTAAGTATTTGATAGCTAATCATTGTTAGTAATATCTGTTGGTTGAACAATTATATGGGAATATAAACTTTTGTATATAATGATGTCTTTTTTGGAAAGCCAATAATAATGTACCAGTTTATTTTATGCCAGTCCACCTATTGGGTTGTTTAACATCTAAATATGGGTTCTAATCTGCCCCCGCCCCATTATTGGGGGGAAGCTGGCTAAAATCATTGATAAATTCAACAAGAATTTAGGTTTTTAAAGATTTATTAAAATACACATTACAAGTTAGTGAAGAAATAGAGAGATTGAGAACAGATTTCTTATAGGATGGAAATCCTAGCTCAGATCTAATTCAGTATAGCCAGAGAGAAAGAAAGAAATTTCCTTTCTCAGCAGCCCACGTGAAATCTCTCACTACCACCAAGCCAGTATCCAAACGACTAAGAGGGGCCCCCCCTGTTCTCCATCTGCCGCCACCCTCATTTTTAAAAGAACCTGATCCTCAATGGCTTCTCCCAGAAGCCATCTATGAAACAGGAAGCAAGGCTGTCCACACACACACAGCTCCAAGCTAATCGGCTGGTAGCTTTGATTGACATGACTCCAGGCAATTCTATAGATGAAACTTCCGGATGCCAAGTCCCATGATTTCTCCTCACTATTCGTATACTAGATTTGCATTAAGAGGGCCATTCTTGGACTCCAAGTAGATATCTATAGTACAGTTAAAGGTAATATTTCATTCATCTTCAAATGGGTTTGGTAGAGGGAAATTATTGTTGGATTACTTTTACCAAGGAGGGATATAGAAGGAAGAGAAGTGATTTCCTTCCTGCTCTTTCCCTCTACCCTGACACATGGCAAGTCAACGGCAAATTTGCAATCTGTGCATTCTGATGTCTTTTGATGTTCCATACCTACCATTAGACAGTGCTATTTCATTCATTTCTACCTACAGCATTGCATTTTTTCTTCCCACAATTATCCATTCAACTGAAGCTTCTCTGAATAACCTAGGACTACTATTCAATGTTCTCTCTAGGAAGAGGAAAGCTACTTTTTCTTCTGAGTAATTGCTATTATTACCTATCCTGTCAACCATATGCTATGTAAAGTCAGGTATCAGGGCTTTACAAACAGCTAAATCAATATGAGAAGCAGCTGGCTAAATTTTTTTTTTTTAGTGAGGGAATTGGGGTTAAGTGACTTGCCCAGGGTCACACAGCTAGTCAGTGTTAAGTGTCTGAGGCCGGATGTGAACTCAGGTACTCCTGACTCCAGGGCCGGTGCTCTATCCACTGTACCACCTAGCTACCCCCAGCTGGCTAAATTTTAAAAGTACTAGAAAGAACTTCCTACTTCCTCTTGTTATAGAAAGTTAAGCCTCCAACATACCTGATAGGTGTGGGAAGAAGGACTGATGTCTGCCCCATGTATATAAACATATTTGTACAGGCATGTTCAAGAATGTGGTTAAAGTTGCCTTTATATTTTATTTTTTTAACCTTGATCTTAAAAAAAATGAGTTCCAAATTCTCTCCCTCATTCCAGGACCTCTCCCACTTATTGAGAAGGCAGATGATGATATACCTGTGAAGTCAATAAAAATATTTCCATATTAACCATGCTGCAAAAAAAAAGCAAGAAAAATAAAGTGAAAAGCAATATGTTTCACTTTGTACTTAGTTCATCAGTTAGTTTTTTTCCTCTGGAAATGGATAGCATTTTTCACAAGTCTCTAGGAATTGTCTTAGATGATTGTTTTGCTGACAATTGCTAAATCATTCACAGTTGATCATTGTACAAAATTGCTGTTACTGTGTACAATATTCTCCTGTTTCTGCTCACTTAACTTTGCATCACTTCATACAAGTTTTTTCTGGGGTTGTTGTTGTTGTTGTTGTTTGAAACTCTTCTGTTCATCACTTCCTATAGCACAATAGTATTACATCACAATCATATTCCATAACTTATTAACCATTCTCCAAGTCATGGGCATCAATTTCCAATTCATTGCTACCACCAAAAGAGCTATTATAAATATTTTTTTGTACGTTGAGTCCCTTTCCCTTTTTTATGATCTCTTTGGGATAGAGACCTAGTAGTGATATTGCTGGATCAAAAGGTATGTATGGTTTATAGCTCTTTAGGCATCATTCCAAATTTTTCTCCAGAATTATTTGAACTAGTTTATAGCTCCACCACTTCCATATTAGTGTACATATTTTTCCACATCTCCTCTAACATTTCTCATTTTCCTTTCCTGTCATGTTAGCCAACCTGATAGGTGTGAGGCAATACCTCAGAGTTGTTTTAATTTACATTTCTCTAATTATTAATAATTTAGAACATTTTCTCATATGATTGTTGATGGCTTTGATTTCTTCTGAAAATTTCCTGTTCATATCCTTTGACCATTTATCAATTGGGAAATGGATCTTATTTTTTGTAAACTTGGCTCAGCTTCCTATAAAGTTGCCTTTAGAAGCACATTCTATTAATAAACATGTGTCTATTCTCCTTGTAGTACTCTGGAACCTTTTAAGGTATCAAGTGTTCAGCCTACATATATTCTTGGTCATGTGTTCAAATAAGCCAGCGCTAGTGCATCCTTATAGAACCCAAGTTTGCTCAAGCACTTGCTCCCATTCACCTTTCTTCATGATTTGTTTTCTTGGTCATAGCTGTGGGAATGGATGGTATGAAGGGAATGTTGCAACATAGCCACCTGTTGGTAGATTTTTTCCCAAGCAAAAGAATGCCAAAGGGCTGCCCCCCATGCCATTGTCCAGGATCCTGTCCTTGCCTTCTTTAGAACTTTGGTGACTTCACATATCCTTGTCAGTTCCTGAATGTATTTTCTTTTTGCCTCAACATCAGACATCATTAAAAAAATACTCCAAAGGGAGATAATGTAATTCCCAGGTTTTTACTGTTATTTCAGGTTTTACAATTTTAAATAGTAAAACTAGAGATACTGGTTTTTGGAGAAACCCACTGTAGTTTCTTGTGTGAAATACTTCTAACGATGAGGCACCTAGTGACTTAGCAAGTGTGTAGCAAGCTGATGTACTGTGTAGGAACAGGGTCAGTCATCTGAGTTTTCAAATGGAGCACTATTGAGAGAACAGAAGCTGCCAATTAAATGATAATTAATCTTTGAACTCTCAGCACCCATTGCATTTTTCTGTCCAATGATCTGAAGAAACATGGTGTCTTGGGGCAATATAATTTACCTGGAAAGAGTTAAGTTCTCGAGCCAATTAATATTAGGATGAAGGAAGGGGGAAGAAAAAGGGAAAGAACTGTTTCACCGGGGATCTGGAGAAAAGGGATACAGTTTGAAGGAGATGGGCAAGATTTCTAAGGGACTCTGCCATGCAATATTAAATAGGGAGCCAGGCCCTATCTTTGAAATGGAGATTGGCCTCTGCTTGGGCTAGATTGTAGGGAATACAATAACACACTGATTTTACTGACCTAGAACAAGTAATTTAGAGGTCTTCTGAGAAGTTCATTTGTTTGAGAAAAACTTTCCTATGACTTCCTTTCTGGAGATTTTGCCTGGAATGATTTGATCCTCTATGCCCTCTCTTGTCCCTGGTCTCTCCTATATGCACTTCTTCCTGGTGACATGCAATCCACTTAAACGTTAGTGGGCTCCTCTGGTTTTTCTTCCTCCTTCCTTCCTGCCACTTGTGGCTAGCCCTAATGGAGAATAAATGTCTGAAGAGACCTCCGGCCATATATAACTGTTTTAAAACACACACACACACAAACACACACACACACACACACACACACCCACCAACCACCACCACCATACATGCCTGATGAATTAATGAAGCCAAAGCTTTCAGTTCATTCTCTGTCTTTAGAACCATTTGTGAAATTCATTGCTGTGAAGCTTAAAGTGTGAGAAAGTCTTGCATGGGTATATATCCACCAGGGAAAATGGAGAGAAAACTACATTCTGGCAAGATTTTGGGAAATCAGTGAAAATTATAGGAAGATAGGACGATTACGGCCCATATATTTTTCTAATTTGGATGGTTTATTGGCTACCTAAAAACCTAGGCTATGTTTTTAATTTAGTCCCCCTCCTTTTTTCCCCTAGAATCAAATGAAAACTGAATTTTTATTGCATGGAGGGGTGACTGATAGGAGACCTGAATTTGGCAGGGACAAGCCCATTGCAATCTTAATGAGATGTTCTAGCTGCCTGATCATCAACAAGCCAGTTTAGCTCTTGCTTTCAATTTCCTTATTTACAAAATGAAGATATTGGTTTAAATAACCACTAAGGTTCTGTCTAAGTCCCACATTCTAAATTAAGCAACTTCAAACATTGGGAGAACTTGAAACCTGGATTGGGAGGCTAGCTCACCCAAAGAATTGGAGGCTCATCATGAATCTCATAAAATAAAAAAGATTTATTAGGAGAGAGGAATATATGGCAGGGGGAGAGAATCAATATGGAGGCTGTCTGAGAAGACCTGGTCTTTTGTATATGTTTACAAAACAAAGAAAGGGGAGGAAATTACAAAGCAAGAAGAAATTCAAAAACCAGGAGGGGCAAGATAATTGTAAGGGGATCTTTAAATAATGGGGTATTAGTAGGATATCCAGCATCCATCCATATCCCACATATCCTCTTGTAGATCTTGGTATTGCTTATCAGCTTACCAGGGTCATTCTCAGCAGCACCCATTCCTGAGATGGGAAGCAGAGCTGATTTTCCCTTGGGAAAGTTTAAGGATTCTTTGGGGGTTGGGATCTTTATGGTTCTTGGGGTCCCGCTAGATTCCCACAACACAGACACGGGGATTCTTGCCTTTGAAAGACAGCACTGACACCTTATGTCCTTTCACTGATGACTCTGTCTCACCACTCCCTGTTTTAAACGTAACATTATAGAATGTTAGAGTTGGGAGGGCTCTTCAAGGTTATTGACCTCCTCTTGCCATTTTGGGAGGGAATGTGAAATATTCCTGAAAGTAATCTTTCAATTATGTTTTAAATAACTTTACATTTACTTCATTTTATTATCACAATAACAGGTGAAGGAGGTAGTTCAAATAGTATTTATTCCCATTTTACAAATGAGGAAACTAGAATGGAAAGAAGTTAAGAGACTTATCCAGGGTCATAAGGCTAGTAAGTCCTAGATTTAAATTAGACTTGAACCAAGGTCTTTTGATTCCAAAGTCATTACCCTGTCTGGTACATTCTTCCCCCCATTTCATATCACCTCATTAAGCAGCCTTTTCCATTGTTTTGTAGATCTGTTGTTTATTTGTTTGCTTTTTAGAAATTTTTATTTATAATCAGTTAAAATCTTTCTCTTTATAATTTACTCCTAGTGATTCTAGTTTAACCTAATGGATCAATGCTGACTTATTATTTCCTCTGGTCTAGACAATAGTCATTTGTAGTTGTAATTTTAATTATAGTTTTATCATAGATATTATAGATATGCTACTCTCTAACTCCTAAGTGAATCTTCCCTTTTAACAAAAGGTAACAAGTAGCCCCAAATCAATTGATACAATGATTGTGTCTGATAGAATATGTAACATTCTGCACCCATAGTCACCCACTTTTCTGAGGAAAGGAGGAAAATGGATTTCCTAATTTTTCCAGAAAGACATTGTTGTTTATTACATTTAAACATTAAACACAAACATAATTTTACTTTTTGTTTACACACTGTATTATTCACAATGCAGCTAAGATTTCGTTAGAAAGTAGACCCCCTTTTCCTAGTGTCACAGGGGAAATTGGTGGTGGTGGTGGTGGTAGTGGTGGGGTTCCTTAGGTATCCCTCTTTAAAGAATTATACCCTCATTCACACAAATCCAATTAGAATAAAATAATTTTTTTATTTGGGTACTAGAGAAAACAACCAAGAGAAAAGTCAAAGACTTCTCTTGAGGGGAGATGGTTCAGAGACATGATTCTCTGACATACCTATCTCCGCTAACAGGAGAAAGGCAAAAGCTTTTAGAGCTGGTAGATGGGGTAATCACCACCTGACAATAGAAAGTTCCCTTTGGGGATGGGGGAAAGCTTGAATGAGAGGTGGTGGTCTGGACTTCTGGAGTTATTTCTGTCCCCTGGCACAGATCAGGCAGCAGCCATACCTAATGGTCTAATCTCCCTTACTTCTCAATGTGTATCTGTCTTTTAGTTTAGCTGGCCAGTTTAAACTTTAATAGTTCCAAATACTTTATATGTCTCAACCCCATATCAATAGTGCCCTCCAGAAATTCCTCTCCTTAATCCCTGGGTACTCCTAAATCAAAGGGAGGATGAGGAGGAGAAAGTAATTCTATCAGCCTTAAAGTAGTGTGCCCCCTAAGCCCCCTGGGATGAACTCCAGGGAAAGTTAGTCACAATAAGAGTTCATATTTTTTATGCAATAGAAGTGATACAACCCCATAGATGGCTTGGCTTTTGGACAATAAGCAGTCAATGCTAACCTTCAGAATTCATCTGGTTCCACCATATTTCTTTGAGACATCCATTATCATTGGCATTACGTCTGACTTCAGGCAGGACTAATAAAATAAAAATCTGTTTGCCTGGTGACTCAAATCCCAGGAGGCCAAATCACCTGAACATTAGAGATCATCTTTTGACCCAAATTGAAAGTGTGGGGTAACAGGAGCAGTTTGCCAACAAACAGGTTTTCATATTTCCCCACAGAGGCAATGCCATGCAAAAAGAATGAGAATTTATAGAGCAGGGAATCCCAAGGCCCCACATTACATTAAATCGTCCTCTTGCATTCTCTGCTCTCCCCCTCCCCACCTGCCCTCATCTCTCTCTCCAAGATCATCAGATCTGGTTGAAAAAGAAGCTGACATTAATAGAAAATAGATTTCCAAACAATCAAGCCTAATGCCTCTTGAGTATTATGATGATTAATGGTAGACAGTTGAACAGATTATCAAGGATCTAGACATGAAGTAACAAAGACTCATCTTAATAATGTAGACCCTTCGGTCAGGAGCTCGGCTGGCTATTCATGAAATAATGGGTGTTATTTCTTTCAGGAGCTGATCTGATGTTGGGAGGGGGGGTGCTCAAAAGGGTGGAGGGACAGTTGAAGAGGAAGATTAAGATACTGATACACTCATTACTGTCTGTCTATTTCCAGCCTTTCTGGGCAGAATGTTAGATGTTTACTGGTACCATTTTTATAGGCTGTCTTTGATCTGTTTAGTGAGGGAAGGGTCACTTGGGGTAGTGTATGATCTCATCTTACTGTCTTACCCCATAGGCTCTTCTGGCTTGGGATATACCTTATGTGCCCTTTTTAAATGAACATTCCCGTTCAGCTTTAAAAATCTCCTAAGTAGCTGTGGAAATTTAAATTCCAGTCCTAGAAGCAAAATCTCTTGTAGTAACCATGCCTTCCTGACTCTCCCTCTTTCCCTTGCTGGACAGTATAACCTTTCCCAACCAAATACCATCCTTTCTATGTGTCCTGTGGGTTTCCTTCCTCTAATCAAGCCAGAAGCTCTTCAGGGGCTCCTGGCTGCTCTATCATACCTCTCCCCTGGGACCTCACCAGACCCCTCCAAGAAAGTGTGCTGGGGATATGTGGTGAATGAAGGAGAGGGGCAACTGTATTTCAGGGTTTGGGCTACACACCTCTATGTAGCTTCACTAGGGGAAAGAAAAGAACCCCGACCCCCCAATCTTGTTTCTCTTGCAAAGGAAGGAGAAAGAATTCTATTTGTTGCCATTTTTCATTACTAGCTATTATGAAGAGTTTATTGTATGTGGAAGCCCCAAAGGCCTTAGATAAACAACCCAGCATAAAGTCAGAGTCTCATTACTGGCTCAGTATGTGAGATCTTCCCCAAGTTCTGCCTCAGAATATGATTTCTCCTTTATTTGACTCTGAAAGGGAATCCAAAAGGCAGGACCCACTTATAAAGGGAGAAGAAACCTCTAGCAGCTGTGGACATCAGATGATCAACAGGGATGAAAACCACAGGGTGGTCTGGGAGCCAGGTGCTATTTTGAGGGGGCAGTACTGTCCCTTTATTCTGAAATTTCCCCTTTCCCAGCTTCTTTCCTTGGAAACAGGCATCCTGGGTCTCCCGTTAAAGCCTTATTTGAGCACTGGCTCCTAAAGAGGACATACTGCAGGACCCTTAAGCCTTTTCTCCTTCCTCATACATAGAATTGCAGAATATACAAGCTGGAACAGACTTTAGAAGTAATTTAGTCACAGAAATACAGTACAGAATCATAGGATATCAGAGTCAGAGTCAAGCTCCCTTATTTAACAGATGATGAAACTGATGACTACAAGGTAAAATGACTTGTCCAAGGTTATATAGTTAATTGGTAGCAGAGCTGGGCTAGAATCCAGGTCTTCTAGTTGGTTATCCAGTGTTCTTTCCATTGCACCAGTCTTTAAGGCAGAATCGTACCCAAAGGAATGCATAAAGTGTGGGCCATGTGTTGGCACACCTATGCAAACCTGGCTCATGTTCCATTCAGGCTTATGACTGGATGAACAGCATTCCAGATACTCATCCTGATGTAAAATATTCTGGAGTTCTTAGAATTATAGAATCCTAAAGGTGAAAGCCAACTCAGAGGTCATACTTTTCAACCAGTGACTGAATAAGGATTACTCACCATATCCCTACCATACCTGACAAGTGGTCCTCCAACATTTGCTTGAAGACCCTTGCTTAAAATGAAGGGGTCACTGCTTCCTATGGCATACCCTTCAACTTTTGGATAGCTCTAATTTTTAAGAAGTTTTTCCTTATATAAAACTTATATTTTCCTCTTTACAACATCTTCCCATTGTCCCCAGTTCTGCACTCTCTTACTCTGCCCCTCACCACCAGAAGATCAGCAGAACAAATTGAATCTCTTTTTCATTTGACAGCCTTTTTAATATTTAAAGGTAGGAATCATAAGCCACTTTCTTGATCTTTTAGTCTTTTCTTGTCCAGGCTAAGCATTTCAAGTTCTTTCAACTGATCCTTATGTGACATGAACTTGAGACCCTTCATCAGTCTGATTGTATTAATTTAGATAACTGAAAGTTTATCTTTCTAAAAATATAGTACCTCAAAGTAAACCCAATACTTCAGATATCTGATCAGAACAAAGTACAGCAAAATTACCATTTTTTTCATCCTGGACACTGTATCCCTCTCATTAGAAAATCATATTTTAGTTTCAGTGACTATTACATCACAATGTGGACTCATTCTGAGCTTGCACTTCACTAAGACTCCCAGATCTTTTTCAAGATAAATGGCTTGCTAGCCACACTTCCTTCCATCTTATATTTGTGAGGTGGATTTTTTTTCTCCTAATCCAAGGATGAAGCTACATTTTTTCCTATTAAATTTAATCTTATTACTTTGGGGCCAAAGTTTTAGCCTATTGAGATCTTTTTTGATCCTACTCTGCCATCCAAAGCATTTGCTCTTAATTCTATGAATTTCCTAAACATCACACCACCAAAACCTTTGTTGAAGTCTTTAATATGCATATTAAATAGTAGAGGGTCAAAACCAACTCCCCTGGGGCAGGCACTAGACCAGAGACCATTCAAATTAAAATTTGACTATTAATGACTACCCTTTGACTACCCTTTGAATTGATAATTCAACCAACTCCAAAATACACCTTTATATTCCATTGCCTGATTTACAGCTCTCAATGTTGTCCATGAGAACAACATGAGAAATTTTGTAGATTTTAGCTACATCATTCCCTAGAAATACAAGTCTAGTAACCTTCTTGACAAAGGAAATTGGGTTAGCCTGGTAGGACATGGTCTTGATAGAGTCATCTTGGCTCTTTGTGATCACCATTTTCATTTCCTGATGTTCTCTGGTTCTCTTTAGTAATCAGTGCTAGAATTTTGCTGGGCAGCTAGGTGGCACAGTGAATAGAGCATTGTACCTGAAGCTGGGGACAGTCATCTTCCTGAGTTCAAATCTGGCCTTAGATGCTAGCTGTGTTACCCTGGGCAAGTCACTTAACCCTGTTTGCCTCAATTTCTTCACTTGTAAAATGAGCTAGAAAAGGGAATGAAAAGCTATCCTAGTATGTTTTCCAAGAAAACGCCAAATAGGACCATGAAGAGTTGGATACAACTGAAAATAAACTGAAAGAATTGTGCTAGGGATCAAAATTAAGTTCATTTGATTATAGATTCCAGATTCCATTATCTTCTTTTAGTTTTTTTTTTAATAGAATAGTCTTCTGCTTTTCTCTCCTTCTGAGATACTTTTCCCATTACCCATGATCTTTTAAATATCACTGACAATGACCCATCAATCACATCGAACCACTCTTCCAGCATCCTAACATAGTGTACTTGGACCAAGTGACTTGAAATCATGAAGGAAAGCTAGGTTCTCTTATTGTCTCCCTTTTTATCTTGGAAATCAAGTCTTTAATAAGAAGCATGACATTGTGGATAGAAAGATATTCTTGGTGCCAGGAAGTCCTGAGTTCAAGGCCTGTCTCTTAACTCATATTGACTACATGTCAGCTTAAAATAAGATACTAGGCCCCACTGTCTCCTAGGAAATGACAAGTTGTGGAGACTTGTAGTATATTTTTACTAAAAGTTTACACTAAGTTATAGAGAAGGTGCCATCATGCATTGGTAGGAGGAGTTCCATTCTTGAGAATTTTGGGGGGCTGAGTGGTAGAGTGGGAATCAAAGTCCCTATCTGGTATCAAATCTCTGTTAGTTACTTCTGTTTTATCCTGTCTAGTTCAAAGATCATTTTCTTAGCAGAGAAAAGAGAAGGAGAATAAGAGCTGAGCTGTGATGCTTGATCTCTGTCATATATTATCATCATCCTTTCTGACCCAAGCAATGCTCTTTGATTCTTCTCCTTTCCCTAGTATAACATAGAAAAGTTCATAGGGAATTGATTCAAAGAAGATGACATTGCAGATACCTTGATTCTCCAGCAAACATATAGCTTGTTTTTAAGTTTTCATCATAGGCCCCTGAGAAATACAAACAAGGGGAACTCAAACCCAAACAAATATTTACCTTGGTTCATCCTGCAGATAAAATAGGTGATGGATCTTTGGTTATAGATCAAGAGTGAAATCCTCAGGTGTTCCTTTGCAGCAGGCTCACTGGACCTATGGGTAGCTAAGTGATGCAGTGGATACGGTGCTGGGCCGGAAGTCAGAAAGACCTATCTTTCTGAGTTCAAATCTAGCCTCAGACATTTACTAGCTGTGCGACCCTGGGCAAGTCACTTAACTCTGTTTGTTTAAGTTTTCTCATCTGTCAAATGAGTTGGAGAAGAAAATGACAAACCACTCTAGGATCTCTACCTAGAAAACCCCAAATGGGGTCACAAAGAGTCAGAAGTGAATCAACAACAACACTGGATGTACAACACCCAAGTTCACTACTAATCTTTTTTTTCTAACTATTTTGGTATCACAGAATATTAGGGTAGAAAGGCAGCACAAATAACTAAATCCCAGGAAACAATATCAGTTTGATAGTTTGACTCTTGATGGCCCTCACATGATGGGGAACTATGAGATGTTATATGGGGTACGTAAATGGAGCTGGAATATTTTACTAATGCTCTAATCTTAGGGTAAGAGATAATGCTAAACAGAGAGGTTGGCAGAATTACTCTGGAGTTGATGACCTACAGTCATATTCATCAATCACCCTAGCTGTCTCTCTTTGTCAATCCTCCTTCTCTCTGGGAAGGGGCTGATCTGACCATCCAGTATCTGAAGCCAAACCAAGTGATTTGTCCAAGTGACAGAGCCAGGACTTCAATCCATTTTTTTTTGTCAAGTTGTTTTATATTCCTCAGGCTTGGAGCATATCTTTAGATTTCTTCCTTTTTCCCTGGAAAAAAGTATCAGAGTTAGCTTAGTAATTCCCGACTCATGTCTTTAGAGGCTTTCCCCAAGCTTGACTTCACAATATCTCTTCCCATCCCTTTATCTCAAATCATTCTACTGGGAGTTTAATCTTAAATCTCAATTTACTATTTTCTAAGATGAAATTCTTTTAGAAAATAAAAGAAAGGTATGTTCATGGAATGACACAATCTCCCCAGTATTCATGGATCATAGATTAGAAATCAGGGGTCAGCAAACTACAACTTGCAGCGTGCTGGTGCTGCCTGTTTTTATATGACCCAATGAGCTAAAAAATGGTCTTTGTATTTTAAAA
Source organism: Dromiciops gliroides (assembly GCF_019393635.1). NCBI lineage: Eukaryota > Metazoa > Chordata > Mammalia > Microbiotheria > Microbiotheriidae > Dromiciops > Dromiciops gliroides. The sequence goes on from NC_057862.1 coordinate 124,039,255, forward strand.
CAAAGTTTTATTGTATTTAAAAATGTTAAAGCAACACAACCAAAACACCCCACAACCAAAAAACCCCATTCTTAGCTCACTAGCAGTACATATATCAATAGTTGGCCGGCTGAATTTGGCCCTTGGACAGTAGTTTCAACCCTTGCATTTCACAGATGAGGATACTGAGGGCAAGAGAAGTAATGCACTGGCACATGGTTATACAAATAGTAAACAACACGAGCAGAATTTGAACCTTCTTCCAGGTCCAGCACTATTCACTATGCTAAGGTACTCATGAGTGAGCTGTGCCACCTTCTCCTTCATGGACTAAACATTCCTCCTAGGCATCAAATGACTTGTTTTCATGCTTCATGAAGGGTGGTCACTTACTTCAAAAAGGAAGAGGCATATTCTGTTCTCAGTGACTTTGATTTTCCTGAGGTCCTGCCATTTGTATAACTTGCTCTTAGTAAGTTTCCTATTGTAGCATACTTTGTGGTGGCTAGGGGGTTAATAGAGTGTGTAAATAGATGAATTAGGGTAATGCTTTGTTTCTGTGGACCAGTTTAAAGTTCAATTCCAGCACAAGGTATTAAATGAGAAAATCTCTAAAACCAAGCAAGAATCCTTATTTGGAATCTCTATTCCAAAGATACTTCATTTTGTCAAGCAAGCACTTCCTCACACAGATCACAACCCCTCTACCTCTTACTAGATGATTCATGAGCTGCTACAGCCAAAAACATCCATCATTTGTTGGCTCTTCTGATGATGAACCTCTCTGACCTTAGCTAAGCCAGTCCCCAGACAGTAGACAATCGGTCTGTCTCCAAGCCGATACTTGAAGCCTTTCCAGCTTGGTAGGACCTGTAAATATGATATTTACACTTCTTTGGAATGGCCTTCAGGAAATTGGGGTAAATTCTAAGAGAAATGATTATGAATAAGCAATGATTTGGGAATATCCAGAGTTTTCCCCTTTTTCTAATGTCCTGGTTTTTAAAAGTTGAGTCTCTTGAAAGGCATTGCTAATAATAAGATTGCACTTTGCTGTTCAGACCCCACCCAAGTGTAATAGTGAATGTGTTCTGCTCAGGCTTGGGTGGGACATACATTCTCTGAATAGATTGCCCAAGGCTAGGGGTAGGCTGGATATAAAGATAAGTCTCACTGTCCAAGGGTGGTATGATGTCACTCTCAGCCCCTCATTGAACACCTAGTCTTTAAGAGGGTATATAAACTGTGTGCCCATCGCCATAATTGTCTTCGGTCTGAGATTGCTAAATGACCATCCTTTTATTAATAACATACTGACCTTATTAATAAAATTATTAAATCACCCAGAAACTATGTCATTCGAACCTTTTGAATAGTCACACTTCCAGACCATTCTGATATCTTTGTATACTTCAACCTAGCACAGTGCCTGGCACATAATAGAGGCTTAGTAAACATGTTTTGAATGATCTTAATGCAACTGTCATATAGAAAGTAATAATGATAGTCCATATATATCTATCTATATCTATATCTATCTATCTATCTATCTATCTATCTATCTATCTATCTATCTATCTATCTATCTATCTATCTATCTATATCTCACCACCTGCTACTAATCTAAAAGAACTACTAGATCTGAGTCTACTGGCACATCCCTGAATTTTGTCTTCCTTTTCATGGACTGTGCTATTCATATATCCACATCTGCTTTGGTAGGAATTCTTAATCTGGGGTCTATAGACCACTAATGAGTCCATGGATAGATTTCAGGAGTTCTGTCAACTTAGATGGGAAAAACAAAATCTACATCTTTCTTTTTCACTAGCTTCTGAGTGAAATGCAGCTTTTCCTTCAAGTACGAATGCAGATAACAAATCATTTTTCTGAAAAGGCTTCACCAGACAGTTAAAGGTATACACAACACAGAAGCAAGCAACAATCTCTGAGTTAGTGTTTGACATCACAGTTCCCCAAATACTGCTGTAACTGAATTTGAGGTCACTAAGATCTAGGGTTTCACAACCTCTTTAGCTATACAAGCAGGCTATTTCTCCTGATATCTACTCTCCTCATCTTCTTATGACTGAAGAGCTTCTCACTTGTTCTTATTCACAATTAATGCTGGTACCCATAACTGGATACTCTTCTTTCCTCATTCTTAATCCTTAGTGCTTTACTCCTTTTCTCAACAAACACTCAACAGCTGCTTCATACACATTCAATAGTTGCTCCATTTTGGTCTGTCTCTCTCTTTTCTCCACTTTTTCCTTCTCTCTTCTTTTCTCTGTCTTTATTTTCAGTCCTTCTGTCTCTGACTGTGTCTGTCTACCTCTGTCTCTCTCTCTCTCTCTCTCTCTCTCTCTCTCTCTCTCTCTCTCTCACACACACACACACACACACACACACATACACACACACACATACATACATACATACATACCCACACATTGCTACATTCTTTTGGTGCTCTTCATTGCAAATACCCATGGACCAAGCCTTCTACAAATCATCATTTTCACCAACTCTTAAGGGTGGGGAAAGGAAGAGGGACTTGAGGGAAGAATTAGTAACTTCGAAAAGTTTTAAGCCTTACTTTGAGTTCACAACCTTAGTTTATCTAACAGCTAGTAACTAACAGAGATAAGACTTGGGCCTGGGTTCTCTGATTCTAAATCCAGGACTCATTTTACTGACATGTCTCTGTGTTATTACCCATGATGTGCTTTCCAATCTTGTTTGCCTCTTACCAATTTGGGACCTAGGGGCTACAGATATAGATGAGAAGATTTCCACTGTGTTGTTTGCCAATATAATTTAAAATATGCAAAATATCCCATGTCCCTCTTTTTGCTTTCCCAAGTTACCTCTGGCATTTTTAGTTGGCAGCTAATAAAACAAAAGAAGGACTCTCTGGCTGATCCTTCTCTCCAGCTAGAATGATTAATTTGTAGTCATTTGGAAGTAACAGATTTTACCTCTAGCTACAGCCAGCCCTACCTGGCTAGTCTGCTCCAGCCTCATGCCCTCTGGTATGAACAGGTAATTGGCAGTTTGCTAATGGTTCATTAGGAACGCTGTCACTTTGAGGAAGGGACAAAAGGTGGGAAGCAAGGGAAGGCATAAGGGTGGTTTGCTTATCATAGAATCACAAGATATGAAAAGGTTGACTCCTAGAATTCTCCATTTGAAAGATCTCCAGGGAATGATAGTTGGAATTATTTTCTCTTTTTAAAGTTAACCTCTCCTCCTTCCCCACACATAACACTTTAAAAATAGATATATGGGGGCAGCTAGGTGGTGCAATGGATAGAGCACTGGCCCTGAAGTCAGGAGTACCTGAGTTCAAATCTTACCTCAGACATTAACACTTACTAGCTGTGTGACCCTGGGCAAGTCACTTAACCCCAATTGCCTCACTAAAAAAAAAAAAAGCTTAAAAAAAGATATATGTTTATGTATGTATATAGACATACATAATACATAATGTATGTATGTGTGTGTATATATAGACATACATAATACATAATGTATGTATGTATGTATGGTCAATATTGTATTCTTTGTACTCTCAGGGAACCTGGATTTGGATCCCCTCTCTGATCCTTATTTCTATAACCTTAGATAAGCAGCTAGGTGGCTCAGTGGATAAAGCACTGGCCCTGGATTCAAGAGGACCTGAGTTCAAATGCAGAATCAGACACTTGGCACTTACTAGCTGTGTGACCCTGGGCAAGTCACTTAAACATCATTGCTCCCCCCCCCCCCCCACCAAATGTAAAGGGGTTGGGCTAAACCCTTTTGTGTTATGAAACCCTTTGGCAGTCTGGTGAAGCCTATGGACCCTTTCTCAGGATGATTTTAAACATAAAATAAAAAACATAGGATTACAAAAGGAAACATAATTATCATTTTTTTTAAAAAGGTTGATGAATCCTAGGTTACAGGTGTTCTTAACCTTTCTGTATCATGAAACACTTTGGCACTTTCTTGAAGCCTATAGATCTCTTCTCAGTATGTTGTTTGTAAATGCACAAAATACAGAGGGTTTAAAAAAAGAAACCAATTATATTGTTATAGTTATTATATATATACATATACACATATACATATATACACACACATATAAACAAATCACAAACTCTTGGTTGCGAAGCTCTAGACTAGATGATCTCCAATGTTTCTTCCATCTCTGAGGCCACTAATTCTATACTTTGTATTGCAGTCAAGTGAACCAAGTAATTTCTGCAACAATATGATCATATCTTGCCATTCCCAGAGATCAAGGATGACTACTCACCAATCGAATAACTAAATCTGCATGTTCTAGTTGAGAGAAATTAAGGGAAATGAAGGTTATCCTTTTCTCCAATTTGGGGGGTAGAGGGTTGAGGGTTTATCTTTTCACCCAGTAGCCTGTTCTGTGAAGTACTTGCTTTTCAATGAGGCTACCAGTTCTAGACCTTGAAATGCAGTCAAGACACCTCAACTTACTCCTGGCTTAGGATCATGAGTTTATAGAACCTAGGACTAGAAGGAAACTTTCATCTGATCCAAAGATTCTTAACTTCAGGTTTGTTCACAGAGCAATGAGGGTTAAGTGACATGCCCAGTGTCACACAGTTAGTGTCAAGTGTCTGAGGCTGGATTTGAAGTCAGGTCCTCCTGAATCCAGGGCCGGTGCTTTAGCCACTGTGCCACCTAGTTATCCCAAGAACTATATTTAGATACAATTAGTTTTCCTTTCTAACCTTATATTATTTTATGTATTTGAAAACATTATTTTAAGAAGGCATCCATAGACTTCACCAGAATGCCAAAGGGGTCCATGACACAAAAGGTTAAGAACCCCTGATTGAGTATAACCCCCTCTTTTACAGATGGAAAAAAAGTGAGACATGAAAGGGTTAAATGACCTGCCAAGATTCATATAGCTAGTGTCAGAGCCAAAATTCAAATGCAAATCTCTTTACAAAAAGTTCAATGTTCTTTCCACGGCAGTATTAGAATTCTGCGTGTTTTACATTATACTGGTAAACAACCTAGACCACATTCCACATATGTCTTGCCTTTTGCAATGCATTCTCCCCAGGACTGTCCAAATTGATAAGAGGCAAAAGAGCATTTTAGGTATTGCATATAGATATGTTAGTGGAGAGAGCACTTGATGAATTGAGCATCAGAGGGTCAGGGGTTGAATTTAGCCCCTGTCATTATATCAACTTTTAGCCTGGTCATCTTTTTAAGTTGTCTCTATTGTCTGTAATTTTCATTTCCAGAGATCCCTAATCACTTGTGAACAAGGATTATGGGATCCATTTATACCACATTCTGGGACTTTCTGTCACCCAGGAAACATTGGAAAAGGGAATGTGGGGAAACTGCAGCTGACAAATCATATTTTCAAAGGGTTTGGAAGCAGCCCTTATTATGACAGGTGCCAAACCTGTGCAGTAATCACTGTCACTCCAGGGAAATAATAATAATACTTTGCACTTATAATGGCAATTTTGATCTTCCCAGTAATTTACAAACATTACTGAGTTAGGTGTCACCAGCTCCTCCTCACTCCAAACTCTACTCTCATCCTTACCCCAGCTAGTCAGTTGCGTATGGTTAGAGTTTGTATCTTCCTTACATCACCAATACTTTTCAGTATTAGGGTCCCAGTATCATTTCACTAATTCATATAATTAACTTTTAAAATGGGATATTTACAGAGAAATTATATCAAGATCAGAATTACAAACCACTCCCCAAACTGGGGCATAATCTCCCCTATCCCATCTCAGTCCCTGGAGAAAGTGAGCTCAGCCTTAAAAATAGTTGCTATAAGGCATTTGTTTCACAATACTCACTTCTGAATTCAGCATAGCTGATGTACAGTCACTCTTGCTTTTAGGACCTGCCATCTTGGATTTGGAGGTCAATCCTCAGTGGTATAATGGTGGGCTATAAACCTTGGAATGGACTCCAACTCCAGGTCCTCTGTCAGATTAGTATTTTGACTTTATGACCCTCAAATAATCACAGCCTACTCTGTTCCATCTCTAATACTCTATAGCCCAATGAAGAAAAGAATAGATACAATATAGAGAGAAGAAACAATAGTACCATGTTGTTCCATGTCTTTAAGTGAACCTTTGATAGAGACAGGGAGCTGTCAGCTGGAGGCCTTTGCCATCACTGGTTCTACCCCTCTCAGCAACAGCAGGTCACTGCTTTCATGGAAGTACTAGGTGAGACAGGATCTTCTCCATCTCTTTTATCAACATCAGCTCATCCTTCTTGCTTACCATGGAGATGGAACTTCTCCTACAGGAGTGTTTTGTATGTACTTTTCTTGCTGCTAATCATCTAGTTTAAAAGGCATGAGGAAAGTATGTAGATTGAGAAACAGTCATACAAGGACTGCCCTAAAGTGGATTGCCCAATCCTTCCATTCCATTGTCATCAGACACTTCCAGAATTTGGCTCACCAAACCTGTGCCAGCTCCTGGGACTGAGCCAGACCCTAGTGGCCATTCCCCTCCTTTGCATTTGTACCACCCAACATTTTCACTCTTAAACTGTATTTATCATTGCATAGCCAGATTGGTTGAAGTTACAATAACTATAACCTATAAGGGGAATAATAAAGAAGAGAGGACATTGCCTACTTATCTGGTAAATAGATGTTTTAGGCCATCTTTTGAGGGGCAATTTTCAGTGTCTTGGTCTGCCTTCCCAGGCCCTAACTATCTCTTGCTACCTTGAGCTCCCTATGAGATTGAACATGGAAGCATTCTGCCTTTTTTGCAAAAACAGACAAAAAAACCCAAATGCCTTCTGTGCTGAGGCATTATTTAATTTCTTTTTACTTCACTAGCTGATAACTTTCCTTAGCCCCCTGTTAAGAACAAAACATTTTAGGGGTAAAGGTTATCATCCATTCTGCTTTTAGAAGGTCCTTTAAATCATTCGTACTCTACTAAAGCTAAATAACCATGAAGGGGATTGGGGCAAGAAATATGCATTTTTTTAAACTATCTACTATGGGTCAGGTAAGGATAATTAATAATAATAATAACAATAACAATTTAGCATTATATGTCTACTATTGCCAGGCACTGTGCCAAGCGCTTTACAAATATTATCTTATTTGATTCTCACAACAACACTGTGAAGTGAAGGAACTGAGGCAGGCAGTGACTGAGTATCTGAGGTCAGGTTTGAACTTAGGTCTTCCTGATTATAGACCCAGTACTCTTATCAACTTTGCCACCAGCTGCTATAAATCAAGATAGTCTCTGTTCTGCCATTAACATGCTGTGTGACTTTTGGCAGCTCACTTTACTTCCCTAGGTCTCAATTTCCTCAAATACAAAATGGGGTTGAGAATACCTGTAATATCTATCTCCCAAAGTTCAGGAGAAAGCATATTGTAAACCTTAAACGCTATATAAATCTGAGATTATTATTTTGTTTTAAATTCTGTGATTTATTATTACAGAAGAATATACATTTTCTCTCCCTACTCATGATTTTCTCCCTGTCATGATTTTTCATATTTTAAAAAGAGATAGAGGGGCAGCTAGGTGGTGCAGCGGATAGAGCACTGGCCCTGGATTCAGGAGGACCTGAGTTCAAATCTGGCCTCAGATACTTAACACTTACTAGCTGTGTGACCCTGGGCAAGTCACTTAACCCCAATTGCCTCACCTAAATAAATAAATAAATAAATAAATAAATAAATAAATAAATAAATAAATAAATAAATAAATAAATAAATAAATAAATGAATGAATGAATGAATGAATGAATGAATGAATGAATGAATGAATGAATAAATGAATAAATGAATAAATAAATAAAAATAAATAAATAAAAAAAATAAAATAAAAAGAGATAGAGATTGGATCCCTGATTTCATTGTTATAGTGAAGAAACTCTAACAATATAGGTCCATACCTCCTCTCTAATCTATAGTTTTAGAGTTGCCCATAGCACTGAGTAGTTAAATGATCTACCCAGGGTCACATAGCCAGTATGTATCCAAAACAGTACTTGAACCCAGGTCTTCCTAGCTATCATCTGAGGAAGTAGCTCCTCTGAAGAAGGGTCCAACCATTACCACTATCATCCAACTGCCCCATACAAGGCAGCCTGACTAAAGCATTTTGATGCCCTCAGGGAATGAAAGGAGGCAGCTTATCCCAGGCAAGTCAAACCACCATCACCACCACCTTAACCACCATGTCCCCTCAGACCTTGGAGACAGCTCAGTACTCTAAGCCTAAGAACCTTGGAAATATCAGTGCCATCCAATTCACCAGACCTACTTCTAACTCAGCCCCCACATCCATTATTGAAGGAAGAGCATTGTGGTGAGCAGACCCACCTATCTCATCACAACCGGCAACTGACCAACCACTATCAACAAGCAAATAGGCAGAAAGATTCTGGAAGTGGCAGCAACCCTCCAGACCACAAGAACTAAATCCAGTCTTGCACTTATGGCTCATCCTCCAAGAAAGCAATTCCTGTGGAGGAGGGTCCAATCATCCTTACCAATTGTCACGCAATTGCCACATAGTCAGCCTAGCTGAAGCAGCAAGTCACTTAGAAGCAGAGATGGGAGGCAATGCCAGGAAAGTCAGACCACTACCACCTCCTCCCTTCAGATCTCGATAGAGACAGTCCAGGACCCTGAGCCCCATAACCCTGGGAATAGCACTACTTCTAGCCCAGTGCCCTCAGACTTTATTTTGGGAAACAATCTCTTAGGAGACACCACCTGACAACTGATCTGGAAGGTTCTATATCAATAGTTTCTAAAGGCTCAGAAAGAAAAGTTCTTGGAACCATACTCCTTGGCACTGTCAAGTGGTTCAACAATAGAAATTGACATTACTTTATCAGTGGAAATGACATCAAATAAGAAATATTCACATTTGCTTTCCTGCTGAACCGTGGGACTTTTCCATCTGACTTACAGCTGAAAACTTCCATATGTGCTGTTTCCTCCATTAGAGCACAAGCATCTTTGAAAGCAGGAATTGTCTTGTTTTTCTTTGTTAATCCCATGGATTTTGAACATAGTAAGTGCTTAATAAATGTGCCTTATTCATCCATTCATTTAATGCCAATTCTCAAAAATACCAAATATGTATATCCTATTAAGGTTTGTAAAGCTCTTTCCATATTATCTTATTTGATTCTCACTATAAACTTAACAAGTAGATGCTATCGTTATGCCAGTTTTACAGATGAGGAAATAGGACAAGAAAGGTGAAATAATTGGCCAGGGTCACAGAGCTAAGAAATGCATGAGGAAGGATTTGAACCCTGGTACTAGACCACCCTGCTTCTCTCTTTGGAAAGCTGCTATTAAATATTGCTGTGTGTTCTTTTATGAAGGCTAAATACTTTCTCAAAAATACCTTATTTTGGGGGCAGCTAGGTGGTGCAGTGGACAAAGCACTGGCCATGGATTCAGGAGAACCTGAGTTCAAATCTGACCTCAGACATTTGACACTTACTAGCTGTGTGACCCTGGGCAAGTCACTTAACCCTCATTGCCCTGCAACAACAACAAAAAAGCCCCAAACTTTATTTTTAGGAAATTCAATTGGCATCTAACTTAACTATATCAATTTCTGAGGCAGAGAAGGGTATACCTTTAGCTTTATCTGGGGTATGGATTTTCTTACCTACCTCAATGGCTACCTTACCTGCTTAGGAAACCCTAGATGTTCAACCAGTTGAATTCAGTATGGATCATGAATCTGAGCTCATTTCAGGGCTAGACTTTCCAGCTCTGCTCTATGAAATCAACTAATTTATTGGCATCCCCAAACTTTACCACTTCTCCTAATCACTGACACATTTTGTTGTTGGCTGAAGGCTTGAAGTCCAGGTTTATCTGGCTCAGAAAATCAGCACCTAGTACTTCATTCCACTGCCATCTTTTTTGATAGGAAGATAGTGCTCTTTACAAAGACTATCCTTGGGCAGTTAGCAGTAGTGGAAAGCCTCAAAGTTGAAGTCTTGCACTGAGAGCTGGTGTTTAGGCCAAACTTAGAAGGAGAAAACAAAGAGAGAAGTTGTAATTGGGGAGTGTGTTCCTGGGGCTTCAATCTGAGAACTCTTGCCCCAGGCATATCCCTTCTCTAGGTAAGAATTGGGTAGAATTATAATAGACCTTTTATCCTCCAGTCTCACACTGCTAAGCAGCTCATCTCTTAGACACATTGTGTTTTGTGAAGGCTCCAAGGGTTTTTCTTTTAAACCTAGGGCTAGAGTTTCATCCTGTGTTGTTCCATTAAATAGATGCCTTTTGCATAAGTCTCCCCACAAAGTCCTTTCCAAGGAAAGTAATACTATAACCATACCTTTGTGAGTTCTTCAGCACCTTTTCTTTAAAGAATTCAAAGTACATTCCAAATACGGGTTACAAATCCTTTCATTGTTTCTCCAGCCTGGAAGTCACCTGGACACCATCTCCTCATTGGTATTTAGGTGGGGAGGGAGTAGGAAAAGAAAGGAGGAATGTGTGCCAGAACTAGTTTGATACTTAGTTACAGGACAAGGAAACCTGTTTTCCTAGATGTGAGCATTCTCAATTTTGGTCGTGATAAAACACACATGAAGAAATATTAGCAGACCAGCAAATAGAGCTTAGGCTTTCTGTTTCCTAACAGGCATGGGTGTATGAAGGTATAAAGGAATGTGGAATCAGTCAGAGGGCAATGGAGAGGAATATGGTAGGCTTGGGCAAACATTATGAAATGGAATGACTCAGGAGAAGGGGTGTAAAGGATGCCATCAGAGAAATATTTGGCCAGAAAAAAAAAAAGGTGGGTGAGTCATACATCAAAAATAAAGGATCACCATTGAATAACCTGTATTGTCTACTGGTATTGGAGAAATCAAATGAATGAGAGGAGAATCCCTAGAAGTAGTTTTACAGAAGGACATGGTCAAAAGTTGTGCCACATGGGCAGATATAGATAAGTGGTTATCATTTTTCTTGAGATTTTGAAGCTGTTTTCATAACTGCTTCAGTGGTCCATTTGAATCTATCTATATCTTTGATCATGGAATTACAGAGGAGGAGAGACTAGGCAGGAGTATATCAAAAGTATTTCAGAAAGGTATTTGTCAGGCTGTTTCCAAAATGTTCCCATAGGAGATTCCAAAGCATCTATGTAACTGAGATGAATCAATTGCTATGTGGTGTATGTAGCTATATAACTATGTTCACACTCTAATAAGCTCATCATTCTGTGTCTATGAACTGTGTTCTGTATATATGACATTTCAAAGCCCTCTGTATAACATGTGCTACCATCATTTTGTTATCTACAGCTGTAACTGTTGTGGCTGCTGCTGGTGTCTCTTTCAGTGTGAGCTTCCCTTTTACTGCTACATCCCAGCTGGTACTCCCATCTGATACCGTATAGTAGAATAGAGGAGACAGATCTCACTGGGACAGATGGGAAATCAGGAGACTTTCCAAGAAATGAAGAAAGCTCATACGAGAAAGAGAGAAAGAGGCAGAAAGAGAGAAAGAGACAGAGAGAGAGACCGAGACAGAGAGAGAGACAGAGGCAGAGAGAGTCAGAGATACACAGAGACACACAGAGACACACAGAGACAGAGACACTTGGAAAGTATCCAGTGTGCTGTGAGAACCAACCAATAAAGCTTAACATTGAGTAAATAAAAAATGGTACTTACCTACCTATGTAAAAGTTTCCTGATTAAAACACTTTACTATCAGGTCACATTTTAAAACCTAGTTACTTGAGTTTTACAACTCCCCTGAAGGTCAGGACCTTCTTATTCATTTAAAATTTCTGTCTTTAGAATGAACAGATTTATGTATCCAGGGGAGGTCTTTCCCTTGGCTCAGTGACTCACCCACTTGTGAAAACTTAAATGAATGCTCAGGCTCTCTGGGACTCAGTTTCTTTCCCTGTAGAACGACTATTATGATAAATCTTGAGAAAATCATCTCTGGGAGGTCTTTTGGATTCCTTAGAGAGAACTTGGGTTTTCCTTGTTTGGGGGCTGGAAGTTATAGCTCTCCCATTGTTTGTTCTCCTCTTGATTCCACCAGGCCCAATTTGTTTTAATGATTTCCTTTCCTGTGTAATTGGATGCAATGATTAGACAACCCTCGATAGCTCAGTGGAGTTTCCCTTTAAACCAGGGCAATTGGCCTACTCTGACACCAAGGAGAAGAATAAATCAGTTAAAATAAGTGGAGGGGAGATACAGGTCCTTGCTCCTGGCAGGATGGCAGTGGAAAGCAAAAGCAGGCCTGCTGAGGGGTTTTGAAAGCAGGTTCATCAGAGAAAGTAAGGAAGGATATTCACAATATAGGGCATTCTGCTCACAGTGCTTTAAGCACCTGCTATTTGGCACGCAGTGATTGGCTATTCCCCTGCAGCTGATGATCCTGGTGTTCAAGAAAGAGAGGATGGGGAGAGAGAGGACTGTTGTACTGTATAGGCAGAAGAAGAGCATTTCTGAAGTTTGTCCAGTCTTTTGTGGTTAAAAGCTGCTTCTAGGAGATTGCTCTTCCTATCTCACCTACCCTTCTCCTTGAGAGTGATAGTAATTTCGATTTTTCAAAGCCCTTCATGGTAGATAAAATGTTTTTTTCTCACAACAACACAATGAGATCACAATGAGATGATTCTAATTTTATTGATGAGGAAACAGACAACCCCAGCATTTCATGGCTAATAAGTATCAGAGCAAACACCGGTTTTTCGATTTCAAGACCTTTCCATTATAAAGGTATCTTTTCCCCTTCTCATGAGGAGAATAAAGATGCTGCTCAGGTATAAGACTTGTTAGAAATAAAATATAGTCACAGAAATTTGCTTTACTCCAGACGTAGCTCCAAATATTTCTGACCCTCAAGCACTTACAGTGGATAAGTTCCATCTGGCCCTATAAACACATGCAATTATACCTTCTATCTTTTTTGAAAGAAATCTGTTTTGTATTAAATTCCAGTAGACTATAAACTCCTTGTTGTTGAACTCTGTGTGGTTGTAGGGAGAGCTTCTTCCTTTCCCTACCACACTCTGCCTCACCCCCAACCCAATTTCCCATGGCCAACATCTTTTGCTGCATAAATTTCCTTTGCTCACATCTCCAGGTTTTCTCCGATTAGAATCTGAGAATTTTAGACCTGAAATGAACCTGAGGTGGTCATCTAGTCCAAAGCTTCTTAAACTGTGTCACAACCCCATATAGGGTCACACAACTGAATATGGGGGTCATAAAAAATTTGGCAACAGTAAAATGTTATGTTTGCCTATTTTATATAACTATATAGCTCATGTCATGTAAAAAGTTCTCAGGTGAAAAGGGGTCACCAGTGGAAAAAAGTTTAAGAAGTCCTGATCTAGTCTTACATTTTCATTTTACAGTTGAGAAAAATGAGCCTTCCAAGATAGAGATCAATTTGTCAAAAGTCACATAGGCAGTTAATAGCAGAGCTAGGACAAGAACCCAGGTTTCTTAACTTTTAGGACAGCTGGAGAGTGTAGTGGATAGGCCTGGAATCAGGAAGACCAGAGTTCAAAGCCAGCTTCAGACACTCCCTGGCTAACCTTTTTGGCTCATAGGACATTATTTGCCAACCCCAGATCAGAGTTCTTAAATCTGCCAGAATAATTCATTTTTACATCATTGATGTTACAGTATTAATCATTCTTCTAATTTTTATGATTTCCTTCTGCATCAGTTCATACATCTTTCTATGTCTTTTGGAAACCATCTTTTCTTCTTGTTTCTTATAGCATGTTGACATTTTATTATATTCCTATCTTATCTCCAAACACATTGTGGTTCATATATCATAGGAATACTGGTCTTGTTTCAGAGTAGAAATCAGGAGTCAACTAATTCAAACCCCCTCATTTTATACATAAGGAAATTGAAATCCTGAGAGATCTCGCATAAGATGATCCAGGTGGTCAGGATCAGGGTTAGTATTCAAGTTCAGGTTTTCTGCCACTCTTATCTAGATATTGGCACAGTGGCCATTGGTAATGATAGGTTTGATATTTGGGCCAATCTGTTCATAACTTCCAGCTCTGAGTCCCTTCCTAATTTTTAAGTAGATGCCCAGTCTTGGTAATTTATTTCACATAAATAATCAATTGCATCTATAATATCCAGTGTGTTTACTACTATTTGTTAGTCTAATGCCTCGAATTTATTTGGCAGTAAGGCTTCCTCTATTGTTTCCCTTCAGTTAAATATATGCAAATAATCATATCTGTGTTATCTTCTTTGTTGACCTTTTTGAACATACTTTTTTTTCTCTTTTTTTTCAATTTTTCTTATTGTTGTTTTCACCTTACCTTCATTTCCAAATGTATCCGTCCCATCCCTTACTACTGAGAATGAAGGAGAAAGAAAAAAAAAACCTCTTCAGTAAAACCTAACATTTGTTTTCTTTTCTTTTCCTTTTTTTTTTTTTTTTTTTTTTTTTTTTTTTGCGCTGGGCAATGAGGGTTAAGTAACTTGTCTAGGGTCACACAGCTTGTAAGTGTCAAGTGTTTGAGGCTGAATTTGAACTCAAGTCCTCCTGAATCCAGGACCGGTGCTTTATCCACTGTGCCACCTAGATGCCCTAAACCTACTAATAGTTCAACCAGGTCTGACAATGCTCCCTACCTGCCATCTCCCACCTCAGCAAATAAAACGGTTGCATTTTTTCATCTCTTTTTCAGGGTTAAGCCTGGTCATTATAATGATTACACTGCTCAAAATACATTTTCCACTGAATTAATAAAATGAATTATCTATGAATTTTATATACTTAAGAAACCACTTATTAATGACTTTCTAGTCTTATAAATGTCTCCCTCCAATTCTTATTTGGTCCACCAAAACACTTTTCCTTTTGTGGACTTGTTGTTTATCATACCTGAGTCCATGGGTATGTATTCAGAGTTTGTGAATATTATATAAAAATATCTGTTTTTGAAGATTGGATTCATATGAAATGGTTTGTAGATACTGAGCCAATGAGTGTAAGTTGCCATATTTCAGAACCCTAACCTGATAGTATGCCAATTCTCTCTGTCCCCAGCTAAGTGAGACACTGCTGTTCTTGAGACCCAATCCAGTGCTTCTACAATTTACTAAAGAATATCTTCCAAGATTTCTTCCTAAATCTCTTCATAGTCTTCATGATACACTGAATGTTGTATCTTCTACTGATTTTCTGAACTTGTGATCTGTCCACAGGTTCAGTTAACTAATCTTAGTGTTCTAGAGAGTGGTATCTCCAAATCTCCATTGATTGTTACCCATTGATGCTGTCAGCATTTTAGATTTTAGATAGTAATGTATTCATAAACCTTGTGTTAAAAGATAGATATAGCTATGATCTGCATGGGATCATGAGTGAATTAAATTAGCTTGTGGGTGGGATATGTGTGCAAGTAACAATTCATAAAGGAATCTCATCCTTTGAATACCCAGTGTGAATTTCTGTCTCTGCTTCCTTATAGGTGGGAGGTCACACCATGCTACCGATTCGCTGGATGCCCCCAGAGAGCATCATGTACAGGAAGTTTACTACAGAGAGTGATGTCTGGAGCTTTGGGGTGATCCTCTGGGAAATCTTCACCTATGGCAAACAGCCTTGGTTTCAGCTCTCAAACACAGAGGTACTGGTTTAGATTTATGTTGAGCATTGTGGAAGGGAAGGTGAGATAAAGTTTGAGCTGGGGATTTGGGGATTAATAAGAACTAAGAGACATTAGAAAAGTGAAGGGAGGCTCTGGATCTTGAGATAATGTACTCAAGAGTTTAGTGGGGAGTAGGAGTAAAGGTCATCAGTAAAACAAGGCCAAGATAAAGCCTAAGGATGGATTTGAGGGGAGATACAATGGCTTGGCAATGGCTTTGTAGAAGAGGAGAATGGTATACTATTCAATGAGTGGGGGAAGATGCACAAGGACCCATCATCTCATTCTTTATCACCCAAAGGTCAGTATATAGTCCCTCCAGATGACCCTAGATATTTAATAACATTTAGAAAGATCCAAGGGATTCTAGCTTTCCTTATCCAAAAGGAGGTTTGGGATATTTTGTAGGCTGTTGTGAAGCCGAATTAAGGATTCTTCTTTACCCTAGGTTTCCTAACCTGGGGTCTGTGGACTTGCATTTATTTATGGATGTATTTCAACATAATTGAACACATTTATAATCTAATCTCTTTTTATTTTTTGTATTTAAAAATATTATTTTGATAAGAAATCCATAGGCCTCACTAGTTTGCCAAAGTGGACTGTGACACACACACACACACAAAGGTTAAGAACTACTCTAGGGCATGCTTAAGAAGCTAGTTGGAAACTATCCCAGAGTTCCCCACCAGTAGCTCCAATCCCATGGGGGTAACCCTAGAGTCAAGCTAGCCTGCTGAGTCTTTCACACTGAAAGTAGACTAGGTCTAGGATAGCCTTTTAAGGGCAGCTGCTAAGTGGATCCTTAAAATTGGATTGCTGCAGACCTAACCCCTTCAACCAGTTCAGAACTATACTGGCTGCCAGGACTGTTGTACATATGGATGGTGACTTTTCATTTATTCAGTCTTTTGTCTGTATGACTTCCATAAGAAAGAAGTGTAGAGGTACATTTTACTGAAATTCTCCTGAAATTTCAGAAGTATTCCTTTCTTTCTGGAAGCTGTGTTTGCTCTCTGCCCTCCAAGTACCCTGACTGCTTAATTAAGTGAGTTTCAAAGAAGAAAACCAAGGTGTTTCTTTAAATCTCTGATATCTTGATATTCACAAGCTCAGTGGGGCTTATCTTTGTTTCCCAAAGTAGCACAAAACATTTTTAAAGCCTTTAAAAATGAAAGAGTTGATGGCAGAAGCTATTTGTTATGGTGGTTTTTTGAATTATTACCTGGGAGAGAAAACACACACACACACACACACACACACACACACACACACATACATACATTCTCTCTCTCTCTCTCTTTCTCTCTCTCTCTCTCTCTCTCTCAAAAATTTTACAGCTTTCTTGTGGAATATTTGGTGTCAAAGTCCATGGCCTGTGGGTATTAGTTTTTTGGGGGTGGCACAGAACTCCCTTTGGTATCAAAATTCTTATAAGAAGAAAGGGGGCTCATAAGAGCCATAGGAACCAAAGAATAATCAACCCCCAAGACATGCTAAATGCTTTCTTTTCTCCTTTCCTAGCTTAAGGATATAGACTAGGCCACTTTTTATCTCTAAGTCCTCATATCCCTGCACAAACAAGTGCTTTTTAAATATGGGTTGACATGAATTGAAATGCTTGACAAAAATTTGTCATTGAAGCCAATGCCCTTCCCTTCACCTCTTTCCCCCCATATCTGGTTGAATGTCCTCTAGCTATGTGTACTTCCAGAATCTGTAGAGAAGGAATTAAATACCCCGTAGTTAGTTCACTCTCATGGAATGACTAAATGGAAGAGTCCCACACTGGAGGGGAAAACTCAATGTTTTTCTTGGCTTTGGTGGTCTGAGCTAGCTAAGGATGTAGCCTCATGATGGTGCAGCTACTTAAGGGGACCAAAAGACATCATGGGACAGCTGTAAAAAGCACAGCTGTGGATCAAACAGGTTTGTCAAGTTGTGAGCCAAGATGGATATCCCAGGCTAATGGGTGAATAGAGGCATTGATATAGTTGGGATTCTGTGAATGCTTATGGTTACTTGAAACTTACATGTATGCCTGCTGGTGGATGCTCACACTCAGGATGGCTATGCTAGGCATTATGAGGGAAATTTTAAAAGGAAAGAGATATCTTGCTTTGAAGGATGGCAGACAGGACGTATACAAAAAACTCACAAGGTATAAAGTGGGAAAAAAAAAACCACAAGAGAGATATACTGCCAACTGGGGAAGCTAAGTAGTGCAGTAGCTAGAGCACCAGCCCTGGAGTCAGAAGGAACTGAGTTCAAATCTGGCCTCAGACACTTGGCACTTACTATGTGACCCTGGACAAGTCACTTAACCCCAGTTGCCTCACGAGAGAGAGAGAGAGAGAGAGAGAGAGAGAGAGAGAGAGAGAGAGAGAAGAGGAGGCAAAATAGAGGAAGTAAAGGAAAAATAAGGTGAGAATAAGTGAAGGTGGGTGTGGGGGTAGGGACTCAAACATGCAGCAGGCACAGGAAAAATAGGAAAGTAGTATGGTATAGCAAAATGAATAATGGAAGACTAAGAAAACTGGTTGAGGAGGCAAATATGATTGTTCATGAAGAAGACTGGAGACAAACTTCAAGCAGACATGATGGGCAATTCTTGGGATATACTACTGATGAAATAGCAGAATAATCAATGCCTCCTAACCCAAACCAAAAGCAAAGCAGAGTCTCTGACCACAATGACTCTTTTTGCTATTGGAGTTCTCCATTTAAGCATTTTTTTATGGTACTGGTGTGGAGGAAAGGTACAAGACTTTAGAATATGGATAGTGAATTTCCTTCTTCCTTTACCTTATATATTTTTTTCTCTTTTAGGTTATTGAATGCATTACCCAAGGTCGTGTCTTGGAGAGGCCCCGGGTCTGCCCCAAGGAGGTCTATGACATCATGTTGGGGTGTTGGCAGAGGGAACCCCAGCAGAGGCTCAATATCAAGGAAATCTACAAAATTCTTCATGCTCTGGGGAAGGCCACCCCAATTTACCTGGACATCCTTGGCTAGTGGTCAAAAATTCCTTCTTTCTCCCTACCCTACTTCTTTCCTACCTTCCCTATTACCCACTTTTTTCCTTCCTGACTGAAGCAAACATCTTCATATAAACTCAAGTGCCTGCTACACATACAACACTGAAAAAAAAAACAAAAACCGACAACCTGTAAGGCAGTTTGGTGTATATATATATATATATATATATATATATATATATATATATATATATATATATATATATAAATAAAATCTGCAGAGATACCTTCCACACCAATACAGAGAGAAGCTGCTGTTACAGAAAGTTATGACTTCAATGACGACAACAACAGAAATATAGAAAACCTTGAAAGTATTAAAAAAGAATGAAAAACCCTTTAACTAAAGCTGTGGCCCCAGCAAATGGCCCCTGCTGTGTGTGCTTCTTCTGCTCTAGCTGTTCAGAGCTAAAGACCTTTGACAATGCAGAGAGACAATCTTGTTGGGATGGGAAGAGTTGAGGTGGGTTGAGAGTCCTGCTGCTCATGTATGATATTCACTGAAGGTCTGAATAGGGTCCTGGGATAGATGGCTCCTCCCAGGCAAGAGAACCACACCAGAGCAGTGTTCTCTGGGAACTCATACTGTTTCTACCATAATTCCCTTCTCTAAATTCTATCTCCATCCCACTTTTCACTCCAATGCTACCCCATCCCTTTCTCTTTCCCATTTCAGTACAATTTTGTAATTTACTGATTCTTAAATGTAGACTTGATGTTTTGGGGACATACCATCATGATCTCTACAGGTAAACAAAATGCCAACAACAGCAGAACACAGAATCATGGCAGCAGCAAGAGGAGACTTTGGTGTTGGTTGGGCTCAAGTTCTTTGCAGGACTTGGAAGGGGGTTTGTCATCTATCCTCTTGAGGATTCTCTCGCCTTAAAGAACCATTGGAAAAGACCAGTCTATGTCCTGCCCACCCCCAAACCTGCAAATGCCATTGTCCACTCACCCCTTATTTTTGCTTCCCCATCCTTCATGTTTAGGTCACTGGAGAGATGTTGGGGGTGGGGAAGATAAGCTCCTCCATATTGTACCATTTATGTTGGCTTAACAAGCTGTAGTTTTCAATCAGAACAACTCTTAGTTCCTTGTAGGTTAAATCCAGGTATGTCTCCTTAGGATTCTCCCTTTATTGGGTGTCTTCCCTTTTTCATTCTGTCCCCTCCTTTCTACTCTTCCCTGCTCTCCCAATCATTCAGATATATGCTGAATCTCAAAGTGAGGAAAGGGAGATAGGTCATGATGAAGAGAGGGTGGTATTTGCAGCAGAGAGCAGGGTGGGAAAGAGCCCATGGGGAAAAACGTATTGGGCACCTGCACCCAGTCACTTTGCCATTCTCTTCACGTTCCCAAGCCCCTGAAAGGATTGATGCATCTGCCTTTGAGCTGTTGTGAAAATGCAGAGGGTGAGGAATAGCTTTTGTGGGCAGGGAGGGGGAGGGAAAGAGCTTTCTCTGGGAGATATTCAATGAGTGGCCACTGCAGCAGCAGCCTTGGCATCTTAATGAGGACAGAGCCCTGACCAGTGAGAGAAAATGAGTGGAGCCTGGGCAAAGGGAGAAGCTCCTCCTACTTCATTGCCAGTGGAATCATTGCCTTCCTGGTACCACTGTGAGACTGAATACAGTCAGGAGAGGAATCGGAAAAGAGTGCCTGTCATGATAGGAGCGAGTAATGATACCGTTCCCTGTTCTTCCTAAATCTTAACCTAATTCCTAGTCCAGTACTACCTAGGAGACCAGTGGAAATCATGCCTCTATATAACTGGAGCCCCAGTCTAAGGGGCTGGGGAAACTTTTTCTTCCCTGCTCTTCTGAGAACACATTTGCAGTCCATGACATCTTCTCAGCTGATGGTAATTGCTTCTAATCTGGAATATGGGAACCCCCTGTGTAGGAACAAGGGCAAATGATTTTCTTCAAATAGTAAATTTCTATATTGAGATGATGGTGAATGGAATTGGGGATGCACAGCTGAACTTGAAAACAGAAGACACTAGCTCAGATTTTGGTCTAGTTTCTGCTCACTGTGATGTGGCTAGAAAGCCCATAAAGATGGCTGAAGAGTTTCCATAGATGAATGGGGGCAAGATCCTACCTTGTACGAAGAAAACTTTGCTATTCTGTTTGCCTATCTGTTTTTCTCTGACCTTGGGAGCCTTGTTAAATCTAGGCTCCCTAACTATCCAAAGGAGCAATACAATGTTGCTTTTGTTGTTTGGTGTTAATTTTTTTTCATAAATGAGGCAAGTATTCATGAAAAGGGGTGTAGGAGGTAGGTGGAGAGAGAAGAATCAAAGGAAAGTTCTCCACTCTGGGAAAGCCACTAAATGATTACAGGTAAAAATGCTATGCTCCTCTTTCTGTCCATTTTTCAGCAGATACCTTGCCCTCTTTTCTCTTATTTATGTTATTATTTAGACCTCATGTTGACCAATGAATGAGCAGGGGAGCAAGGAGAAAAAGACTCAAGGTCTTTGTAGTTGGATCCTTTTAAGTGGACAAAGAGGTTTTGAGTTGATGCTGTGAGTAATCACTGGTCTAATGAAAGAATGTTGTTCCTTTGGGCTTGTGGAGCCCTGAGAATGAGATTAAAATGGTCAGCTGATTCTATCCTTCCATTTAAATTGCCTTGTTTCAGTTAGAGGATTGGAATGGCAATGGATGGATGGGGGGGATGGGGGGGTGGGGGGGGTGGAAAAATGCCAGACTCTGCTCTCCTCCTGTCCTTTGACTTTTCCACCCACTGTTAGTTCAGAGTGGGGCCTGAATGAGTTGTCCATTTTGCCTGTTGAGATTCTCCTTCGAATAACTGAACAATGCCCTTGTGTTAGAGGGTGAAGAGAATGGAGGAGAGGAGAGGAAATGAGTAGGGCTATGTAAGATGAGAGAGAACTGTCTTGATGCTGCATGGGAAAAACCTAGATTAGCCTTCTAATCATCAGACAGAACTGATAAGTCTGAAGACAGAATGTCTCTGGGCTTCGGTCCCCTAGCTATAAAATGAAGGGTTTGGATTTTGTGATTTCTAAGAGCTCTCAGCATCAAAGATGCTATCCTAGGATCGTATTCACTACTGTTTGGTCTCCTGTCCCTTGTGCATCTTCTTTCCTTGGCTTTCCCTGCTATGATTTTTCCTCCTGAAACTGTAAGTTGAGGTTAAACTTATTATTTTTTATTATTTTTTAAACTTATTATTAAAATGTATTCTTCCTACCCAGTCCCGACTTCCCTGCCACCACTAAAAAGACATCTCACCCCCCACTTTTTAAGGACTTAATTAGATTCTTTGAGAATGTTGGTTTAGTAATGGATTTCATAGCTTGCCCCCATTGGGCTCTCTGTGAAATTCTCATGACACAGGAGCTAGTCTCTGCTGTTTTTGGCCCTCATTATTATCCCTTTTTAAGAACTGAAAAATGAAGTCCCTGTGGGGAACTCCTACAAAACTATTTCCTCTCGGAGACAGTATTCTTTATTTGGCATGTGCCCTGAGCTCCACCCTGTGTTTATATCCTTTGACCTCAGAGTATAGCTTAAAAGGAAACCCTAATCCCACTTATGTCCAATGGGATAAAGCTCTTGGTACCTTCTTTACTCAGCCTGCCATGTAAAAGTTGTCTCTTGAGATGGGCCTCACACAAAAATGGAGGAAGTTCTCTGTGGTTCCCTCAACACCACTCTCTAGGAGAGCTGTCATTTAATTTATATGGTGGCAAAGGAATCAGCCTGTAGAGCAAAAATAAGTCAATTTAGAGAACAAGAGGGATACAGTAGCAGAATGTAAAGTTCAGAAGAGAGGCAACGGGTTTAATGCAAAGAGCATGGGGATGGAAGTCAAGAGATCTGACTTGGCCTGTGATTATTTGTGGTCCCCACAAGGAGGTAAGTCTTATCTCTTTCTGTGGCCTCAGTTTCCTTTTCTGTAAAATGAAGCAAGTTAGATTAGATAAATTCTGAGGTCTGAAAATCCATGATTCAAACAAACAAACAAACAAACAAAGTAGTATTTTTGGCAGAGAGCAGTAGTGTCATTTTATGTAAGTTGTTTGATTTTTGTTTGTTTGCGATAGAAAAGAAAATAGCTGGAATCTGACCCCTTCCTCTGCATTGGGGGGTGGGTGGGTGGTGAGGGCAGGATAGGTGAGGGAGTTGTAAGTATAATGTTCTAATTTTTGATAGCACATAATAGTTCACCTCCCTCTGTCTCAGGTTTGTAAGACAGCTCTTTCCCCACAAAGACCTTGTAAATTAGGCAGTGCAAACACTATTCTTTCTCCCATTTCACAGATAGGGAAACTGAGACTCAGAGAGGTTAAATGACTTACCGAAGATCCCCCAGAACATAAGGCCCAGATATGAGACTCAAACTCATATCCTTTAATACCCAGTCATGCTCTCTTTCCCACTATACCACACTGTCATGGGCTCTAGAAGGCAGTGAAGATAGGATGGCTGCTGACTTCTAGGTGTATTGAAGGAGTAAATAGGATAGTTGGTTCCTTTGGCAACTTTTCTGGGTTTAGCACTGATGCCCTTGATCAACACATGCATACACAGATTGTAGGGTAAGTTCAGGCAATATGCAGTCTTCAGTTACTCAACAGAACTCTTCTAATGCCTAATTTCTTGTTCCAAGTTTCGGAGTCTTTGAGAACAGCTAGGGTGGGGGCCAGGGGCAGGGTGCAGGGGATGTCGCAGACCTCAGATGAGGCTACAGTGCTCCCAGAAACTGTTTCCAGTTGAAGAAGCCCTCTTTATTCAGTATTTTCACATAGAAAAGCATCTGTTTTATTATCCTTCTGGCGATGCAGCTTTTGAAGCAATGTTTTAGCTTTCTTGAACATTGAGTGTGGCGGTCCTGACAACATAGTTACCTGCACATGTCCCTTAAACTTATGGTAGTCTCACCACTGGCAGCTTTGTTGGGATGCCAGTCTTTCATCCTGAAGGCCTATCTGGCAGTATTTGCCACTCTCATCATTCCTTTCTCACCTCCATTCCATCTGGCTCTTACTTTAGTATGTAAGGTATACTATTGGCTTTGGCCCTATGATCCCTGCGGCTTGGTTTCTTAAAGCTACACTTCCTTCTTATGCATTAAGTGAAGTGGCTCCTCCTTCTTAAGTTTTAATGTAAACACCCTTTGTGGGGTAGAAGGTTTGCATACTTATTCATAAAAATGCTGGGACACTGGAACAGATTCTAGAAAATGCCAACTCTTAAATGTCTCCAGACAATAGGTAGGCATCTAAGATGATATGTCATCTTGTAATGTGAGAAAGCTATTTTGTAACATGATTCCATGCAGGAATCATGGGGGGGGGAGGAAGGACCAGATGATTCCTTGGAGTCCCATGGGATTCCAGCAGGTGGGAAAGGCAGAACTAAAAAGGGCCAGAAGCCCTCAACCAGGTGCCAAATAGAAGTCTATCATCTTGCAGTGTGTGGCTGACAGTTCTGTGCATCTTGATCATTGAATAGCAGACATCCTAAAAACAACCTGGGAAAGTGTCCTCATCTGACTTTTCATCCATTGCCTTGTCTCACCAGGCTATTTATCTGCCTCACTCCTCCCATTGTGAATATGACAGTAGCAGGTGTTACTCTAAGTAACCCCAAGGCTTTTCTCCACAAGAAGGAATGGAAGAGAAGGGAGGGAGACAATGATTATTCTTTCTGAAATCTAAGGATGGAAATGCATTGTTAACAAAGGTGGAGGTGGTAAATATTGATACAACTGTTAGAGGAGTTATATAATTAGTCATTGTAGATGTTTTTTGTTTGTTTGTTTTTAGCACATCTCTTCTCCGAGGATGTGATCTTGTTTCAGAAATGTTCTTTATTTCCCTGTTGTGGGGCTCATTCCCCTTGCCTGCCTACAACATATCTTTCCATCTGAGAAAGAAGTGTCTCTGTTCTGGTCGCCCCATTTCTTCCCATTCCTGTGTGATGAGAAAGGAACTTTTTTTTCCTTCAGAAGGAACCCTTTTGGTGAAAGAAGAATGAATGACAATAATGCTAAGAATCTCAAAAGCTTCCAGAGCTTCACCTGAGGAAGGGAGGTGGTGAACAAACAGAATACCTCTGTGATTGCTTATAGCATTGTCTGAGCCTCTTTTTCTCTCTTTCCTTCTCCATTCCCCTCACTGATGCTTGGAGAAATCAGTCTCTTGTCCTCTCATTTTCCTTTTACTATATAGTCTTTTTATTGATGTTTCAAGCTTTACTTAAAAAGATGTCAATGTGTGTACATGGTGGGATGGGGGAAGAGAATGGAACTAGATTTAGCTGAAGTCAGAAAGTCTACACCTTATACCTGATCCAAGTTTAAAAACAAACAAAACATCGGCCTCCCATTTCCCTAATGTCATGGGTAAAATTAGTCTGGTTTTGGTGTGTGTGCATGCGTGTGTGTGTGTGTGTGTATGTGTGTGTGTGTGTGTGTTGGAGATGGGAGCAGACAAATATTTTAAATCTGAATGTACCATCTCTTCAATCTGACAGAAACTAGATCACTGGAGTCTTCCTTTTTTTCTAAGTTATCAACTGCTTTTTCTTCAATGATATTGTCCCAGGTTCATAATTTGGAGTGGCCAAAGGGGACAAAGAGTGAAAGATAGGTTAGTACAAAGATGTTTGGCATTATATAAGCCTGTGTACAAACCCACCCCTACTTTTCTTCTCTTGCCTTAGAAAACATTAGCAACTTGGACATTTCTTCTAAGAAATCAAAGTCAGAGGTAAAAGCCAAGACACCTACTTTCTTTTCCAAAATTCTCAAGGGTCATAGACCACTAAAACTAAATCAGAAGGCAAGTGGACCTCAAAACTTAGTTAGATTCTTCCAACATGGAATCCATGGAAGTGGTTCCTGCAGTCAATGACTAGAACATGAAACTGGCAAAATTACTAATTATTTAGAGGTTATCTTGTAGAAAATACTCAGGGGAATAAGTTCCTTGAGGCAAGCATGGATTCAGACATCTGAGGCTGCTTTCTCTGGTGATTGTCCATTTTATGCTATTGTTGAAGCAGAGCTAGAGCTTTATTGAGGTGGTGCCTCTAGAACATGAGAGGCCAAGTGAACAAAGAAATCTGACCCAGGCAATTTGATTCTTGTGGTCAAAAGTAAGAGAAGCTTTTTCTCTTCCTTACTTTTCTTTTTCCTTTGCTTCCGTTCTTTTGCCTCTGTGGGACTGACAAGAGGACTTCTCAAAATAGGCGTAAGTCTTAATGCGAGGTGAATCCCAGGACCACAAACAGTTTGGACTTCAAACAGTGAGAAAATTGGTGCTGAATGATTCGGCACACAAAGCAGCTAACTTTCATTTCCTTCAGGCAGGATGGAATTGACTGTTATATTAAGACTTCAGAAGGAGCACTGCCCTGGAGTAATTTCAGTGCTGTCAGACAATGTTGACATCTAGATTAACCTCTGTGCAGTGAATTTTACAGCAAAGCTCATTGAGATGCCTGGGCCATCTATATCTCCTGTAAATCCCATCTGGAACCCATGGTGGCTCATCCTGAGCTCCTCCTTTTTCCCCTTCCCCACCCACAGATCTCCTTGTCCTTGTACTACCAAACTACAGGGACTCTGGAGTCGAGGTGGGCATCCAGTCTCAGGAGCAGGGGCTCCAACCTTTCTCTGACCATCATGCTGAGCAAGGCTTTCTGCTCAGTTAGAGTGATGATGCCAGGGAGGCACAAATCATGGAATGAAAGTCACTCTGCTGATGACAAACAGTTCACACTGAACATCCAGATGCTGGGAAAAATCACAATGGCAAAAGAATGGGTTAGTTGTAAGTCAGTGACTTCTTTCTACTCTAGAATCTGTAATGCTATATCTTGGAGATCAGGCTCTGAATGTAACAGGCTGGCTGCTGAAGCCAACATTTTTGTGAACCAGTTTGTATATACATCTTTTGGCATAAGAAGCTAATGCCGATGGACTTGGGTTATTAAACATTCCTTCTCTTATGGCAGGAAGCAGAACCCAAACCTCTTTTCTTCTTTGTTAGAAGTGGATGTCTGAGCAGGAGAGGGACTATAAACTACAGGAAGGCTTTTCTGCAAACAGCTAGTGATTTTTCTATTGTCATCATCACTACTGGATTTGTACAATGGCTGGATACTGTATGTAAGAAATTAAATGAACATGATGACTGATCTAAAACTAACCCATTGGGTTAGAACCTTTTTCAGATACTTGGAATAACCTTCAGGACTCCACAAAGGGCTTGAATCTGGGCTTCTAATAATCATTCAGATCGAAATCTCCCCCCAAAACACATTATAAGTCTTCAGAAAGTAGCCACAGTATTTTAGACCACAATAATCATCCATGTAATCCTAGGGAACATTACTCCACAGTGTTTGCTGACTGATTCTCCTTTAAAAAATTACCCTATTTTTCCTTCCTTTTACACATAGGAACTTTTTCAAATTTTTTTTGGGGGGGGCAATGAAGGTTAAGTGACTTGCCCAAGGTCACACTAGTAAGTATCAAGTGTCTGAGGCTGGATTTGAACTCAGGTATTCCTGAATCCAGGGCCAGTGCTCTATCCACTGTGCCACCTAGCTGCCCCAGGAACTTTTTCTATTGATATCTCTGTTCAGGAGAGAAATTAATACCTAATTATACTCCCAAAGAAGGGCATTTCATTTTAGAAAGAAAGTAATCTGATATGTCCAACATCATAAAAAAGTAAAGCCTATTGACCACATATGAAAAGTACTAAGTATCATATTTTGTTTTAAATGCCTGGGCATTTCATTTTGCACACATGCATTCTTTCTCATTTTACATTATCAGTGTTTATGAGATGGCATATACACATGTGCATGGATCTGAATTCATGTGATTTATGTTAACAGTTTTATGACTATTGAGCACATGTATAGTGTATTTGTTCACTTATTACCTATTTTTCCTATTCTTGCATTTTAACACCAAGCCTATGACATGCAGTGCTATTTGTCACCTCTTTCATGTTTATGGTTAGTTGTCTTTTATTTTTGTTTTTGTTTTTTGGTGAGGCAATTGGGGTTAAATGACTTGCCCAGGGTCACACAACTAGTAATTGTTAAATGTCTGAGGCCAGATTTGAACTCAGGTCCTCCTGAATCCAGGGCCGGTGCTCTATCCACTGCGCCACCTAGCTCCCCCGGTTAGTTGTCTTTTAAGAGAGATTAAATCCTGAGTTTTTCAAGTCCTTATGGAGAGAAAACCACTATACTTACAGATTTGTCTGATGTTTTCAGGAGAACTTAAGAAGGAATATCTTATAATTTGAAAAAAATAGACAGGATCCAGGGATCTGGGGTATGGTTTTTCTTCTGAGACTAAGTAGTTTCCTATCCTAGAGCAAGTCAACAATACTTTATGAGACTCAGTTTCCTCATCTCCAAAATGAGGGGGTTGGACTCAATGATCTATAAAGATTTCCAGTTTTAATATTCTGTGTTTCCAGGGGTTACCACTTTCTGTAGAATATCTTTCCATCTAGCCAATACTATCCATCAGCAGGGATGGCACCTAAAATAAGTAGTATTAGGAACCCTAGATCAAGTTCAATGACCAGAAGAAATATGTATTCCAAACAATTACAAAGCAAGTACCTCATGAACTGGCTCAAACCATATATTTAGCTTACATATTTAAAAAATATTTAACAGGAACATCAAGATATTCATCAGACTTTAGCTTAGCTAATATTCAATTTAGTTTAAGGCCCTGTGACAAAAATGAAGCAAAACAAACAAAAATAACCAAAAACAATAGTACTCTCCATGTCTCTTTCACTGAACAACCTGGGGGGGGGGGCAATATTCTTGGGTTGTACCAAGCGTCTAACTTATTTTCCACCCATTTTCAAAGAAAATGCCACCAGAAAAAGATCCCACCATTTGCTCAGGCATTATGAATCCTGTTTGCTCCCTTGCATAGAGTTGGTGGAAGTTACTACTCAGCAAGACACCTAAGATCAAGGTGGTAATGAGAGAAAAGGTTAACTTTTTTTTTTCAATACAGTAAAATAAATGCTTAGGTCTCTACAATGAAAGTTTTCTGTATCTTGTCCAGGCCTTTTTCAATTTCAAATTTGTAATATCTTTGTTTAACATTGTAAACCAAAGGTAAATTCAGATGATATGATGCTGAATAGTTAGAACACCTCTATCCTTATTCCAAATATTCTGACAAAGTTCCTCATATCGTCACCTTTCTATTCCACCTAATTGTTTAATTTCTTTTTTTTCTTTTTTTATTGGTGGGACAATGAGGATTAAGTGACTTGCCTATGGTCACACAGCTAGTGTCAAGTGTCTGAGGCCAGACTTGAATTTGGGTCCTCCTGAATCCCGGACTGGTGCTTTATCTGCTGTACCACCTAGCTGCCCCCATGTGGTTGTTTAATCACTTCTCTATTGGGCATAGTGTGTTTACTAGATATATGATGTGCCAGGAATGGAGAGATCTATTCTTTACAATGTAACAATTTGAATCAGAGCTCATGAAGCATAAAGATTTCCTGTTTATAACTCCCATTTGAAAAGAGCTTCAACGTTTATAAAGCAATATTCATATATCATCTCTTTTAATCCTCATAAAAAGCCCTGTAAAGTAGGTGCTATTTTTATACCCATTTATAGATGAGGAAACTGAAACCAAGAGAGGTTAAGTGACTTGCTCAGGACCAAATAGCTACTAAGTGTCTGTGAGACAAAATTTGAAGCTAGATTTTCATATGTTCAGGTTCAGTGTACTGTTCTACTTTGTCCCATAATGCTTCCATACCACCTAACAGTTTGCTATAATGGTAGTTGATTACTCTTTTTGCTCACTTAAGGAGAAGGGAGAGGTACATTCTATACAGAATAATTCTGAGCGCTTTTCACACCCTGGACTATCAACACATGGGAAGATATTTGATATCCATCCCACTGCCTTCCAGTATCCCATTTCATTACATGCTAATTTGGGCTATCCTTTTTAGTCTCTGTAACTCCCAAATTTAGCATCTCCCCCTTTGCTGAGTTGTGAAAATACCACTGAAGTAGAATCACTTCATTAAGGTTCATATTTCATTCTAAGCTTTAGAAGAATGAGACAATTTTATTCCCCCAATCAGGCAGATAACCTTTGAACAGGATCTGGGACAATAGGTTTATTAAACTAGCTCATTCTTTCTTTCTGAAGTCCACCATTTCTTTCTACTTTGTTTATATGCCTCAAGTTACTGTCATCTGCATATTTCTTTTCCCTGAAACCTTCAACGTGTTCCTCTGCCTTTTAATGAAGAAGATGAAGAATGCTAAACCAAATATTAGGGTTTTTCCTTGTCACCTGTAGGCTTTGATGAATGGCACATGTTCTCAAGGAATGGAAGAACTACATGACATAAGTGATTCACCTCATTAGTGGAATGACTGTTGTAGTAGAATGCAGATTTGTTGAAGGCATCAGCATCTCATAAAAGATGACCTTTAAAAAAATTAAATAATAGAACTTGATTGTGACAGCAACAACGAAGTTTTTAAGTCAAGCTGCTGCATGCTGTTAACATGTTCCTTGTCTTGGAAATACAGAGGTGAAAAAGGGAACCTGAGGCCATCTAAGTCTTTGCCTCTGGCTACCTAAACAATCCCAAATGCTGTATATTATTCCTGTCCTTTGTCTCAAGGACATTAATCACAGATGGTTACCTGATTCACCATCTAGCTACTTTTGTTGTTAGAAAATTCTTCAATATATCTAGCCCTAATCTATTTGTAGCATTTTAACCCCTAGCTTGTGTCAACCTAATATTATTCTTATCCAATCCATCCTGATAGTTCCAGGGATGACATATGATACTGAAGTTTCTTGATTTCTCTATTTCCTCCCAGTTTCTTGGCAAGGATTTCATCTCTACATGTGAAGGGTTATCACTGCCTGGTGGGTTGATACTATTCAACGGGCTTTCTCATAAATGAGAAATGAAGAGGCTTTTGCATGATACGATAATCCTACCATTTTGTTCTGCTAAGGTTGGAGGTGTACCTTCACTCAAACATCTATCTGGTTTTAGAGATTTTCATTATTTGTTATCCTGTTTTTTAAGGTCATGTCATCATTGTCCATTCAAAGATAAATGGTGCCTTAAAAGAGAAACATGCTAAAAGCTTCAATTGTTAAAATGTTTCACTGAAGGAAAGTGGTTGGTGCACTTTATTTCTATGTTTAGGACTTTGAGCATATATTCAAATTTAGTACTGTTCTACCATTTTTAAACCTTTGTCCATTATCATACCTTTTATATGATATTTTGCTTTGGTTTAGTGCATAGTAAAATTTTGTGTATCTTGCTGTTAAATAGCTACCTTTTTCAGAAAGTTGATTAAAAGGTGAGGGGAGCAAGGAAGTGCTAATTACTACCATTTCCAAAGAAATATGGGATAAATATATTAAACTGAAAGAATTCTTGTTTTACAAACTGTAAAAACAAAAGCTCAGATCCCCAATTCATTAATAATCATGTGTGAGTGCAATTCCCATCAGCAGGTACACAGTTGGAAATTAAATCTTCAAAAATAATTTATTTTAAAAAAGACTGATGCCAATTTCTAGACTGCAAAGATGACACCACTAATGACCTTTGAAAAATCCAAGGTGTCTGAAATGTCACTGATTATTTTTTGAAAGAAATCCAAATTATTACTGCCTTACAAATACAGCATTTTCTTGTGAGGATAGGGAAAGCAAATCCTGGATGGAAAGATGTAATTAAAGAGACTAGCTTTTATAGGGTAAAACAAGAATTGGACTGCTGACTACTCCAGATAAAAATGAGGAAGCAGCTCATTGACTTATTTAAATTCCATTTGACCCAAATTTTCAAAGCTCTTAGACCTTTGCCATTCCCTCCAACTGTGGGGTCCTTGCCTTTGTTTTTTGTTTTTGTTTTGTTTTGTAGAAAAATAACACCTGGATCCCACAGGTTCCATAGGTTATTTTCCCAAATAAAAGAAAACATCACAGTCCTTTGAAAAAAAAGAATTTGAATTGGATTAGAACTAAGATTTTTAAAATAAGGGTGTGAAATTTGAGACTCTCAGCCAGTTCAGAAAGATATTTTATAATTCATTCTGTAAATTTTGAGGAGATAACCTCTTTCAAAATAAAGCAAAGGTTTGCCTAGGACAATCTGCCTCAGTGTATGATTTCCTAGCAACAAGACTGATTATTTAGCGATTTCAATGGTATCATTGGAGAAATAACTCAGAGGTTAAGGCAAATGTGAGATAATATTTTAACAGGAACAAGGAGAACTTGTTTTGACACTTTTTTTCTTGCTCTGGCTGAGAATTTAGCATTTTTTGGAGGCCAGCAGGCTGTTCCATTTGCAAGGCCAGATAAGATTGCTCTGGGTTTGTAGTACAAAACAACTGCTCAACCAAGCCAGTGGAGATGGCAGTAATCATCAATGACATATACCCTGCTGCTGTTGCACCATAGTGTCAAGTTGCCTGCTTGATTAGTTATATGTCTTGGAGGAGAAACTGTTTCAGGAAAAGTTTCAGAATGTAACAAAAAAGAAGCAACTTGGAAGACAACAGTTCTCACTTTGTGAGAAAACCCAAAGGTCATTGTCTCCCTGGCAAAGCATGGTATAATCAGAAGAAGAGTGGTTTTCATTTTCATGTCCATTTTGCTTTTCCAGATTTTTTGGGGGGGAGTGGGGGGAACAGGCAGAGAAGGGAGTTGTTTATGATGTCAGAGCACAGTGAAGTTCTGCTCAGGTTCATGGAAATATAACTATTGGATTAGGTCTGAAGAGGTAGGAAAACCTATGGACTATCATTTTGTGTAGATTCCTCCCCACCCAAATATTTCTTGCCAAGACATCGTAGTAATCTAAATCAGTTCTACCTTTGTTATTTAGAACAATTTCTCAGAGGAAAAGAATACAGCCAGTCTGCTGAAATCTAAAGATGCAAAATACTTGGCTAAATAAGGAAATAAATGGGTAGGAAATTAAGTGGTAAGATTGTTTTGATGAACTGTAAACATCAAAATCTTGCCAACTTTAGCTTATGGGGGAAACATGGGTTCTGCATAAGAGGTTCCTGACATTTCAGAGACCAGTTTTTGCCTGGACCAGTATAAAAAGGGGGCATTTGAAATAAATATGTCTTGGGGTTCACCACTAAGAGTCAGAGATTACTGATAATTTTCTAAGTGATAGGTTGGATTTTACCATTCCAGAGTGGTGAATACTATTTATGCATCATGGCTGTCTATCTTCAGGACCAGGGACAGCAATCTTCCCTTTTGAAACTGCCTGCTTTCTAACCTGACCTTACTGGCACTAGAGAACAGGCTTCTTCTTTTTCACTCTTCTAACTCTCTATGGATGCAACTGGAAGGCTTTATAACCTCTGGTACTCATCCCCTCACAAATCATTTCTTTTCTTTTCCTCCCAAGCTTTGTGGTTCAGCTGTTCCTATCACATTTCCCTAGTTCTAAGAGCTTGGGAAAATAGAGCTGAAAAACAGGCAGAAGTCAATTGAGACCATACTTTGGTACCCTTTGTCATCAGAGCCCATCACAGGGCTCAACTGACTTGTGAAACACAAAGTTAGGAAATACTATTAGTGTAGACTTTGAGAATTTGTATATTTGTATTCTTTTTTCTTTCCCACATCTTTTTCACTAGGTAAAAGTATACTATGGAGACAATGTTAATTTGAAAACAGTATTATGGGACTTGAAGACAATATTCCAAGTAGGTGAGACAAAAGGTCTACAAGAAGAGCAAACTACCAATTAGAGTCATATTATTTTGATAACCTATAAACATAAAAATGTTTGTGGGGAAATCAGAAGATCATTGTTTTGAATCTCATTAGTCATAGTCTTCCCCTAAGTGCTATTTAGTATAAGATTTTCCCTCTTTGAAATCACAACTAATTGTTCCTACCTTTCCTACAATGACATACTGGTTAGATATATTGAAAAAATAAGATCAACCACCAAAATTTTCTACATGCTCTCTCTTTAGTTTGGGACTGTCCAATTATCATAATGCAAAGGAATAAATAGTTATCACCTTAGAATCCACATTACCTTCTCTTGGTGAATTTGCAAATGTAGCATGTAGAATCCTTATCAATTCATGTCAGTGTGGCTGCTCTGAATGGAAGGGAAGACAGTTGGCTCAGATTTCATCTTAAGTGCCATCTTCTTCACAGCTGCTAAATAAACTTCAATGAAACTGCCTTTGAATCCTACAAAGCACTAAACTCTCTTGCTCTCTCTCCTCTGGCTTCTTCAACAATGCCTGTTGTCTTTCTCTAGTAAGATACCATTCTGAATGGTTCTCAATAGAGTAATTGTAGTATTTTGAGATCTTAAGATAGCACCATTTAGGTAACTCCTCTGTTATGGGTGACTACTAAGTAAAAATGGACAACAGCTGTATCCTAAAAGAACTGCTACCATTTATAATCCTGATTTCTGGACCAAGTCCACAGTCCTTGGTAGAAGTTATACTTTTCCCTTTCTCCTGGTATTTTGGATAAAATTTAGATCCAAATCAAATTTTTCCATGGAAAATGTGTGCATATATTAATAGGTGGGGAGGGTATGGGGGGTTATAGAAGTCTCTAATTAAAATCTCTTTGCTTAGATGAGGTTCTTGTATTTAAAGATAGGAACAAGTGTAGGCCTTTGGCAAAAGCATATTCATACAGTTTTGACTGACAGAAAATTAGGGATGAGGTGGTAATCCTAGGAGAAGAAAACATGTTATAGGATAAAGGGGAAAGAGTGGTCAACTGGAGGGTAATGCATTTAAAGAACAGGTGGCAAGGAGGTTTCAGGTTAACCTGGAGTGGCTTTGGGGATCAGACTAAGAAATCCTGGAAATATGGAAAGATAATGGCAGAAATTTAAGGAAGGAGTAGGTTGGTGGATAAAGGCCTCCAAATACTTATATTCTGTGTTTGGAAAAGCCCTGAGGCTTTCTAGGGCTATTTCAACCCTGTGATTCTTTATAGGTCAGCTCAGTACTGCTTTTAGGTTCCCTATAGCAAATACCTTACAAACACCAAAGTCTCGAATTTTCCACTGTCAGCTGGAATTAGCTGCCATGAGTGTGTGTTTTCTCCCTTTTTCCCTATGTGAAAGGGACTCATTTTCAGGAGAAGTGTCCTTTAAAAACCCAGCTAAACCTGGAGGTAATTTTTTGCATGAGTGGCTTTTTACAGATAGGCTTAATGCAGAACAAAAACTTGTGTTAAACTAAGTGCTACTTTCCATATCTTATTTCAGAAGAAATGAAGGATTTATTGCCATGTAAATGATGTACACTGATTTGTTTCCTACTGGACATTACATGGCCTTTATCTTTATTCAGACTTGTGCAGAAATGTTTCAGTATCCGAAGAATCAGTTGGTACCTGCTTCAGTGCACTAAGAGATTAGTATGTACTCAAAAAGCAATTTTGGGAATGAAGTTTAGGTGCTGTTAAAAACCAATCCCCTTACCCCCAGTTTTCTGTACTAAATATATTTTAAGACAGTTATATCTGTTAGCATCTGACTATGTATGTATTTGTATGTGTTGGTATGTATGTATCTGTATGAGTGTTTTTAAATATTTGTACAATTTATTGGTCTTTGGAGGGATTATTTGAATTAAGAAACTTACGAAGCAATGGTATGTAAAGGGGATGTACATGAATGTGTGTATGTATGTGTGAGTGTATGTGTATAAGTGTTTGAAAGCAAGTCAAATCCACCTGCACATAAATACACCCAAAACACAAGTTGGCTTTGAGAAAGGTTGAGCAATATGTACAATGTTATCTAACTATGACTGAGACATCTTTTGGCAGCATGGGTAGCATTAGAGATGTGGAATGCTCAACTGGATTTTATCTGATTTATTTTCATCTCAAGTGATATTTCTAAGTTCTTGTGTATGATTAGGAAATATTCCTCTATGATGCTTATGTGTTCTTTCCAATTCTCTGAAAAGTTAAGATCCTGCCTCTTTCCCATCCTTTGGATTCCAAAGTAGCTTATTTCAAATTCAAGACTGAGATTTTTTTAGTAAAAAAAAAAATGTGTTTCCTGCCTCTTCCTTGAGGTGATCTTTCTTAAGCACTTTTCCTATAATGAGGAAGAAAACACTTGGATATGCCCTATTCACCTGTATATTGGCCATATTTGGAGCATCAATTTTGTCATATGTAAACTGCATGAGCCATCTGAAGATACAGTAATGATTGCATTGGCCATTGGATAACAGGCTTATGGTCCAGGTGCAACTGTTATGTGAAGGTGGCCTTTATGTGAGTAAATATATTAATATTATCTTGATAAGATACTCCTGGGGGTGGGGGGAGGTGCTCAACTTAGGTTAAGGGATGTGTTGAAAAGGCAATGTCCCACCCTTACTCGTTTTCCTAGCTCCCCTTCACTCTTCCCAACCTCAAAAGAAAGCAGATAATTATTTTTTTAAAACTATTAATAATTTATGTTTAGTACAAAGGATGATTTAATGGCATCACCAAAGGTCATTTCTTCCATTAGACATTTTCTTCTTACTCTGCCCCCTTTAGTCATCAACCCATGAGACCATCTGTCACTCTCATGCCCACCAATCCAAAAGTAGACATGTCCTCTTAGGGTTCTATCAGAATTGGATTAAAAGGTGGGGGCAGAGATTTAACAAAACAACACTAACA
The DNA here is from genome assembly GCF_019393635.1 of Dromiciops gliroides. Taxonomy (NCBI): domain Eukaryota; kingdom Metazoa; phylum Chordata; class Mammalia; order Microbiotheria; family Microbiotheriidae; genus Dromiciops; species Dromiciops gliroides. Next base: position 124,075,733 of record NC_057862.1, read on the forward strand.
AATACAAAACATTCTTTGCTTTCAAACATTAATTGCTGCAAATAAAGGCAAACTCTTTCCTTGACTTTTGTTTAGAACACCTTTTATACATATATATGTATATATGTGTGTGTATGTATAGATATATGTATGTATATGCACATGTACATGTATATATGTATATATCCATTTCAAATATAAATATATCATATGTGAGAGTTGTAAATATTCCTTGGCCATCTGTCTTCCTCATAGTATCATATCGTCAGTGTTATGTTAACAACTCCATTTATTGATTGATGAAAATGTGTGTAAACCTGTATCTTCCTGACATAGTTTATGTAGAGTCTCTTCTCAAATAAAGTACAAAAAATGATCAATTGTCTTTATTTTTTTATCATTCAGTGGTAAAGTGAGTTGAATCTAGGCATATTGTGGGAGAATGGGGTAGAGAAGATATTCACAAATGTTGTATGGCCCAAAAGTGTCAAAAGAGAGGAAATGCTGACTTGTTGACTGTAAGAGCTGCTTGCATATTCCTAGGCTGAAATTTTAGTGAAGACAAGAAATTGGGGTTGGGTTTAGTTTTGCACAAAAAAGACTAGTTTGTCAAGGTACTACATAGCATTTGAGTCATTATTGTATATCCATATTTTGTATATAAATTTCGACAGTTTTCTTGAATGGTTTAGGTATTGTCCTACAGCAATTGGAGGAGACTAGATAGCCTTTTATTCCATTTTACCCCACTTATATTTTACTCCAGTGATTATATAATATTTTGACAAAGAAAATTTTAAATCCCCTATCCCAACTCTAATGTATCTTTTTTCAGGTTTGGACTCAACTCAAAATCTCTCATTTTATGCTGCTATGAGTTCTATTCTAGGCAAAGTATTCAAGTGGCATGAAGCATGAAAAGTACTTTATATACCTTGGAGTGCTATATGCATGTAATCTATTATTATTGTTATTATTATCATTGTCATTTTTGTTATTTTTACTGTTATTTTGAGGCATACTAATTTTGTTCACCTTGACCATCTACCCTAAAAGCTGCCTGAGACTTTATCTAACTCATACAATCTTCATTCCCTTTGATGCATTGCATACTGGCTCACGGGGAATACATCCACACCTAAACATTGGTCCAAGGTTTACATAAATCCATATTCTATTATGGCTTAAAGACCCTCAGTCAGTCTACAACCTACTTTCAACTAATTTGGACTAGCAAACAAGAAACAAAACCTCAGAATGATTCAAACAGAAATAGAGTTCCATTATAAATACTGAAAGTCTTGGGAGATGTCATGAATTTCCTTGCAAATAAAATTTTTTAAATGACTGCTCCAACAGTAGGAAAGATGAGATATTGGTTAAAAGTCATACAGGATGATGACTGTATACATTATGATCTATATCAAAGAATTATATATTCAGAGTTGGAAGTAACCTTTGCAGCCTTATAGTTCAAACCCCAAACTATTAAATGCTTTATCCCAGGACACACAGTAACATAATTAGAATTTGAATTCAGTTCTCAACTCCAGATCCAATAATCTTTACATTCTCTTATGCTTTATTTGTGGAATTCCCACACAAAAGGAATTACCAAATCAACCCCAAAATAAAAGCAACAAAATGAACAAACCAACATGTATAAAGAACTACAAGCCCTTCTAAGGGGGTCTTTGCGGACCTTGTGGAAACTGAACAAACTTTTTTGCTGCTAGTGCACAGGTTAGTAATATGGAATAGGAAATGAATTCAGAAACTGGAATTTTCTTGAGAACTGTGATTTGAATGACACATAGCTATCAATCACATATCTTTGCTCATTAGATTGTGGCTTTCTTAGCATTTAAGAATACTGGATGTCTTCTTTATGCTGCTTATCATCTTCCACCTCCCCTATGGAGATGTTCAAGGTGACTTGGATAACAACTAGGGACTTGTTCAGTAACATCCTTGACAATGTTTTCTCCATCACTGAGGTTTACAATGTTCTCAATTATTCAAATCATCAGTGCAGAGCTCTGCAGAGGGTCTAATTATTGCCCTGTTTGCCACTGGCTGATAAGCTGCAAGGGCTAGGAGATGACTTTGAAAGCAGTGGAGGAGGAGAAATGTCTTAAGAACCATAGATGACTTCATCTTGCTTAGAGAGAGTGGGTTAGGATATCCTGGGTAGGAAGTAGTTGGAGGAAGTTACTTCCAAATCTATTGATTTTTGCCATATATTCTGATGATGATAGCTAACATGTATATAGAACTTTGTAAAATGCTTTACAAATATCTCACTTGACCCTCACAACAACCCTGAGATGTGGGTGCTATTGTTATCATCTCCATTTGATGGATGAAAAAAACTGAAGCAAACAGGTTAAGTGACTAGCCCAGCTTCACATAACTATTAAGTGTCTGAATCAGGATTTGAACTCAGATCTTCCTAATTCCAGGATTAGTGCTCTATACACTGTACCATGTAATTATTTGTGTCAAATGACACAAGAGGTACTCTTTGTCTTGAATCAGGAAGTATTTTTGGCTTCATTAGACCACAACCCTCCTCCCTTGACAAACACACAAGCTCAGAGAATAGACGTTTGTGTCTATTGCCCTTTGTTAGTGAAGTCAAGGTAGTTAACTTTTCCCTAGATTGCATGGAAAGCTACAAAGGGGAGAGAAAGGAAGGCTATAGGACATAAATGTCTTAGCATTAGATGCTTTTAACCTCAGTTCATTGAATTAGGTATGTAAGTGGATAAGAAGGAGACTATGGCTTGTTATGAGACAGTCTCTTAGGGGGTGTCCTCTCCCACCTGTGTTATGAATGGAAGTGCTGATAAAACTGTCAGATGGATTTATGATGAGATAAATTAGACTCCCTCCACCCCCAAACAGAATCATGGTAGTGACATCTTTGAGGCTGTGTAGGGTAACTCTGGAGTTATTGAAGGTCTTGAGGGTCCCCTCAAAAATAAATTCCAAGAAATAAGTGCTATAAGAGAGCTTAATTGTGATTTAGTCCAAATCACTTTATAGATAAGGAAACTAAGGCCTAGTGAGGTAATGCACCTATGAAAAGTCAGGTCTCCTGATTCCCAGTTTTGTCTCTTTCTAATATATTATGCTGTGGAGCTGGGACCCCAACTCAGTCCCATTACTTCTCCCAGAATTCCCTACATGAATCACCATCCTTTTGACCTAGGAAGCTAAGACAGGACAAAGTAATGGTTCAATCATCTACCACCACCATAAACTACTGTGCCCGGGACACTAGAGCTGTTCATTCTCTGTGGAATGCAACAAGCCTGTGTCTCCTGCTACATAATGGAAAGCCCTGTTGGCAGAGTTATGCTCAGTAGGGCTGACCATAAACAAGATTTATTGAGTTAGTTCATTTACTGCCTCCGATGCTGGCCCTAGCTGCCAGAAGTTTGACTGACAATTTCTGTTTATTTATTTCTCACTATATAATATTCGACTTCACATTATAAATTACTCTGATTGAAATTTCATGGCTCCTGCTAAGATATTTATTGATGGCACAATGATCTATGGCCCTGACCCCTTTCTATTGGTGCATACTGGATCAGGATCTCTGGTTCTGCCAGGAAAGGGTGGTCATCAAGACCCCTGAAAGTGAGAAGATTTCTGCAGCTGTTGTCACTGAATCCTTGCTTTATTCATGCCTTCGAAGTTGAATGAAACTCGATTAAAAATCCTCTTGGTGGAATAATCTATAACAGGTACTGAAGGCATCACTCATCAGGAACTTTAGAAGTTTGGAGAGGCTTAGAAGAGAGCACACAGCTAACGATGATTCAGAGATAGGCAGAAGATGGAATGGTAGGAGCTCTTAGAAGTTATGTACAGTATAGCTCCCAGTATGAGGTCTAGATGTTTAAGACTGCTAGTACATTTAATGTTTTATCTTGCTACCCCCTACAGAAGAGTTTTCACTGATTTCATAGCCTTTCCTGGAAATGATAGGATTAGTAATGGGGCAGGTAAAGAAGAGAATTTTGTAATCGTCAAGAAGGAACTCAAACTTCTTCATCATTTTGGGGAGAGGAGTGATGGGCATTGGAGGTAATGGGAATGAGAATAAGTTCTAGAATTTAAAATCTCAGCAAAAAAATAATTAATTAAAAAAATCTCAGTAAGTGGGACTTTCCCACCAAAATGGCATATGTGGTAGAAAAAAGCCTTGAACTGAAAAGTTAGGAAATCTAGGTTCTAATGTTGCCCTGTCACTATCTGTATAACCTTGGACAAGTCATCTCATTTCTGTGGGATTTAGTTTTCTTCTCTATAAAATATACTGGCAGGGATTGGACTACATTATCTCTAAGGGCTTTATAAGTTATAAAATTCTGTGAAGAAATGAGTAAGTGGCAAAATTTCTTTCCCCTTGGATGACACATTTTATAGCAGTTCATTGCAAATTTAAGAATAAGACATTTGTCTACAGATGCATTGCAGGCAACAGAAACTTCCTGTATCCTGCAGAAAAACGTTACCATTTCATTCCCATCTTTTTTATTTTTCTGGCATATCCACTGTCTGAATTCTCATTCCCACCCTTCCCGGTTATTTTTATCTTTCTGTCTGCCTAATGGGCAAGAATGGGATGTTCCTGTCCTTTTGGAGAAATGTGATGCTGGCTTTAGCTGAGACTATCAGTGTGGTCCCTCCACACTAACTCCAGTTTAAGGCTCCAGGAAAGACAATTCTATTTCTGGCTCTTTTCAGACTTTACCTAGCTATGGCTGGCCAACCATAGCCAAGCCTGTTAAACTCCTGTTACAATTCAGTTGGCCCTGAGCCAGGCAGTGGTTTCAGATAATTATACCCAACTTCTCCAGCACTACCTTCTCCATTAAAATGGTACTTTGGTTCTCTCATTCTTTTAATTTGGTGATGGATCTAATAATATTTCATGTGCAGTTTGGTACTCAATTTGTAACTGCTCTCTTAAATCTACCCAGGTTAAATTTAATTTTAACAGTCTCATTTTCAGATGGTTGCAGTATTATGATTCTTTGCTAAATCCCAGTAATTTGGATGATTGGTTTGGGGGAGTTCTGATACTACCAAATACAGCATGATACAATAGAATTAATCCAATAGAATCAGTTCTGGGTTGGAATCTTGGCTCTGCTAACTACCAGTTGTCTAAGCTTAGGCCCAGTCATTTGCTCTTTCTGAGTCTTGATCTCCTCATCTCTAAGATGGATGGGTTGGGCCAATTGATCTTTAAAATCTCTTATACCATGAAATCTTATGATTTAGGATTGGAGCCAGAAACACTTGGATTTGGATCCTACTACTGAAACTTACTAGTTGTGTGGTTGTGATCAACTTAATCTGAGTCCTAGTTTCCTTACTTGTGAAATGAGAATCACAGGAGAGGATCATGGATTTAGAGGTGGAGAAAACCATAGAGATCAGCTAGGCTGTTTCTTATGCCTAGAGATTGAGTGGATTACTTAGTTACAATGTAACTAACTGGCAGAGCTCAAATTTGAACCAGGTCCTCTAATTTCAAATACAGAATTCTTTCAACCAAACTATGTTTGTTTCATAATAATATCCAGAGTACCTACCACACAAGGGGCAGCTAGGTGACCCAGTAGATAGAGTATCAGGCCTGGAGTCGGGAAGACTTATTGTCCTAAATTCAAATCTGGCCTCAGACACTCACTAGGTGTGTGCCTTTTGGCAAATCACTTAACCCTGTTTGCCTCAGTTTCTTCATCTGTCAAATGAACTGGACAAGGAAATGGCAAACCACTCCAATATCTTTGCCAAGAAAACCCCAAAATGGAGTCATGAAGAGTTAGACATGACTGAAATGACAAAACAGCAAAGTAACTACCACACTGGGCCGTTGTAAAGGTCAAATGAGATTACATATGTGTACACACATATATGTGTGTGTATGTGTGTGTATATATATATATATATACATATATATATATATAGAGAGAGTTTTCTTTATGTATATAAATATTCATGCATGCATTTTTCTTTTTCATGTATATATGCATAAATATACTTTATGTATACACACATAAAGACACAAAGTGCTTTGTAAACTTAAAGAGTAACATAAATGCTCTTTATCATCATCAATATCATTGCTATTGCTATTGCTATTGCTATTGTTATTGTTATCATGATCAGGCTAACATCACAGGTCAGGTTCCTTAATCCATGTGCCCCAGTTAAGAAAGCTTTCCTTCTCCTTCTCACTGAGATCCCTGTAAATTCCAAAATTCTGGGATCCCCTCATGGTGATGCCTTGTAGCTGTGAAGTATAACTTGGGAAAGATATGGACCCATGACTGATGTCCAAAGTCAATTGCAAGGAGGGCATGTGATTTCAGGAAGGCCCCCTCAGCCTTTAATTTGCCTTCCCTACTTACGAAATCCGTTTCTCTAATTTGAGTTTATTTCCTTGGCCAAAGGCTTCTTCCCCTTTCTTCCCTTGAATAAAATTCAAATATTCTTAGATGTCAACAAATAAAGCCTTATTGGTCATTGACACTTTGTGTCAATAAATATCAGAGTTGATGAGGTTCTTTTCTGGGAGTTAATTTTGCTAGTGAGGAGATAGGTGGATATCAGAGTGGAATGGGGTACCACTGAGAAGAAAGGGCAAAAAATAGCAAGGGAGGGGTGGCTAGGTGGGGCAATGGATAAAGCACCGGCCCTGGATTCAGGAGTTCCTGAGTTCAAATCCAGCCTCAGACACTTGACACTTACTGGCTGTGTGACCCTGGGCAAGACACTTAACCCCCATTGCCCCCCCAAAAAAATGGCAAGGGAGAAGATCTAGTAGACAACTTTGGCCTACTTCATAATTTTGTCTATAGCTGGCTATCTTCAATTAGAAGTCTCACTGAATATTGTAGTAAGTCCTACAAGGATAGATACAAGAGTAAATTTAAGAATTTCCCTGCCTTAAAAGAGGCTATGTATGTAAAAAATAAGTAAGACATGACCCAAAGGATGACCCTCTCTTTTCTTCTTATCTATACTTGCTACTACTTATCTCCTGTCAGAGCTGATGCAAGATCTGGCTCTTCAATGGGACCTGGCTCCTAACAATCACCTTTCCCACTTCCTTTCATCTCTGCTAGTGATTGTTATCAAGTCACCAGTCACACAATTACACCTCTCCCTTTTGAAATTCTACTTTTCTTTAAAGCCACTGAAGCCACCTCCTCCATGAAACCTTTCCTTATCTGTCTCCTTCCCTTACCTCAGAAACTCAAATAAAAGTAGATTCCCCTCATACCATACTTATTTGTGCTCCTCATTATGCATTTAATCACAATCTAACATTTATTGTAGTTACTTATGTATATACCATCTTCCATGAGTTCAGGGACAGTGCCTGATTCCTCTCAAAATAGTGATTTGCACACCATAGTCACTTAAATGTTTCCCGAATTGAATTAAACTGGAAGAAGAACCTGGACAACATTGTGTTTAATCTCTTCACTAACAGAAGGGCTAAGTTAGTTTCCTACCTGTGATAGATCATAAATAGATACTTCAGACCATTTAACTTCCCACTACATAAAGAGATACCTGTTCAGTTTTGTTCAGTTTTCCTCTAGGTTTCTCACACTGATTCCCTCCTCTAATGCAGACTTCCTCCTCATTCCTTTTTTCAATAAATAAATAAAATAAGCTGGGGAGCTCTTTTTGGGTCCACTTCCTTAAGCTGCACCAGGCTGTACCCCACACAGCCCTGGCATTTCCTTATTGATTTGTGAGGTCCAAAGCCAAGATCTTTAGAAATTCATTAAAAAGGCAGTAAAAGAAAAATCCAACTCCAACAGTTTCCTGAATGTTGGCTGGATTTAATTCTTCTTTTCCAACCCACATTTGTTCTAGAACTGGCTATTTGTCTCCAACTGTCATATCAGGAGCTGGTCATAAGCAGTACCTAATGATCCTGGGAATAATAATCCCACTCCCCCACTTCTCTCCCCTCGCCTCCCACCAACAACCTTCAGAATTTGAATATATTTCTGAGAAGTCAGAACAAAGGTTAAAAAGGAAAAGAAGCAGCAGCTACCCAGCTGTTTGGATTCTGGGCCAAAGCTTGTAAATTTTTTTGTCAATAGTGTATTCATACACACACACACACACATATATATGCGTGTATACACATATATGCATATACATACAATAAATACATAAATACATACATACTCTTACATATTTGTACTTATTCTCATGTACATAATATTGATGTATAATTCATGTTAGAGGCATTCACCAAGGGCCCTGGAAAATTTGGGAAATTTCTCATTTCTTTGGCTTGTTGCCCCAACTCAATTTGGGAAATTTACTACCTGAGTCCATTCACCATGTTTTCACCAGCTCCCCCTTTCAATCACACAGTTTCCAAGGCTTAAAGAATGAGCAGATTTATTTATAGGTCAAATAAACCAAATAAGGTTCACAACACAGCTCAAGGAAATTAACAGCATCTACATACAACTCTACCCCAGAGGCCTTTATAGGGTCAGTTACTTACAGTCATGTTTTGCTTAGCGATCCTATCAGGTAGTGTTGCCGGTCAGATAGTGTGGTTCCTTACCATATGTCTGCTCCTGAGATACTCCATAAGCTCAGAAAGGGTGCTTGTGATTGCTTTTTCTTTTCACCTCCCACCTACACAGTTTTACTCTCCTCTGTCTCCAATACTCAATCACTGTCCCTTATTGTCATGGTTCTTTCATATTCTTTTCAGTATTGCTCTGTATCTGTCCTTTTTTCCCACTCACAGGCAATCAATAGTTTAGTTCTCCTTTAGCTTAATCAGAAAAAAAAATATGTCTCCTGGTGTTCAGCTCTAAAGCAGAAGTCCTGCACTGGAGTTTTTCCCTACACCAAAGTCTTGCTAACTTCAGGCTTCAATGAAGTAATTAGCACAATTCCCTATACATATTCCAAACAGACTCTATTGGAAATACCAGACTGAATGGGCGCAGGGAGGGGTTCATATTCTGTTGTCCTTTTTCTATCAGCTTTCAGGGTTTTGAACATTCAGCTAGAAGGCTGGCAGAATCCAGTAGTTCCTGGTCTTCCCCTTCCTGCCCATTTCTGTCTTTCCTGTCCACCCCAACTGATTTTTTTCTTTGGGTCTATAAATCCTACTAAGGAATTTGGGTGACATTTTCCAAATTCTCCAGGCCTATTTCTGTCATTATCTAAGGTTGGAGTAATGGATACCCTCTTTGACTGACTTTCCTAAGTCTGCTTTGGTTTTCCTCACAAATATAAGATACCCTAAGATATGTTGTATTAGACAATACTCCAAGTGAATCTTTGCCTGGTTTCCTATTCTATATATCTGTGTGAAATGCTTTAAAGTTTGGACACTGGCTTGGAAGAGTTAAGAATTAAGTTATGCACTTAGACATGCGACAAAATTAATGGCAACTTTGTTTCATTTTGTCATTTGTTAAGTCTTGTATTCCTGAGCCAGAGAGTCCCTTGTCCAAATTTCCAAGGAATAATAGATGCACAGATAATGGGCATCTGTGTGAAAGGGTAGGTCCCTTAGCTCTAGGAATGTACAGATGTACAGATGAATGAGGTTTTACAGAACCACCCGACCCCAGCCCACAAAAGATCTTATATATGAGAAGGGTCAAACATTCCACTCCCAGGTCTGGCTGGCTTTATCTTAGCTGGCTTTATCATTGTCTTAGCATCCTTTTAGAGCTGGGAAACTTATGAATTGTGATTTTTAACAATACGTGTCAGAAATGAGACCTTTTCTCTCTATGAGAGAAAAACAATTAAATGCTCCTCTCATACTGCTGTGATCCCCTAAGTTTATCCATGGATGCCAGCAATGTTTGACATGATCTATGCTTTATAAAGCTGGACTAGAATGTATCACCCATGGGAAGCATCTTGGAGAAACACAATAGTAGTATCTTGACTCTTGTTCACTTGACACATGGGTTGTTGTACCTATATCCCTTAACAAACTTTACTTAGATAACTTTTGTGAGTATTTTCCCCCTACTATTCCAGCATGCTAGTAGATTTGCCCCATAACTGATCATTAAGAATGCATTTTCTACTAAATGTTGGGTAATGGACAGGAAAAATGTATTACTGCTTTAACCTTCAAAAATTAACTCCTTGAACAAACTGTGGTATGTGATGGTGATAGAATATTATTGTGCTATAAGAAATGACACACAGAATGACTTCAGAAAGGCCTGGAAAGATATGTATGAAGTATAGTGAAATGAGCAGAACCAAGAGAACACTGTGCACAGAAAAAGCAATATTGTTTGATGAAGAACTGTGAATGACTTGACTATTCTCAACAATATAATGATCCAAGATAATCCCAAAGGACTATTGATGAAACATATTATCCACCTCCAAGGAAAGAATAGATATTGATGGAACAGACTGAAGCAAGCTATTTTTCACTTTCTTTCTTTTTTTTCTTTTAATCAAGTTGTCTAGTATAAAATGACAAACATGGCAATGCTTTGCATAATTATACATGTATAACCTATATCTGATTACTTGCCACCTCAGGGAGGGGGAGGGGAGGGAGAGAAAGAAGGATAAAAATTGGAACCCAAAAGTACAAATAAAAATGTTTATGACATAAAAAATTTAACTCCTTGAACCTGAAACATTACAGTAATTTACTGAGGTGGGGGACTCAAGCACTCTCTTGTACTTTCTTGACATTTCCAGGGAAATAAAAAATATTCTATGCATATGTATATATATGTGTGTGTATACATACATATATAAGTATGTATATATATACATTATATATAATCTTAGAATGGAAATTGGTGCTAAAGCTTCTAATTTAAAAGTAACAAATATATTAGAAACCTTAGCTAATTTTCCCTATACTTGGGACAGATATAATACGACCACACAATTTTATTTTATTTTTTTGTGAGGCAATTTGTGTTAAGTGACTTGCCCAGGGTCACAAAGCTAGTAAGTGTTAAGTGTCTGAGGCCGGATTTGAATTCAGGTCCTCCTGACTCCAGGGCCAGTGCTCTATCCACTGCGCCATCTAGATGCCCCAACACAATTAATTTTACATGTCACAATGATAACATATAGATACTTACTAAACAACCAGTAGTAGCAGTGAACACTCCATCTTATCTCTCAGATGACTCTCTCTGGATATTATAAGCTCCACAAGATGAAAAATCTGAGGGGCCAATTACTGGGAATTGGGGGAAAGGAAGACAAAGTGACAAATAGCTATACAACCATAACATCTTAGAGTTGAAGGCAGTGTATGTCTATACATCTTGTCCAAACACTTTTTTTAAAATGAGGAAGGGACTTTAGTAGGAAAAAATACTCTAAGTCCTTAACCAGGTATATGCTCGTAAATGTTTAAAAAACAGCTTTCTGGGAGGAAAAAAAATAATGTACATAAGTTATACTTTTAATTTTAATATGCATTATTAATTTTCCCCATCACTTCCTTAAATTTAGACAATATAAGTGGCTGAAATCAGCCTCAGATGCCCTGAATGGGTCACCCCTCCCCTAGCCTAACTGCTGTACTCAAGACTGCCTTAGGTATGTAAGTTTCACAAGCCCAGGCCCTGCTCAGTGGGAATGAGCACCAAGAACCCCAGAGACACCAGAGCTTCCTCCACCCAACCCCAGCCCCCAGGGCTGGGCGCCAATGAATTAGTTTGGCATAGGTAGGCATAGTGGGCTGAGGTTTGAGGGGAGATAAGGGTTATATAGCTGGGGGGGTGAGAGAGATGCCAGGGAGACAGTACAGAAAGAAAGGGGGGCTGACTGTAGAGGAGAGCTAGTGAGAAGGTAGAGACACTGAGAGGTCAGTGGGAGAAGAAACACAGGGGAGCTGGAGTGAAGGAGAAAAAGAGTGAAAGGGAGAGAACTGAGAAAGTTGGAGAGGACCAGTCTGAGCAAGGCGTGGCTGCAGGCCACAGAAGCAGCAGCCAGCATACCCTCATGGGAGAGAAGCTCAGGTGGCAGGAGAGAAAGCTAAAAGAGAGAGTGAGTCTGTTTTGGCCAAGGTTTCAGGTCGTTTGCTTTGCATTTCTTTACCCTTATTCCTTACATTTATTCTCATAAATAAACCCATTTGCTTTAATTGAAAATGAGGCTTTTTAATCTTTTTTCTTGTTAATTTGGGAGGAGCAGTGTGGGAATTTTTAAACAGGCCACATTAAATTAAAAGCAGTTGGATAGCCAGCCAGGAGTTCACAGATCAGGGCCTAGCCAACTAAAAATAATTTTTGCAACAATCAACAACACAGTAAATTAAGCCCTGATTGTTGACCTCTGTGGGTTTCTGAGGTGTGAATGAATACTCACACTGAAAATTTAACAATCAGCTTTCTGAGAGAGTATAAGCTGGTTTCAGTATATCCCATGCAAGTTAGGTCAGTTTGTTTTTTTGTTACTTTTTTCTTTTTTTTTTTTCTTAAAAGGTATTCCTTGGTGGGGGCAGGTAGATGGTACAGTGGATAAAGCACTGGCCCTGGATTCAGGAAGATCTGAGTTCAAATCTGGCCTCAGACACTTGATACTTACTAGCTGTGTGACCCTGGGCAAGTCACTTAACCCTGTTGCCCCACAATAAACAAACAAACAAGTGAATGAATGAATGAATGAATGAATGAATAAATGAATAAATAAAATTTTTAAATAAAGATATTCCTTTGAGACTTTATTGGTTCATAGAACTTAGATTTCTCAGATCACTCACTCCCTAATCACGGGAGTTTAAAACAGGGCATTCTGATACTTGACTGGTACATCCCAATATGCTTTTCTCAGCTGAATTAACTTTAGGTATCCTTGATGCCTAGCCACATTGAATACCTTTCTCCTAGTATGGCCAAGTAAGTCTTTTGTTTGTTCGTTTGTTTGTTTGTTAACTGTCCTCTTTTGGAGAACTAGAGAAAGCTTTTTGCAGTCTCATCTGAAAACTCAGGGTGCTACAAAGACCCTTGAGAAAAGTTAATCCTCCCTTAGAAGCCCTAAGGATCTCTAGCATAGCTCTGACATGTTAGCTCTATTTTTGATTGTTGGATTACAGTGCTACTGAGGCTGAGGAAATCAGTAACTATCTCTGTGGGTGCTGTTTAGATTTGCTTCACTACAGGTTGAAATTTCTAGATGTGGGACTAGAACTTAGATTTCTTCACTCACAGTTCAGTGCTCTTTCTACTATTCCATATTTCTTCTGAAGGCTGCTGTGCTCCTCATCCTGGATCTTAAAGTTTTCCACAAAAAGTTTCCAAACTACCTTTCCAGCATTATTTAACATTGTTCTCCTTTTAAGTACTGTCCCCTCAGCCTTTGATTGGCTGTTTCCTGAACTCAGCAATTTCTTACCTCCATGTCTTCCCATAAGTTGTCTCCCAGCCTTGGAAGGCCTTCTCTCCTGGTGGTCACCTCTTAGAATCCTGCTCTTATTTTCCAGATCCCATAATAGAAGGTAGGGTCCTTTAAGACAGGGTCTGTTTTCTGGTTTGACTTTTGCTCTTGACTTTTTGCAGAGCATTGTGCAAAAAGCTGGAGATTCACAGGAGACAAATAAATGTTTGTTGAATTGAATTGAATTTTTGCTTAAGCCTGGGAAATAGAATATGTGGCTTTGGTCCATCTTTGTCTCGCAAATGCAGAACCTTGCTGACTAGAGGAAGAAGGCAGCAGAGTGTGGATAGACAGGTGAAAAAGGATACCAGATCTGGGAAGAGTTGCTCCAAATGCTAACTTTATTATGGTTGTAAGGGCAAAAGCCTTCAGAATTATGACATTGTTTTCTGTTTGCTCAACTATGGCACACAATGTGTTGTTCCCCTTCTTCTAATTGTGGGTAGATAGGGTGTGTGTGTATAGGATAGAATTTGTAAATTTCTGTCTAGTTGATACTATGCTCTCTTCCACCCCACCCCCACCCCCCTTATCCTGGTTAAGGAAATCGAGAATATAAAATCCATTCAGACTTTCTGGTTCCCTTCCTTTTTAAATTTTTCTTATTTTTTTCAGGTTCTCTTCCAACTTCTAAATGGCAAAAGTCCCTGCAAGTGTATACTAAGGTACTTTGGGCCTTACAATTTGCCCTTCTACTATGCTCCTTACTTAGGTGCTCTCACCAGATCTTTGAATGTAGGGATTGTTTTTGCTTTTTCTTGAATCTCTAGCACTTGTTACAGTGCCAGGCATCGAGGGAGTGCTAGTCTCAGAGGTTTTTGGCCATCTGTCATGGAAATGGGGGAAAAAGGTTGGGAATAACTAATATTTCTATAGCACTTTAAATTTTTCAAAGAGCTTTTCAAATATTATCTCTTTTATTTTCATAACAACTCTAAGAGGTAAGTACTATTATTATCCTTGTTTTATAAATTAGGGAAACGAGGTAGCCAGAGGTTAAATTAATTGCCCAGGATCTCACAGCTAGTAAGTATGTGAATTTGGATTTGAACTCAGGGCTTCCTAACTTCAGTATCAGTGCTCTAACCACCGAACATGGGCCACCCGGCTGCCTTGCTCCCTGAAAGGTATTATCCAATGGACTGTCTAGACAGTACTTAATTTGGAGGTAGGAAGTATTAAAATGAAGGGCTATACCAGACTACTCCCAGCCTTGGCCTAACTATTCAAAGAATGCATATTCCTCTTCAATGGGTGGGCTTGAGGCCTTCCTATCCAGACAAAAGAGCTATCTCCTTAGCAGAACACAATGGGAATCTCCACCAAAGACCAAATTCCTAGAGGTTTATGGCCCTGGCCAGAATTATGGAGAGTCAATTCAATCTTATGGAGAAGGACTTTAGAGTAGGAGAAATCAGAACTGTGAAACAATGAGGGATGGGGAGGGAGGTCAGGAATGAACCTCAAAGATACTGGTTACAAATAATCATTTCTCACAAAGTATAGTAATAATGGTGATATAGGACATTGACCATTTAGGTTTTTAATTTTTTTTAAACTAGATCCATCTCTCTGTCTCTCTTTCTTTATCTCTCCTTCCCTCCTTCTCTCTCTCCTTCTCTCCCCTTCCCAAACAGAGAATCATTAATATATTCTTACACTCTTGGTTTGCCTAAATCATTATCATATCGCTTGTGTAGTAAAAGTTATCTTCTTAAAAATACAGACAGAAAAACCTTCAATAATTAAGAAAAGGAAAGTTGTCTACAGATAGTTATATGGACATAGCAGGAAATTCCTAAGGAACATAGATTTGAAAGGTATGTATAAAATGTCAAATCCCAAACTGCATAAATACAAAATGTGGCATGATCTTATTAATGATAGGAGTAGTAAAGATGGTTTTGGATGCCAGGGACAACAAAAAGGACTTCTTTAGAAAGAGTAACGAGAAAGAGAAAACTAACTTGGGAAAAAGGGGAAGATCATAAGGCACCATGTGTCTATTGCTCAGGGTTGGTGAACTATATTAAGGAAAGAGGAAGAAAGATCCAACTCATATTTTTTAAGGATAAAGGAAATGGAATTTTAGACTTAAAAGGACAGAACAAAAAGGATAATAGGGAGTTAGATTCCACAGTAAGTCAGGAGAGATAATGAGGCTATCTAGGGCAGCAAGGTGGCATAGTGGATAGATTGTTGAGCCTGGAATGAGGAAGACTCATCTTCCTGAGTTCAAATCTGGCCTCAGACTTACTAGCTGTGTGAATCTGGGCAAGTCATCTAACCCTGTTTACCTTAGTTCCTCATCTGTAAAATGAGCTGGAGAAGGCAATGGCAAAGCACTCCAGTATCTCTACCTAGAAAACTCATAATGGGTTCACAAAGAGTAGGATATCAGGTCAGGATCAACTGGAAACTTGGGGTTTTGAAAGAATTGGTAGATACCCTTTTAGAGCTACCATCCCTGACTTTTAAATATTATGGAGACTCAGGGAAATGTTGCATAACTAGAGAAAAAAGTCCCATTTTCTAAAAAAGAAATGGAGGAAGACAGAGCCAAGATGGTATAGAGAAATCAGGAGGTTGTCTGAGCTTTCCCCAGGTTCCTTCAGAAACAACATTAAATCAAGCCTCTAAACAGATTCTGGAGCTAAATAACCTACAAAAAGATAGAGTGAAACAATCTTCCAGCTAAAGATAAAATAGAATAAGTTCAGGAAAGGTCTAAATTCCTTGGGTAAAAGGGGAGAACAATGCAGCACACAAGGTGTCTGGGCAAGCCAGTGGGAGGCTTTTAGCCAAATTACAGATCAGCTGTCCTGTGTTCAGCAGGCTAGTGGTACAGCAGGTCAGTTATAAGGCCTTCAGCCCCAAGTCAAAAGGCAAACTGACAGTTCTGGTATCTTCTATATCCCCAACTAGGCCAGGCTACCCAGAACAGTGAGCAAACCTTGAACCTCAGAGGCCTCAGAACAGAAAGCCAATGATCAGGCACTTGGCCTCACAAAACAAAATTTGGGCAGTACACCCTGTGCCCTAGGAGCAGAGCTCAACTTTCAAAGTCACAATATAGGCTAAAAATGAGTAAGAACCACAAATAACCCTCACCATTGGAAACTACTATGGTAACAGAGAAGGCTAAAACACAGACTCAGAAGAGAACAACATTGTCAAAATGCCTACATGTGAAGCCACAAAGGAGAAGATAAATTGCTCCAAAAACCAAAAATTCTTCTTGGAAGTGCTCAAGAAAAGATTTTAAAAATCAAATAATACGGGTAGAAGAAAAAATGGAAAAAAGAAATGAGAGAAATGAGGGTTATGCAAGAAAATTATGAAAAAAAGAGTCAACAACTTAGAAAAGGAAGCACAAAAATTAACTGAAGAAAACAATACCTTACTAAAGCTGACTGAAGAAAATAATTCCTTAAAAAACCACTGTTGCTGAAGTTTCTAATTTACAAGTAAATCCTAGCTAGTTTCCCTCCCCACACCAGTGGAGAGGGGGCAGGTAAGGACACACACATTAGATTTTAAATGTCACAGTAGATAGCAAAACTATACTAGTGGGAGACCTCAGCCTCCCCTTCTCAGAAAAAGATAAATCTAACCAAAAATAAATAAGAAAGAAGCTAAGGATGTGAATAGACTTTTTGAAAAGTTAAGATATGACAGATCTCTGGAGAAAATTAAATGGGTATATAAAGGAATACATCTTTTTTCTCAGTGGTACATGGCACCTGCACAAAAATTGACCAGGTATTAGGACATAAAAGCCTCACAGTCAAATGCAGAAAGGCTTAAATAGTAAATGTATCCTTTTCAGATCATGATGCAATAAAAATTACATGTAATAAAGGGCTATTGAAAGAGACTAAAAATTAATTCAAAATTAGGTGATCAAACAAACTTAGGTTGGTCAAACAACTATAGAAATCATCAAAGATGATGACAATAATGAGACAACATGCCAACACTTATGGGATACAGCCAAAGAAGTTCTTAGGGGAAATTTCTAACTCTAAATGCTTACATTAATAAAATAGACAAAGGAGATCAATGAATTGAGCATGCAACTAAAAAAAAGCTAGAAAAAGAACAAATTTTTAAAATCCCAAATTAAATAAAAATTAGAAATTATGACAAAGGAGAGATTAATAGAATTGAACATAAAGCTATTGAATTAATAAATAAAATCTAAGAGATGATTTTATGAAAAAAACATACCTAAACCTTTGGTTAATTTGATTTTGAAAAAAGAAAACCAAATTACCAGTAACAAATTCCATATTTCTTCTGAAGGCTGCTGTGCTCCTCATCCTGGATCTTAAAGTTTTCCACAAAAAGTTTCCAAACTACCTTTCCAGCATTATTTAACATTGTTCTCCTTTTAAGTACTGTCCCCTCAGCCTTTGATTGGCTGTTTCCTGAACTCAGCAATTTCTTACCTCCATGTCTTCCCATAAGTTGTCTCCCAGCCTTGGAAGGCCTTCTCTCCTGGTGGTCACCTCTTAGAATCCTGCTCTTATTTTCCAGATCCCATAATAGAAGGTAGGGTCCTTTAAGACAGGGTCTGTTTTAATTAATTTAATTAATAAATAAAATCTAAGAGATGATTTTATGAAAAAAACATACCTAAACCTTTGGTTAATTTGATTTTGAAAAAAGAAAACCAAATTACCAGTAACAAAAATGAAAAAGGATGAATTCATTACCAATGAAGAAGAAATTAAATCAATAATCAAAAGTTATTTTGGCCCAACTGTATGCCAATAAATATGACAATCTAAATGCAATGGACATATATTTACAAAAATACAAAGTGCCCAGATTAACAGAAGAGGAAATAAAGTGCTTGAATAACCCTCTTTTAGAAAAATAAATTGGATAAGCCATCAATGAACTCCCTAAGAAAAAATCTCTAGGGCCAGATGGTTCTATATGGAGATACTACCAAACATTTAAAGAACAAGTATTTCCAATATTACGTAAACTATTTGGAAAAATAGGCAAAGGGATGCCACCAAATTCCTTTTATAACTCAAAAATAGTACTGATACCTAAACCAGGAAGAGCCAGAACAGAGAAAGAAAATTATAAACCATTTCCCTAATGAATATCGATGAAAATATTTAAAATAAATATTAGCAAAGAGATTATAGCAATTTATCATCAGGATAATACAATATAACCAGGTGAGATTTATAACCAAGAATGCAGGTCTGGTTCAATATTAAGAAAACCAGCAATAAAAATAATATAAACTAGCAATAACAAAACTAACCCAAATCATGATTATCTCAATAAAGGAAGAGAAAGCTTTTGAAAAAATACAGCACCATTCTTTTTAAAAACACTAGAAAGCATAGGAATAAATGGAGCTTTCCTTAAAATGATACACAATATCTATCTAAAATGAACAGCAAGCATTATACTTAATGGGGGTGAGTTAGAAACATTCCCAGTAAGATCAGGGGTGAAGCAGGCATGTCCATCCTTACCACTATTATTCAATATTGTACTAGAAATGTTAACTTTACCAATAAGATAAGGAAAAGAAATTGAAGGAATTAGAATAGGAAATAAAGAAACAAAACTATTGCTCTTTGCAGATGATATGATGGCATACTTAGAGAATCACTAGAATCAACTAAAACACTACTTAAAATAAGTAACAACTTTCTAAACTTTAGCAAAATTTCAGACCCACATACATCATTAGCATTTCTATATATGACTAACAAAGCCAAGCAGCAAGAGATAGAAAGAGAGGTTCCATTTAAAATAACTATAGATAATATGAAGTATTTGGGATTCAACCTGCCAAGACAAATGCAGAACTATATGAACACAATTACAAAATACTTTTCACACAAATAAAGTCAGATCTAAATAATTAGAAAAATATCAATTACTCATGTGTAGGCTGAGCTAATATAATAAAGATGACAATTCTACCTAAATTAATTTCCTTATTCAGTGCCATAGCAATAAAAATGATCATATAGAGCTAGAAAAAATATTTACAAAATTGATCTGGAAGAACAAAAGTTCAATAATATCAAGGGAATTAATGAAAAAAATGCAAGGGAAGATTCATTAGCTCTACCAAATCTGAAGCTATACTGTAGCTTCAAAACTATTTGGTACTGGCTAAGAAATAGAGTGGTTGATCAGTGGAATAGGTTAGGCACTAAGACACAGTAGAAACTATTGTTTGATAAACCTAAAGACTCCAGCTTCTTGGATAAGAACTCACTATTTGACAAAAACTGCTGGGGAAACTGGAAAATAGTATGGAAGAAACTAGGCATAGATCAACCTCTAACACTGTATACCAAAATAAGGTTAAAATAGGCACATGATTTAAACAAAAAGGGTGAAACTATAGGCAAACTATGAGAGGAAGGAATAGTTGACCTGTCAGATCTATGCAGAGAGGAAGAATTTGTGACCAACGATGAAATAAAAATCATTATGAAAAGCAAAATGGATAATTTTGATTACATTAAATTAAGGTTTTGCACAAAGAAAACAAATGTAACCAAGATTAGAAGGAAAGCAAAAAGCTGGGAAACATTTTTTACAATCATTGTTTCTGATAAAGTCCTTATTTCTCAAATATATAGAAAACTGAATCAAATTTATAACAATACAAGTTATTCCCCAATTGTTAAGTCGTCAAAGGATGTGAACAGGCAGTTTTCAGATGAAGAAATTAAAGCTATCCATGGCCATATAAAGTGTTATAAATCACTAATGATTAGAGAAATACAAATTAAAACAACTCTGAGGCACTACCTCACACTTGTCAGATTGGCTAACATGACAAAAAAAGGAAAATGATAAATGTTGGAGAAGATTTGGGAAAATTGGAACACTAATGCATTGTTGGTAGAGTTGTGAAGTGACCTAACCATTCTTTAGATCAATTGGGCACTATGCCCAAAGGACTATAAAACTGTGCATACCTTTTGACCCAACAATACCACTACTAGGTCTGTATCTCAAAGAAATTATTAAAAAGGAAAAGGGATACAAATGTACAAAAACATTTATTATAGCAGTTCTTTTTGTGGTGCAAATAATTGGAAATTGAAGGGATGCCCATCAATTGGGGAAATGGCTGAACAAGTTGTGGTGTATGAATGTGATGGAATACTATTGTGCTGTAAGAAATTCTGAGTGGACAGATTTCAGAAAATCCTGGAAAGACTTAAGTGGACTGATGCTGAGTGAAGTGAGCTGACTCAAGATAATAATTGTACACAGTAACAGCAACATTATGCAATAATCAACTGTGATACTTAGCTCTTCTCAGCAATACAATGACCCAAGAGAATTTCAACAGATTCATGGTAGAAACAGTTCTCCACATCCATAAAAAGAGAAATGGAGTCTGAATGCAGACTGAAGCATACTTTTTTCATTTCACTTGTTGTTGTTTTCTTTCTTGTGGCTTTCCCCTTGTGTTCTGATTCTTCTTTCACAACATAACTAATGTGGAGATAGGTTTCATATGATTGTACATGTATAACCTGTATCAGATTGCTTGCTGTCTTGGGAGAGGAAAGAGGGAATGACTTGGGGAAATTTGGAACTCAAATTTTACAAAAATGAATGTTGAAAACTATCTTTATATGTAATTGAAAAAATATTATTAAGGAAAAAAGGAAGGGAGTGAAGTGTATAAAGTATCAACCAGAGACCTTATGTTAGATTTCTGGCAAAGTTTTAGAATGTATTATTACAAGAATGATTTGTGAACATATAGAAATAGAAGTTATCATTAAGATCCAACATGGGTTAATGAAAAATAAGTCATGCTAGTTGAATCTTTTTTCTTCTTTCTTTTTCTTTTTCTTTCTTTATTTCTCTTTCTTTATTTCCTTCCTTCCCTCCCTCCCTCCCTCCCTCCTTCCCTTCCTTCCTTCCTTCCTTTTAAATAGAATGACTAGAGTAGTGCATTTTTGCTATTTTAGGTCCATAGGAGATTCTTTGGAAAGGAGATGTGACTAATCTCTCTAGTCTATATTATTTCATATATTTAGTAGCAAATGCTTGTCTAAGTGAATGTTTTTCGTGTATGTGTTTGCAGTAGGGAGGAAACTAACATTCATTCTCATAAAGGAAAGAGAGAGCCCATGCACAAGGTTTGACTAATCAAATGAAATTTATTGAAGCATATTCTTTAGAGCCAATTAGAAGACTCAGGAAGGCTGGACATAGGAGTTGCTTTGAATTTTTGAAGACCCTTAAGGTAGGTCCTCAGTAGCAGTCTCACTGTTTCTGGATTAGGAATAGTTCCAAACTTCTGAGCTTTCACTTTTACAAAAGAAATGTCTTGTCTCTTATATTTCATCAGTTTTTCTCACTTTCTAAAATTTCTAGGCTAGTGATTGGGGCAGGGGGAGAAAATTATTATCTGAAGGTTCTGATCCCAGATATATGCTTTGGGAGTGTGTAGTTAGTAAATGGGATGTAGAAGGAGGGATAGAATTGGATTGTTCATTTCTCTTATCCAAACACAAAATTTGTAAACAAGAGGGTTTGGAAGTCAGTATTATTTATGATATTGGTGCTATAAGGCTTTAAAGTCTTTTTTTGTCTGGACACTTATCTATGAATAATTTTTGGATGCAGAAAAGTCCTCAGTTGTTTAGATATAAAAGGAAAATATAATAAAAAAATTAAAATTACAGATGTATGCAGAATATGGATATCAGTATTAGTAAAGGAGTTCCCTTTTTTCTCTGAATTTCTTAGCTTTTCCCAGGAATGGTCTCTTAAAATCTATTTTGTTCTTATCTGAGAGGACTTTAGGAGACCACTCTCCTAGCAAGTTAAGCAATTCTGACTTAGAAGAGAACATCCTTGGAATTCTACAATTAGAATGTTATCCTAGATTCTGAAGAAGGTATGTGTATAGTTTTCTGTAAGGAAGGAAACTTCTAATACACAGGTCCTATTAATAAGAGAAAAGGCACCTCAACAGCATAATGTGTTTGTGCTTTATCAATTCTTTAGAAAGTAAAGTCAACCCATTTTCCTTCAGAAAGGAAGAATGGTACTTGTAGTTTCAGAAATCCTAAATAACAATTATAACTTTTTGTATGTTTTAGGAATGGTCATCATAGCCATAAATTAGGCATTTTGGAATGAATTAAAGAAGTCATAATTTTAGTTGATCATGTCACAATCTATTTGGCTGGGTTGCAACAAAGCATTTGGCCAAGGTTCTCTTGCCATCTTTGTGGAAAAGATTGAAAGATAGAGTCTAGGCCAGTTGTATCAAACTCAAATGGGAAAGAATCCCTCAGCTGCATGTTGATTTAGGAAATTGCAAATAATGTTATGTATATTTAGTATTTTAAAAATTTATTTTGTTAAATATTTCCCATTATATTTTTTTGGGGGGGGCAGGGTGATGAGGGTTGAGTGACTTACCCAGAGTCACACAGCTACTAAGTGTCAAGTGTCTGAGGTCAGATTTGAATTTAGGTCCTCCTGAATCCAGGGTTGGTGCTTTATCCACTGCACCACCCATCTGCCCCCTTTCCCATTATATCATAATATTTGGGTTGCATTCGAAAGTGTTGTGGGAACTCAGGCATGTTTGACTTCTTTTTTCTAATCAATATTGAAAGTAGGTAGATTTGGAAATGATTGAATGGCTTTACCCAACAGTAGTACTTCAATGTAAACTTATTCAATGTCATTTGTGATTTGTTGTTGTTGTTTGTCTTTCATTCTTGAAGAGGACCATGTCATCAAATTATGTCATGACTTGCACTGAATTGGATTTAAGTGAGGGAGGGCTGTGCAAAATCATCAACCTCACTCTGTCCTCAAGAGCAATCTGGGTCCAGCAGCAACATATACATTAGGATGATTGTAGATAGCTCTGGATATTTAAGACAATTGGTGTTAAGTGACTTGCCCAGCCATATAGCTAGTAAGTGCATGAAGTGAGATTTGAACTAAGGTCCAGTGGTTGCTCTACCCACTGCACCACCTAGCTGCCCCTCATTCATGATTTTGGGATTTAGTAAAGAGTCTCAAGGTTTTGTCCTGTTCAACATTGTTGTCAGTGATTTAGATGAAGCACAAATGATATGCTTACCAAATCTGCAGATGGCACAAAGTGGGGAAAGTTAACATGCTGTATGATAGGGTCAGATGCAAAAATATCTCAACTTGTTAGGATATTGGGATGAATATAACGAGATGAAATTTAATAAGGAAAATTTAATGTTCTACATTCATGTAATATGAATATCAATTTCACAAACAAAAGATAGGAAAGGCAGGGATATTTAACAATTCTTGTGAAAATAATCAGAGGTACATTGAGTCAACAGTGTGATATGACAGTCAAGATAAGCTAATGTTGCCTTAGGCTGAGTTGAGACAGGAAATAGGCCCAGAATTTTGGTATAAAGACTTTTTCTAAACACTGCCTGCAGTCATCAGATTATATCTTTGAGTACCCTGTCCAGTTCTGGCTACCATGTTTGGAAAGGAATATTCATAAGCTGGAGTGTATGAAAAGGAAGACATCTAGGATGGCACAAGGCCTGGAGATAATGCCACGTAAGGATTGGTTAAAGGTACTGAGGATTCTTATCCAGGGAAATGGAACACTGAGGGGAGAAATCAAGGCTGTATTCAAGTATTTGAAAGACTATTAGATGGGAGATAGATTAATCTGCTTGGCTCCATATGGCAGAAATAAGGGCATTTGGGTAGAAGTTGATGAGAATCATATTTCTGTACAATGTAAGGGAAACCTTTGGTTTTTTTCCTTTTTTTAGAAGTTACAACAAGGCAGATTTATTCTTTTTTTAGTTTTCAGCATTCATATTTGTAAGATTTTGACTTCCAAATTTTTCTCCCTCCCGTCCTTTTCTCCCCCCTCCCCAAGACAGCAAGCAATCTGATAGAGGTTATATAGAGCAATTACATTACATATATCTCCACATAAGTCATGTTGTAAAAAAAATCAGAAAGAAAGGGAAAGACCATGAGAAATTAAAACAGACAAAAAAGTGAAAATAGTATGCCTCAATCTTCATTCTGACTCCGTAATTCTTTCTCTTGAGGTAGATAACATTCTACATCATGAGTCCTTTGGAATTGTCTTGGATCATCCTATTACACTGATCTTGCTGTTAATGTTTATAATGTTCTCTTGGTTCTGCTCACTAAGGAAAATCTTTCTAATAATTGTAGCTATGAAGAAATGGATAGAGTAACCTTTGGAGGTGGTAGTCCAACTTCTTCAGTCATTCAGTTGTATCTGACTTTTCATGACCTTATGGATCATAGCATGCTAGTACTGTCCATGGGGTTTTCTTGGTAAAGATACTGAAGTGGTATGCCATTTTTTTCTCCAGTGGATTAAGGCAAGAGTCTGAGGTTGGGTTTGAACTCAGGTCTTCCTGACTCCAAACCCAGTGCTCTATCTAGTGAGTGACCTAGTGGTCTACCTAGAAGTCTTCGGGTAAAGACTCTAGGAGACATAATATCAGTGTTTCTTGCTTAGATTGCTTCTGCTACTTACTATCTTTATTACTTTGCCTAAGTCATTTTACCTCTGTGAGCCTCAATTTTCTCATCCAGAAAATGTGGATGATGGACCAGTTGATCTCTAAGGTGCCTTCTATTTGCAAATATTTAAAACCCTAGATCCTGCTTCTGCAGTCATCCAACCTTATGATTGTATGATTCTCCGAAACTTGAGGAATAGAATTGAACTGGAAAATAAAGTGCATTAAAATTCTTCCATCTCTGTTGTTTTGACTTCTAGCCCTCAAAATAGTGTGAGATTGGCAAAGACCAGCTCTCAACTGTGATCAGCTCAGTTTGAATGGTAAGAGATTCAAGGAGGACAGTACATTGCTTAGGTTTTTTAAGACTTCTTGAGGAAGACAAACGAATTCTGTTCTTGACAGCTTTAATCCCCTGAGGACTCCCAGGACCAATCTGATGGCATCCTAGGTTGCCTCCAATCATCATGGATAGAATCAGAAAATAGTGATTATTTCATGTTAACTTTTTTAAAAGGAATATATGACAGCTCTTTTTCCATGGGGTTGAAGAAGAAAGACCAGTTGCTGAGAAATCATCTGAGTATTAATAAGGATTTTACATCCCCCCCAAACTGAAAATCATTACTATAGACTATTATATTCCACACACATATGTGCATGCATCTATACATGTGTATTTATATGTATAACATACACATTTATATATGTGTGTATATATGTAATATCTTACGGCAACAATTTGTATAAATGGCTTGTAATACTTTAGCATAAAGTTTAAATATTATATTATAATAAATTTTATATACATATGTATATATATATATATATACACATACACACACACCACACACACAAATATGCACACTTAATGCTTTTTAAAAAGTGTTTTAAACCATTTGAGGTATATGACCAAATGGAAGATCAGTCTACCTGGGGTACTTAAAAATATGCTCTCTTCATGGATAGAGAGGAGAGAGGTATGAGGGTGAGATTCAAGCATGTCTTCTAAG
The DNA here is from genome assembly GCF_019393635.1 of Dromiciops gliroides. Classification (NCBI taxonomy): domain Eukaryota; kingdom Metazoa; phylum Chordata; class Mammalia; order Microbiotheria; family Microbiotheriidae; genus Dromiciops; species Dromiciops gliroides. The sequence continues at coordinate 124,101,741 of NC_057862.1, forward strand.
GGAAGGGGAATGCAAGAGCCCTCAGGAGACCTTGATTATTATTCTATTTGATCAAAATCAACAAGGAGTAGATTCCCACCTAAGAATAAAGTAATAAGTAGACACTTGTGTAACAAAAACAAGGAGTTTCCTACAGGTCCCCTGTTCTAGACAAGATCCTAGGGTCAGAAGAATGGAGAAGAAAGGAATATAAAGGGGGGAAAGATAACCTTTGTCCTCCATGTATTAAAAAAAAAAAAACATTTATTAAGGACCTACTATGTTTCAAGCTCTGTGAGAAGTGCCAGGAATACAAATACAGAAGTGACTACTCTGTAGGAGCTAACACTTTCATGGGGGAAATGAAACCTACAAGGGGTTGCTGACACAGAAGGGAAAAAGCAGCTTTATTCTAAGGAATTTTAGAGATGGAAAAAGGAGCCATCTGTGGCTCCAGAAGGAATGAAACAATTGAATAGATGATTGACTTCATTATTATATAGTCTAGTATAGGAAGCAACACATACAATTATGAAAGAATTGTTAACTCTGCAACAAGTACAAGGTGATGACATGATACGAAGAGCAAATGTCATATTGAGGGAAAAGCTGCGAATTTGGCATCAGGAGGCCTGGATTCAAGTTTCTGCTCTGTGACTTACAAGCTGAGAAATTCTGGGCAATCTGTTTCATTTCTCTGGACCTTGGTAGCCGTATCTGTAAACTGTTTTGTACTAGATGACCTGTAAGGTCTTTTTTATCTTTAAATCCACTAAACAAATTAGAAGTAAGCTCCTAGGTCAGGTGGATACTGCTGGATGACTAGAAACCAAGGCATCATAGAGCTAAGACATAGGTTTAGAGAGAGTAATTGGCAGCAGGGGTTGAGAGAAAACGTTATCCTTCTAGATAGCAGGTGATCTAGAGTGGGTCTGGATGGCCTTCATTTTTGCTTCCCCTTGCCAGAGGGAATAATGATAGATGGGTGGGTTAGCTTATGTAATTGTGAATTAATTTGGAGATGAGATGGAATAAAGGGCATTTAACAAGACCTAAGCTGTACCACAAGAAGCATAGGCAACAAACTATGCTTGGGGAAATGAAGAAAACCTTCAGCTGAATATCCAACACCCACCCGTGGTGTCTAGCTTGAAGAGGTTGGTGTCATTTTCTCATTACAGAAACAAGTGGAAGAATGTATCCTTTTTTATTTTGCTACCCACCCTTCCCATCTCCCCCCTCCCATAATACACACTATACACACCCTTCTTTCTATACTAACTCCCATGGTTAAGTGCTCCGGTGCTCTTTATCATGGCTTTGAAATCAAGAGAGACACTTTGGAATTCAATTAGCCAAACAGTTGCTCCGGCAACAAAAACATATAAACTTAAATGATTTATACGCAGAGACACCACTTCAGAAAGGAATAAATTTAATCCAGCAGCTGGGAATGAAATGGATTGTACAATAAGAAAATTGTATTTTTCTCTCCCCAATGAGAGGCCTTTGGGTCTTAATGCGATATAGATGAAAAAGGAGGCTTACGGAAGAAGGCAGCATGAAAGCCAGCAAGAAACTTACACAGAGAGTTCAAGGTTCAACTAACATGTGAGGCTATCTTTGGTCCTGGTTTAGGGGCTGGATCTCAGGAATATTAGTAGCTATCTTTACATTTGGCTACTCATTTATTTAACATGAATATCTCCTCTTGCCACAATTTCAAAGAAAGAGAGACTTTATAATTTTTGGACCCAGGATTTTTGGACATTAAGATTTTATTAAAGTCACAGGTTGAAGGATGAACTAATGTGACCTCATGAATAACACTTGTCTTTTTTGGCACCCATTCTTTTTTTTTTATTATTTACTGGCTCAGAGGCCCATACAAAGTCTGCTCCACTCTATTGTTAAGGTTGTAACTAGGTATTTTTCCATAGGGGCCAAGCATTACAAGCCTCACCTAGAGGAAATACTATGTATTGTGCCTCCTAGTGATGTTGTAAAAGCTCAGTAGAGGTTTGGGGAAATACCCACCCTGGCATTTGGTAACTACCTTTTTGAACTGATTATTCTTGCTATGTAGGTGCTAAGCTCTGTTTTTATGCTGCTCAAATTCTATCAGTGGTCTCTAAATACAGACCCATGGGAGAAATCTCAATTGTTCCAGCCATATAATGAATCTGCCTATGGAAAAAAACCTGAATAACCACACTGTGAAATTTAGGGTCACTGCCCACTTTGGAAATCACTTTGACTGCTCAGTTTGAATTATGTTATTATATGCCCCATCAATTTTAGGAGTTCTCTCTCTATATATGTATGTGTATTATATGTGCATGTGCATGTATATCTGAGTATACACATATACACATACATACATACCTACATACATGGTGATAATATTATTATCCGTCATGGGCAAACAAGTTAGTGGCTATTTAAGGCTATTTTATAATTTATCATGTCTTCAAATCATGTGAGTTACTTTATTTTATTCGCATTCCATAGCTATATGTATGTGTTTACATAAATACAAATATGTAAGCATATAGTATATGTATTGTATGTATATATGCATATTGTATATACTCTAGTATATATACAGTAATATGTATGTGTAATATATGTATATACACATAAATGTATATCTACATACATAATACAGTTGCACTGATGCAAATTTTAACAATTTGTTATTTATAAGACCTTAGAAAAAGTTTAGAGAAGGTTTAGCTTTGCTTAGAAAATAATTTCTTCATGGAATTGGAATATTAATAGTAAAAGTAAGCACTTTAGAAGACTAATTTATATGAAAACTACTTGAAATCTAAATTTACAATTGCTTATTATCAGGAAGGAAGGAAGGAAGGAAGGAAGGAAGGAAGGAAGGAAGGAAGGAAGGAAGGAAGGAAGGAAGGAAGGAAGGAAGGAAGGAAGGAAGGAAGGAAGGAAGGAAGGAAGGAAATCAGCACTTACTAAATGCTCATTCTATGCCAGGCACTAAAAATACAAATATAAGTAAAACCAATAAATTCTCCCTGCACTCAAGGAATTTCCATTCCAATGGAGACAATATATAAATGAGAAGAGGGGAGGTGGGAGATTGAAGATTTTGTTGTTGTTCAGTAATTTTCAGTCATGTCTGACTTTTCTTGACCCCGTTTGGTGTTTTCTTGCAAAGATACTGGACTGGTTTGCCATTTCCTTCTCCAGCTCATTTTACAAGTGAGCAAAGTGAGGCAAAGAGAATTAAGTGACTTACTCAGGGTCACAAACTAGTAAGTGTCTGAGGCCATATTTGAAGTAAGGAAGATGAGTCTTCCTGACTCCATGCCTGGCACTCTATCTACTCTGCCACCTAGCTGCCCCATAGGATGAAGGTGCCTATTTGAATGTTGGGAACAGGACCAGGAAGGGAACTGAAGGCAGGCTAGCTTGAGTACCTTTCTAAAATGGAGAGTCTAGGGTAAACTCAGTGGTGGGAGAAATTGGGTGGGCTTTGCAGAAATATATTACTTGGTAAGCAATTTTCAGGGGTGGTAGGACATTCCTGAGTGAGGAGGTACCAGGTGCTCAAGAAAATTGTAGGATGAGACAGATGTAGAGGCATGATTTTGAAGTCTGGCAGGCCCAGGCTGGGAATTAGAACAGGTCTTATAAGGGAGCTTTAACAGGGCAACTTTAATAGAGCAACTCTTCAATTTTTAGTTACTTGTTCCATAGATTCAGTTCAATTCAGATTGTTTTATTTATTTATTACAAATTAATGGGGTCTGGGGGCAGGTAGGTGGCTCAGTGGATAGAGCACCGGCCCTGGAGTCAGGAGTACCTGAGTTCAAATCCAGCCTCAGACACTTAACGCTTACTAGCTGTGTGACCCTGGGCAAGTCACTTAACCCCAATTGCCTCACTAAAAAAAAAAAAGAACAAATTAATGGGGTCTGGATGTGCACACTCATACATACATACATATATACATGCAGGTTTTATGCCTTTAACATAAAATATGTTTCTTATGCCTTATACCTGTGATGATTAAAAATACGAGAGACATAGTTTCTGGGTCATTTAACCACTTTTATCAATAGGCCAGCAGGTTATTAATAAATGGATGGTCTATGGCCATCTCTTTCAGACCAAAGACCCCTAATGATGGTGAGGTAAGTTTATATACCCTTCTAACTGTAAGAAGTCCATCACATAGAAATCAAATATAATTGGTTGACATGACTGGAGGTATGTTATAGTAAAATTAAGTCTGGGGATAGGTGACTTAGGTCACTCAAATCTTGGTTAAAAAAAAGAAGACATCAGAGAAAGAATGCAAAGCTCACTCAAGATGATGAGGGCACAATGGTTTCCACCTAGGTGTGGTTTGGTGCAGGCTAAATCTCATTAGTAAAAATCTTCAGCCATATAGAGAAATGAATCTGTCTCCATGCAAGTCTCCTTGATCCATATGAATCCCACTTTCAAGGAGAACTGGACCTGGGTGTGGGGGCAGGGGGGAAAGGACTAAGAAAGAAGGGGAGAATCACTGGGTCCCCTCCAAGATGTCAGTTATAATTATTTTTCGCAACCTGTATGTGAGCATTTCATATATATATATATACACACACACATACACACACACATATATATATGTATCCATATATATCCATAGATACACATATACATACACACATACATACACATATACAAACATACAGACACATCTATCTATCTATCTATCTACACTTCTGTTAGGCCAGGCTGTAGTAGTTAGTGAAGAACTTGCTTTTTATGTTATAAAATGTTCATCAGAATTGGATTCCTGGGAGACTTTTTTTTAGAAGAGTTTAGAGTTGGTTCTTTGACTGGGAAAGAATGTCACACAGTTGTATGTATGGGTAAGGGGTGAATTTGGTATTAGTGCTTCTCTCCCTCAAATCAAAATCCTCCCCATCACAAATAAAGAGAGAGTGAGTTTTACTCATGACTTGTATCTTACAAAAAAAAGACCACTGAACTTAGAGCTAGATAGGATCTTAATTCCAATCCTATCTTTTAACAGATGAAGAAACTGGCAAGCAGAGAAAGGAAGTGACTTCTCCAAGCTTACACAAGAGAAATTAGCAGAATCTAGATCCAAAACCAGGTCTTCTAATTCCAAAATCTAGTGTTCATCTTACTCTACCTTACCCAAGAAACTGGGAAACAAGAATTTAAAAACCCAGAAAGGCATGGGGCCAGTCAGTCCATACTCATTTATCAAACACCTACGGCATGCCAGGCATTGTGCTAAGCAGTTGGGATGCAAAACAAAGGCAAAAAACCAGTCCTTGCTTTAGAGGAGTTCACAATCTAATGAGGGAGATGACATATGAACAACTGTGTACAAACAAACTATACATAGGTAATAATTTACAGAGGAAAAGAACTAGAATTATGAGGGGCTAAGAAAGGCTTCCTGTAGAAGGTAGCATTTTAGCTGAAACTTTTAAGGATGTTAGGGGAAGCCAGGAGGCAGAGATGAGGAGAACGATCAATTTATGCTTGAGGGACATCCAGAGAAAATGTCCAGGGAAGGGAAATAGAGTGTTTTGTTCAAGGAACAGCCAGAAGGTCAGTATGTTACCTGCTAATAATCAGTCAGCCAACCAAAAAACATTCATTAATAATCTACTACAATGCAAATACTGGAGATATAAAGAGAAAAATACAATAGTCTCTGTCCTCAGTAAGCTTACCCTCTATCAGAGAAGATAAGTGGTACATGTATACAAGATAGATACATACACATGTATGTGCATGTGCACATGTGTATATATGTATGCATACACACATATTAACATATACATATATGTATGTAGAATCTGTTATATGCAAATAAGGGGGTGCTAGCAACTGATCACAGATGTGTCCCACCTAAGATGTGAGCAATCTGCTAGTGAAAAATCCTAACCTGAACAGCACTAACCTAGAAGCCTTTTGCTTCCCCTCTCTATAACAAATTAATGAATAAATGAATGAAAAATAATTTATTAAGTATGTACTATGGTGAGAGTACTGTATCAGGTACCAGTGATACAGATAGATGATTGAGCATTCAAGGATCTCAAATTTTAGCTGAAGAAGTCACAAATTGTAGTTTTCAGCTTGAGGACAATGTAGGGGATAGGTGGGCAAAGGGTATATCTGTCAGGAGAATGGCAAGGCCCCAGTATACCTAAAGTGCATTTGCAGGTCAGATGGCAGTTTCTGGGCATATAGGGGTATGTAGTGGCAGTTCAAAAAGTAAGGTTCAGTTGTCCCTCACATTACTAAAAGGATTTTAATTAGTAACTCCCTGTATATCCAATCAGTGGAAGAGACTGGGCCTTCCCAAAATACAAACTTTTTCTTTTGCAATGGTTCCCAAACAAAAGACTTATCTTGTTTAAGAACCTCTTTTGCATCTGTATTATCCTAGGAACTTTGGGAGGCTCCTCTGGCCTCTGGCCAGGTTGGTAAAAACATATTTCCCAGAGCATTGCCCTGGCTGCTCCCACATTTACATATTCTGCTGGTCAGATCCCAGGTGGCCTGCCTGGGGAGCTGCTGCCCATGCATTTGTGATGAAGTGGTACATTGCTGTCCTCATTCCTTTCCTCCACTCAGTCATCACATTTTCCCTCTGCTGTCTGTTGTGGGGTCCAGGAGAAGGTACTTTATTGAATAAGCTGCATATAACAATATTAGTCCTGGGGTCACACATTCCCTGGCTGATGGATGAGGCTGGCTTGGCTGATCCACTCACTCCTATTTGCTTCTGCTCTGGCTGCCTGATTTAATGCTGCTTTTAGACTTCCTGTGTTCTTGACAATTGGGCCTCATACTGGTCTGTGGGATGGGGCATTTATTTCATGAGCAGAGATTTCAATTTAGAGTTGAAAAGACCCTGAGGCTATTGAGTTCAATCCTCTCCTTCTACAGACAAGGAAACTGAGGCACAGATAGGTGACTTGCCATTGCTAATTGGTTTCCAAGGAGGGATTTGAAACCACATCTTCCTATTTCTGAGTTTAGCAGCATATCTGCTCTTCCATGATGCCTGCCGGGTTATTCTCAAAGTGCTGCATTTCAGCCTCTTCTAAGTCCCCAGTTTAAGAGACAATTACCACTTGAGGCTGTTGGTTAAGGCAAGAAACAATCTGGGTATTCTTTTGTAAATTAAATTTGGCTCTTTGATTTCTGAGCAGGACAGATGCCTTTCACTGTGTCCCTCTGCTTGTATGTCCAAGATGGCATCTTCTCTTGAAGAACTTAGATCTCTGAGAACCATTGAATCAGAACCCTACTGCCATAAAAAGATGATTGGTATGTTTCTCCACACTCATCTACTGAAGCATCAGAATTTATGGGATATTGGCCTCCATATTGGAGACACTTACTTGCAGGTCAGGTCCCAACTTCTCTGTGCCTCATTTTCCTCATCTGTGAAATAGGGGTAATAATAATTCCTTGCTCAAATGAAATAATGTGTATAAAGTGCTTTCTAGACCTTGAAGCATTTACATAAATGTGAGCTGCTTATATCATAATAGCTTCTGGGAATTGAATTACCAGTCAGCCAAAATATTCCCTTAAGCTGAAAGTGATCCCTCCTTACTCAAATTTTTCTAGGACAATACATCTTGACCTCTGTTTGGACATTAACACCTTCTTTTGTCATAATTATGTGTATGTGTCCTTCCACTGTCAGCAACCTGAGGACAGGGACTGTGACATTTTTCATCTGTCTATCCCTAGTACCTATCTAGAACCTGGCACAGAGCAGGTATTTAGTAAATGTTCATTAAGTTGGAAATAATTTATTTGGCTATTCCCCTGGAAATCAGAGGCCCTATGACAATTCTACCAGCAAGGAGAAAGCTGGGCCAGAATGCTAAATATCCCATGTGATACAGGTTTCCAGATTGTCCACTAACAAACAGCATCTTGACTATTTGTTTTGAGCCAAGTAGGTAAATTGCTGCTAGCCTGCTGAAGCGACAGAATGCACAATGAGGGAAACAATTTCACAACCAACAAACTGGATCTGCCATTGTTCTGAAAGGCATGGAAGCAACCTCTTGCTTACCCAGCAAACACAATAATGCAAATTTGTTTCTGGGGGCAGGAAGTGAGAATAATCACCCAGAGAGTACTCCCTCTCCCCATGCTCCCAAAGTAAACACTGACAGATGAAGTCCACTTGACAAGAGGCCAAGTGTGCTCAGCAAGTGTACAATGCTTCCTTCTGGAGCTGAACTTGTCCCTTGTTGAAAAGGAGCCAGTGACCCAGGAGGAAGATCAAGAGAAATGTGTGCATCTATCAGGAAGTGATTCATATAAATTTCACTCCAAGCTGAACATGGAAGCTCCTTAGTCAGGCACACAAGGAAAAGCAATTTGAGAGTCTATCCATAGAACATGGCACTCCAGAGATACTGCCTTCCAAGTACTTCTGCTATTCCATAAACGTGGGTATAACCTGGAGACCAAGAACAGATTTCAATGGACTTTCAGTATTGGGGGTCAGTGGCTGTCAGATTGACAAGTGCAGAGACAGGCAGAACCCAGAAAATAAATAGATCTACTGAGGCAGTGTAGAACTTCCTAGTGGGTACCAGCAATGGCTTCAAGGAAGAAGTCTGGAAGCAGGACTAATCAACAAGTCTAAGCAGACAAAGCAGTTAGAAATGAAAGGTGGAATGGCATAGTCAGATGGGAAAATGTTAAGGGTTGGAGCTGGGAGCAAGGATGAGATAATTGCTCTAATTTGCCCTGATCTTCTACCTTGAGTTTGCCTAAAACTACAGTTTAGTAAATTCTTATTTCACATTAAGAAATTTTCTTAATATCAGAATCCTCTTAAATAAGGCCTAGAGAAAATGGAATAGCTGGCCTGGAAACCAGGAAGAACTAAGAAGGAAGAAAAAGGAAATATGTATTTATTAAGCTCCTACTATGTGTCAGGCACCGTGCTGAATTCTGGGAATAAGAAGAAAGGCAAAAGACAATCCTCACCCTCAAGGACCTGATTATCTAATGGTCACATAAGGGTCACGTGTCTGGTAGGTGTCTCAAGCTAGATTCAAACTTCCTTAGTCTAGGACCAGTGTTCTTTCCAGTGTACCACCCAGATACTCTTAAATCTAGGTTTCTGTCCTGCCCATGTGACCTTGGGCAAGTTATATAACCTCTCAGGGCTTGGGGGAACTTCTAAGACTTGAAGTTGAAGAGAAAATTCTGCCTTTCATTATTAGAGGGAATTTCCTTACTTGGGAATTTCCTATGCTAATGAAGTCACAGGTCCAGCCCACATCCTCTATAAACCCAAGAATTAAAATCAAAAGACCTGCATTTGAATCTTACCTCTGTAACTTATTACTTGAGTGCCCTTAAGGAAATCTTTGAACTCTATAAGAAAGAGGGATAGGGCAAATAATTTTTGTACTATTTAACCCCTAGGATTTTGAAAAAAGAGAAATGAATTGATATATAGAAGGACCAGCAGGAAGAAAGTCAAGGCATGTGATACCCATTGGGTAGAAGTGCAATGATGGGAGAGTCTGGCAGCAAGCAGCAGCAGGAAGTCCTGGTGTGGGGTCAGTATCAGACAAGTCTGGAAGCAGATAGGACTTGGGACTTGAAGACAGTGTTCTAGTTGCTAGAGAGATTGTCTAGAGCAGATCTGGGTTGCAGTTCTAGAGTATGAGTCTGTGTACCAAGAAATTAACTCACACTGTGGAGCAATAGAGTGATCTAATGACAGACAAGAAAGCAATTACTAAACATGGACTACAAGATCAGAATGCAACTAGCAGCAATACTGATTCAATATTGAACTGAAAATTCTTTATAAATTACTATTCTAGGGCCCAATTTGGCCTTATGATCTAGGATTAAACAGATGAATGCTAATTGGCTCCAAAGGGAGGGATCTGATATGGGCAGAGACAGGCTGACCATTACATAGAACAACTACCTACTGGTCTTCTCTAGTTGGATGCCCCATAGTCATGTCAAACTCAATCTGTACAAATCTAAACTCATTATCTAACTCCCTAACTCTCCCTTTCCCCTATTTCTGTCAAATTGCTATTTTTTTTTTGTAGTAACCCAGGTTTACAACCTAGGAGTCATCCTCTGTTTTTCATTTTCACTGGCTGGTTGCCAAATCTCATTGATTTTTTTACCTCTTCAACATGACTCACATCCATCCTCTTTCAGCCTACACCACCATCACCCTTGTTCAAGCCCTCATCACCCATTACCTGGACTATTGAAAAACCTGTCTAACTGGTCTCTGACCTTATTCTCTTCTCTCTCCATTATATCCTCCACATAATTGCCAAGTTGGTATTTGACCACATCATTGCCCCATTCAACTATCTTAATGTCTTTTCTTTGACTCTAGGATAAAATTCAAATTTTTCTGTTTGGCATTTAAAAACCTTTGCAATTTTGCTCCAGCCTACCTTTCCAGGTTCATTTTGCATTATTGTTCATCACATTTTCTCTATTCAGCCAAACTTACCTATTTGCTCTTCCTTTATGCCAGATCCCACTCTGTGCTTCTATGTTTTTGTCTAGGCTGTCCCCCTTCCTCCTTGCTATCATCTCTTAGAACCCTTAGTTCCTTTTAAGTTTCCCCTCAAGTACCACCTCGTTCAAAAAAGCCTTTCCTGATTACTCCACCTATTACTGCCCCATCCCTTAAAAAAACCTCTTTGTATACATATTGTGAACAATCTTTATTCCCCCAGGAGAATGTAAACTCTTTGAGGACAGGGGTTATCTTCTCTATACATTTTTATCCCCAGTACCTAGCACAGGACCTGGCACATAGTAGGTGGTTAATAAAAATGTGTTGGTTGATTGCTTGATTAAGCAAGGGTAACAGCAGCAAGGTCAACAATATCCTTCCACATTAATAAAGATTACTTCCTGTGGCATCGAAGCACAACAAATGATCATTCAGGGGCAGCTAGGTGGTACAGTGGATAAAGCACCAGCCCTGGATTCAGGAGGACCTGAGTTCAAAATCTGACCTCAGATACTTGACACTTACTAGTTGTGTGACCCTGGGCAAGTCACTTAATCCTCATTGCCCTGCCAAAAAAAAATGATCATTCAGCCTTAAAGCCCTCCAAAAAGAGGGAACCCACTATCTTCAAAGACAGTTTATTCTGCTGTTTGGATAGCTCTAATTGCTAGGGTTTTTGTTTGTTTTTCTGACATCAAGCCTAAATATGCTTCCTTGTATCTTCCTCTACTTGCTTCTGATTCTACTCCCTGGGACCAAACAGACAGTTAAATTCCTCTTGTCCTCTTGCACATGAAATCCTTCGACTATCTGAAGAAAGGTACCAAATTGCCCTGAGTCTTCTCTCCTTTAGACTAATCCTCTCCAGGTTCATTCAAATATTCTTTAGATGAAATAAACTCAGGGCTTTTCACTATCTGAGTTGCTCTTCTCTACCTTAGTAAGTTTCTTAAGTGATGAGGGGAAAAACTGAATTCAATACTACATGAGGAAAAAAAAATCTACATGAGGGATCTGAACAGGGCAGGGGACAGGAAGCCTACTGTATTCCTGGAAATTCTTCCTCTCTTAATGCAGCCCAAGATCTCATTAGCTTTAATGGTTGCCACAGCATAATGTTTGTTGACCCATATTGTATTTTGCTATTGTTATTCAGTCATTTTCAGTTATGTCTGATTGCATGACCCATTTGTAGTTTTCTTGGCAAAGATACTAGGGTGGTTTTGGCATTTCTTCCTCCATTACATTTTGTAGATGAGGAAACTGAGACAAAAAGGGTTAAGTGACTTGTTTAGGGCTACACAGTTAGTTTCTGAGGCCAGATTTGAATTCAGTAAGATAAGTCTTCCAACATGACTCCAAGCTTGGCACTCTATTACTCCTTTACCTAGCTGCTCCTCATATTATGCTTAGAGTCAAATAAATCTTTTTTTTCTGTTTAGAATTTTATTTTCCAAATTACATGTAAAAACAAATTTTGACATCAATTTTTTAAAACTTTGTGTTCCAATTTCTCTTCCTCCCTTCCCACCCCCACCCCCAAGAACTCAAGCAATTGAATATAAATTATACATGAGTAGCCATGGAAAACATCTCTACATTAGCTAGGTTGTGAGAGAAAACAGACAAAAAAAAAGCTTCAGATAAGGGAACTAACAAAAAATATTTTCTTTAATTAACTTTTCCATTTGAATTTTCAAGCTGTTGACTTATTTTTCTCATGACTTTCCTGTATCACTCTCATTTCTCTTTCTATTTTTTCCTCTACCTCTCTTACTTTATCTTTAAAGTCCTTTTTGAGCACTTCTATGGCCTGAGAACAATTCATATTTTTCTTGGAATCTTTGGATGTAGGATCCTTGATGTTGTTATCTTCTTCTGAGTGTGTACCTCAATATTCCTTGTTACTAAAGAAACTTTCTATTGTCCCCATATTTTTCTGTCTGCTCATCTTGCCTGTCTTTTACTTGACTTTTAACTCCTTCTTAAAGTGGGGTACTGTTTTCAGGTTGCACTGTCCCAAGCTTCAGGTTGACCCATGTGGTACAATTTAAGGAGAGGCAGATTCTTCACTCGCCTGACCTGTTCTCTGGTCTGTAGATAACTCTAGGACAACTAGCTAATTAACCAGGCAACAAAACTTTGTGTGCTGTGATTGTTATCTCCGAGGAGTCTATGCCCCTCCCCAACCTGGGCCCAAACCACTCAAGCCTACTTCCTGGTTGCTAGCAGGGGGAAAACACCCAAGTTCTGCCTCAGCACCAGCAGAGACCCCTGTAATCATCCTTTGTCCAACCACTCAGCCCTCTCACCAGAAAGTGAGCTTAGTTCCAGAAGATGCTGGTGCTGCAGTTGATTCAAAGGCTCCAGGGGTCTCTTTCTTTGGTGAAGTCTGCCTGTGACTGGATCTGTGTCAGCGTGACCAAAAGGTTGGGCTCTACTCCGTCCCAGCACAGATGCCCCCTCCTGCCAATCTTCTAAACCATCTTTAGCTGGAAAATGATCTCAGCCTGCTTTTTTGTGGGTTCTGCTGCTATAGGAATTGTACTATGGCATTATTTGGAGGATTTTTGGAGATATTGTGTTATGAGTTCTGAGAGCTTACTGCCTTTCCTTTGCCATCTTGGCTCCACCAATAATGTTTGTTTTTCCAGATGAATTTCATTATTATTTTTTCTAGATCTGTAAAATATTTTTGATAGTTTGATTGGCATAGCATTAAATAAATAAATTAACTTAGGTAGGATTGTCATTTTTATTATTTTGGCTTGGCCTACCCACGAGCAATTAATATTTTTCCAGTTGTTTAGATCTGATTTTATTTGTCTGAAAAATGTTTTGTAGTTCTGGTCATATAGTTTCTGTGTTTGTCTTGGCAGGTAGACTCCCAAGTATTTTATATTGGTCATAGTTATTTTAAATGTAATTTCTCTATCTGTTGTTGCTGGACTTTGTTTATAATATATAGAAATACTGATGATATATGTGGGTTTATTTTGTATCTTGTAACTTTGCTAAAGTGGCTAAAATTTTCAAGTAGCTTTTTAGTTGAGTCTCTAGAATTTTCTATGTATAACATCATATCATCTGCAAAGAATGATAGTTTTGTTTCCCCTTTACCTATTCGAATTCCTTTAATTTCTTTTTGTTCTCATATTGCTATAGCTCACATTTCTAGTACAATATTAAATAATAGAGGTGATAATGGGCATTTTTGCTTCTACCTTTATTGTATTGGGAAGTCTTCTAGCTTGTCCCCTTTACAGATAGTGCTTGCTGATGGTTTTAGATAGATAGTACTTATGATTTTAAATTAATCTCCTTTTATTCCTATGCTTGCTATTTTTTTTCATAGGAATGGGTGCATTTTTTCAAAGGCCTTTTCTGTGTCTATTGAGTTAGTCTTATGATATTTGTTGGTTTTGTTATTGATATGGTCAATTGTGCTGATAGTTTTCTTAATATTGAACCAGCCCTGTATTCCTGCTGTAAATCTCACCTAGTCATAGTGCATGATTCTTGTGATGTATGATCTTGTGATGTAATCTTTTTGCTAGCATTTTCTTTAATATTTTTGCTTTAATCCCTTTTTGTTCTCATGAAGTTAAAGTCTGAAGTACTTTGTTAAGCTCACTCTTATAATTGGCTTATATTTTATTGTCCTTATACAAATTTTCCTGTTATTTCATAGTATGCTTCATTCTTAGAATGATCAATTCATGAGGAAAATAATGTAGATAGAAATAATGTCCCATGATAGAAATGAACTTGCTTCTCAAATTGATTCAATCTTACCCCCTCCCCTCTCTCCCATTGGCTGTGCCCTCTTATCTCTGAGTCCATGTCTGCCCATCCTTCTGTTTGCCATCTGATGTTAAAAGCTTAGGAATTCCACTCCTCCTGGGGCAGGATGTCAGAGAAGGTGGCCTTCCAATGCACCAGCTCCTTCCATTTAAACCCTTCTTGAGGAGCTCATCTTCCATTGCATTCATACAACTTTTCCCCCATGGGAATGCTCTTCAGTGGGACCTTCTTCCTCCATTGGGTTGAGAAATCTAGTTTTATTCCCTTATTTTTGCAAATTCATGTTGCCCTACTTTTCTTTTATCATAAGTACATTATTCATCTATACACTTAATAAAAGAAATTTCCCTCTACCTTCTGTCTTCTCTGTCCTCATTTATGCAACTTCCAACTCTGTATTTTTGTCCTATTCAATACATTGAATCTCTTATAAATGAGTTATGAGTTTTAGTCCATGATGATTAATGTTTACTCTTCTACCTTCACTTCCCCTATTAAAATTTTGCATACATTTTTATCAATTCATGTGCTAAAAAAATCTCTTCATGTTCCCTCTTATTTTAACTCAGAAGTCAGGTTTTCTCTTTTTTTCTCTTTTAAAAAATAATTTCTGAATAGATGATGTATTTAATTACTTATTCTTTCATTGATATTAATATTTGTTAACTTTCTATTGTGTTTCTCTCACCTGTAGGTGTTCACAAATGAAATATTCTGTTTATTTATATATAAACAGATGTTATATATATTACATATACATACACATATGTGTATATATACACATATATATTTATTCATCTGCACCTGCACATACAAATACATATACACATACATGCATACATACACATGTGTATATATATATATATATATATATATATATATATATATAGAGAGAGAGAGAGAGAGAGAGAGAGAGAGAGGGAGGACTACCTCAAATATTCTTTCTTTGAATATCCATGTTTTTTCATTGACTATTTGGAAAAGGTTTGCAGAGTATATAATTTTGGGTATGCAGCATGAACTCCTTTTCTGTGTACACTTCCATTCTGTTCTGTGGTTTCTAGTGTGTAAAGAATAATCTTGTATTATTAGTATTTGTCTTCAATTATATTTGATTGTCTTTTTCTTGGACACTTACAAAATTTATTGTTTGTCATTGGGATTATTCAGTTTAACCATTGTCTGGAGTTTCAGTGTTTTTTTATTTTCTGGATGCAATCTATGGAATCTTTAAATTTGTGTTTTGCTTTCTGTATTCAGAAGTTCTGTGTCATTTTCTTATACTCACATAAAAGTTTTCAAGGTTTAAATTTTTTAAAATCAAATTCTCCTGGGATACCTATAATTCTTAAATTGTGTATGCCTATCCTGTCTTCAATATTAATACATTTAACTTATATAGAAGTTATGTCTCTTTAATGTTGTTGCCTTTTGTTTCACCCTCTTTCTCTTCCTGGAGAAACTCTCCAGTGTTGATTAAACAGTTTCCCAATCTGTTGGTTTACTTCCCCCCATCCCCTTCAAAGTATAAATTCTGACTTACATTTCCTCATGATTTCTTCTCTTATTGATTTTATTTATCTTCTGAACTATTCTGAATGTATTGTTATTGTTCCATGGTCTCTTGAGATTCAAGAGGACTCTATGTTTCATTAGACAATGGCTCATTTTTCTTAAATATTTGCTAATAGGGCTTCATAATTTCTTTGAAGATTTAATTTTCATTCTTCCTTTTAATTTTTTTCATCCTTTTAATTTTAAGATTTTCTCTGTTAATTTATTTTCACTTGCTCTGAATTTGTTTTAAAAGATTTCTTCTTCTTGAAATATTTCAACAATTTTTTCTTATATTCCTTCTATTACTCACTTTCTAGTATCCCCTTTCTGTTTGGATATACCCCTAAAGACATAGTTTGAGCTTTAGCATTCCCTAACCCAGCTCCCTGCCCTAAGTAGCTCTCTAGGAGGACAGTCTTGGCCCCACGTTTGTTTTAGTTCTCTTTCCTTCCTTCTAGGTACAGCCATTCCTGCTGGCCTCTTGCCTCAGTTCCTCTATTGGCTCTCATTTCTTTCTCTGGCTGGGCTGAATCAGCATCTATCCCTTTTTATAGAGTTGGGGGAGAGCAGTCTGCGTTTCCTGGACAGAGTCTATACAGCTCTGGGAATTACTTACCTTGGGTTTACCCCCAGACAAAAGATTTTGCTATCCATATGGGAAGGCTACAGAATATTTTTTTCATTATTATTCTCCTTCCCCCACTTCAAACCTATTTCTTGTTTTCCATAGAAATGAAACTTTTCTACTGACAGAGTCCCCCCCCCCATATATTTAAATATTTCTCTTGGTTATCCTCCTCTTCCTCCCAAGGCTGATCAGAATCAGTGCCTGTCACTTCTGGGTGGGTAGGGGGGTAAGGTTTATTGGCAAAGTCTCTGTAGCTCGAAGGGACCCCAAATGGCCCCTAGGTACACACCCACAAATTGGTTTGTTCATCCCTGTAGGGACTGTGAAGCCTGGTAGAGGAGAGGATCTAAGTGACCTCTTCAAAGCTTAGTATGTTTTTGTATAAATTCTTTTTTCTTTTCTTTTTTTCCCCAGGGCAATGAGGGTTAAATGACTTGCCCAGGGTCACACAGCCAGTAAGTGACAAGTGTCTGAGGCTGAATTGGAACTCAGGTCCACCTGAATCTTATCCACTGTGCCACCTGACTGCCCCTTAGGTACAAATTCTTAAGAATTTTACTCTATTGTGCTTATTTTTTTGTCCTGTGGATTCAGACATAATTCCTCAATATTTGGGATTTCTTTTATCATTTGGGAATTTTTTGATAATTTGTGGGAATTGGGGAAAGTGTCTACTCCACTATCTTATTGGACTCATTACCTGGAAGTCTGATGCTCAATTGTTAACAGGCCAATAAAATGTTAGGACAATTATGGCAGGTGATATGCAAAATCATTTAATAAGAATAGAATTGGAAATTAAAGAAACATATAAAATATTCTCTGAAACCATCACCAAAAGAGTGTGTCCTCATTCTCTTCTTCTCTAGTAGAGAAGGGAGAGGAAGCTCCCCTTTGCCTAAGTTGCCACCTGCAAACTGTGGAAAACATTGTGATCTCTTGGCAGCCATGAGCCCCATCACTTAAAATTCTTGGCTATCATCTGTGCTGACTGAAGCTATAATCGTCTCCACAGCTCTGCTGCCTCACCTTCTCATGGCTGGCAGCCTGCCCAGAAGCCCATCCATAGCCCTGTTCTGGTTTGTACTACAGTACTCCACACATGCTGCTTCAAGTCCTTTTTCCATGTGCCTTCTCTTTGGGGGGTCTTTTTGTTTGTTCTTAGTCCTCTTTTCCACGTGGCTTCTTTTGGAGGATCTTTTTTCTTTCTCCTCCTCCTTTTTCTTCTCCTTTTCCTTGTCTTCCTGTGACTCTTGGATTTCTCTCTTTCACTATGAAAAAAGATCCCCTGCACCCAGGCTCTAGTATCCTTGGAAATGAAGTTCTGGTCAGACAGCTTTGTATTTGTTGTATAAAAATGACACAGTCATTGTCTTACCTACAATGCCTGCATTATATATACTAGTCTTGAATTCTATTGTTTCCTTTTTTGATCCCTTTTGCTCAGATGGCCTATAAACTCAACTTCTTTTAGAGTCTTACAGAAGTTTTTTGTTCTGTATATGCTGAGGCTTACAGATTATGGGTTAACAATTCTGGAAAAGAACTTTCAGGTCATCTAGAGATAAACAAAATAATTTGCTCCTCATCTTATAGATGAGGAAATTGAGTTTGAGAGATGTGTCTGCAGATCACATGAGCAGCAGGTAGTAGAGGTTCAATTCAAACCTCTGACTCCCCAAAGAGTACATTTTTGACAGGACCATTCATTTGTTGAGTTTCTGATGGGAGGAAGTATAATGTCATGTGGCAGTGGAGAGAGGCTTAGATTTGAAGTGGGAGGACTGCAGCTCTAATCTCAGTTCTACCACTTCCTACTTGTGTGATGCTGAGTGAGTGGTTTTACTTTTCATGGCCTCATTTTCCTCATATGTAAAATTGAGGAGTTTGGGCTAGGTGATCTGCGAGGCCTCTTCTAGCTCTAAATCAATGATACTATGGGGGCAGCTAGGTGGCGCAGTGGATAAAGCATCGGCCCTGGATTCAGGAGTACCTGAGTTCAAATCCGGCCACAGACACTTGACATTTACTAGCTGTGTGACCCTGGGCGAGTCACTTAATCCCCATAGCCCCACAAAAAAAAAATGATAGTAGAATGAGGACCAAGTAGGTGGTCAAAAGACCTGCATTTTCATCTTTCCTCCAACATGAAATGAAAAAGTATAATGTTAATGAACTATTATGTCTGGGCCATATCCCAATGGGTTGTGTGACCCAGAAAAAGACACTTCTCTAGATACTATGATCCTCTTGGGAGGGAGCCACTAACATTCTATGTCATAGTGATCATCTTTTAGTCCAATTCACCCCTGAACAGGAATCCCTTTTTACAACATCCTCAATAAGAGGTTATATACTGTCTAGTTGATGAGCTGCTGAAAGGAGAAATCCACTGTCATCTGGAGCAGCCTGTTCTATTTTGGCCTTACAGGGAAATTCTGATATGAAAGAAAAGGCATTGAATAGGGGAAAAAAAAAGATTTAGGTTTTATCTCTCAATCCCTAACTCAAGAAATGTGTGACTTGGGCAAACACTTAAACTCTCTGACCTCAGTCACATGATTTACAAAATGGGGACAATAATCCCTAAACTGTCTAAAGAGAGGGGACTCAACCAGATCACCTTTCAAAATTAGTGTGGTCCAAAAAACATGGACTTCATACATACTTTATTCTAACTTTTCACTTTGTCTTGATGACAACACCATATTCCCAGTCACCTGAATACCCTTTCCTTCCCCTTCATTCCAGTCAGTTCCGAGATCATGTTGATTTTACCTCTGAAATATTTTTCCCCTCCATCTCTGATTTTCTAATAATAATATTAACTAATACAGTTCCTACTATATTCCAGGTGTTTTATAAATAATAACTCATTTCATTCTAAAAACAACTGTGTCTACATCATTTATCCATTTTTTTGGGTGGGGCAATGACGGTTAAGTGACTTGTCCAGGGTCACACAGCTAGCAAGTGTCAAGTATCTGAGGCTGGATTTGAACTCAGGTCCTTCTGAATCCAGGGCCAGTGCTTTATCCACTGTACCACCTAGCTGCCCCATCATTTATCCATTTTGACATTTTCTTGGTATATGATGTGATATGATCATCTATGCCTGGTTTCTTTCAAATTGCTTCCCAGTTTTCCCAGCAATTATCAAACGATGAGTTCTTAGCTCCAAAGCTTGGATTCTTTGGATTTAAGAATAGATTACTATGATTATTTATTAGGGTATATTATGTATCTGGGGTCCATCTCCAGTTAACCTGATCTATATCTTTCCACTGGACCCAGATGTCTCCAGAGTGAGACTGGTGACTTTGCACAGACCTCCCTCAATTAAATCAAATTCATTTCAAATCATGACATCACCTTTCTGATATCAGGGTCCTCTTCAAGAATGAAGGACAGGGGGCAGCTAGATGGCGCAGTGGTTAAAGCACTGGCCCTGGATTCAGGAGTACCTGAGTTCAAAGCCGGCCTCAGACACTTGACACTTACTAGCTGTGTGACCCTGGGCAAGTCACTTAACCCCCATTGCCCCGCAAAAAAAAAAAAAAAAAAAAAAAGAAAAAAAAAAGAATGAAGGACAAACAAGAACAACAACCCTGCAAGGTAGGTGCTATTATTTTTTTCATTTTACATGTGAGGAAACAGAGGCAAAGCTTGTTCAAGTTGTCCAGGATCACACAGTTAATAAGTATCTGAATCTGGAATCGAACTTAGGTCATCATGACTCCTGGCCCAGAGCCTCTATCCACTTCACCAACTAGCTACCAACTGCAACTATTATAGCTTAAGCAGTTCCTTTCTTTTTCCATAAACTCTCACAACAGACTCCTAACTGGTTTTCCTGCCTTAGTCTATCCTTGTCTCCACTCCACCGTTCACACCAGCTGTCTGAGTAACTTTCCTAAGTTACTACTGTGATCATATTGCTTCAGGGTATCCCCATTCAGAATAAAGTAGCAATGCTTGATTCTGGAATTTAAGGTCCCCAGCAATCTGACTATATTTTATTGTTCTAGCCTGCAATTTTTTCATGTACTCTATGATATAGCCAGAATGGTAGTATTCCCTCTCCCCCATTTACTCCTTCTTCTGGTACTTTTGGAATGAATTCCCTCTACCCAGAAACACTCATTTCAGTCTTTTATAGTTCTTTCTTTCCTTTAACTCCATTGTCACCTACTCCATGAAGCTTTCCTTGAAACTCTCCCTTCCCCCAGGTCAAAGGGATCCCAAATTTCTTAAATTACTTTCCTGAATCTTCTCTTTCTCTCTCATTTAATCTTCTATTTTAGCTATTTGTATAATTTGTATAATCTTGTCTTCTATCCCCAAGCTTCTTGAGGGGAGGGTTATATTCCCTATTGTCTGTGGAATTGAGGTACCCTTCAACTTTAAGCTTGCCCATGGTAGGAATGGACTTGTAATGGCAGAATTTTAGACCCTGTAATAAATGGTGATGAGATGTTTTGGTTTCCTGATGACCTTTACATCACATCATAGGGATAAATAGCTACTCTACCTTCTCAGAAGTCTGCCCCACTGTTCAGGGTTATGGCATATCTTAGAATGGATTCCTTTGGTAGTTTTGGAACCCAAGGTTCACCAAAGCCTAGATCCTCTAAACCCAGAGAAAGCGAGAATCCCATGCAAACTTAGCTAAGTGCATAGTCTGAGACAGAAGTCATAGCCTGCACAAGATATCTTTGCTGACCTACTTCCAGATACCCTGAGTTAAGGAACCCAGTAGGGCTTATGCTGATGATCGCTTGGAATAATTCTCAGCCATTCTCCTCAGGAGATGATCTTGAACTAGGTACCCAGTCTAAGATGGGACAGAGTCCTTTTGGAAAGAGTGAGGTAATACCTTGTCAGCAAGAGCTGTTTAAGTAGACATTCTTGCTAGCAGGGTGCTAACGAGGTGCTAACACAGTTTCCCTGACCACTGTGAAGGCGGGGTAGGGGAAAGGAGCTTGCACTGTTTCAGCTATAAAACATAGGAATGGATGAATTGAGGGTTAGAAAACAGGTTAGGAGACAGAAGGCTCTACACACCCAGGACCAGAAATTTGTATGAGCTCCTTTTTGAAAGCTGAGGTAATGGTCAATTGAGTGTCATGGAAAACAATTCTCCTGGCTCTGTTCTTCTGTCTTATGGTTGTGTTTATGATTACAATTATATTAATGTTAATAATAAAAACAGCAGTCAAAGTGTTAATGACAACATCCTGACCAAAATCCAACTTGGGATATTACATTTTGCCATTTGAAACTTTTCCATATATAAAATCAATATCTTTATTCTTAATTTCCCCTTCTAGATACCATTGTGGGATCTTGCATTGGGACCAGTGGTCCCATTTCCTCCACATAGCTTGATATATTTTGCTAAGAATATTGGAATACTGAGTCCACGAAGTCCATGCCAATATTATTACCTGTACTGCATACCCCAACTAGCTAGAGATGGATTGGAGACTGACTGGCTATATAGAACATCAGCTTAGATCTCCTTCTAGCTCTAGGAGATTTAGACACATTTATAAGGTACTTTATATTTGCCAAGTCCTTCTATTCACTTTTATTAGTTTTACCTCTTGGGCAGCTCAGGCAGATAGATCTGAATAAATTTTTCCCAATTTTACAAATAAGGTAAAGGCATTCCCACTATAGTAGGAAAAGCACAGAATTTGAAGGCAGGAGACCAAGGATATTCTATTTTGTTTCTTTTAAGTGGGGCAGGGAGGGAGTAACATAATGATGAGGGAGCTAAGACAAATCGTCCAGGACTATGGATCTGTAAGAATATTAATCATTCCATGGACTATTTTCAGGAAACCTTTGCTGATTTAAGAAGACCTTATGAAAGAATCCAATGTAGGGATGTATTAAGGAGGGGGAAGAAACAAAGAGAAGGGTAGAAAGATATCTTGACTTACCAATGATATGGACAAAAGGAGAATAAACTTGAGGAGAAAGTATAATGGAGGAAGACAGGTAGCATCTGTCAGGAGGAGGATGAGGATGGCCTTTCAGGATTTACAACTTTAAATATCCTTTCAGTAACTAAGAGTTAACCAGCTAATCACACATTTAATAGATAATCCTTTCCCACTGGACTTATAAGCACTATTTGCCAACAGGATCAGAAAAAAAAATAGGCATACATGAAAGAAGGAGTAGCTTGACTAGTCCTGAAGGTCAAAAACATGATGGAGTTGATTCTAACTATATTTTGAGATCTCAGATGAAGTTGGGATAGACTAAGGAAGAATGATCCTACTCAGCACAATGGTACCAGTGACTTATTGACATAAATCAATCAATCATTTATTAAGTACCAAGTATCTTATTAGCACTGCTAGGAATTTACCTTCTTTTTTTTTTTAGTGAGGCAATTGGGGTTAAATGACTTGCCCAGGGTCACACAGCTAGTAAGTGTTAAGTGTCTGAGGCTGGATTTGAACTCAGGTCCTCCTGACTCCAGGGCCGTTGCTCTATCCATCGCACCACCTACCTGCCCCAGGAATTTATCTTCTTACATAAGTTGATAAATGATCCATATACAGAATAAATATACTGTTGTTTAGGGAGAGAAAGAGCACTAGAATCTGAGGGAATCAGGGAAAGCTTCTTACAGAAAGTGACACTTGAGTCCTGAAGAAAGAAAGGAATTCTACAAAATAAAGGTGAAACAGAAGGTATTCCAGCCATGTCAACTGGACAGCAAATGCAAGGCAAAGATATAGGATGGAGTGCCCTGTGTAAGGAAGAGGAGAAAGCTAGTTTGACTTGGCTAGACCTTCAAGTGTAGGAATAATAGTACTGGCTAGCCCAGTGGGAAGGCTCACTTAGTCATAGGATCATAGGATCATGGGATCATAGATTTAGAGATGGAAGTGACCTTAGAGTTCATTAAGTTCAATCTCCTCGTTTTAAAGATGAAGAAACTTAAGTTAAAGAGGTCAAGTGATTTGTCCAAAAGCAAACATCCAGTAAATGTGCAAGGTGGGATTTGAACCCAGGTCTTCCTGATGCCAAGTCTAACTGTAAACATAGGACCACTACTCTTCATGTGGATTTTCCCTGAAAGACAATAACCAGGTGGTACCTAGACTTCCTCATGAAATTCATTACTGTCCTCTTCATTTCCAGGGTTCTATCACTGAGACAAAGGTACCCAAATTTAAACAAACTTGATATTTTTTTTAAAGTATCCCATACTTAAATACCAGGTGAGTCAGGGCACCATTATTTACATTTCAAAAGGATTCTTCACTTTATAGGAGATTGTACCTTGAGGTTATTTTCAACATTTCCATGGAACTTGAACCTCTTCATTAAGCTTGAGGATTGAAAGCTATGTCTTCTTATTCTAAACAACTCTTGGCAATATCTTCTAATATATCCTCTTCAGGGCTTCCATTCAACATGTTGGGACCCTTCTTCCAGGTCAGTGCAACAAGTGAGTTATCCTGGCACTTTCCCACATTCTTTCTTTGTAAAAGATTCATCTTCTCATACATCTAGATATGTGGTTATATCTTTGATGGTTATCTTCATTCATGTAATTCATTGTTGGTGATAGGCTGTGACATATTTATCAATAGAGTGGCATTTATTAAGCAGCTGCTATGTACAAGGAACCATACAAGGCACAAGGGATATAAAAAACAATGACTTCTCTCAATGAGTTCATATTCTATGTGTGTGAGTGGGTGGGTGGAGGGCAAGGAAAACATATACATATAAATATATAAGTATACAATGTGTCCACACACATTACATATGTATATACATATATAAACAAAAATAATGTATTGGGGAAAGACAAGAATGACTGGAATCAGATGGCAGTACATGAGCTGAGTTTTGAAATAAACTAGGAATTCTAAGAAACTGAAGTTAAGAGGGATTACATTCAAGGCTTGCAAAACATGTACAAATGGGCTGCAGCTAGGTGGTACAGTGGATAGAGCACTGGCCCTGGATTCAGGAGGATCTGAGTTCAAATCTGACCTCAGACACTTAACACTTACTAGTTGTGTGACCTTGGGCAAGTCACTTAACCCCAATTGCCTCACCAAAAAAAAAAGAAAGAAATCATATAATCAAAACATGTACAAATGGGAAGCTGAGTATTGTGTGTGAGGACCAACAAGAAGACAAATTTGGCTTTTCAATATAGAGCTTACAAAATGGTATCAAATTTATTTAAGGCATGCAAAACTTTTTGTGTGTTAGCTCATTTGATTATTATAAAAACCCTGGGAGATGGGGTTTTCCATTTTCCATTTTTTTCCATTTTCCAATTTCCAATTTTCCATTTTACAAACAGGAAACTGAGGGGCAGCTAGGTGGCACAGTGGATAAAGCACTGGTCCTGAATTCAGGAAGACCTGAGTTCAAATTTGGCTTCAGACACTTGACACTTACTAGCTATGTGACTCTGGGCAAGTCACTTAACCCCAATTGCCTCACCAAAAAAACCCAAAACAAACAAACAAACATAAAACATAACAAACAAATAGGAAACCGAGACAGAGAGAGGTCAACTTACTTTCCCAGTGTCACACAGCCAGGAAATATTTGAGGTAATTTAAACTCAGATTGTTCTGACTACAGATTTAGCCCTTTATTATACTACAACTGGCTGCCACTAACAGGAATAATGTATAATAAGGTTGGAAAGGTATGTTGGATGCAGGTTGTAAAGGGCTTTACATGCCAGAGGAGTTTGTATTTAATCCTGGAAAAATAGAGAGCAACTGGAGTTTATTGAATAAGTTAGAATATTTATGTGCATTATACCTCTCTCCATTGCCATTAGGGTGACCAGCAATTTTGATCCTAAGTGGATTTAAATATTTTCTTTTATATTATTAACTTTTGGGGGGGGTGGGGGGGAAGAAAATACTTAAAGCTGAAGTTATAGAAGCAACTTATAGCTAACAGATCAATCAGACATGTAATACATATTACATTCTCAGCTTCAGGAAGATAAGATTCACATTCACAACTAGGCAGGTAATTTTCCTGCTGTTCTCTGCCCTAGTCAGACTACATTGTGAGCAGTGTGATCTTCCCTGGAGGAAAGAACAATTGAATAAAGGCAGAGAAGTTAGATCCTGGTGACTAGGATAGTCTGAGTATTGAAGAATATGCCACATGGGAATTGGTGGAATGGGGAATGTTAAACTTTGTGAAAAGAGATGATAATTGTCAAGTATCTGAAGGGTCCTCATGTGGAAAAGACATTATATTCAGTTTGGGCCCATAGGTGGGTACTACTTATGGTTAGAGATTGAAAAAGACAGGTTTAGACTCAATGGAAGAAAAAAAAAAGGATGCTGACAGAGCTACCCAAAGGGCCAATGGGCTGCCTCTAGAAGGGAACCTGGATGGCCAATTATCTGGGATGTTTGAGAGGATTGCTAACCAGACTGAATATCATTTCTGAGGTTCCCTCCCAACTGTGATTCTATAATATAAATCAATGGCAACACATGGTTTCATTACAAAATTCAATTTATAGTAATATTTCTATTAATGAAGAGGATGTACTTCAGTGATACACTTTATCAGTAGCACAGTGAAGAGAGCACAGTCCTGACAAATCAGCTTTCTTGCCAGCATGCTCTTCTGCATATGCTCTATCTTCTATCTCTACATCTTAGCACAGACTGTCTTCCAGGCCTCTAATGAACTCCCAGTTCTCCTCCCCCTCTTCACAATCTCTTGTTTTCTTCAAAATCCTGTCACAGCGCCCCATCCTACATGCAACCTTTATTAATTACCCCATAGATGCTAATTCTCTTCCTTTATAAATTTTACCTCAAAATAAATGTGTATGGATTGTATATATACTTACTTGTATGCCTATTGTTTCCAGGATAAAATATAAGCTACTTGAGGGCAGGAACTATTTAAATTTTGTCTTTTCATTGCTAGTACCTAGTGTGAGAAAAATAATGGGGCTTGGGGGAACCCAGAGGTCCCCCACTTGAGGGAGCCTTGCCTGACCTCTTTTTTGTGTGTGAGGTAATTGGGGTTAAGTGACTTGCCCAGGCTCACACAGCTACTAAATGTCAAGTGTCTGAGGCCAGATTTGAACTCAGGTCCTCCAGACTCCAGGGCCAGTGCTCTATCTACTGTGCCACCTAGCTGCCCCTGCCTGACCTCTTTTAAGGCTAGTACAGAGTCAGTAAAGTTGGAGCTCAGACTCTGAATAGAGATGATAGAGATTAAAACCACACCTACGTAAAAGCTTTGCCCTCAGAGGGTCTGTCTTTCATTGGCCCTGATTAGCAGGGCACTGCTCATCTTGCTATGGACCACCCTCAAGTCATGCCAATCAGTGGACTTGAATGTTACTGGCCAATTAGCTTGGATCAATGTGCAGTGACCAGCCTCTACCTGAGAGAGGATAAAAATCCTTGGGGAAAGGGGGTTGTTCTCTCTCACCCCTCTTCTTCTTGCAACCCCTCTCCCAAACACTTACCTTACCCTGGGGCTGGTCTGCCCAGCCCCTTTCTTCCTGGGATTCTATGTTGGGGGTCAAATTAATAATAAATGCTTAATGCCAAGATGGGTGTAATAGTCTCTACTTTATAAGTAGCAATATATTAGAAACCCCAGTCAAGTCCCCTATAACTTAGGACAGATAGGCACCCCCAAAATATTTCAAATGACACACTAGTATATAGTGGACACTTAATAAATGCTTGTTTATTGGGAGATATCATATAACCATTTTGAGACTCAGTTTCTTCATCAGTATGGGGACACACATGTAGGGGGATTGAGATCCTTAAATGTTATAATGCATTTCAAGCACTTCAGGAACTTAAACAAATGCCAGTTGTTATCAACATCGCCATCATTATTATTAGCAAAGAATTTGTTACAAGAGGTAGAAATAATAAAAGAAAAATCAGACTTTGTATAGGAATGACATGGCTTACTTCCTTGCCCATGTTAATTCTTTTCTCAGAGGGTTGTAGTGACAAAAGATGTTTCATAAACTTCAATTCCATGGATGGTGGGGATTTGTTTATGTATCTTGAGTAAACAAGACAGTGTGCATCACTCAACCCTGGTGCAAAGATGAGCAACTCTCCATCCATCTCCATTTTCCTTCAGTTTTTTGGTTGTTTGATGTTTGTTTGTTTTTGGTGGGACAATGAGGATTAAGTGACTTGCCCAGAGTCATACAGCTAGTAAGTGTCAAGTGTCTGAGGCCAGATTTGAACTCAGGTCCTCCTGAATCCAGGGCCCGTGCTTTATCCACTGCACCACATTGTCTCTATAGAGATTCTGAGGAAGCATGTGTTATGGCATGATGCCTTTCTGGAGATAATTTTCTAATCACCTTTTAGTTAAATATTTCCTTCCCATGGCAGGCCCTTCAAAGGACACTTGGCACACCTCCTGGGAATCCCTGCAGCATCAGGGTAACTAAAGCATTAAACCAAAGGACAAAGTTTGCTGTTACTTGGGCCAAACTCCGAGAATTTTTGCTGTTGTCAATGACCCAGCTGAGGGTTGAAGGTCAAGGGAGGGGGAAAGGAAGGAGTTTCTGTACTATTTGAAATTTCAGGGCAGAGTCAGGAGACAATCAATAGAAGTAGAAGGGGAAAGGACACAAGCAACAAGGGACATGTTATTGGCAAAGAGAGACACTTAAACCGGGGAAACTAGAAACTATAAGAAAAGGACAATGAGGTCTTAAAACTTCACAATTTCATCAGCCCCATATGCCAGTCTGGTACAGGCATGTCAGTAAAATAGCATTTGGATCCTGAAATGCACCAATATGGCCCTGAAATTGAGTATATAAAAAAACTTTCCAATTTAGCATCCTATATTGTCCCCTTACCTCTTTGTCACCCTCCGCTCCCCTAGGTCTATTCTGCAACTTCAGGAGAGGATAGGAATTTTTTAAAGCTCATGGCATATGTTTCTGTCTTCAGAAGAAGATATTTTCATTAAAAAAATGTTCCTGTGATTTGGGGTGACCCAAGTTTGGAAAGCGAAAGGGTGGTTTTAATTAGCTTATATGGGTCAGCTCTCCAGTCAGGAAGAGCTAGGATAATTACTGGCCCTAAAGCATCCTCCTAAATAAAAGCCTGAGTGCAGTTAGGGGGAATGGAGAAACATGCATGATCAGTGGTATGCAAGAGGGACATATAATTGCATAGGGCCATTCTCTGAGGTAGCCAGAACATAAGGAACTGCACCAGAAATTTTCAGTGTATGAAAGTCTATTGTTCTAGAAAAGAGCGGGATGGAATGCTTTTTGGACGTCATAGTGGAACGTGTGCACCAGGAATCATGAGATGTGGGTTCACACCATTGCTCTGCCACTTACTGTGCTATGAACTTGAAGAATTCTCTTTCCCTCTGGTCTTAGGTTTCCTCATCTATAAAACAAAGGGTTTGGATTAGATGACCTCTAAGGTCCTTCACAAGTTCTAAATCTTATAATCTTCTGGAAGAAACTTAATTATACTCTCCTCCCATCCTCCATACCCAATTTCACTCCCTAAATATTTTATTATTATTTGCATGTTCAACCTCTTCTACCCCCTTCCCCCAAGCACAGGATACTGGCTGACAATTTTAGAAATTGTATTCATTTTGTTATATACTTTCAAAGTCTTATTAAAACATTACAACTTTCCTGTTTGATCAGAAACTCCTGATCTTCAGTTCTGGCTCTGCCTCTACCTGTGTGGAGTCACTTGATATCTTTGGGACTTGGGGTACTCATCTCTAAAATGAGGGGGTTGGCTGGATGAGGTAACCCTTATGGTTCCTTTAAACTCTAAAATTCTGTTTCTAGGAAAGCAGTTACAATAAAATACATACAGGATCATCTGAAATCTATTAGTGCAGGCTTTTCTTAGTTATGTTTCATCCCTGGTAGGGCTATGTGAAAAGCTATCTCTCAGTATACTCCTTTGTGCTCACCCCTAGTATGCCCCACATACTGTAGATGGGGATGAAGAGGCATACAAGTCTTACATAAAGCTTTGGAATTAACATACTGTATGCTAAACACCAAGGTTCTATTTTTTTTAATTCATAGATTCCATGATTTTCAGGGTTTGAAAATCCTGGAGCTAAGCAATTTGCTCTATTTGTTATGAAGGTTCCTTCAAATGCATCTAGAAGAATTAGTTTGTGAGAACATTATTTCAAAGTGAGGCTGAAAGCTACAGTGGATGACTTTGACCTTGCATCATAGGTTTTGATTCAAGCCTTCTAACTACGTGGTTTCATCTGAATCACTGGATAGTTGATTATACTCTGGGAAAGACAAAAAGACAAAAGAGATATTTATGAAAAGAGACATGTGGGTATAGGCTTAGGTTAAGGTCACACTAGCCCAAGGAACATCTGGTTATTTTAGCAGTGCCTTATGGAGTAATTCAGCTCAATTCAACAAACATTCATTGAATACTTTCTGTGTCCAATGTATACTCTGCTAGGTGCTAGGAAAAACAAAACTATATCTTAGACACAGTCTTTGAATTTGTGTGCCAATCAATTAACAAGCTCATTATCATGTGCCACACACTGCTAGACTCTGGGTTGGGGGTGAGTTAAACCCAATGTCAGTGATTCAGTCAAAGACACATATTAATAGCCTACTGTTTTCCAGTTCTTGTGCTAAACACAGGGAATATGAAGAAAGCCATGTATACAGAGCTTACTCTATGCCAGACAGGGAGCAGCAGATGGCCATTCTAAGGAGTTTGAACTTCATTAGGTGGTTAGTCAATGTTCATTCCCAATCCTCTTCCTCTCTCAGTTCCTTGTTCCCCCAATGGTTATTGTCTCAAGTGGAAAAAAACCCACAAAGCCATCATTCTAAAAGACTTTTCATGTCCTGGAGGTATTTCCTCATGTCCTAATATAAAGGAAATTTTCCCACCCTGCTTTGGGGAGGTAACATAATTTTTTTGGTGGGGAGTTGATTTTGTTGGGTACTTGGGTTTAGTGACCTAGGAATGAGGAATAAGATTAACTCAGGGAACCATTCTACTCCTGGACCCCTTGTGAACAAAGCCAGAGAATGTAAACAGGCTGGGTCACTTTGAATTTGTGACATCTGCCAAGGCCTGTTAAAGATCTGAATGAAATTCTTTCAAATTCATCTTTTGCTTTGTGACCTAAATTGTATTTGGACTCACTTCCCCATCTGGAAAGTGCTATTTCATAATTCTTCCTCTTTCCTCAGATCACTCCCTACAGATGTTATGTGCATATTCCCTGACTCCCATCCTGCAGAAAGTACTTTGACAAAGACTTTTATCTTGCAGAAGTGAATTCCTAAGCTTGGGGACATTAATGGATTGGAAGTAAACTCAGGCACTCGGTGCACTTCTAAGGCTTTTGAACTACTACTACAGGTTACTACTTTTGAACACTGTAATTGACTAGTTCTGTCAAAGCACATAACATCTTGGACTCTGGCTTACAACACTACCCTCACTACAAGATTTGTTGAATTATAGTACATTTGTTTCCCTTTCTTTCCCTACTGTCTGTTTTATGAGTCTAAAACCAAATTAATGTTCAGTGTGAGTGTACCTGCACAGACTATAGCTCTGTGTCTACTGTTAAATCACTTAATTCCTAGGAGCTTCTATTTCCTAATCAATCAATCCATCCATAAACATTTATTATGCTTTGTCTATTTTGTATCAGACACAATGCTAGGCACTGATCTGAAAAAATAATGAGAATGATACTTGCAAGATTGTTGTGAGGAAAGTATTTTCTGAACCTTAAAGCACTATAGAAATTGAGCTGTTATTCATACAAAGCGGATCATTAGCAGGAAGTGTTATACCCAAATAGGTTTTATGCATCCTCCAGTGGGCAGTGCGATCTTTGTCAAAGCACTTTGTGTGTTTGAGCTTCTGAGGAGCTCTTAATCTGGGGGTTCATGGTCCCTCCAAGGGTCAGTCCATGGGTGGTTTCCAAAGGGTCTATGAACTTGAATGAGAAATAAAATACATCTTCTTTTTCAATAATCCTTAACTAAATGTGATCATTTCCATCAAAAGCCACACTTCTGTGTGCTGCCCTCAGCTGGGGAGAATGTGGGCTGCACATTGAGACTGGACCTATTGGCATCTGTCCTTTGCCTCCCCTGCTGGCTAGTAATGCAGTTTTGTAACCTGCTATCCCTTTGTCCTGTTCTTCATCTGAACTCTCCTACATTACAGGGTCCATAGGCTTCACTAACTTGCTAAAGGGATCCATGACATATAAAAAGATTAATAACCCCTGACTCAGAGGATTATAGGAAGTTAGAGCTTGGGGTGGGGATGGAAGGATCCACAGAGATGAGCTAGTCTGACCACTTCATTCTAAATAGGAAGAAACTGACATCAAGAGAGGTGAAGTGACCCAGAGGTAGTAATTCGGATTACAACACTAGTTCTCTAGGTCCAGAGCTGCCTCCAAAACTATAGATTGCAGAGGAGGTGTCAACTTGCATTGACATAGGGTGTTTCATCACCCAGGACCTCTCCATACAAATGACATCATGGGTCTGATCTATTTATACCTGTATCCTTGCATTTATACATATCCTTATCTCCATCCATATCCATGTTCCTCTCCTTATCCCCTGTAGTTGTCCCTATGTTATATGGAGATAATAGTCCCTTCCTTTCCTATCTCACAGGCAGATGTATGTTTCATATAAATAGTCACCAATGAACATAAATAGTCCATGAGACTATTTATGTGAGAAACTGCATAGCACTAACTAAAACAAGGTATTATTAACAGTATTATTATGTGGTTTTCCATCCAATTGCTTTGGATTATTTTGTAGTTAGCTGCACTGCATCCCCTCTGATGTGAGGAGGGTCCCCAGCTGTTTTGTGCTCCGGATCCCTGGAGAACAAAGCTTTGGAAATTAAAAGAGTTCTGGAATTTTATCTTCATTTTCAATTAATTTTCCATGAACAACTACATCAAAAGGTTGTCAGAAGATGGTGATCAGTTTCACTGCAAAGCTCATATAAGAGAGGGTTATCATAACTGTGTCTGATTCTCCTTCCTTTACCTACTTGGCCATCTCTCCAAGTATCAATAAGTTTGGATTAGCACCTGACTTGAGCTGCTGGTATTTTCTTGATCAAAATTATAGGACACCACAACTGAAACAGACCTTAGCAATCATCCAATTCAATCTCCCTATTTTACACAGGAGAAAACTGAGGATCAGAGGTAAATTAATTTGAGCAAAATCTCATATCTAGTGAGTGAGCAAGCCTGGACTAGCGTCCAGGTTTCCAGATTTTCAAGTTATGCTTCCTCCTGAGGTACTGTCCAGCATTTCATTTGCATTTTATTTTTTCTAGAAGTCTCTTCAACATTTCCGTTAGACATTCCTAATCAGTCCTTTAGCAGGAGCTTGTTTTTGATGCTGAAATAAGAAAATATTCTCAATTGTGCTAAAAGTCATAGCATCATAGACTTAGGGTTAAAAGGGAATCAAGATATAATCAAGTACAATATTTTTTTCAGATGGGAAAACTGAGACTCAGAGAGGTTAAATGACTTTTCTAGGGTCACATAGTATCATACATGGACCTTAAACCCAAGTCCTACTGCTTTTTAAGTTCTAGACTCTACCTACTCCACTATGCTATCTCAGTGTCTTAGCAAAAGATCTTAACATTACTCAGAGGTATTCTTTTGCTTGGCTTAATGTAATAACCTCTTAATTTGTCTCTTTGCCTACAATGACTATTCCATCTTGATGTCTATCAGAATAATCTTCCTAAAGCATAGATATTACCATATAAATCCCCTGCTCATAACCTTGAGAGACTTCCTCTTGCCCATAGGATTAAATACAAACCTGGTACTAAAAGTCCAGCAGAATCTGGTTCCAAGTTACTTCTCCATCCTAATTTCACACCATTCCATTGTCACACACTACATTATAATCAAACTTGACTACTACTTGTTCCTGAACTGGACATGTCAACTTCAGTCTTTGTACCTATGAGATCGTACAGATAAGGAAACTGAGTG
Source organism: Dromiciops gliroides (assembly GCF_019393635.1). Lineage (NCBI taxonomy): Eukaryota > Metazoa > Chordata > Mammalia > Microbiotheria > Microbiotheriidae > Dromiciops > Dromiciops gliroides. The sequence goes on from NC_057862.1 coordinate 124,135,340, forward strand.
AGAGAAGTTAAATGATTTGCTTGACGTTGCAAGGCTAGGAAGTGTCTGAAGCAGGATTCAAACTCGTCTCTTCCTGACTCTAAGTCTCATGCTCTATGGACTGAACCATATAGCAGCTTCCTGACTAGTAAACTCAGTTTCTGAGGAGACATTTTGGTACTTCTATTACCCTTCTCTCTAGTTTTCTCATTCTAAGTCTCTAAGTCTATCTCAGTGATCTAAATTTCACAATGACAAAACCAGTCATGATATATCTGTTCTTCTGTCTCCCCATTCATAACAACAAAAACAACATTTAAGGGCTGTTGTTAGGATGAAATAAGATATAGGTAAAGCTTTGTAAACCTTAAAGGACTATATAAATGATAGCTAATGCTATTAAGTATATTTTTATAGCCTACAAAATGCTTTCCTTTCAACAACTCTGTGGGGAAGTTGTTGTTGTTGAGTTGTATCAGTTGTGTATCACCCTTTATGACACCATTTGGTGTTTTCCTGGCAAAAATATTAGAGTGGCTTGCTGTTTTCTTCTCCGGGTCATTTTGCAGATGAAGAACTAAGGTAAATAGAGTTAAATGACTTTCCCATGGTCACATGACTAGGAAGTGTCTGAGGATGTATTTGAACTCATGAAGAGAATCTTCCAAAAGGGTGTGTGAATATTAATATCCTCATTTTACAGATGTGGACACCAAAGTTTGCAGAGGTATACCAAATTGCTGTTGGTCACATAGCTAATGTTAGAGCTACAATTAGAATTGTAGGTACCTCTAGGAAGGTAGAGGGGTCTTGAGAAAGGATAGCATGGGAGTCAGATCCAGAAAAGGTACAATTTTGTTCCATCTCCTTAATTAACTTACTCTGTGTCAACAGCAGGTCAGCCTGGCCTTCCTGAGACAACTTCCCAGGGGAATTAGGTCCTCAACTCCAAGGCATTTTTTGACTTTGATGTTGAACATTGCCCAGTGAGGTTGTAGAAGTCCTAAAACTCAAGAGAGAATAAAACACCCCTGAATAGGGAGGTTATGGAGGGCACCTTGTGTTCATTCAGTTTCCTTTGTTAAAGGAAAAAAAAGAAAAGAAAAATAAACCCTTCCCCATTCCCACTCTGCCCCAGTGCTTGGGAACTATACTGTGATCTCTGTGGATATGGACATAGAGAGGGACATTAGTAAATCCCACTTTCCGCAAAAGACCTTTTCCAGTCCCCTCACTTTCTAATGGCTTTCATTTTCAGAACCTTCATAAATTCTCTCTATATATCTTGTATGTACAAAGATATTTATATGTTGCTTCCTCTACTAGAATGTATGCTTTTGTTTTTAGTGAGGCAATTGGGGTTAAGTGACTTGCCCAAGGTGAGACAGCTAGTAAGTGACAAGTGTCTGAGGCCAGATCTGAACTCAGGTCCTCCTGACTCCATGGCTGGTTCTCTATCCATTGTGCCACCTAGCTGTCCCTAGAATGTATGCTTTTTGAGAACAAGAATGGTTTTTACCTTTTTGTTAAGTCCCCAACACTTAACTCGGTACCTAGAACATAGGAAATACTTAAAAAATGTTTGTTAATTGACTGGTTACCATTTATTACAATTCCAACAGAAAAGACATCTCCTTGTAAATGTTTTATCCAGTGTGCCTCTTGATATATTATCTTCAAAGTTTGATAATTCATCACAGAGCAGAGGGAGGAGAAAAACATTTCCAGGGTCAGAATTCCTTCTTCTCTGAGCTTCTGAGTACAGAACAGTACTAAATTTGCCTATACTAGCTTAGTTTCTAGTTGAGTAGAAGGTGAGCTGGCTGTCTACTCCATCCCAGTTCCTCCTAGTTGGGGTTTACACTGGCCAGTTCCTTAATAGATCACACAGGGGTCTTTCAAGTTTGAATTGTTCAAACCTATCAAGAACCAAATTGTTACAAAACCCTAAAAAGGAAGCAAGGTGTCTCAGTGGTTTTGCTGTTCATTCTTTGTGCTCTTTCAAAGGCATATTTGATATTTCATGGGTACAAAAATATACAGTTGGAAATTCCTGAGAAAAGGACAAAAAAGTATTCTAGAAATATAAATGTTATGTGCAAAGTGTGACTGAAAGAAATAGGGAGAAAAGCCTGTATGTTCTGTGCAATTGATCAATGAATACACCCCAAAGAATTCAGGTTAAGGCAAAGGAAGCCTGAAGGAAGCTTCCTAAAATCCCTGGAGAGAGATACTGAGAAAGTTGAGGGAAGATGGAGACATTGGAAACATACCAATAGAGCTAGTCAGGACCAAGTATTGATTTTGCCTTTAGTCATATAGCAGAAGCATACTGGATCCACATACTTTTGGGTAAAGAGATATAGTATAGGCTCATAGTGAGGAGGAATAGTTTGGAGACCCTGTTGAAAATAACACCACAAAAGATGTTACATTCATCTTAGGGGATCAGAATACTAAAGTAGAAAATCAAAACATAATTGGAATAAGAAAGTTTGCCCTTGGAATACAAAATGAAGCAGGGAAGAGATTAATAGAGTTCTGTCAAAATTTCTTCCTGGTCATAGCACACACTCTTTTTCAACAACCCCAAATGCAACTCTACATATAGACATCACCAGACAGTCAATATAAAAATAAAATTGATTATATACTTTGCAGCCAAAATTGGAGAAATTCTGTATAGTCAGTTAAAATAATGCCTGTAGTTGGCTCAGGTTATGAACTTCTTGTTGCAAAATTCAGACTTAAATTGAAGAAATTAGGGAAAGCCACTGGCCTGTATAGGAATGACCTAAATAACAATCCTTATGAATATGAAGTGGAGGTGATAAATAGATTTAAGGGATTAGATCTAGTAGACAGTGGGGAAAGATAGAAGGTAAAAGATTAGGGAGGTGGCAGAGAATGAGATAGTGTCATGGAAAGCACTGAACATGGGCTTGGACAGACATTGGAAGATAGTGGAGGATAGAAGTGCTGTCTGTGTTATGGTCTATGGGGTCTTTAAGTGTTGGACATGATTGAATAACTGAACAAGAACATGGGTTGAAATCCCAGCTCTTATATCTATAATCATGTGACCTTGGACAAATAGCTTCCCATTGTCCCAGGCAAGTCCCTAAAACTCTTAAGTTACAGATGAGTTGCTGATCTAACTGTCTCTCTCTGCCTCTCTCTGCCCCCCCACTCCTCTCTATATAAGGTGTGAGATTTGAATCTGGGTCCTCCTTTGACTATCAATCCATTGCTCCTTGAGGGGATATAGGATTTATCCACATTTCTTCCTTCACATAGTAACAACGCTCTTTTAAAGAGAGGTTTTTCTACTAGCTCTGCTCTCAAAGGATATCATTCCTCTTTGTGAATTGCAGATATTGCAGAGGCCTTACGTTTGCTACATGATTCTTTCATTCAAATTCTGATGAGCAGAGAGTAAAATAGGTTTGGATATCCACTCATCTCCTGGGAACAACAACACAGGCCTGGCATAGCCACACACCAGTCAGACTAGAGCAAACAGTGGATGCCACAAGCTCTGAGCCAGAATCACAGCTATGGTGCAGGTATTTGGCAGTCAAAATTTGGGTATCCTAAGGTAGACAAATTAGTTAGCATCCAAGAATGATTGGTGTTAATACTGTAGTGTCAATCACATTCTGGAGCAAGCCGAGAGAATCAGGAAGGGCCCTCTCCAATTTCATTCTTTGCCTTCCTGGGGTCCTAGCAGATAATGTGTCTATGTGTGGAGAGAGAAGTGGAGGCAAAAGGTGGGATAACACCTTAGCAAGACATCCAAGGAAATGTTATATTTATTCTATAATCTGAGGGTTTTGAGACAAGGAGGGATCTTAGGGATCATCCAAGCCCTTTTGTTTTATAGATGAGCAAACTGAGGCCAAGGCAAATTGTGTGATTTGCATAGCTTGTTACTATTTGGGCTAGGACCAAAATCAAGGTCCACTGACTCCAAGTTCAATGTTTTATTTTTTTTTTCTAATTCACCACATTGATAAATACCAAGAAAGGATTATCTCTTAAAAGCTGAATGGTTAAGGGGAAGCAATAGTTGTGAAAACAATATGATTAGGATAAATGCTCAGATAACCTTAACATGAAATGCTGGCAAATGGAATGAATTTAATCCAGTGTTTGAACTGGGCATGGAGCAGGCTGCATCTCATTCTCCTTTGTTTCAGAAAGCCAGAAGTTCACTTTGATTCAGCATCTTGCCTTTAGGCAAGTGAAGGGCTAAATCATCATAGAGAGAACACAGGCTTTCTACTACTTGGAAGATCTTCAGGGACTCCTCCATAGTTCATTTCTATGGATTATCAATAAGTTCTTCCTTATGAACTCCTAATATTTTCACTGCTTTTTAATTTAAACCAATTTTCTTTTCTTCAGTCTTCTGTGGACACTCAGAGCGCTACATAGCATCTCCTCATATATACAAACTTTAATGTGTATAAAGCACTTTATAAGCCTATCTATACTATATAAATGTTAGTTTTTATTATTGGATTTATAAACTTGAAGATAGCCCTCACTTACTTTTTCTCTTTTCTCTAATAAATACCAATAAATTCTTTCATTTTTCCCCATTGGAACCATTTTCCATCCTTTTAATCACCTTTACCACTTTTCTATGGTAAGGATTTGTGTTTACTTATAGCATGATGATATTATTAATACTAATAGTACTTACATAGTACTTTAAAGTTTGCAAAACACTTTGCTGACATTATCTCATTTTATCCTCATGACAACTCTGAGAGGAAGATTCTAATATTATCTCCATTTTACAGATAAAGAAGGAAACTAGATCACACAACTAAGATATGCCTATCAATATGGAAGGTACAAAACATATAGAAGATATCCTCTCTCCATCAAGGAACTTGCATTTTAGGAAGAGATCATTCATAGATCAACTAGAGAGCTACATTAGGCAATGCAGTAAGAGCTATGGAAATTCAGAGTTAGGGAAAGATCACATTGCCTAGAATTAAACTATGCTTAACCCATAGGCAACAAACTAGACTTCTTTCTTTCTTTCTTTCTTTTCTTTTCTTTCTTTTTTTTGTGTGGGGCAATGAGGGTTAAGTGACTTGCCCAGGGTCACACAGCTGATAAGTATCAAGTGTAGAAGGCTGGATTTGAACTCAGGTCCTCCTGAATCCAGGGCCAGTGCTTTATCCATTGTGCCACCTAGCTGCTGTTTTCTTTCTTTCTTTCTTTTTTTTCTTTTTTTTTTTTCTTTTTTTTTTTTTTTTTGCGGGGCAATGAGGGTTAAGTAACTTGCCCAGGGTCACACAGCTAGTAAGTGTCAAATATCTGAGGCCGGATTTGAATTCAGGTACTCCTGAATCCAGGGCTGGTGCTTTACCACTGCGCCATCTAGCTGCCCCTCTTTTTTTTTTTTTTTTAACAAACTAGATTTCTTCTTAAACTTTTTTCCTTTCTTGTCTTCTTGGTCTTTTGCCACACACTGAGACCTGGCTCTTGCCTAATGACCTAATTTCCTTGGTCATTCTTTCCATCACTGTTTAGACTTTTACTCCTAACTCTGGAATCATTGGTCATGGTGGAGGATTTAGAAAACTCCTTGCATCCCACTACCACTTTGAAATTCTCTCTCTACCATCATCATTCAGTAACTTCTCTTTTGAAGTTCATTCAATCCATATTTAAAACCTAATCAAGATCCTGGATGTTGTTCTTTATAACACAGCCTCCTTCCTTCCTCAGTGCTTGGCTCCTGGTCTTTCACTACTATCCAATCCTTACCATCATACTATGGTACTTCAACATATATTTTTATACTCCTTCAAATATCCCAACCTACCTTTTCCAGAATTTACTCATTTCCCATGGCTTACCCTTTTTAACTGTAAGCCAGCTAAGCATAGAGATGTTCATCCCCTTGATCTTAGCATCACTCTTTTTTTTTTTTTGGGTGAGGCAATTGGGGTCAAGTGTTATGTGTCTAAGGCTGGATTTGAACTCAGGTCCTCCTGAATCCAGGGCCAGTGCTCTATCCACTGCACCACCTAGCTGCCCCTCTTAGCATCACTCTTACATGTTCCACTTCCATGTTCATGAAGTCTGAAATTTCTTTACCTGATCATAATCTATTACCATCACACCCCTCTTTCTACTTTACTTCTCCTAACTCTGTTCTTTCTCCTCACCTTGACCTCCAATTCCTCCATCTCTGAGTTCCTTCCTAGGATATCACCTCTGCACTAGCCACTCTTTTCTTTTTCCTCATCTTGACTCATTGATGAACTAGTTCAACTCTATATTATATTTCTCTGCAGTTCCTCACCCCCTTATACTATATTTTAATATAATATTTTATCCTCATATTACATGGTAAAACAATTTTTAAAAACTGAAAAAAGTTTTAAGTTCCAAGTTCTATCCCCTCTGCCCTTCTCATACCACCTCCCTGAGATGGTAAGGAATTCAATAAATTTATACATGTGAAATCATGTAAAATTTCTCCACATTAATAATTTTACAAGCATATGAATGAAAAAGAATTAATGAAAGAGAAAGAAAGGAAAAAAGTAAGGGAGAGAAAGAAAGAAAGAAAGAAAGAAAGAAAGAAAGAAAGAAAGAAAGAAAGAAAGAAAGAAAGAAAGAAAGAAAGAAAGAAAGAAAGAAAGAATAAGAAAATAGATTTCAAGATATCTGATATTCCCCAGCTGGGACTCAGCCTTGCCTTATTCTCATCATCTGCTGCCTTCCCTCTTATTCATATGGTACTGAACAAAGTTTGAGGAAATCATGAAACCCTGATGACTAAATCCACTGTAAATTTATGTTACATAATGTCCACTAGGCCCTTACTGTGGCAAGAAAATCCTTTTACTTTTTCCTAATAGATTCACTATCCTGCTCATCACAACAGGTTTTCCAACCCTTTTAATTCCTCCTTAAACCTTCCATGGTTTATCCTTCCTCCACCCTCTCAGGTGAGAGCCTTGATTCATATTTCTCTGAAAATTATTTTAGGCCATTTGTTGAAAACTCCTTCCTTTCCCCTCTTTCCCCTCATCTCATTTCATTCAGATACCTCCTGTCACTAGCTCCTCCTTTACCCCTCTCTTACATGAATATGTGACCCTTCTCCTTTCCAAGATAGACTTTTCTGCATGTACAAGTGGTTTCATTTCATCCTATCTTCATCTGTAGATAGTCTCCTCTATTATCCCTACTCTCTCATCTGTTTTCACTTTCTCCCTGTCTACTATCTGGGTGTTTGCTGACTACATTCATACTCATTTGTCCTCCATCATAAGACAAAGCAAAACAAAAGAAAAAAAACCCTAACAGGATTCATCCATCCCTGATAGTTATCATTCTATATCTCTCCTGCCTTTCCTGACAAAAATGCTAGATAAGGTCATTTATAATTCGTGTCTCTAATTCCTTCCATCTCACTCTCTTCTCAATTCTGCTCTCTGGCTTCTGACCTCATCATTCAACTGAAATACTTCTTTCCAAAGTTATTAATGATTTTTAATTGCAAAATCTAGTGTCCTTTTCTCAATCTTCATTTTTCTTGGCTTCTCTGCAGCCTTTGACACTATCCATCCCTTCCTTTTTCTTGATGCTATCTTCTTCCTAGGCTTTTATAACAATATTCTCTGTCTACCTGTCTGATCATTCATCCTCATTCTCCTTTGCTTGATCTTCATCTAGGTCATACACACTAACTGTAGGTATCCCCCAAGGGTCTATCCTAGGTCCTCTTCTCTTCTACTACTATATTATTTTTCTTGGTGATCCCGTTTGCTCCCATGGATTAAATTATCTACTTTATGAAGATGGTGCTTATAACTATTTGTCCAGCCTTTTACCTCTCTCCTGATTTCCATTCTCACATATCTAGCTATATATTTAATACCTTAAATTTAATGTTTCATGGACATCTTAAACTCAACATATCCAGAACTGAACTCATTAGTTTATCTATCCTCCCTTAGTTCACCCCTAGCATATCTCCTGTCTTCCTATTATTACTGATGAGGATACCACCATCCTCCCATTCACCTAACCTCTCAACCTAGGTGTCATTCTTGACTTCTCAAACTCTCTTTTGCCTTTCATATCTAAACAATCGCCAAGTCCTGCCACTTCTACCTTTGTAACATGCCTAGTATATGCCTTCTCCTCTCCTCTCTTCTGATACTACTGCTAGCCTGGTACAGGCCCCTTATCATCTCATGCTCAGACTACTATCTGCTGTCTGCCACAAATCTGAGGAAAGCTTATTGAAGAAGGTGGTTCTTAAGATGGGCTTCAAGAGAATAATATTTTGATGATAGAGGAAAGCAAAGAAGACATGCCACATTGGGAAACCACAAAAACAAAGGGACAGAGGCATAAATATGTTCATGCAGAAAAAAGAAACCTACTTGTCTATAGCAGTGAGTCCAAAATAGAATGTGTGAGGGTTGAACAGGTAAGAAGAGCAGTTTTTTTTTAAATTAATTAATTATTTTTAGTTTACAACATTTGTTTAGATAAGATTTCCAATTTCAAATTTTTCTCCCTCACTCCCCTCCCTTCCCCTTCCCCTAGACAGCAGGTAATCTGTTATAGGTTTTATATATATATAACACATTATGTATGTCTATATGTATATGTAACATATATATATATATATATATATATATATATATATATATATATAAAACATTAAACATTTCTGCATTAGTCATGTTATAAGTGAAGAATCAGAGCAAAAAGGAAAAACCTCAAAAATGTAAAACAACAGCACCAAAAACAAAAGAAATAGTATGGTTCACTCAGCATCCATATTCCACAGTTCCTTTTTTTTTTTCTAGATTTGGGGAGCCTTTTCCATCATGAGTCTTTTGGAACTTTCTTGTACCATTGGATTGGTGAGAAGAATCTAGTCTATCACAGTTGACCAACCCATAATGTTGATGATACTGTGTATAATGTGTGTAAACTTTTTTGATTTGGGGATGCTGCCTTTGGGCTGAGATTAAAAACCCTTAAGCCCTCAAGGTTTTTTTCTGTGTAAGAGGAGCTAGGGCTCCTCCCCTCCGCTTCAGCTGTGGTGGGGATGTGGGGGGGAGGGGGTCTGAGCCAGGCTAAGCTGTGCAGACTGAAAAACTTGAGCCACGGGTGTACCATGGTGCTGCCCATGAGCACAGTGTGGAGGTGCACAAAAACCCTCAGAGATGCTAGGGTTTGCTTCACCCCCTCCCCAGCTCAGCCCAGGGAGCATGGGCTTGGCCAGCCCTGGGGGCAACTAGCCCCAGATTTTACCTGAGAGAGAGAGAGAGTTAATAAAAAGGGACACTAGAGATGCTGAGGGAGGCAGACATACAGAGGTTGGGAGAGGCTAGATGATTAAGAGAAAGAGGGATGGTACAAGGAGATTAAGAAGACCGTAAGAGATGAGACAAAGGAAGGAGAGGTACAGAATAAGGGGCTTTTCAGGGGTTCATCGCTATGGTAATGAGAGAGCAGTAAAAATGAAGCAGGGGAGCCAGAATGAAGGAGAAAAACAGTGAAAGTTGGAGCATACCCTAAGGCAAGAGGTGGCAAGGCCCTTATTATATTAAAAGCAGACAGGTAGTATAATTTGCATTTCTTAACCCATATCATTTACATTGATTTTTATAAATAAATTCTGCTTTGATTATTTAATTAAGAGGCTTCTTAATCTTTTGCTTATCAACTTGGGAGCAGTATGGAGAAATTTTTAAATGGCCCATATTAAATTAATAGCAGTCAGCCAGACAGTCAAAAGTCCCCAAATTAGGCCCCCAGACAGATTAGTCCTCCAGTAAGATTAGGCCCCCCAAATTAGGCCAGTAAGTCAAAATATTTCTACAATTGAATGGTAAGCCAGATGGGACTTGTGGCCTAAATTATAATTTTTCTAAAAGACATAATTTTTCATATAAGCCCAGTTAAAATTTTTCAGATTAGTTATAGTTAAGTTAATATTTTTTACAAAGATGTTGATGATACTGTGTATAATGTTAGGAGTAGTTTTGTGATGGGTTTATACTAGGCTGAAAATTTTGGACTTGATTCATGAAATGACAGACAAAATTCTATCTAGTCTAGATGTGATTGGACATACTTCTAGAAAAGAGCCAGGTTGGGAAAAACAAAGACTTTTTCTTTCTTTCTTTCTTTCTTTCTTTCTTTCTTTCTTTCTTTCTTTCTTTCTTTCTTTCTTTCTTTCTTTCTTTCTTTCTTTCTTTCTTTCTTTTTAGCAGGAAATACACTTCTGGTAAACTGTGTTCAACTGCATTCATTGTTCACCTCTTTCAGCATTGTACTTGCTTGGAGCATATGCAGGTTCTGCATCTTTGGCACATTGGCTCCATACTGACAGTGTGGGACTGTAAACCCTTTTGATGTTGGGAAGGAATTGTGACTACTGGCTCTAGAGAATAAACTGGAAATGAAAAGCATTAGCAACACTTACTAAATGAACAACCTAAATTTACAAAAATCAGTTCAAGATTGCTGAAAGTCTTGAAGGAAGAGCATTCAAGTTTTAGGAATGGAGTCATTCCTATCCACATCAATGGAAAGACAACTGATGAAGTGGGAGCAATAAAATGGTTCTGCTCTGCTAACTTCAGTGAAACACAAATTACCATAGCGATCCATTATAGTTTTTCATAGATTGCGGCATTCCTTCCTAAGATCAAGTCCAATAAGGCAAACTCACAGGAAGGAACACATTCACATCTCTACTAAGAAGAAATGTCTAGACTGCAACAGATAGGAATTACATGAGCACTCATCATTATGTGAATATTGATCAACCGTTTTTTAAAAAGTTGCTGTAGCAAAAATGCAAAATCAAAAGGACAGCAACCTACCCCCCTCAACAAGGTTTAGATCAGATCATCAGCACTGATCAACACTAATTTGGTGATATTATTTTTTCTGTTTGTTTTGTTTTGTTTTTATGTTTTTTTCTGGGGCAATGAAGGTTAAGTGACTTGCCCAGGGACACACAGTTAGTAAGTGTCAAGTGTCTGAGGCTGGATGATGTTTTTTATAAACTGGGAAGACTGTCTTCACTAGAGAGGGAAATCAATATGTGTGTCAGGGTTCTCTTTTCTTTAGCATTTCTTGCAATTGTCTTTGCCATTATACTTTATGGAATGGGTAGTGATTCTACCTGTGTATTCAGTCCTCAACTCATTGCTTTTGTGTTGGCTCCCTTGTGCCTGGAATGTTCTGTTCCTTCACCTCATCATCTGCGATTCCCTGGCTTCCTTCTCTGGAGGTACCCCCACCTCCGTTGTCTTCCCTCTCAGTTGACCTTCTATCTATTATTCTGATTTTGAATACACAATTATTTACATGTTATTTTTCCATTTTAGCATGAGCTCCTTGAGGGTAGGACAGTGGTTTTTACCTTTCATTATATTCTCAGTGCTTATCAGAGTACCTGACAGATAATAAGCACTTATTTCATCTGTCTCTTGACGTTAGTTTAAAATGAAAATTCTTATTCCTTTTGCACTTCTCTATCTACTGTGCCACCTAGCTACCCCTAAATATATTAAAAAAAATAATTTCTTGCCCATTCTTTAATTTCACTGAGGCCCAGGGCATGTGGATTTAGGTTATTTATTTTCATAGTTCAAATAATCTTTATTCTTCTTCTCAAACTCTTTCTCATGAAGGAAGTAAATGATAAGATAAGAGTAATATTTAGATAAACAACAGCAAAAATAATAGCTAGCATTTATATAGCTATTATATTTATTTAATATAATTATTACATTATATTAATTATTATATTACATTGTATATTATATTGTTATAATACTATATTATATAATACTATACTATACTATATTATATTATATTAATACACTTATTATATTATATTAAGTTTTGTGAAGTGTTTTAAACAAGTCTTATTTTATCCTTGCAACAACAGAGTTGTTTTATAGATGAGGAAACTGGAGCTCAGAGCTTAGGTTACTTACCCAGGGTCACATAGCTAGAAAGTATCTGAGGTAGAATGAGAATTCAGGTCTTCTTGAATCTGAATCCAACACTGTAAATTGTAGCATCTGACACATCCCAAATACTTAATCCATATTTTCTTTATGATCTATTGCAGCATAATATTAGTTTCATTAACATTAGACTAATCAGTTGAGCTGACATGGATTTTGATCAAGAGGATGGGCTTTGTTTTCTTCTCTGTGTAGTTTTGTCATGGACAGAAATCCTTAACAAAGGCTGTAAAATTCAATAAAATAATAAAGGTGGAGCTTCTCAGTTTTATTGGCCATTCAAATTTTGGACCAGGTTTGATTTTCATGGAAACTAGGAACATTGTGAGGATTGAAATGAACTTCCTTATCTACCTTAGCTATACACATTTCCTTTGCAGTTTTGCTAAGTGGAGTCCATAGGTTAATTTGAATAGTATTCAGACTAGTGATAAAGAGATATGATTGTAATTAAAAGTAATTTTGGAGTTTAAATCAAGTTTAAACTGAGGTACCTTGAGTAGCACCGCATCACAGAATCAAATAATTTCTGATGTGGATGAGACTTTAGTGGCTCTGTAGTCCAACCCATGACTTTGGTGACAAGTGATTATCAAGTCTTTCCTTGAATACTTCTAATAAATGATACCCTTCTATCTCCAAAGGCAGCCCAGCCATCTTACCTCTGGATAGCTCCAATAATGAATAAGTTTCTCCTTACATTAAGCTCAATCTTGACTCTTTGAAACTTCTACCCATTGCTCCAAGGGAAGCAGCATGGTATAGTTGAAAGACCATTGGCTCTGAAATTAGAGAACTTGTGTGACTCAGTTAATTCACTTAATGTCTTTGGGCTTCAGTTTCCTTTTCCATAAAATGAGTTCAGCCAAACAAGCTCTAGATCTAGATGGCAAGAACAGAGATCCTAAATCCCATCTGAAACACCATCTTTATCACATGCTCACTCCCCAAATCTCTTCTTTTCTTTTGCTTCTCTTTCTTTCAATTGGCAGAAGTGATGAAATCACTATCTGTGCTCCCATGGTCTTCAATTTCTTTTCTATAACTTTGTTTTTTTTTTCTTTCCTAAAAGTATTTTATTATTTTTCAGTTACATGTAGAGATAGTTTTCAACATTTGTTATATAAGATTTTGAGTTCCAAATTTTTCTCCCACCTTCCATTTCCTCCCCCCTCCCCAATACAGCAAGCAATTTGATACAGGTTGTATATTTACAATCACATTAAACATATTTCTGAATTAGTCATGCTGTGAAAGAAGAATCAGAGCAAAAAGGAACAATCTCAAAAAAGAAAAACAACAACAAAAACAATAGAAATAGTATGGTTCAATCTGTATCTAGATTCCACAGGGTTTTTTTTTTTTTTTTTCTGGATTTGGAGAGCATTTTCCATCATGGGTCCTTTGGAACTATTTTAGACCATTGTATTGCCAAGAAGAGTCAAGTCTGTAACATTTGATAAACACACAATGTTGTTGATACTGTGTACAATGTTCTCCTGGTTCTGCTCATCTCACTCAGCATCAGTTCATGTAAATCCTTCCAGGTTTCTCTGAAAGGACTTTTAAGCTTTTTGAGCTCTTCTAAGAAGGCTTTTTGGTCTTGAGACCAATTCATTTTGCCACTTTAGGCTTCACATGTAGGTGATTTGAGAGTATTTTCCTCATCTGAGTTTCTGTTTTGCTGTTCCCTGTCCACACAGAAGTTCTTGATGGTAAGATCCCTCTTCTGTTTCTTACTCATATTGCAGCTTATTTTTTTAAAGTCACAGTCTGCTCCTGGGGCACAAGGGTCACTGTTTCAAGCTTCTTGTGCTGGGGATAGAGGCTGTGTCAGTGGCTTTCTACTTTGAGGCCTCTATGGCTGGCGGATTTTTCACCACCCTGGGCTTGCTCACTGCATTTGCTCCCAGCATACTGGTATGGCTAGGCCAGGTCAAGCCTGTACTGTGGGTGGCCCTCCAGCTGGCAGTCTTCTCTCTCAGCTGGTGCTGGTGGATATCACAACTGACCTGTTGTGCCACCAGCTTGCTGAGCCAGGATCAAGGGGCCTCGGTTGCTCCACTGTGGCCAAGAGCTTCCTGCTGACTTGCCCAGACCTCCTCAGTGCAGAGCTGTGCTGTGAGCTGTGCTGCACTCCCCTTTTGCCCAAGTGAGACCAACCTTTCTTGAAGTTTTCTAAATTATCTCAAGTTGGAAGATTGTGTCTCTTTGTCTTTTGGTAGGTTCTGTAGTTTCAGAATCCATTTAGAGGCTTGATTTAACATTGTTTTTGAGGGAAACTTAGGAGAGCTCAGGCAACTTCCTGGCTTCTCTCAGCCATCTTGGCTCCACCCCTATCCATAACTTTGTAATCCTTGGCAATGCTATCTATGTTTCTTCTTTTAGTGTCATTTACATTTATGCAATTCACCAGAAATGTGTAATAGTCTTTATTTTGACCAAATATACTATGTAAATACTCAGTATATATACACACATATGTACACATAAATTCAATAGACACAACAACTGAGAAGAGAGCAGATCTGTTATTTGGGGTAAAAAACAAACAGCTGTCAAGGTGCCCCTAAGCAGGGAGTCATCAGCTAGGACTCTTCCATTCCTCTTATCATCCTTACTGAATGATATTTTAACTGACAGCATCCATGTATATATTAATCATGCAGTCCATGATGACACCTTTGTAATAGAAGAGGTATAGATTGATCTTACTGAAAATAAAAAGAATGGATAGCTCAATACAGAGAAAAGTTCAATCCAGTTCTTAAAACAAATGGCATTAATGAGGATTTAGGATGATTTAGTGGAAAGAGCACTGAAGCTGAAATCACAAATATGTGAGTTCAAATCCTTTGCTTTACCACTAAATATCTGTGTGAACTTAGATACTTTAACCTCTATTGGACTCAATTTCCTCATTATTATATAGGAAACATTTGTAAAATGAGCAGTTGTACTAGATGGCTTCAGGGGACATTGGTCCTTCCAGTTCTAGGTCTATGATACCATTTAAAACATGAGTTGGCATGCACATGCACACATACCCACAAATATCCAATACATATACATACACATGCACATACACACACACTTAAATGTGTTGGAAAACACTCTGTTAGCATAAGAGGTTAAGTCTCTAGCTCTTAGCTCCAAATTTTAAATAATAAATTTATTTTTAAGAATTCACTTTAAAAAATTCAAATTTTTAAGAATTCCTTGTTTAAAAAAAACCTTTCAATAAAAGTGCTTTTAAATTAACTTTATTGTCTTAAAAGCCTCAAGTATCATCTTTTTGTTGCTGTTAATGCATAACAAGTGTTCAATAAATACTTCTTGTTGATTTGACTTAGGCTTCATCTGCTAGTAAGGGCGGGTTGCCACACATGCAAAATACAATGAATGATTCCAGAAAGAAACTCCCTGGAGGTTTAGATCAGATGGTATACTGTTACAGATTACCTGACTATTTTGCATACTTTTGACCAAATGAAGGTGCATTTTTAGATTGGTAACTTTTCCCAAGGGGAATCTTCCCTTTGTGAACAATATCTTGTCCAATGAATCCTAATGGTGTTTAACAATTTTGTGGTTTTGAATAAGACATATATGTCCACTTGTACCATAAACTTCAATTTGTCTAGATAAGTTACATTGTTTGACAACTTTCCATTGCTGCCACCTGAGGTCAGACCCTTAATAACTCTGACACTGGTATTCCCAAAGTTTCCTAATGGGTCTCCTTGTCTATATAGTTCCCAAACTAGTATAGTCTGGGAAAATTATTGATTTTTCTGGCCTAATCTCCCATTGTCCATCAAGTTATCCATTTCATTACCATGTCCCTCCTCCTCTTGCCCTGGCACTTTTTAGAACTTTTACACAACTGGATCTTCAACTTCTTTTTTGTTTTGTTTTGTTGCAGGGCAATGAGGGTTAAGTGACTTGCCCAGGGTCATACAGCTAGTAAGTGTCAAGTGTCTGAGGCCAGATTTGAACTCAGGTACTCCTGAATCCAAGGCCTGTGCTTTATCCACTGTACCACCTGGCTGCCCCTGATCTTCAACTTCTTTAAGCTGTATCTGGAAACTCACAGTTTCCTAGATAATTTGTGTCTCCCTTTCTGTGACCTCAGATGGGAGGTGGGGGTGGGGTGAGAGGGTAGTGTGTGTTTGGGAGTGGGGGGGGCACTAATGTGATATAGATCCTCCTTTTAAAACTTCATCTTATTTTAAGACTAAAAGTAGAGGGATGATAAATCCTATTATCCATTCGCTCTTATTTGTTCTGCTTCCTCCCACCGTACTACTAACCCTCTGACTACTTTCCTGGTATAAGTATTCTCTTTCTCTAATTGAGTAAATTAAACCTAACAAATCTAGAATACTCCCTATTTTTAGCTCTGAGCCCCCTGCTAAAGACAATCATCTAGCAAAGTACCTCAGAGTTAAATCTGGCTCTTTCTCTTTTACAAGAGGTGCTTCCCCCTCAACTGCTTCCTCCTAACTATAATTACAACAAATATACCCAGAGTAGCAAATACCTGTATTTTATGCTGTTTATAAAGGCAAAAAAACCATTTAAAACAAAGAAAGGTAAATGGACTTCTCTATAGGAAACTCCTCCTTAAGCTCTCATTAAAAACTCCAATGGGTTTGAATGTGGTTTTAGCAACATAATATCTCTCTCAACACTCCTTGTGCCTTATTATCTCACATAGCTTTATTGTTGGAGTCCTGGCTCCACTCCTTGTCCATGTACTTATACTCATGAGCAGCACAGCTCCATATGAGTACTTGTAGCTGCCCTTTCTTCAGGTCTATATAACTTTTATTTGTCTCTGTAGGAAGTGGGTTCTCTTTGAGTTTGAGTTCTGCCTAAATTGCTTCAAATTGACTCAATTGAGTCTTTTTTATTATAAAAGTATTTTATTATTTTACTGTTACATGTAAAGATAGTTTTCAATATTTGTTTTTATAAGATTTCTAGTTTCAATATTTTCCTCCCTCAACTCCCTCCCCCCCTCCCCAAGACAGAAAGTAATCTGATATAGGTTATATGTGTACAATAATATTAAACATATTTCGGCATTAAGTCATAATATAAGAGAGGAATCAGAGCAAAAAGGAGAAACTTCAAAAAAGAAAAACAACAGCACCAAAAACAAAAGAAATAATATGGTTCAATCTGCATCCATATTCCACAGGTTTTTTTTTTTCTGGATTTGGAGAACTGTTTCCATCATGAGTCCTTTGGAACTATCTTGTACCATTGTATTGCTGAGAAGAATAAAGTCTACCATGGTTGATCAACACATAATGTTGATGACACTGTGTACAATGTTCTCTCAATTCTGCTCATCTCACTCATCATCAGTTCATGCAAGTCCTTCCAGGTTTCTCTGAAATCTGCCTGCTCATTATTTCTTATAGCACAATAGAATTCCATTACATTCATATACCACAACTTGTTTAGCCATTCCCCAATTGATGGGCAGCCCTTCAATTTCCAATTCCTTGCCACCACAAAAAGAGCAGCTATAAATATTTTTATACACGTGGGTCCTTTCCCCTTTTTTATGATCTCTTTCAGATACAGACCTTGTACTGGTATTATTGGGTCAAAGGGTATGCACAGCTTTATATCCCTTTGGGCATAATTCCAAATTGCTCTCCAGAATGTTTGGATCAGTCCACAGCTCCACCAACAATGCATTAGTGTTCTAATTTATCCACAGCTTCTCCAACATTTATTATTTTCCTTTTTTGTGATATTAGCCAATCTGACAGGTGTCAGGTAGTACCTCAGAGTTGTTTTAATTTGCATTTCTCTAATCAATAGTGATTTAGAGCATTTTTCATATGGCAATAGATAGCTTTCATTTCTTCATCAGAAAACTGTCTGTTCATATCCTTTGACCATTTCTCAATTGGAGAATGACTTGGATTCTTATAAATTTGATTTAGTTCCTGATATATTTTAGAATGGACTCTTTAAGAGATTTCTAGGTGAGTGACTCATCACCATTACCAATGACATTGCTTCTTTAGGATTCATACTCTGAAAAAAAAATAACTGTGTCTCACTTACATTTTCAGTATTTTTGCTTAACACCTTCTTATCAAGGCTGTGATCTATTCTTAGGTCTACAGATGTGTTAAATTGCCCTTAGCTTCTCTGACCCCAGAGCTAACCCAAGATGAGTGAGGTGCCATGACACCAGAGTGATACATGGTGTAACCATGTATCAAATACCGGGAGTATCCTCTTGCTTAGCCATTGAATAATTTTTCTTCTTTCCTTAGCCTGAAAAACATCATGATGAAGAATTCCTGGTACGAGTGTGCTAAGCCAGTTTGTACTGGCTCCCAAGAACCAAGTGTTAAATTTTCAGTGTGTATATTTACATCTCAGAAAACACTTCAAATCAGGTCTTGATTTGCCTTTTGTTGTTGATGATGATGATGGTGGTGGTGGTGGTGATGGTGATTGTTTGGACTTAAGGAAATTATGTTGAAAATGTTAATAATGCAGATTAAACATTTGTCTTGTGTATTTTCAGAGAGCCTATCATCAAACACTTACTGCTCCTTTGTGACATCTTTCATTCTATACTTCCCCTGTGCCTCTGAAGTCTAATTTGAGGGTGTTCCAGCTTCAGGTTGAAAGTGCTAGTGTTTTGCCTCATTTGGAGGAATTATTGCTGGTCGAAAAGTAAAGAGATTGCCTTGGGTGCTTCCATTTATGTCTCAGGGCATTCCGTTTTGGAGCTTCCTTCAAGTACATCAAATATGAGGATGAATTACTTTCCAGGACTGAATGGCTTAACTAATTCTTCAGTAAAGCTCCTTCAGTCTAGAAACATACCTTTTTAGAAATATTAGGAGTGATCAGGTAACTGCCAGATTAATTTTCTAATAACATCCCTGATAATGTCATCACCTTGCTTGAAAATTTTCATTACCTTTCAGTTACCCACCCAATAAAGTTCAAACCTTAAACCTGCTATTCAAAGCCTCTTAAAGTCTATTTATAACATATCTTTATAACATTATTTTCTATTATTCCCTTATATCATTAGTCTAAATGTCTTTGCCTTATTCGGCACTGGTACACTTATTTTTTTTTTCCTTTTGACATACTTTCTATCCCATTGTTACAGGTCAAAATCTTATTCATACTTTCTGGCTCATCTCAAGAGACTTTTTTTTTTCCTGAAGTCTTCCCTGATCCTTTTCCGCCCTCCTAAATTGGAATAGATTTCTCATGTTATTTAGCCTATTGTCTCTACTATGATATTTAAGAATATTCTTCCCTCTATTACCCCTCAGTAACTTACACAGATACCTTCATATGGGAGGTGTTCAAATGTTTGTTGAATGAATAAACACACCATATCCATCCTGTATAATCTCCAGATTTCCCTAATATGCTCGCTTCTTTACATGGCATTTATTATTTTCTCATCTACAACACAAAGATCACTATAATAGATAAAGAAATCAGTTGTGGTTTCAGAGGCTATAAACTACACAGGAGACTTGCCATTTTTTTTTACTTTTTTTTTTCTTTTAGGTAATTTCTTAGAGCATGTATTACCATGCAGTGCATAAAAGCTCTGAGTCTACTTTAGCACAGCCTATAATCCTATTAAAAGGATTATTTTGTTGTCCTGGGCTATCTGATCATGGTAAGAACTCATTTAGGTCAACTGTTTAGGAAATTTACACACAGAGGGAAAAATGTTAAATCTTCCACTTACAGCATTTCACAGGGGAAGAGTAGCCCTCTAGTCCTGGTTCAATGCTATTATTTTTTTCATCTACTTAATAATTTTTAAGGCCTTTAAAAAGATTTTGTACAACAAAAACAATATCTCTAAAATTAAAAAAAAGCCAAAAGAGCTGCAGAAAATATATGAAATAAGGTAGAATGTCTAGAATTTGTAAAGGAGCTGATTCATAAGAATGAAGTACATAGTCTTTTAGAACTATGGTCAAAGAGTATGAACAGACAATTTATGAACAAGGAAATACAATTGGTAACCACATTAGAGTGATCAAATCTATAATATTTAGAGAAATTCAAATCAAAGCAACCTTAACATACCAATTTATAATAATTTAAATGACAGAAAAGATCAAAACCAATATTGGTGAGTCTGTAGGAAAACAAGCATAATCACATTGTTGGTACAACTTGATGAGTGCAAGCATTTTGGAGAGCAATATTCAATGAGTTAAAAAACTGATCATGCCTATAAAACAAAAAAATCCTGTTCTATCCCCCAAAATGTCATAAGAAGGCAAAAAAGGCCCATCTATACAATATAATGACAATTGCCTTATTCTTAATTAATAAAAAATTAGAACTGACCCATATATTGAACAGGTTGAAGGTGTAATGGAACATTATGGTGCTACAACTTTATGAGACATAAAAAGCAAATATGTAAAAAACATACATAAAGTTATGCAAAGTGAAATTAGCAAAATGAAACTGAATATATACTAACTACAACTATGTTAAAAAAATAGAGAAAGCAAAGCTAGAGGTAACCTCTGGAATGGAAGGTACCAAGAAAGAAAGCATTCAGTTATTAAAAATTGGTTAAAACTTTTTGAGAATAATTTTAATTTTTTCTTTTTGTATTTCTAGTTATTAAGACAGTGCCTGACACATGATATACTCTGAAAAAAATTGATTAATTATGTGACTATCTTGCTTTATAAACAATTTAGCTTCCAATTTGCTATGACATTTGGGGCTTGGAAAAATTCAGGAATTGGGTTCTAGGTGCTTAGATTGAAAAGATAAGAATATTCACCCCATATGATATCTGTGCTGAGCCATTAATTCTGGTAGAGTGAGTAAACATCATTTGATAGTGCAAATATTGACCTTATATGAAAGCAAGAGGACATGAAAGAAAATTGTGGTACATTTGCATTTATGGAATTCAGTCAGGCTCTACACTCTGGGTTTCTGTCAGGGTGTGAGCAGTTTGGGAGCTAGCTGTGAAATGTGTGATTGTGATAGTACATGTTCCAGTTTACACAACTATGCATAGGGAATAGCCTGGTTATGGCAACCAGATTTTCTAAACTCCAAAACAGGACACGTGACATGAAAATAAAAGAGTTTCTTTTGCTTATCCTTGTTAAGAATACTTTATTTTTTTTCCTGGATTTGGAGATCCTCCTCCATCATGAGTTCCCTGGAACCCTTCTGTACCATTGCATTGGCGAGAAGAATATAGTCCATCACAGTAGTTCAACACACAATGTTGATGATACTGTGCACAATGTTTTTCTGTTTCTGCTCATCTCACTCATCATCAGTCCACACAAGACCCTCCAGGTTTCTCTGAACTCCTGTTCATTGTTTCTTACAGCACCATAGTATTCCATTACTTTCATATACCCGAATTTGTCTAGCCATTCCCCAATTGGTGGGCATCCCCTCAACTTCCAATTCCTTGCCACACCATAAAGAAGAGCTATAAATATCTTTGTACATATGGGTCCTTCTCCCCTGTGGAGTATGGATGCTTAATGAACCATACTATTTCTTTTGTTTTTGGTGCTGTTGTATTTTTATTTTGAGGTTTTTCCACATTGCTCTGATTTTTCTCTTGTAACATGACTAATGCAGAAATATGTTTAATGTTTTATATATATATATTATATATATAAAGATACATATACATATATATGTATGTATGTATGTATGTATATATATATATATATATATATATATATATATATATATATATATATATATATATATAAAACCTATATCAGATTACCTGCTGTCTAGGGGAGGAGGAGGGAGAAAAATCTGAAATTGGAAAGCTTGTATAAACAAAAGTTGAGAATTATCTTTACATGTAACAGGAAAAAATACATTAAAAAAAGAATACTTTATTTTCCTGAAATGTGAACTGTGCCAGAAACTCCAGGGTGGATCATAGAGGTAAGCAAGGACTGATTTCCAGAAAGTCAGTTTCCCATTCCATAATCCATCTTAGATAAATAAGAGAAAAAGATCTTTGATGAGTAAAAATAAGAAAACTGGTGGATTGGGTGAGAAATGAATATTTCTTTCTTATATTTGATAAATAATTATTGTATTAGGTCCAAGGTTTTTCCCCTTTTCTACTTCCTCATCTAGAAAGCAATCCATGTGGGAATTCTCTCTTGGAGATTTACCCAGGCAAAGCTCTAATCTGATGGTAAAATAAATTCTAAGTTTAGGCTAATGGGTGTATTCCTGGTCTTGGTGTTTGAACATTTCCTTGGACCTGTCTGAGTATTCTCCTTATTATCAAGATAGGTGGTATGGAAATTGGTATCTCTGTGACCAAGATTTGAGTGACCTGAGTCATGTATTCCACCTCCCATTTGATTAAACAATCAGAGTTGAGTAGGCACTCCTCAGGAACACCTTCTTTTTGAAAGAGAGATAAAATGTGACCCCACCACCATTAGGCGTCTTTGGTCTAAGATAGATGGCCAAATGACCATCCTTTTATTAATAATCTGTTGGCTTTATTAAAAAAATGATTAAATTTCCCAGAAACTGTGTCTCAAAACTTTTTAATCATTACAATTGTCACTCATTAAGCAGCCCACACTGAATAGGAACAAATGTTCATACTTATTGGTATGAGTACTCCCTTCACTGCCATCTGCAATCTCTGATTCTGTGAAACATTTGTCCATGTCCTCCTACTAAATCATCACCCAAGGATTCTGCCTAAGGTTTTAGGTGCCTTCTCTGCATTTCTTGACATTCCATATAATAATGTAACACAAGGGCATCTGTCAGTTTTTCCTGGCTTTTGCTAAATGAGTGCCCTACCTTCTTTTCTCATCATATATTTAATAATATATGTTATACCACTTCTTTAGCAAAATTCCCTAATAGTAATATAATGCACTGTACTCATACCTAACATGCATCTCTCCATTGCCTTTTGGGTATCTTATAACATTAATTCTTTGGGAACTGTGACATCTAATCTCCTAGGGTTATTGGGGGAATCAAACAAGATAATAATTGCAAGGTGTTTACCACATTGCCTGGTATATAGTATTTGTTGTTAAGTTGTTTTTCAGTAATATCTGATTCTTTGTGACCCCATTTGGAGTTTTCTTGGTAAAGATACTGGGGTGGCTGACCATTTCCTTCTGCAAATCATAAGGAAGCTGAGGCAAACAGGGTTAAGTGACTTGCACAGGGTCACACAGCGAGTAAGTATCTGAGACCAGTTTTGAACTCAGGAAGAGAAGTATTCCTGACTTCAAGCCTGGTACTGTACCTCCTGGCTGTCCTGGTACAATATCAGTGCTATATAAATGTTTATTGTTGTTGTTTTTGTTGTTATTTCATGCTTCTTAAATAATTCAATAAGCATTATTAAAGATTTTCTGTGTGCTAGACCCTATAATAAGTCCTGAGGGTACAACCACAAAGAAAAAGAAAGAGAGTTCTTATTGTCAAGAAGATCTAATTGTGGAAGATAAAAAATGAAAAGTCTGGCGTGGGAGGGACATGAAAGAGCCTATCCAAGGGACATAGTAGAGTTTGGAGTACAGCTTCTAGAAGAGTGAAGATATAGCTGGCCTGAGCACCTTCCTTAAATGGAGGTTCTGAGAGGAATCATCCAGAGGAAGAGACTGCAGGGACAGAGGGTAGTTCCAATATGTGAATTTCAGGTATGGAGTGAAGTTCCAGGATGAAGAGATTTCTTGGCCTGGCAGAGCAAGTCTGGAGTGCAGTCTGGAAAGCAACAAAGACCATCTATATTCTGCTAACGTATAGCACCGCTAAAAATATTGGCATTAAAAAGGTGGTCTTTTATTTGAGATGGAAACTTTCAGTCACTGAAAGCATGGTGCAGTGATCCAAGAGTAAGCCAGCTCACTTTCCTATACTTATTTAACTCTGTGTTTACTATATTTTTCCATCTCCAGCATCTGCCCAAAATATGGACTATCTATCCAACAGAATGGCATACTCAGGACGTTAATCATTTTTTATAGTTGTTATTTTTCCCTGTAGATAGATTGAATACTTGAATGATTATAAATCTCATTTAGGAAGCTTTATAATGTTCTAGGGATTGATGGTATTAACCCACTATCACCTGCAAACAAAAACCTCCCCATTTATAGAGAATCCTTCTTCCATTTGTACTCTAGATATTATCCATGATAGTAGAAAATGTCTTTTGATGGCATATGGCTGACTCTCTGTTTTCAGTCTTCTTTAAAATTTATAAACAGAAAAACATCCAACAAAATAATTTATAATGTTTCATCTTTTGGGGAACCTTGAGTTATTTCAACATATGCACAGGAAATATTTTCCTGGAGAAGAATCTTTAAGGTAGTATTTTTGTTTTAACAAAGCAAATGACTTTTTTTTTATTCAACAAACAATAATGTAGTGGTATCTTGTATTCTTTGCATCTTTCAGTGAAATATGTGACTATAAAGATGTTGTCTGCTTTCGAATATCACTTGTAAAAGTCTGTCTCTCCATTTTTTCATACTTTTTTTTTTGTGAGGCAATTGGGGTTAAGTGACTTGCCCAGGGTCACACAGCTAGTAAGTGTTAAGTGTCTGAGGCCGGATTTGAACTCAGGTACTCCTGACTCCAGGGTCGGTGCTCTATCCACTGCGTCATCTAGCTGCCCCTTTTTTCATACTTTCATCAAGGGTATCCTCAATATGTGTATAGACTATTTTCATGCTCATAAAATTTTTGTAGAGATGGGAGACTGGGCATGTGAATTTGTATCTTTTGGTAGTTTCCCAGTTGCTGTATTTGGAGTGACAACACCTATGGTTTTTTTTTCCTCCAAGAATTTGGTAAACTCCAGTCCTCTAATGCCCTCAAAACTGTGTTGGCTCCAACCTGGCTCTCTTCTGTATATGCTTATTTAGGCTTGCCCTTTATTTTTCTCCCCTTGAGTGTGATTTCTACTTCTTCATGAAGTATGTGTGATTTTGTGATGGTAGATTGCAAATGTGGTGGGTCCACCATCTTTAATAGTAGAGTTTGTTATAGTTGTTCTTTCCCTCTTTTTGTCTGTCATCTTTCTAGTTTCATCTTTAAATGTTCCCAGGATGATGTGGTTTTCTCATATCTTTTGCCAAGCTTTCTGTAAACTCATTTTTCCCTCCACTGCTTCTCACTGTTTTATGACATACTACTATCCATAACCTTCCACCACCTTCCTCTGTAAAATTTTACAAATGAGTTTATAGTATAAACTGGTGTTACCCTTGGCTGCCATTTCTTTTTGCTTGGCAATGAAACCAAACATTTTCTGGTTAAGGTAGTTTAATCAGCAGCTTGCTGTACATCAAAGAGGAAGACGAGGCCTGTGGTCCTGGTTCTAGGCTGTTTTTATGTCTGTTTTACACTGCTCTAAGGCCCCCTGTTAATATCTTGCTTTATAACCCTTTCAACCTCTGATTTGTAATGGCAGATGTGGCCTAGCCAGGGGCAGGAGTCAGTCTCTGTGTATTTATAATGAAAAGATGTTAGGACTCTTTTAGTTCCCCAGCTTCCTTCAAGTCATTTGTAAAATAGACACAGAGAATCATAGAATTTGTGAAGAATTTTAGTGATTATTTATGAAGGCAGCATGGTATTGTGGGAAGAGCAATTGTTTGGAAATCTAACCTGGGTTAAAATGATTTTTTGCTTCCTTAATGAGTTGATCTGCTTACTGAGAAACAGTTAAAGCAACTGGATGTTTATCCTGGATAGGAAAAGATTTAGGAGGAACAAGATTACTCTCATGTATTAGAAAAACTATCATTTAGCAAGTGAATTAGATTTATTTTTCTTGGCCCAAGAAGAATTAGAAGCAATAGAGAAGTTTGTAGAAATTGGAATCATTTGCCTTAGGGGAGAACTGGAGGTCTTCAAACAAAGGCTGGATGACCCCAGGTTGATAATTTTGTAGAGGAGATTCTGATTCAGGAATAAGCTTCCCTGGATGATCCTGGAGGTACCCTCCAGAACTAAGACTCTTTGATTCAACTTTTGTGAACTTGAGAAATTTGCTTCCTTTTTGGACCTTTGCTATTTCTTCCCTTGTATGATGAGGCATCATCCCTAAGGTCCTTCTAGCTCTAAATATTATGATCTTAGTCAAATACTTAATTTTTATAGATAAGGAAATTGAGACATAGAATTCAAGTATGAATATGACTATTTTACTCCACCCTTCTGGGACCCAGTTTTTTCAAGTATGTCTTTGGGTAAAACACTTCACTTGGCTATATCTCAAGTCTCAGGTTCCTCTTTCTAATATGCTATTATCTCTGCCCCTCCTCTCCTTCAGTTCTGTGTGTGTGTGTGTGTGTGTGTGTGTGTGTGTGTTTGGGGGATGTAACACATAAACTTCTAACTGCATATCTGGGAACATAGAAACCCCTTTCCCATCAGCAGTCAGGAGAGATGCCCTCTTTTGCTCTGTTTCATCACTGATTAGATGCAGGCCACCTGCTGGGGTCTAATCAGAAGCATTAGCTGTTTCCTCCTCCCTTTCCTTTGACGTTCAGTCACTTCACCCCCAAGTCCCCCTAGGTCTTTGCATGGGAAATCATAGTCCTAAAGAAGGATGGGGGAGATGGGGGGGGGGTTTCATCTTTGGGGCATGAGCAGCAGGAGTAAATTAACTCTCAAGTTGTTCACATTCCCCTTTCACGCTATAGACTCCAGCCATAAAGCCAACAGAAAGAAAAATACAGAAACTTGGCCACAACTGCTTCCCCAAAGACTATTTCCTGTGTTACCATTTTACTGAAGTGCTTTTAAAGGACTTGGGAATAAGCCCCTTGGATTGCCACGATGGGCCTTTGGACCATGGCCACCTGCCAGCCAAAATTTATCTTCACCCACCAACTCATTTCACACAGCTGTTGCAGGGGAAAGAATTTCCAGCCAACCCTGCTGACTTGGGCCAGATTCAAATAGGAGGAAGCCTGTTGTCCTGGAGAGAGGTCTGGCCTAGGAGACAGGACACCTGGGTTCCCTGTTCTGTCTCTGCATAGCTATTTAGCTCTGGGTAGGGCTTAGTAATTCTCTGGACCTCAGATTTCTCATCTCACTTTCTGCTCTTCTCAAGACTTGCCCTTTTCCATTAGATTCCACTTGGGTCATTTCTGTTCCTTCCCCACCTAAAAAAGTGGAACTTACCCCTGGCTTTGACAGGCTAGCTTTGATCTTATCTTGTTCCAATAGTCTATACTGCTTCTCAGATATCTCAAACAGGTCAACTGCCCCCATCCCCACTTCTTTCCAGCTCCCCTTTTTCTTTTACCTTTAGAAGGTAAACCAGTCAATGGCAGGGCCTATCTTTCTAAAAGGTATTTGAATTGCTGGGTTTAGTACAATGCAGACACATATTAGGTGCCTAACAAGTGTCTATCTTATCTTCTATCTAGTGAAAATGTTGGAGCAGATGGATCTTTAAGGTGCCTTTTCACTATGAGTCTGAGAATGTCTGTTCTAATCGAAGGCCCTTAGGAGAGAGGAAGGATGCATGGCTCCACAAATCCCAATCAACCTTGTACCCCTAATGCCCACCTCAACTTTCCTGATGTTGGGGCCAAAAACAATCTGAGAACTTTTTTGTATCTGAAAGCAGGAAGGCAAAACAGGGACAAGGTTGGGGGTGGGGGTGGGGGAGAAGAAGACTGAAGAATGTTAGATTCATAGAATATCAGAGCTAAAAGGAAATTTAGAGATCATCTAATCCAACAGCCTCATTTTACCCATGAGGCATCCTGGAAGATGGATGACTTTTCTGGTACCACATAGTTAACAAGTAGAAAGTTTAGGATTGAAACTCAGGGCTTCTGACTCCAAGGCTAAAGGCCTTATAAAATACCTAGTGAAATGCAATTTCAGAAGATAAATTAAAAAAAAATTCTTTAGCAATAGGTATTGCTAAAGATAATAGCCAGGCTACTATAGAAGTCCATTTTTCTTCAAGGGGAAAAAAAAAAAAACAAATTATCATCTAAATGGTGACAGTGATCTGCATTTGAATTTTTAAGCAAGGTCCTTCAAAATTTCTCAGTAGGGAAATTCATTTTTGTGCTGAATTTTCTTTCCTCAAATAAATGGTGATTAAGGGGGGATAATTTATTTTTATTTTTTTATTTTTTTGTGGGACGAGGGTTAAGTGACTTGCCCAGGGTCACACAGCTAAAGTGTCAAGTGTCTGAGGCTGGATTTGAACTTAGATCCTCCTGAATCCAGGGCTGGTAATTTATCCATTGTATCACATAGCTGCCTCCTGGCTGGGGGTAATTTTGAAAATACAGTTTCCTCAACTCCGAGGTACTACCTCACACCTATCAGATTGGTTAATATGAGAGAAAAGGAAAATAATAAATGTTGGAGAAGATGTAAAAATTGGAACACATTCATTGTTGGTAGGGTTGTGAGCTGATCCAACCATTCTGGAGAACAATTTGAAACTTTGCCCAAGAGGTTTTGGGGCTTTGTATACCCTTTGACCCAATAATACCAGTACAAGGTCTGTATCCCAAAGAGATCATAAAAAAGGGAAAAGGACCCACACATTCAAACATTTATAGCAGATCTTTTTGTGGTGACAAAAAACTGGAAATTGAGAGGATGCCTACCAATTGAGGAATGGCTGAACAAGTTGTAGTATATGAATATAAGGGAATATTATTGTACTTTAAAAAAAATGATGAGCAGGCAGATTTCAGAAAAACCTGGAGGGGCAGCTAGATGGTGCAGTGGATAGAGCACCAGCCCTGGAGTCAGGAGGACCTGAGTTCAAATCTGGCCTCAGACACTTAACACTTACTGGCTGTGTGACCCTGGGCGAGTTGCTTAACCCCAATTGCCTCACTAAAAAAAAAAAAAAAAAAAAAAAAAAAAGACCTGGAAAGACTTAAGTAGACTGATGATGAGTGAAGTGAGCAGAACCAGGAGAATATTTTACACAGTAACAGCAACATTGTGTGATGATCAGCTGTGATAGACTTAGTTCTTCTCAGCAATACAATGATCCAAGACATTTCCAAAGGACTCATGATAGAAAATATTCTCCACATCCAGAAAAACAACTGTAAAATCTGAATGAGGATCAAAGCATACTATTTTTAATTTTTTTTGTTTTTTCATTCTTGAGGTTTTCCCTTTTGCTCTGATTTTTATTTCACAACATGACTAATGTGGAAATATGTTTAATGTGATTGTACATATATGACCTATATCAGATCACTTGCTATCTTGGGGAGGAGGAGGGAGGGGAAGGAGGGAGAAAAATTTGGAACTCAAAATCTTATAAAAATGAGCATTGAAAACTAAAAAAAAAATTAGTTTTCTATAGCAGACCACAATATAAGCACAGATTTGTTGTTTTCAGTGTCTGTGTATATATGTATATGTATGCACACATACCTGCACTCAAAGGTTTTCTTTGTATGGTTTGGATTCTCCCTAAGGAAACCCAGAGGCAAAGATACTTTTAACTTTTAGAAGGTAGGGTTTGGTAAGTTGTGAAGACATTGGAGGGAGGGGGAATATCCTAGGTTTCTTTTTTAGGGATCTAAACTCACCTCCTGCCCCTGGACTTTATTCTTGAGGAAAGGGAACTAGGAATCCTGGGGAAAAGAACTTCAGATCCTCAAACCTATTCCTACTCCACCCTAATAATCTTATTCTTTCCCTTCCAGATCCCACGACCCAAATTCCCTTGTTAGATTGCCAGGTGAGAAAGTCTAGCAATCTAAATTCCCAAGAGCCTCACAGTTGCAAACTTACCTCTCTAGTGCTCTTCCTTACTTCTACCCCAAATTTTGTTTATTATTCAGAAGACATATCCCCTCACTCTGTAGTAGAAGCAACTGCTTGGTGACACAAGATACACTTATTCAAGCCTAAAGGTACTAGATATGTAATTAGATTCATAAAAAGCAAGATCTTGGTGCTTTTTTCCTGACTTCGTGGGGTTGAGTTCGATTCCTGGTGTGTACTGAGCTCCAGCATTTTGAGGAACCCTGGGGGATGAGGTAGTAGGGCACCAGTAGTTGTTTGCTCTTGTATGTTTGAACTCAGACAAGATAACATTTTTCATCTTATAGCTTTCTCAATCTTAAAAAGTCTTTCTCCAGTCCTAAAAATATTTATGACAGCAACCAATTCTATCACAAGGCACTTCAACATCTTGGGGAAAAAGGTTTGCTTTATTTTATTTTTTTCCTCCTCTAATGGGGAGTTGTTCAAGTGGGGTGGTGCTGGAGAGGACCAGTAGGAGTGATTTTCCCCTAGCTAGGCAGGTCTGGAATACATATGAACCCACAGCTGTTGCTGCTGGGCTGCTGCCTTTAAGAGCCACACTTGTTAGACAACAGCCGTGCCATCTGGGGATAGATGTTGGAGTGGTCTTGAATGTAGTGTTTATCTTGTATGTCTAGGAATCCTAATGAAGTCAGTGTCAACTGAGGAAGTAGATAAGGGCTGATATGCAGGAAGAAATTGAGGAAAGAGAAGGAACTAAGAGACAAGAAGCAAGACAACAAGAGAGAGTAGCTGAAAGAGGGGAATTGATAAGAAATCCTAAAAAAAAAAAAAGTTGGGATAAGAGAGTAGGAGCCAGCTAGTAAAAAAAGCTTGAGGTTAAGTGAACTTTCAAATACCAATTCTAATGGATGGGGACAATGGCAAATATATTCCTAAATAGGAGCAAAGAAAAATGAATTTATTTTGAGAATATACTTTTATAGAATATCTTTTTAATGCAGAGAGCATCATATTCCTGAATAAAATGATGTTTAATATTGAAATGTGATAACGAAGCCACAATATGAAAATTTAATTTAGGAGGAGCTGGAAGAGTGTCCAGCTTCTCTGCCTTGGTCCTACACACATATTCCTGAAACCAGATTAATGATAGATAGGGCAGAGAGATAGCATCACCCCTTAGGCTGATGGGAAACATCATGTCAAGCAGAGTTGTACACATTGTAATTCCCCCTTCCATTTGCTTCTTGAGATTCATATTTTCCTTGAATTTGGTAATCATTAGACCTTTTGTTTTAAAAGACTTCCTGAAGTACCATAACATGTGTAGGGGGTAAGGATGAGAGAAAGGCAGCAGAATTGACAGAGGATTTAATTAAGCAGCATAGCTAATATCTGTCAATAAGACTTTTGATGCAATATTTGCCCTAGGCAAAAGAACTGTTTTCAGAGTCCAAGAAAATCTAGCTTTTTATTAGAAAGAGAAGTCAGAGAACACAGTGGATCTGATCTCAGAGATGGAAGAGTGAGACAGATTCCCAAACAGTTTCATTAAAACCTGACTCCTTCCCTTCATTCCTCTGATTGTTACTCCCTCCCCTTCCATCCCCATTCTTCAGGGAGCAATCTTATTGAACTGGATGAAATTACCTGTTAAGAGTTCTAGTGACTGGTAAAAATCTTTCCCGGATCCTTGCTGATTTGTACAATGGGTCAAACCAGCAGCATTCAAATGGTTTCCAAAATATATGTGCTCTAAAATTGGGGTGGAGCGGAGAGTAGGAAGAGTCAAGAAGAGCAGAAGCAGAAGTCATGAGGTATGGGCATAAATTCCGTGTCCTGAGCTGCACATGCCTGCCTGCCCCTTCCTGGATGCCTCAACACATACACACTTTCTAACTGGAATTTGAACACTGGAGACCAATCAGGCAGCAACCAGTTCAAGAACTATAAATGAAAGAATGGTAATTAGAGTCTTCCCTTCTCTTAGTGTTGACATTTCAACTCGGATACAAATGGAATACACACATTAGACTGGGGTATATGGTAAAGAGGAATTATGTGGTTGAGGCTGCCAGTGGTCAGTTTGGGGGAAATTTGTTGAAAGTAAAGGAGAGGAAATACTTATCACTCATTTAGCCATTTTCCTCTGAGTGTTTTCAGGAGCTTAATATATGAAGTTAAGTTAAAGAGGGGATCTGAAACCTGACAGAGAGATTCTGGGACCCTTGCTGACAGCTAAGTGAAGCACAGAAAATGGATACATAGGACTACATAGATTTAGAGTTGGAAGGAAGTGCAGAGGCTGTTTAGCTGAGGAAACTGAGGTCCAGAGAGATTGTGACATGTAAGTTCACACAAGTATAAATGGCAGAAGTAGGTACCTTCCCTCCTACAGTCTAAGCCCTTCACCACATATCTTTTTTCTGTTAAAAAATACTATTGCATTGTATTAAAAAGAAATAAGAATCAAGGGCTAATGTGGGTAAGAAAGGTTACTGCGGGAGTATTTGGAGCCTAACAATCTTACCAAAGATCTTAACACTTTGAAGTCCTTCTGGGGTCTCAAGGACCATTTTATTTTTTCCATATAGGTTCAGACCCTTTGGAACTAAATGTGAATTCCCCAGTTTTTGGCGGTTTGCTCTCTGCAATTGGGTAACACGAGCTTTGTTTCCTGAACTATTTCATTCCCCTATGTCCAAACAGGAAAGACTGGTATCCAGGGTTCTCTCATAAAAAAAAAAAAAAAAAAACCAAGAAGCTGTTCACACTTATCTCAACTCCACCAAAATCCTCTTGTGATTTCAGCCTGGGGGTGGGCACACCCTTCCCAGAGTTTAGACCATTCTTGGGCCTTCTATGGAATGGGAGGGGTACAGCCTGATCCTAGGAGATGAGATGGGTTCTGGAATTGCTGCTTATGACTTTACTGATACATCCCTATTGGTTTGGGGGTCATGAAGGTGGGGGACCACAGGCCATTCCAGTGATAGATGGGCTGAGTTCATAAAGAAAAACAGAAAAACAAAACCCAACTCACTCCTAGAACTCCCAGTAGATACTTTGGATTATCCTCTGCCAGTAGGCTGTGCCTGGGAAATGTACAATTCATTTATTTGAGTAAGAACCAAAGGGAACAGAAGGAGAGGGGGTCTTAGTCAGGGGAAACAGTGATGCTGTTTTTTATTGGTTTGGACAAGAAAGTCGCTTCTTAAGTTAGAGTGTTGTGAGGAAGGGATGGAAAATAGTCCATCCACTAGGTCATTCCATCCACCCAGCAGAGATTAGTATAGAAAACTCCCCATAATTCACTTGCATGTTTTTGTTCCAGGGGAATTTAAATGGCAAATGTAATTGACTTCCCATAATTGCCTTAAGGGAGCTTTTTCATACCATTTACCCTCACTCATGTAGAGATATAAATGACGAAAGCTTAAAATTTGGCTAATGTCTACAATGAGGAAAGAACAGTTAGCAAATTCCTGTATTGCATTTCTTGTTAGCCTTCAAAAACAGATTAAGTTAAGACTTTTGCCTCATGAGAGCTATTAAAGTGAATTTGCACTTCATAACCTTGCATTTCACACTAGGGAACTAGGCATAGCAGACACCCTTTCATAGGATAAGAGCTGTAGTAAAGGCATAAAACCTTTCTTTTGGTATAGAACACTAAAGATGTATAAGTTTGTCAATTGTTACTTCCACACTGAAGATTAATTTTCAACCTTGGGCTAGCCATTTAACTTCTCTGGGTTTCAGTCTCCTCATCTGTAAAATAAGTGAGCTAGACAAGATGATCTCTAGTGTTTCTGTCAACTTGAAAATCAGATGATACCAATAAGCCAGAATAAGATCTTTATTTGGAGAAATATATGAATATGTACACTATAACATCATTTTAAAATTAATTCTATGCAACAAAAATATTAAGTAGTTTGATAGTGTTCTCTAGGTACTATAGGAGAAAGTTTAACTAGAGTCCTTCTTCCTTCCCTCCCTTCATCCCTTCCTCCTTTCCTCCTTTCCTTGTTATTTCACACATACACCCTAGTTTGAACTCTCCTTGGTGATGAAAAAAAGAAAAGGAAGACCAGGATTCTGAGAAGTGAAGATGAAGATGTAATGAATTCCAAGACTCTGTGAATGCAAGATACAAGATAGAGAGTTGAGTTTGAGAGAATAATAGTCTGGTTTGTATTTTGTATTTTATCTTAGAACAAAGAGAAGCCATTGAGAGTACATGAACAGGAAAATAACATCGTCAGAACCATGGCTTATAAGGATTATTTTCACAGTAGTGTGTGGGGTGGATTGGAGAAGAAAAATACTGGAAATAGGGATATCCCTTAGAAGGACATTATACTAGTCTAGGTAAAAATTGATTAGGTTCTCAACTGGGGTGATAGCTATATATATATATATATATATATATATATCCCATTTATATATATATATATATATATATATATATATATAAATGGAAATAGATGCAAGAGACAATATGGAGACAGAATGGAGAAGACATGTCTATAGATTGGATAGTATATGGGAGATGAAAGAAAGGAAAGAGTTAAGTAGAATTAGGAAGTTGCCAACCTGGTTGACTTAAAGGATGGTAGTGCCCACCAGAGAAAATATACACACAAAAGAAGCATAAAGGTGGGGTTAAGGAGGACAGACATAGAGAATATATGCTCTTTGTACTTATTAAGGTGAAGGAAGGAGAAAATTATTTCTGCTTTGAATGTAAGATCTGGATGCCTTCAGGATATTTAGGAAGAGATGCTCAGCAGACAACTAATGAACCATTCTTACAATTTAGGAGATGTTTGAAGTATGCATATATAGATATAGGAATGATGATATCAGAGGTGATGCTTTAATCTTTTTGAAGCAGAGATGAGGGAAGATGAGGATTCTCACACTGGATTTATCTGAATTCAGATTAACCTAAGAATAGAAA
Source organism: Dromiciops gliroides (assembly GCF_019393635.1). Taxonomy (NCBI): domain Eukaryota; kingdom Metazoa; phylum Chordata; class Mammalia; order Microbiotheria; family Microbiotheriidae; genus Dromiciops; species Dromiciops gliroides. The sequence goes on from NC_057862.1 coordinate 124,170,146, forward strand.
TATTTTTAGAGTAGAATTGACAATATACTGACAAACTCTTTGAATTCCAGGTTGTCAATGATAAGGTATAAAAAATATTCTTGGCGAAGGGGAAGAGCCAAGATAGCAGAGTAGAGGCAGGAATTCAGCTTAACTGTCCTCATATTCTCCTCCAAACAACATAAAATAATTCCACAAATAGAGTTCTTGAGTGTCAGAGCCAACAAAAGGTCAATGAGTTCCCCAAGAAAAATTCTGTATAACCAGATATATTCACCAGATGAATTTCACCAGACATTTAAAGGACATTTAATTCCAATACTATATAAACTATTGTAAAAATAGGTAAATAAGTTTCACCAAAGTCCTTTGTGTCTGATGACTCAAGTGGAATTCTGATGCCTAAACCAGCAAAAGCAAAAACTGAGAACAAAAACTATAGACCAAATTTCCTAATGAATATTGATGAAAATATTAATAGCAAGGAGGGCGCAGCAATTTATCACAAGTATCATACAATCTGACTTGGTGGACTTTATACCAGGAATAAAGGGCTGGCTCAATATTGGGGGAAAAATCTATCAGCATAATTAACCGTATCAATAAGAACAAAAATAATAAGATTACCTCAAAAGATGCAGAAAAACTTTTGACAAAATGACACTTATTTTTATTAAAACATACTAGGAAGCACAGGAATAAATTAATCTTTCCTTGAAATGATAAGTTGTATCTATTTAAAATCACCAGGAAGCATTATCTGTAATGAGGATAAGCTAGAAACTTTCCCAATAAGATCAGAGGTGAAGCAATGATGTCAATTACCACCACTCTTATTCAGCATTTTACTAGAAATGCTAGCTATAGCAATAAGAAAAGAGAAAGAAATCAAAGGAATTAGCTTTGTTTCTTCGTTGTCTAGTCCATAACTTAGCTGATGGTAAGATGGTATACTTGGATAATCAACTAAAAAAAACTGGTTGAAAAAACAAATTTGCCAATGTTGCTGAATATAAAATAAACTCATATAAACTATCAGCAGTCCTATATGTGCCTATAAAGTTCAGCAGGAAGAGATAGAAAGAAATTTTATTTAAAATAACTGCAAATAAATAACACACTTGGGAGTCTACCTCCCAAGACAAACCTAGTAACTATGTAAACACAACAAAAAAACTCTTTTCACAGAAATATGCAGATTTAAAACTTAAAGAAATATTATTTGCTCATGGTTAGGCCAAGGCAATATAATAAAAATGACAATTCAACCTAAATTAATTACCTTATTTAGTGTCATATGGAACAAACTACCAAAAACTATTTTATAGATCTAGAAAAAGTAACATATCAATCTGAAAGAACAAAAGGTCAAGCATGTCAAGTGAATCAATGAAAATGAAAATATGAAGGAAGGTAGCAGTACCAGATTTCAAACCATTTTACAAAGTAGTGATCATAAATTTTCTGACACTGGCTAAGAATTAGAGTGGTGGATCAGTGGAATACATTAGGTATACAATACACAGTATATTGCTTGACAAATCCTAAGATACTTTTGGGGTGAGGATTGCTCATTTGACAAAAATTGCTGGGAAAACTGGAAAGCAACTTTGGGAGAACTAGGCATAGACCAGTATTTTATACTGTATACTGAGATAATATCAAAATGGGGACATGATTTAGACAGAAAGAATAATATTATAAGCAAATTTTGAGAGCATGGACAATTTTACCCATTAGAACTATGGATAAAGGAATAATTTATGACCAAATAAGAGATAGATAAGATTACTGGACATAAAATGAATAATTTTGGTTACATGAAGTTAAAAGTTTTTGTACAAAAAATCCCAATGAAGCCAAGATTAGAAGGAAAGTAGGGAACTGGGAGGAAAAAACCTGTAGCATGTTTTCTCTCTCTCTCTCTCTCTCTCTCTTTAATTTTTGAGGAGGAACACTCATCTTATTCATTTATTTATTTAGAATTTTCCCCCACCTTACATGTAAAAACAAATTGTAACATTGATTTTTTTTTTTGCAGGGCAATGTGGGTTAAGTGACTTGCCCAGGGTCACACAGCTAGTAAGTATCAAGTGTCTGAGGTCGGATTTGAACTCAGGTACTCCTGAATCCAGGGCCGGTGCTTTATCCACTCTGCCACCTAGCTGACCCCTGTAACATTGATTTTTAAAGCTTTGTATTCCAAATTTTCATCCTTCTTCCCTATTTCTCCCCTTAAGAACTCAAGCAATTCAGTATGTTACACATGTCCATTCGTGCAAAACATGGCAGACAAAAAACTTTAGTAAAAGGAGCTAACAACAACAACAAAACATAGTTCTAAATGTATTGAGGTACCATCAGTTCTTTTCCTGTAGATGAATTGCATTTTTCACTAGTCCTTCAGAGCTGTCTTGCATCATTGAATTGCTAAAATTAAGTAATTTGCAACAGATCATCATACAATATTGCTGTTATTTTGTATACAGTATATTTCACTTTGCATTAGCTCATGTAAATCTTTCCAGGTTTTTCTGATAGCATCCTGCTCATTTTTTATGGTAAACTCTATTTATATAATACTTTAAAGTAAGATTTCCTTGCAAAACACCCATGAGGTTGATTATTGCAACAACAAAAATAGCTAACGTATATAGTACCTTATACCTGACAATGAATTTTCTTCATAATAGCCCAGCAAAGTAAGTACCATCATCATCTTCATCTTCATCATCCTCATCCTCATCCTCATTTTACATTGCTCTTGTTGCTCTTGCCTATTTCAAAATTTCCCCCCAATTATTATTGCTAAATGTGTTTCCCTTCATCCTATTTGTTCCCCATGATATTTACTCTTCTTACCTTTTTTTATCCTATCCATCCTCAAAAGTGTTTTGCTTCTGAAAGGCCTTCCCCAAATCTGCCCTCCAACCCTCCCCCCTTATCCCCTTCTCCTCCCACTTCCCCAAAGGGTAAGATATATTACTATACTCACTTGAGTATGTATATTATTCCCAATTTGAGCCAATTCTGATGAGAGTAAGGCTCATTCACTCCCCCTGCTCCTCCTCCATCTTCCTCTCCACTCTGTAAGCTTTTTCTTCTTTCTTTAATGTGAGATACTTTGCCCCATTCTACCTCTCCCTTTGCCTTTATCCAAGTACAATCCCCACACCCCTTAATTTTATTTTAAAGATGTCATCATGGGGAAGCTAGGTGATATTCTGGAAGGCAAAGGAATTGGGATTACAACCCAAAATCACCTACCCAGCAAAACTGGAATAATCTTTTAGGGGAAAAATGGGACCTCAATGAAAAAGAAGATTTTCAGGCATTTGTGATGAAAAGACCTGAGCTGAATAGAAAATATGAGTTTCAAATATAAGACCCTAGAGAAGAATAGAAAGATAAATAAGAAAAAGAAATTATGAGGGATGTTAAAAGGTTAAACTGTTTACATTCCTAAATGGTAAGATTATACTTCTTTTTTTTTCTTTTTCTTTCTTTTTTTTTTTTTGTGTGTGTGGCAATGGAGGTTAAGTGACTTGCCCACGGTCATCACACAGCTAGTAAGTATCAAGTGTCTGAGGCCAGATTTGAACTCAGTTCCTCCTGAATCCAGGGCCAGTGCTTTATCCACTGCACCACCTAGCTGCCCCAAAATGATACTTCTAACTCATAATAACTTTCTTAGTATTAGGGCAGCTGAAAGGAATATAATTATACAGAGGGCACAGGTGTGAATTGCATATGAAGGGATGATATCTGTAAAGCATTTGTTTGTTTATCATTTTTTTTGTGGGGCAGTCAGGGTTGGGGGACATGCCCAAGGTCATGCAGTTGGGGAGTGTCTCATGTCTGAGGCTGGATTTGAGATTGGGTCCTCCTGGGTCCAGGGCATGTGCTTTGTCTATTGTGTCACCTAGCTTCCCCATCTCATCAGAATTGGCTCAAAGATGGAATAACATATAAGGACTTTATCATAGATAATATTGCAAGCAGCCAGAAAGCTCTCCATTTCTTGACTTTTAAATCCTTCTATAGAGGGGTCTTGCCTCCAGGCTGCACTGTCCCAAGTTTCAGGGGGTCCCAAGTGGATTGATTTAAGGAGAAGCAGTTTCTTCAGTACCATGGCCTGTACTCTGGTCTGTAAATAGCCCAGACTTGCTTGCTTCTTAACCCCAAAACAGAATTTTCTCACTATGGTTGGTAGCTTCAGGTGTGCCTACACCCATCCCCAACCTGGGCCCACCACTGAAGACTGCTTCCTGGTTCCCAGCATGGGCAAGACAATTGAGTTCTGCCTCAGCACCAGCAGTGACCCCTGTAATCTCCATGGCTCCCCCATGCCAACTGCTCAACCCTTTCACCAGACTGCGATCTGAGTTTCAGAAGTAGCCACAGCTGCAGCCAATTCTAAAGCTCCAGAGGTCTCTTTCTCTGATGCGGCCTGCCTGGGGCTAGATCTGTGTTGGTGTGGTCCATGTCTGGTTTCCACTCTCATCCTGGTACAACAGACCTTTCCAACCGACCTTCTAAGACCTCTTTGACTGGAAAATCATCTCACCCTATCCTTTTGTGAGTTCTGCTGCTCCAGGAATTGTCTTATGGCCTTATTTGGAGGTTTTGGGAGTGATTGTGTGGGGAGTGTTGAGAAGTTACTGCCTTTCTTCTGCCATCTTGGCTCCACCTCCCTTAAGTCCTGTAACATGTTTTCTATGCTAAAGTCCTTATATCACATATAAGGACTGAGTCAAATTCACAAAAATTAAGAACCATTCCTCAACTGATAAATGGTTAAAAGAAATGAATAGGAAATTTTTAGAAGAAATAAAAACTATCTACAAGCATATAAAAATGTTCTAAATCACTTTTGATTAAAGAAATTCAAATTAAACCAAATCTGAGGTACCACCTCACACCTAGCAAATTGACAAATATGCTAGAAAAGGAAAATGACAAATGTTGGAGGGGATGTAGAAAAGTAGACATTCCAATACACTTTGGTTGGATTTGTGAATTGATTCTACCAGTTTGGAGAATAATTTGGAACTATGCCAAAAGGGCTATAAATTATGCACATCCTTTGATCCAGCAATGCCACTACTAGGTCTGTATCACAAAGAGATCAAAGAAAAAGGATAATGACCTATATGGACAAAAATATAGCCATTCTTTTAGCAGTGGCTAAGATCTGGAAATCTAGGGGATCCCCATCAATTGGAGAATGGTTGAACAAGTTGTGGTAAATGATTGTGATGGAATTCTATTGTGCTATAAGAAAGAATTTGTAGAATGACTTCAGAAAAACACATGGGAAGACTTATATTAACTGATGCAAAGTTAAATAAGCAGAACGAAGAGAAAATTGTACAAAATAACAGCAATACTGTATGATGTTCAACTGTGAATGACACAGCTCTGCTCAGCAATATAATGATTCAAGACAATTAAGATGGACTTATGATGAAAAAATGTTATTCATCTCTAGAGAAAGAACTGAAGTCTGAATTCAGGTTGAAGCAACTTTTTTCACCTTCTTTGTTTTTCTAGTTTTTCCCCGTCAACATGGCTATTGTGAAAATATGTTTTGTATGATTTCACTTGTATAATTGATATCACATTTCTTGGCTTCTCAATGGATAAGGGGAAGATTTTGGAATTCATTTTTTTAAAAAGACTGTTAAAATAAATAATAAATTTATTAAAATGAAAATAAAACCATTTTTTCTTGTTACAATGATATTTTTAGAGTGGAAGGGGGTCTTACATGTGACTTTCCTAGCAAGAATCATAGTCCCATATGCTGTTTATATAATCTAGGGTGCAGACTGTTTTTTGGGGAATTTGAAAATAGACCTGTGGTGAAGTCATCTGATTGAGAACTGATGACTGCAGCTGTCTCTCAACTCCCTGTTTGTACCCCACCTACCATGCTGCTGGAAGCAAATGGAGCAGAATTTCTCCATACTGCAATCACTGTCTTTCTCAACTATAGACCCCAGGCAAACCAATATCTGCAAATAATTAAACACTGTATTTCTGATTTAGCTGTGATTAATGGTGGGAAACAGTTGATGTCTACAGAAATCCAGTTGGCTATGCTGCAGTTGCAAGTGGTCTCTCATTGTTCTGGCTGGAATTTATGCTCTTCCCCCTCCATTTCTTGTTTTTTTTCCAAGTGACTTATAAATTGGATCCAGCCATGTGATATACAAACATTGTCCCCAAAGATGGTTTGAGTTTGCTCTGGGCTCAGAATGACTTATTAGTGTGAAGCCAAACTTGTTTAAGATTTTCTTCCTTAGTGCCACACAATCTGGAGCAACATTTTCCAGTTTCTTTAGTTGCTTCTGACACTCAGAGCATTTTGGTTCCCCTTAAACCATTCCAGGAACCTGCCTCTGTCCTTTGATCATTATCACTGATGGATTGGCTCTGTAACACTCTGGGCCAAGGAATGTCCCAATACCAACAACCAAAAGCTATGGATAGTTTGCAAATTTTCACAAACCACTAAGCGTCCTGTTAGCTCAATGGCCCCAGTGCTACTGTATCACCAATTCCCTCTCTCCTGCCATACCCCACTATGACAATATGCTGTGGTTATGCCTCTTGCAAACTTCCTAGCTTTTTTGTTTATACTTGTGGAAAGCACAGAGGACCAGAAGTCAAGAAAACTGACTTTGAATACTGGCCCTGATATTTACTAGTCATGTTATCATAGGGAAGAAATTTCACATTTATGAGCCTTAGTTTCCTCACCTATAAAATGGGTTCATAATTGTACTACTTACCTCACAGGGTTGTTATGAGGGTAACACTCTGTAAATCTTAATATACTATATAAATTTGTTGATGTTTGTAATCATATGTGAAAAGACTGATTCAGAATTATGAGTATATTGAAGAATTCATTAGTCAAGAAGCATGCATGAAGTATCTAATATTTGGTAGGCTCTATTTGCTAGGAGTTGGGTTGCAAGTATTAAAATGGAACTATCCCTGCTCTCAAGGGGAAGCCCAGGGTAGGTTGTAATGGCCTATATCTTATTTTTAGACCTCTTTTTTCACCTTTCACTTATAGACATAATTGTATTTAAATTCAATGAATATTTGAGTTCCTATTACTCACCAAAGGCAATGTTGGGCTCCATAGAGATGGTACGATGCTGATGAATCTCTTCTCTCAAAGTGTTCATAGTACAGTGGGTAAGGAAAATAAGCACAGAAATAACAATCAGGGGCATCTAGGTGGTGCATTGGATAAAGCACTGGCCCTGGATTCAGGAGGACCTGAATTCAAATCCAGCCTCAGACACTTGACACTCAATAGCTGTGTGACCCTGGGCAGATCACTTAACCCCCATTGCCTGGCAAAAACAAAATAAACAAACAAAAGAAATACCAATCATAAAAAGGTGAATGGAAGTACTCTTAGTTCAGTGGCCCCAATATTACTATAACTATTTAGTGCTCTTTGAAAAGGTGTGGTGGAGTCAGGAAGACCTGAATTCAAATTTTCAGACAACCAGCCCCTGTGTGACCCTGAACAAGTCATTTAACCTCTCTCAGCTCCTATTTCCTTATCTGTAAAATGGGTATGATAATAGCACTTATTTCTTAAGGTTGTTCTATGGATTAAAAGTAGTATAAAGTGCTTTGCAAACCATAACATTTTATCAATGCTATTCATTAGCTATTATTATTATTATTATTAAACAGATTATGGTAATACCACAAAAAGGCAAAGAAAAAGTTTTATGAAGGCTGAGAGGAAGGAGAGAGAATCTCTAAATTGTGCATTATTGGAGGTGGGATAGGGTGTCTTGCAAAGCTACATGGGGGTTTTGGACTTCAAAGTGGGCTTCTAGTACAGCATCCCCTGTTCAGGGAGTTGAGAACTAAATAGTGGCAATAATGACTTACATCTCTACATTGTACTCCACACTTTATATAGATTTCCTTCCTCACAACAACTTTGTGCCATAGGTCGTGCAAATGTTAGTATCTTTGTTTTATTGATAAGAAAACAGTTTCTCAAAAAGTGAACATACCTGCCCAAGGTCTCAAGGTTCAACAAGTAAAGGGAAAAGGTAGTTCTAGAAGTTGGTTCTACTCACCCTATGTTCAGTGATTTTTTTTCCAATGTATGAACTAAAATGCAGGGGTAAGAATAATCATACAGCATGAAGATATAGAAAGTAGTTGGTTTGGGTAAAATATGGAGCATATTCAGGGCAGGAATTAAAGAAGAATGTGTGAGTTTAAAGTGAAATAGAGTTGTGAATTTTATTCTGAGGAGTTTGGAATACATTCTTTTGGTAAAATGAAGTTATTAAAGGTTTTCAGTCAAATAGTGAAAAATGGTGAGGGCAGTGGGAATGGAAAGGAAATGAGAAAGACACCATTATGGAAGTGGATTCCATAGGATGTGATGAATGAATGCAAGAGTGGATGAATGTAGAGGGGCAGTAGGGGGAATGATAAGAAAAGAAAAAAAAAGGTGGAAAATGGAAGGGGAAATGAATGACTCTGGAGCTTCAACCATGAAGTTCTGGAAGAATGGTGGCATAATCCTGTATAAATTTACAAAATACAAAGTAAAATAATTTTATCTATCCACTAACACAATAAATCTTACAACTTTTTATAGCTTTATGAAACTTTTAATATTCATTATGTCCTTATGTTTCAATGATTTATTTTTACAAAGTTTGTAATTGAGTCTACAAGATTTTGACACATTACTTAATTCATCATGAAATCATACATCACATTGAATATTAAGTATACCTTCAAAGAAGTTTCTTTTTAGTCTAGCCATTATTATATCTCATGGGTTTAAAATGGGTTTAATTGATTTGCTAAGTTCAAAGATGATTGAAATTTTTATCTTTATATCTTGGGTAATTTTCTTAATTTTTCATGATGTATGGGTGCAAGGTTATATTGTAGTTTTATGCTTTTATTTGAGAATTTCTGTAATTCCAGAATAATTTTGTTTCTCAGGACATCAATATATTTACCAGAAGTCATCAGTTAGTAAATGAAAATAAAACTTTCAGAACCACCAGAGGTACAGAGCCAGATCTTACAGATTTATCTGAACTTTTGACAACAATTTTAATATGGCTTTGAATGAAAAAGTGAGTTTAATTGATGAAAAAAATACCTATTGTCCTCAATATTTATTAATCTAATATTCACATTTTCTTATCCATGAAAATCATTTTAACTGGTCTCCTTGCTGTTTTTTTTTTTTTAATTTCAAGAAGGTTTCACTGCAGAACAATTGACAACAACCTCTCTAAGTATGTTTGACAGTCTTTGCTTATTTTCTGAGGATTAATGAAGCTGTTTGAAAGTAATAGTTGCTCAGTTCTTGGTAGTTTTAAAACTTTTATCTTAAACTACATTTTCCTTTGGCAATGGTACTGGAGTGGTTTGCCATTTCATTCTCTAGCTCATTTTAGAGATGAGGAAAAAGTGACTTTCCCAGGGTCACACAGCTAGTAAGTGATTGAAGTCAGATTTTAACTCAGGAAGATTCTTCTTGATTCCAAGCCCTATCCTCTGTACCACTTCATTCTCCCCAAATTTAGTCGTGGATATGTTCAGTTTTGAAGTAATGTGATAAATAAAGATGGGGGCAGACATCCAGTAGCCAGTTAGAAATTTGTGATTGGAAGTCAGTGAGAGAAGTTTGGACTAAAGATATACACAGTCAGGTTGTATGTATATGTATATGTATATGTATATGTATATGTATATGTATATGTATATGTATATGTATATGTATATGTATATGTATATGTATATGTATATGTATATGTATATGTATATGTATATGTATATGTATATGTATGTGTATGTGTATGTGTATGTGTATGTGTATATGTATGTGTATGTGTATATGTATATGTATGTGTATATGTATATGTATGTGTATATGTATATGTATGTGTATATGTATATGCATGTGTGTATGTGTATGTGTATGTGTATGTGTATGTGTACATGAATGTGCATATGCATGGATATATGTGTGTACACACATATACATATAATATGTAAGATGTAATATTTTGTATAACAGATCATAGCATGCATATATATACATAATAATCATCAAACAAAATATATGGGTGTATGTGATGTGATCATCATCATCAACATTTGGGGAGTGAGTAAGATCCTGGGTGGGGAAAATGTAGAAGGAAAATGGAAGAGAATCAAAAACAGAATTCTGGGGAGCATACATTAAGAGGATAGAAGATGCCAAGTAGCAGTTGTCAAAAAGGTGAAAGGAACATCTGGGTACTCCTGTCTCATAGAATTGAGGAGAAAATGTCGAGGAGGAGATGATCAAAAGTCTCAAATGCTACGGAGAAGTTGAATAAGATAACTTCAATAGGGAACAATAGTGAAAAATAAAAGTCCTGGATTTTGTGGTCTGAGGAACTGCATGTATTAAAATCCTTGTTCTATTTATTACTTCTATAACTTTTATAAGTCATTTAACTTATTAGTACCTTAGTTTCCTTGTGGTAAAAAACAGCATACTACTGAAACGACTTTTGAAGGACCACCCTTTTGGGGAGGAGACCGTAACAAATAGCCATGAGCCTGCTGCTGCCCGGGAGAGTGTGGCCAAGCTCTCTGTACTTCCGGGACGCCAACTTAAAATGGAGGGTAGAATGGAAGTTGGCTCTCTGTCTCACACACTCTGGCTTCTGAGTTTAGCGGTGACAGCATGTTCTGGTGATCGACTCTGGTTAGGTCTGGCAGGAAGTTTTGGTATTCAGTGAGTTTTATAAAAGAATAGACTAAGCTTAGATCTAAGACTATTCATTTGTATTTATACTTTCCTATTTCCCTAATTGGTATTACCTGTTTGTTGTCTAAACAATAAAGGCTAATCTCTCACTGATTAAAGCTCAGAGGCTTCTTTTCTTACTGGTCTGGGAGATATATGAAGGGAAAAGTTAAAGAGGGAGTTTATCAATTTTAAATCTCACATCCTAATCTACAAAATAAAGGAGTTGTGTGTCATAATTAAAAAAATATCCTCTCCCCTGAAAACCTAGAAGATTTCTATGCTCAAAGGATATTTTTCTGGCAATTAGGAAGTCCTGGATCATATTGTAATACAGCTGTTTCAGTCATGTGATGACAATGGAAGCCATGCTGCACATAGAAAAGAAGGAGAGGCGGTCTCTTGACTCACTACCATGAGAGACAATATATTTCATTAACTTATTTCTAGGACCTTCTTTAGTTTTTTCAGTTACTCAAAGTTCAATTTCCTTTACTGATATTTTCATTGACATTGTTATAGTCACTGTGTATTTTCCCCCCACAGTTTTGCTTATTTTTATCTGAATCCATTCATAGTTATATTTCATGTGTCCTCAAGTTGCAAATTTCTTATTGTACAGTAATATAGACATTTATATGCATGCATCCCTGTATGTTTATGTAGCCATATATATGTATATACAACGTAACTATACACACATACATACTTATGTAACTATATAGAAAAAGAAATCTATCTGGGTGTGAATATATATGCATATACATGCACGTATATATATACATATATGTGTGTATACATGCACACATAGATATATTATTCTTTTGTTTTCATTTCCCAATTCCTGAGGATCCACTTTATTTCTGTTTTTTTGCACTGAAGGAGTTAAGGCTTAATGCACATTTGGATGAACTATCCTCGACAAGTAGGACAAGTATTTTTCTTCAGAGATTATGGAGACAGACAATGGTTGGGGAGTAGGAAGATAGTAACATTTAAGGCAGTAGAAAGATAGGTAAGAAACAGAAATTTTTTATGATCCCTCCTTTCTCAGTAAAGAGAACCAAGGTAGTCTATTAGAAGGAAAGAACTGAAAATAAAATTAAAAATGTTTTAAAAGTCAGGAGATGCAAGACAGGTAATGGTTAGGGTTAAGGCATTGAAGAGAGCTGCTGAAATACATTGCAGGGAATGTAATAAAGGGGCACCAAGAATGAGGTGAAAAGGGTAAACCACAATGAGGGAGGGCCAGACAAGCTGAAGTTAGTTTTAATTAGTAGTAGGCTAAATTAGCATGGTGTTTTGCTGTTCCAAAGTAAACCTGGTAACCCAAGACAAGGAGAGGTGGGCTCAAATACTGAATGTTAACCAACAAGGCCATTAGTAAGGTAGGAGCTGCAGGGAGGAAGGAGGGAGTATCTATGATTCTTGGAATCCTATTTGTCTCAGTGGATGATCCATCTTGCTAGATTTTGATTTATAGCTTTCAGATGCAGGAGAAGGAGGACAGTAGAGCAGGTAGAGATGAATTTATATCTGTAAAGTTTTTGTTAAGATAAACATGTCAGTGTCAACTATTAGCATTATCATTACTATCATTATTTTGATTGGAGTCACTACTGGTGTTTGGGAAGGATAGTAGCTTCTTTCCCAATTCAGCAAATTTCCCACCCTAAATGCTATGTTATTCACATTAATGTTGAGGTAAGATTCAGATTTAGGTGTGTATCTGGAGTAAGGGAGGAAAGATTTGATCAAAAACCAATTTAAGAAAACTTTCAAAAATCAAATGAAATTAAGCTGAGCACTGCATCTCCTATCTGTGATTGAGGCAGCTTGCCCATCACTTAAGGGCAGTCTCTCTCAGCCAATCACAGAATCATCATTTCTTGGAGGAGGAAGCTACCTTAGAGAAACTTGATTTTCATATTCCCAGCAGCATGGCATGGCTTATAGAGAGATAGCCTTAAAACTATGAAGATCTAGGCTTTAGTCCAACATTTGAAATTGTAGCATTGAGCACAGCACCTGGCATATAAGAAGTGATCCTGGGCCCACTAGTCTAACCTTTTACCTTTCAGAAATTCACTAAAATTATAACTTGTAGAGAAGGTGCCAACCTGCAACGATAGAGGATATTTCCTCACACTAGAGTTTCCTACACCAAAGAAATCAGACATTTAATCCCTATCCTTATCTCCCATTCTATAAATGAGGAAATGGGCCCCGAATTACGAAGTGACTTACCTAAAGTCACAAAGTAAGTTAGTGGTAGAACTATAACCAGGACCCATATCTTTCAAATCCCAGTCCCATGATTTTTTGACAAAAGAATTGTTGATACAACACAAAATTAGAGGGTGGACAAAAAACAATCTTCCAAGCCTTGATTAAAACAAAATTCCAACCGATTTATTTTTCTTTAGCGCTTAAGTGTTACAGTGAATAGAGAGCAAGGCTTGGAGTGAGGAAGGACTGACTTCAAATCCATCCTTAGACACTTACTAGCTGTGCCACCCTGGGTAAGTTACTTAACCCCATTTGCTTCAGTTCCTCATCTGTAAAATGAGCTGAAGAAAGAACTGGTAAACTACTCCAGAATCTCTGCCAAGAGTCACAAAGAATTAGACATGACTAAAACAACCTAGCAACTGAGCATCCCTTTCCTGCAAAGAAGTACAAAGTTTCTGATTTCTCTGGAAGGAAAGGCAGCGCTGATCAGTATTGTTCCAGTGGTCCATGCTGGAAGATGCCCCAATGATGATGTGTGATAGATTGGTGGCTGCATTGTGAAACACTGACTGTTCATTTGTGCCCGACTGCTGTGCAATATCTCAATTTGCCCTTTGGAAAAGAGGTGTATCACTGAAGTGGCCAAAACAGGAGGCCTTGAGGATGGTGCCTCTAGTGTGCTTATCCAGGGAGATCTGCCCCCCATTTAAAAACACCCATCCATGACAGAAAGGAAAATAAAAATAAAGGGCCTCTTATAAAATTATTACCCCCTCATTTAAGTCAACAGCAGTGATACCATGATAGAAGCCAGCAGTTATGTCACATTGTTTTATCACTCTAATTACATCAAGAACACAGTAACTGTCTGGGAGAGATAAGATTAAAGGAAGCAGAGCCCTTCTGAAATTTCCAATAGTTGGCACCTGGATTTATGGACTGATTTTGTGTTTGGACATTAAGTTCAATTACTTTTCTTTAGCTCTGAAGAGTTGTGTCGCCCAGCGAAATATCATCAGATGATCCCTCTGCAAACTCTCCTTTTCTGTAATTTGGCTCTTCTCCACTGTGACAACAGTGTTCAGAGTCAAGGAGGCTATAAAAGACAGAGACTCTATGTCTCCTCTCCCTGTCCTTGTCAGGGTGGAATGATAGGGCCATACCTCTATTCTTCCTGCTCTTAATCTTGCTCCTTTGGGAAGCTCTGTGTAAATAATCAGGACATTATAGTGGAACACGTAGTGCTCTAACCACGGTCCAACCCTGGTTATGATTAACCTTCGGGAGACAGAAGATGTTAGTTCTAGTCCCATTGGTACCACTTACTAGACAAAAGACCTTGGGTAGATCATCTTACTGTCTTTCATTTATTCCATTCTGTCTATCTCTTTCTCAGTTTCATCATGTGTATGTAATAAATGCATAGGCAGCTGGTAAATTCCTGTAGTGTGATATTCTCTCAGAGAATGAGCTCATATGTCCTATCACACAAGTGAAACTCCAGCCAAGGGGCTCAAATTAGCTCAGCATGCAATATCTGAGTTAACCACCAGATGATGCTCTACTTGAGTTTCCTGACAAGGCTTCTTTCAGTCAATCATGTAGCAGATGCCTATGTCCTAGCCAACATATACCATTCTGAAATAGCACTCTAGCTGTGGAAGAGTGCTCAGGCCTGCAAAAAACCCAAACTGAACTCTGTTCCCATTACCCCATCCCAACCATCTCCATCAGGGCACTAATGTGCTCTTGATTTAAAAAATATTATTTTCTAACTCCTTGTTGATCCAAGCAAGTCCCAGCCTAATCCAGAAGAAGTAATATAAATTAAATATAAAAAGTTAGTTCTATATATTTTTGGTTCATTGGCACAAACATAAAATATTGCAGATTATCAGGTCTCTTTCCAGAGTATCCATAGATTTTAGTGACATACTATGAGATTACATAACTTTAATAAGATGGAATTAAAATGGGAAAAAAATGTTTCATCAAACATGTTGCAGTGGAAGATAGATTGAATATGGAGTCATAAAACTTAGCTTCAAATCTTAATTCTGCCAATTAATACCTCTGTGATCATGGGCAAGTCTTTTCATCTCTGTGCTTTAGTTTCCTCATGTGTAGTGGGATTAGATGACCTCTAAAATCTTCTTCAAATATAAATCTATTATCCTATAAAATTCTTCCATATTATTACCCTCCCTCCTCTCAGATCTTTGGTGCCAATTAGAATGTTTCTCAAGTATGTGCACCAAGAATAGTAAAGAAGAATGGGGAAGAAGGAGGGAAGAGAAAATGACTTGTACAACATCATCCAGGTAGTGAGCAACTGGGCATGGATTCAAAGCCATGTCCTCCAACAAAACAGTAGATCTGTTATTTCTATTTCATATCAGAACCTCTTTTCTGGTTCATATCATAGCCCAACTATATCTAAACTTTTGTGGCTCTTGTTCAAATCCACAAATCATTGATAAAAGTGGGAGCCCCTATCTAACATGCTGAGAACCTTCTTCTAAATCTCTTGACATTGTGTTGATACCAATGTGTTCCCATGGGCTTCCCATTAGTTATTCTGGCATCTTGCTACCTGATTACTTAGTTTTCATTTCCTGTAATATGTCTCTCTGAGAATAGATACCCCATCCACCAATTCCCTCATGCAATTATTTAATAATTTTTTTCAGCCTATACTACACAGCATGAATATCTTTACTGCTCTTTGGTTGGGCTGCAGCCTTAATAATTTTTTATGTTATAGTATCCTAAGACTTTTAGACATAGAATATCAGTGATAGAATATTAAACGTTATGTGAAATAATTTAAGAAGAGCTTTGGAAAGCAAATTAGAAATCATATAATCCATAAATCTAGACCTAGAAGAGAACTTAAAGGTAATTCATTTAAACCTTCATTTTATAGATGAGTAAACTGAGGTAAAGAATACTTAAAGGACATGTTTACAGCCCACAGGTTATAAATACCAGGGCAAGGATTCAAACTCAGTTCTTGTTATTCTAATTTCAGGGCTCTTCCCACAGCATCTCACCATATGGTCTTGCTGTTCAGTCATTTTCCAGATGTTTTCAAGTCTTTATTGCCCCATTTGGGGTTTTCTTGGCTAATATACATGAGTGGGAGTTCTGCGGTAGAACCAAGATGGTAGAGGAAATGCAGTGAGCTCTTGAACTCACAAAACAATCACTCCCAAAACTCTAAATAATGCCATAGGACAATTCCTGGAGCAGCAAAATCCACAGAAGAATGTGCTGAGGTAATTTTCCAACCAAGAATGGCTTGGAAGGTTGGAAGGAGGGAGCTGCTGTGCCAAGACAGGAATGGAGCCCAACCCCATAGTCACGTTGACACAGATCCCAGCCTTGCCAGAAAAAGAGATCGCTAGAGCTTCTGAATCAGCTGCAGCACCAATGTTGTCTGGAACTAAGCTTATGGTCTGGTGAAAGGGCTGAGCCCTTGGCGGGGGCAGGGGGGATTCCAGGGTCTCTGCTAGTGCTGAGGTAGAATGTGGGTTTTTCATCCCTGCTGAGAACCAGGAGATAGACCTGAGTAGCAGTGGCCCATGTGGGGAAAGGGCACAGGCTCATCGAATCTGAAAACCATAGCACAAGGAGTTTTGCTGTCTGATTGATTAGTGAGTTGTCCTGGGGCTATCTGCATACTAGGGAACAGGCCAGACAAGTGAAGAACCTGTCCCTCCCTGAAGCTTGGGACAGTGCAGCCTGGAAACAGTGTCCCACTTTAAGCAGCTAAAAGTCAAGTAAAAGAAAGGCAAGGTGAGAAGACAGAGAAAGGTGAGCACCATAGAAAGTTTCTTTAGTGACAAGGAAGATCAAGATGCACCCTCAGAGGAAGATATCAATATCAGGGCCCTTATATATAACGCTTCCAAGAAAAATATAGACCATAGAGAAGCTCAAAAAGAACTTAGAAGATAAAGTTAGAGAGGTAAAGAAAAAAATGGAAAGAGAAATGAGGTTGATGCAGGAAAGACATAAGAAAAAAGTCAATAGCTTGAAAAGCCAATGGAAAAGGAGATACAAAAGCTCTCTGATGAAAATAATTGCCAAAGAAATAGTATTGAACAAATGGAAGCTAGTGACTTTATGAGAAACCAAGACACAAAAAGCAAATCTAAATGAATAAAAAATAGAGGGCAATGTGAAATATCTTCTTGGAAAAAACTGCTGACCTAGAAAATAGATCAAGGAAAGATAATTTGAAAATTATTGGACTACCTGAAAACCATGATCAAAATAAAAGATTAGACATTATTTTCGAATACATTGTAAGAGAAAATTGCTCTGATATTCTAGAAGCAGAAGGTAAAATAGAAATTGAAGGAATCCACCAATCACCTCCTGAAAGAGAAACCAAAATGAAAACTTCCAGGAATATTATAGCCAAATTCCAGAGCTCCCAGGTCAAGGAGAAAATATTGCAAGCTGCCAAAAGAAAGAATTCAAGTACTGCAAAGCCCCAGTCAGGATAGCACAAGATCTAGTAGCTTCTACATTAAAGGACCAGAGGGCATGTAATATGATATTCCAGAGGGCAAAGAAATTGAGATTACTACCCAGAACCACTTATCCAGCAAAACTGTTTATATTCTTTCAGAGGAAAAGATAGGACTTCAATGAAAAAGAGAACTTTGAGGTATTTGTGATGAAAAGACCTGAACTGAATGGCAAATTTGACTTTCAAATACAAGACTCTAGAGAACCATAAAAAGTTGCAGTTAGGTGACATGTTTAGAGTTTTGAAGTGGGTGACTATCTTGTGTCTGAGGTCAGATTGGAGCTTAGGTATTCCTGGGTCCAGGGCAGATGCTTTGTCCACTGTGTCACCTAGCTGCCCCAAGATAACATATTTAGGGTAAAATTGAGGGGTAAGAGGAATGCACTGGCAGAGAGGGAAGGGGAGAGGTAGCTTGGGGTGAGATCCCACATGCAAGAAACAGGAAAGGGCTTGTGGAGTGGGGGAAGAGATGGGCGGGAGCAGGGCAGTAAATGAACTTTGCACTCATCAGAATAGGCTCCAAGTCCTTAATCTCATCAGAGTTGGCTCAAGGAGGGATTAACACACACACCCAATTGAGTAATCTATTTAAACTATGCAGTAAATGAGCCTAACAGTCATCAGAATTGGCTCAAGAAGGGAATAACATACATTCTCAATTGGGCAGAGTAATCTATCTAACCCTGCAGGAAAATAGGAGGGGAAAGGGATAAGGGGGGGTGGTAAAGGAAGGAAGGGTAGATTGGGGGAGGGGACAGTCAGAAGCAAATCGCTTTTGAAGAGGGATAGGGTGAAAGAAGATAGATAATAGAGTAAATATCATGGGGAAGGGAATAGAATGGAGGGAAACAGCTAACAATAGTAATTGTGAAAAAGAAAAAAAGGGGGAAAATTTTACAAAACAATATTTATAGCAACTCTTTTTGGTGGCTAAGAGCTGGAAATCAAAGGGATCTCCATCTATTGGTGAATGACTGAAGAACCCGTGGTATATTATTGTAATAGCATATTATTGTGCTATAAGAAATGACTAGCAGGATGATTCCAGAAAAACCTGGAAAGACTCATATGAACTGATGTATCTTGAAGTGGGCAGAACTGGGAAGACATTGTGCACAGTAACAGCACTATTGTTCTATGAGCAATTGTGAATGACTTAACTACTCTCAGCAGTACAATGATCTAAGATAATCCCAAGGAACTAATGATGAAGCACATTATCCACTTTCAGAAAAAGAACTGATACTGATTAAACACAGACTAAAAAAAAAAGATCACTTGTGGATTGTACATACATAACTTATATCAGATTGGTTGCTGTCTTGTGGAGGGAGGGAGAAAAAATTGCAACTCTAAATCTTATGAAAATGAATGCTGAAAACTACCTTTACATGTAACTGGAAAAAATAAAATAAATGTTGAAAAAAATTGTACATTAGTGGTTTGTCATTTCCAGCTCATTTTACAGATGAGGAAACTGAGGCAAACAGGGTTAAGTGACTTGTACATGGTCACACAACTAATAAGGGTCTGAGGCCGGATTTGAACTCAGGAAAATGTTTTCCTGACTCTAGGCCTAGCACTCTATCCACTGTGTGGGCTAGCTGTTTTCCCTCTCCCCCCGACAAATGTAATGTGATCCAACTTCAATATAAAAATGAAAAACACATGCCCAGAGATATTGAATGATTACCCAAGGTCACACAATTATCTTCAGAGCTGAGACTGGGTTTTTTTCCACTATAATATAATGCTATTGTCTTTAAACCAGGAGATGGCTGACTTCTATTATAATCTCACTGCTTACTCTTTGCTCATGTTGGTAAAGGATCTCCATTTATCATCAGAATGGCCACCCATGTGTACCCTATCTTCAAATTGCTCTCTGAGCTTGGACCCTAATTTAATAGCCAGAGGACATGTGGCAATGACCTCCATGTTCGATACTTTTAAGGTGAGGGAGGGAGCAAAACAACTACCCTTCAAAAACAAACTTAATGTGAAAATCTTTGAATTCACCTGTGGCTGACATAGTTCTTCCTTTGGTGTGGCTCCAGAGCTAAGTAAGAACAATGGGTGGGATTAAAAAGAAACAGATTTAACACTGAAAAGGAGACAAGGGGCAGCTAGATGGCACAGTGGTTAAAGCACCGGCCCTGGATTCAGGAGTACCTGAGTTCAAATCCGGCCTCAGACACCTGACACTTACTTACTAGCTGTGTGACCATGGGCAAGTCACTTAACCCCCCCATTGCCAAAAAAAAAAAAAAAAAAAAAAAAAAAAAAAGAGGCAAAATTCCCAACAATTAGCACTATTAAGATGTCAAGGAATTGTCCTGGGAAGTAGCGGGTTCAGTCCCACTGGAGGAGGCTGGATGGTCACTTTGGGGGGACTTCCAGCTCTAAAATTCTCAGATTGTATGTCCTTTAGTCCCTGGAAAATGTGTGCAAATAGGAGTATGAAGATGAAAACAAATGCAAACTTCTCTCTTTATTGCTTTCACCCTTTTTTGTCCCTTTTCTCCTAAGGGTCACCTCCCTTTTTCCTTCCAACTGCCTTTCTTGGAGGTGCTGTGATAAAGGGTGAGGTGGGCCCAGACAGATTGAAGTCCCTTCCTCTTTGGAGGGTACGTGGGGCCAGAGGGCTTCCTCAGAGCCCTGTGAGATCTGTCCAGTGGGATCCTCCACAATGTGTTTGCCTGTTTGATCTAGCAGAGGCCTGTCCCATGCCCTCCTCTGTGGAGTGAGGGCAATCAGGATGCCCTGGCTTCTGACATCCCAGGTGACTTGGCTTTTATGCTCAAAGAATTCATCAGAATCCTGCCCCCGGCACCATTCTCTTTGTGCTGGATTTCTGCAGTGGGAGCACGTCTCTCTGGCTCTGGCATCAATGCTTCTGCTGCCCATAAAAATCTTAAATCAATAGGAAGATTGTGGCCCTGACCTTGGGAAGGGCCTTCGTGGTTGGGCAATGAGGAGCCTGCAGTTCATTCTCTAAGACTGTCTGATTTGCAAGCACTAAATCCAGGGCCAGGAAACAGGACCCTTGCTTCAAAAGGCAGGTTCCACCATTCATGAAATTTATTACCTTCTTGGTTTTGAAACTGAGCCAGAGGTGAACCCTGCTGGGGACTTCTTCTGTAGGAAGGTCAAATTAAATGGAAAAGAAAAAGATTCAGGGTAAGGGACATCTTTAGTCCTAGCTGCTGAAATCTAGCACAAGTCTCTATGTCCTCCAAAGGAAAGTCATTAACACCCAGGAATTACAACCCTATTAAATGGCAGTCTATGTAAACTAACCAAGGAAGAAGTGGAAACAATTCTTTCTGAGCTTGACCCTCCTGCCCCATCTAGCTCTGATCCCATTCTTTCCTTGCTTTCCCTGCCAGACTCTTTAAGTAAGCAGTCTCCAGTTGCTGCTTTCACTTTCTTACCAGCCCCTCAGTTTAACCCCCTGCAAGCTAGCTTCTGCCCCCTCTACGCTACTGAACTGTATTCCTGAAAGTGGGAAGAAAGCTCATAATTGCAAAATCTACACTCTTAGTCCTCATTCTCTTTGACCTCTGTATAGCACTTAACACTGTTGTAATGATGCAAGTTGTAAATGATTCTTTAGTACCATTATTCATTTATTAAGCACCTACTACTGTATGTAAAATACTGGGCTAGGCATTAGGAACACAAAAATAACAAAAAAGGAAACTCTGTGTCCTCAAGAAGCTTACAGTCTATGGAGCAGGGGGAGGGGGGGGAAGGATACACAGATGAGTAAATAAAAAAATACACACAGAAAATACAAAGTCACTTGAATGGGAGAAGACTAATAATTCTGGAATACCAGGAAAGGCCTTATGGCAGATATGCTTTGAAGGAAACTAGAAAATTACTATTTGAGCTTTAATGATGGTAATGAGGAAGAGCAGGAAGAAACTCAAACCAACTGTCATTCTTAGAACTCTCTATCCCTGGCTTCTGTGACATCATCCTTTTCTCTTTCTCTTCCTATCTCTCTGACTACCCCTTTGTCTCCTCTGTTAACTCCCCTCCCACCCCTCTCCGAGCTCTGCAGGAATCAGCCCTAGCAAAAAGAGATTCATTTAGCATCAGAGATCCCTCAAGTGATGATTTGATGATTAGTTGCCTTTCTCACTATTTTTGAGAAAGGTTATTACAGACATTAATGCTAAGTGATGTTCATATAGGATCAGATCACATGGGACATATCCTTCCTTCAACAGTTGGCACCCAGTGGGAAAATATCCCTCCTTCTGTGACCTGTTTTGGTTTTGACTTCCAGACTCATCCTATTTAGGGTTTTCATAATCTAGATATGAGTTGTCTTTGTGTTTCCAGGAAAGCAAGACCTCTTTGATAAGGGTCTTCTTAGTTTGTTTTAGCCCTTGGTAGCAGAAAAGAGCCTGGGAATTAATCTGAACTAGTCCAATTGTTTGGGATAGCAACTACCAAGAAGAACTGTGCAGTTACAGATTTGTCTGAGAAAGTGTCTTTTGCTGCCCTATTCCTCCTGTAATTGGAAAGTTTGCAGAGAAGACAACAAGTTCTCTACAAGAAACAGAGTTCCTGATTCACAAAGGTAGCACCCAACTTCACTGAGAATTGTCATTCTTTTATGACTGTCAGCATGGTTCTTGAAGTAAGAGTCTTGGAGAATACCAAAAAGCAATAGTAAGATGCTTAGGGACTGAGTAAACATCAGGCTGCAAACCTTCTGAGAATTCTCTGTCTGTCAAGTTTCCTTCAGCCCAGCTTCCCTCTCCCTTCAACACTATTTGGGTTCCTAATTCTTTTTGGCAGGTCTGTCAGCTTCATATGCCTCCTGACTTTTATAATGAGCATCTCTTTATTTACAGAGATCACCATAGATTGGGAAACAGGCCTGTAGAAAATAGGAGACTGTTTTTTTTTTTTTGGGGGGGGGAGATAACTTGCTAAGCAAGGCCATTAAGGAAAATAGTAAAAATGAGTTGCAGGGGGTCAGCTAGGTGGCACAGTAGATAGACCACTAACCCTGGATTCAGGAGGACCTGAGTTCGAATGCGGCCTCAGAAACTTGACACTTACTAGCTGTGTGACCCTGGGCAAGTCACTTAACCTCAATTGCCTGGAAAAAAAAAAGAGTCAGGGAGATAAAGGGGATTCCCCTGCCCCCAAAGAAAAAAGATGCTAATAAAAATGCAGAAAAGGAAGGGAGACCAGTAGAACAAGAGGAAAAGACAAAATTATGAATAGAATTTTAAGCATAAGAAAGGAGTATGATGAAGCATTGATATAACACGAGTCACTAATATACTGGGGATAAGAAGAACTAGGAAGTAGATCAGGAATGTCTTTGTATTCAGCCCAGATAGACCAGGCAATGACAGTGTGATTTTAGTCAATGCACATTCTCAAGACAATTCTTTAATACAAGAAAAGAAGGACCTGGAACTGAGGCCCCAGAGCAAAAATAAAAGGGGTGTCCAATTCCATACATGCTTATCTCTAAAAGTATTTCTTTCATAGCATACAGATCAGTGGAGATGATAGCCCTACTGTATTATGCATTGGCTCAGATCACATTTGAAATACTGCCATTTTGTTTTTCTGAGTGCCAAATTTTAATAGGGACAATGACAAATACAGTGTGTCTAGAAGAATGTTCCTAGGAAGTGTCTGGAAGCAATGCCATTTGAAGAATACTTGAGGGAACTGGCTAAGAAGTTGATCTTATAATAGACAAGAATTAGAGTGACATGAAAACTCTTTTCTAATATTCAAAGGATTGTCATCTAGAGTGGGGCCAGTTAGGTAGTGTGATGGATAGAGTACAAGGCCTGGAGTTAAGAAGACTCACATTCCTGAGTTCAAATCTGGTCTCAAACACTTACTAGCTGTGTGACCCTGAACAAGTCATTTAACCCTGTTTGCCTTCAGTTTCCTCATCTGTAATAGGAAGTTGTGATAAAATAATTGAATTTAGCAGACACCCAGGGGCCCCACCTGATTGATTTAGTATTGTTTGAATTGGGTGAGAATGAGAAACGAAATACCTACTTAAGGATGATTAGATTGTAGCCACACCTGGCTGGCCCTGAGTGAGGTGTTGATGTACTACTGATGTCAGCAGGGGACCACTCTTAGCCAATCAGCTTGAAGGACCTCCCCTTTGGGGGAGGGAGAAAGAAAGTAGAAAGGATAATGTTGGCTCTGAGAAGCTCTTTGGTGAGCTTCAGGAGCATACTGGAGAGAGACTGCACAGCTGACTCCCACTGAAACTATGGACCCCAGGTGGTGAATTATGAGAAGCAAGGCCAGCTCTTTGAGTTAGCTGAGCTGGAAGCAAGTTTGGTGTTTGAGTCAGTCTTTCCTAGAGCTAGGGAGCTTATCTGTTTTCCTCTTCCCCTATTTCCTTTTCCCTGGCTTTATTAACTTCACCTTTGTTATAAATTTTATTCCCATTAATAAAACCTGGTTTGTTTGTAGAAAAGGGGCTGTTAATCTCCTTTCTCATTAGCCTGGGAGAAATAACTAGAAAGGCAGTTTGGAAGGGAGGAAACTTTGGAACTAGAGGTCTCTCATTATTTTCTGAACTCCAATATTATGGAGAGCTACCCCATTAACTCTCCCCAAAATAAATTTGGCCTCTACAAGGTGGAGAAGAAAATGAAAAAAACACTCTTGTACATTTGCCAAGAAAACCCCAAATAGGGTCACAAAGAGTCATATGTGACTGAAAATTATGAAACAACAGAAACTTTTCAAAGAGATAGAAGTTCTATTCTGCCATGTATTTGAAGGCTGAACTGAGATTAATGGGTGGAGATTGCAGTGTCAAATCTCAGCTCAGTTTGAGAACTTTCTAAGAAGTAAAGTTGTTCAACAATGTAGAAACTGTTCCATCACTGAAAGTGCTTAAGAAGAGCTTGCCTGACTATGAAGAGTACTATAGAAGGCTCTTCTATATTAAGTGAGAGATTACTCACATTCACTTAGCATAAAAGGTTTGCAAAGTACTTTCTATACATTGTGTCATATGATCTTTACCACAAACCTGGGAGATAGCAGATGGCATTATTCCCACCTTCTAAATAAAGGAAACTGAGACATATAGAGGTTAAGTGACTTAGCCAGGGTTATGCAGTTAGGGTTTGAGGCATGATTTAAACTGAAGTTAACCTGATAGCACACCCAACATGCTATTATCTGCTTCTTTGTAGGATTTTTTTTACCACTGAAGTAGTCTATGGATCTCCTACCTTTTCCAAGGTATGAGGCAACCCACAGAAGGGATGGAAGGATGGCATGAGTATATAAGACAAGGAAACAGCAATGGTAATAAAAAAAGCCCTGGTTGCTCTGTTCTAAAGGGGGCTGACTGGAGGTGCTAAATTAATCTGGGGATGAGGAATGTCTTTAGTTTGCTTTACTATTGAGCAATACTTCCAGCATAGCCAGCAGGATTTTTGGAGACTTCTTCCCCTGTCAGAAAAAAATGTCATCTTTTGTGTTGAAAAAGGCTATGTAGAATCTTGTTTTCAGAGCACTTTCATATCTATTATGTCATTTCATTGTCACCATAGTCCCTGGAAGGAAATGAGGCAGGTCCTGTGATCTGCATTTTATAGGCTGAAGTGGATCTGTGTGATGGGTGGAGCATTGGTCTTAGGGTCTGAGGACTGGAGTTTCAATCCTCTTTCTGTCCTTTTTTTGATCTGTGTGATTTTAGACAAATCACTTCCCTCTCTGGGCCTCAGTTTCTGAGGAATGAAAAAGATCAGGGATCTTGAACACTTGACCAGTAGGCTCCATAGCGCTACCCCAAACAGATTAAAATATAACTGGGGATTAACAAATAAAAGAGAGAGAAAATGTTTAATATGAAAATGTATTTTTCTATGTCACTATATGATCCATCCCATTTGTATTTGAGTTTGTCACCACTGGCTATCTCCAAGGTCCTTTAAAACTCTAAATTATTCTGTGATCCTAGGTGTGAAAAGAGGGAACAAAAATGTCAAGTGATTTATTCAGTTACAGAGCCCGTGCATGAATAAAATGGGCCTTGTTTGTCTGAATATGAGACCACTGTCCTTTTTCGGTAGACCATACTGTATTCTGACTCTGTCTCCTGAGAGATGCTTTTCACGTCTCTCTCGGAACAAAATCTCCTCCCTTTGTTCCTTGTCCTAAGCCTCAGGAGGAAATGTACAGGAATCAGGGAGCCAGGGGACCCAGAGAACCTTCAGGGAGAGGCTATATCAGTCAGCCTGTGTTGACATGTGAAAGTTTCCTGACATCATGCTTTTACAAGCATTGAGGAAGAGGATAACAGGTCCCCCTGTCTGGAGTCAACAGCAGCAGCACGATAGAGGATGAGCTGTCATGCCATAGAGCTTTATCACTATAATTACATCAAGAACAAGTTTACTTGTTGAAGAAGAAGCCAGATTACAAGAGGCAAATTACAGGAGCACCTGCAGCAAAATCACCCGTAGCAGTAGCAGGAGCTCTGCTATAACCACATCTCAGATGGAACTGCCAGGGCTAGCCCCTGGACAGAATCTGAAGGTTGTGTCCAAGAGCTCTTCAGAGAAGCTGTTGGCATTTTCAGCAGTACTATTGTCTTGTCTGGGATAGCCCTGCTCCTGGCACTCACACTCAATAAACTCCAGTGACTTATTGCCTCCCTATTGTCTCTAGGGCCCTTCACGACCAAGCTCCCTCCTGCCTGTCCTTTTTACACCCGATTTCCCATCCAGTGACCATGGCCTAGTGATTGTTCCATGAACAAGCTACTCCAGAGGTTTTCTTTGGCTGTTCGCCATGCCTGGAATACTCTTCCTCTTCTGCTCCAACCACTGATCTCCCTGACTTCCTTTAAGGCCCAAGTAAAACCTCTTCTTTTGCTGGAAGCCTTCCTCATCCCCTCAATTCTAGTGCCATCTCCCTGTTAATTATTTTCTGTTTATCCTAAATATAGTTTGTGTTGTATGGATTTGTTTGCATTTTATCTCCCTCATTAGATTGTGAGCTTCTCAAGGGCAACAACTGTCTTTTGCCTCTTTTTTTTTTTCTATAGCCAGTACTTAGCACAATGCTTGGCACATAGGGATCACTTATTAAATGTTTATTGATTGATTTATCAGTTGATTAAGGGAGCTAGAAAACTCCTAGACAAACTCTGAGGCTACTTGATGAATCATAGGTTAAAAAACCCCTCTACTTCCTTTAACTCAATCTTTTGTTTAAATATAGAATGGTATATCATTATTGAATGAGGAAACCAGTGAAAGTGTTGAATCTCATTTATCAGGGTCTTACAATACAGAAAAGGAGCTATCTGAAAGAATATTATAGAAGGTTTTGTCAAATGCTTTCCTTAAATATGGGTACTGTGAGAGTTAGAATAATGCCCCCTGCTGGGAGGAACATTTTGTGAGCTCTGGCCTGAGGACATAGCCATGTGGCCTTGGCATCAGGAAGTGATGTTTACTCATGGGTACTGTCAATCAAAGCTACTAGCCAATTAGTTTGGAGCTCTGTGTGTGCATGGCCCTGTCTCCTGTTGGAGAAGAGGCTTCTGGGAGGGGGAAGGAGCAAGTTCTCTTTTTCACCCTGGGACCTCAGTTTGAGTGGAGCTGAGATGCTGGTTCCCTGAGATAGATAGATGAAGGAATCTTGGCCTCTTTCTTTCTCCTCACCAAATTCTTAGGCTCCTTAATAAATACTTAAAAATCTAAACTCTTGCTAAATCTTATAATTTATGGCGACCACTCATTAGATTTTTAGACAGTCTAACTAGAATTTAGCCTTGTACAGATAGCAACTTTACAGTACACAGTGAATCAGTTAGTCAGCAAGCCTTTATGCATTTACTATGTTACAATGACTATGCTAAATTCTGCTTACAAAAATAGGCAAAAACAAGGTCTTTGCCCTTAAGGAGGAGGCAAACAATCTTATACAAAAGTGTACAAGTGTGAAATATACAAGTATAGTGTAAATGGGAGGTAACTTCAGGGGAAAGGCACTAGGAGTGGGGGCTAGAGGGTAGGAGATGGGACTACAAGGTTTTCCTGATCTATTAATCTAACAAGCCTTCCAGAAATAAAAAGAGGCAAATCTGCCACAACTTGTTTTCTGTGAGCCTGTGCTAACTCACAATGATCATGACTTGCCTTTAAATGGCCTTTAAATGTGAGCTGTTGTATACTTTAGCCTGAGGTTGGCATAAGGCAGTTGGATCATCCAGAGATTTCCAAATCTACTTTTTTTTTTCCTTGACCCTTTTGAAGGTAGGGATGCTAATGCTTTTCTACTTTTCAGACACTTTCCCAATTCTCCATTATTTCTCAAAGATTTCCCAAAAGTGATTTCACAATCAAATCTCCAAGTTCTTTGAGTAACCTTGAGGTAATTTGTCTGAGATAATAGACCTTAAGTCATTTAAACCAGTTATGTGTTCTCTCTCTCTTTTTTTTCACAGTTCTCTTGAGCTTTCATTCCATACTAACCATGTTTGTTTTCCCTTTTCTTCTTAAAGGATTATTCTCCTCAAAGAGAGGCATCTCATGATAATTTAGATCTCTTCACCTGCCTACTTGATTTCTTCTTCCTCAGGGTCATTTACAACTATATTGTCAAAGTTTTGTTTTTTAAGAAATTCTCTATCCTCTTGGTACTGATAGGGATAAGATTGAGGCATGGAATTAGTGAACGGACTTCGGGTTTTCATTGAATTGTAGGACTCCTATGTTGTCAGAAAACTCTCTCTACAAACATAGGCTCATTTTCTACAACTTAATGACAAAGGGAATTACTTAGAAAACAGATATGTTAAGGGCCTTGTCCAGGCTCACATTGTCAGTATGTGTCAGAGAAAAGACAAATACAGTCCTACTCACACTGCAAGACTGTCTATGGGTAGGCAGTAGGAGCAGGAACAGGATAATAGTTTTTACAGGATGCTATAGAGAGGACATTGCTACCAACTAATATGTGTATTTTGTGTCATACTTCTATTTTTTTTTTTTTTAGGGCAATGAGGGTTAAGTGACTTGCCCAGGGCCACACAGCCAGTAAGTGTTAAGTGTCTGAGGCCGGATTTGAACTCAGGTACTCCTGAATCCAGGGCCGGTGCTTTATCCACTGCACCACCTAGCTGCCCCACTTCTATATTTTTTAATGTTTATTTTATTTGATTTTCATAGGTATTAACAAGAACCAGATAGCATCATATATTTCAAACATTAAAATATTTACATATTTATATTTATAATTAATTACCAAACCAAAACAGTTTTGATAAATATTCTTTCATATTCTGGTTGTCTGTCAATACAAATCCTCAAATTCTCCCTCCCTGCTTTTATTTTTCTATCAGGGACCTAGTTCTTTAGTTTTTGTGTTCTGAAATTATATTCTTTATGTATGTATATGTGTGTGTGTGTGTATATGTATATATATATATGTGTATATATATGTATATATATATACACACACATACACACATGCATACATATATAGATATATGGACATATATATATTACCTATTTGATTTTAACTATTTTTTAGACCATATTTGTATGAATAATAAAACCTTATCTTTAAAGAACCAGCAAGATACAGTGCTAAATGATATTGTTTCTGGAGCCAGAGGACCTGGGTGCAAATCCCATCCTGGATGCTTACTACCTAGACTGTGTGACCTTGGGCAAGTCACTTAACTTTTATGGGTCTTAATTTTCTTATTTGTAAAATGAAGTTCTTTTCAGTTCTCAATCTATAACTTTATTATTCCTTAAATTACCCCTTTCCTTTTTTACTTGAATTATTTCTTTGTGAGTCTCTTATTTTCTCAAGTTCTATACAACTCTCCTCATGTACCTCATGTGGTTCTTACTCAGAACCACAAAATTTAAGGATTGAGGACTTCTAGTACCCTTCTAATCCAACCCATACACAAAAGGAATCCGAACTAACAAGACTAAGAAGTGGTTATCTAGGCTCAACATGTCAGCAAACATTTGTTAAGTGCTTACTGTGTACAACTGACTGTGTTAAGCACTGGGATAACAAACAAAAGAAAAGAGAGATAGTGGCTTCCCTCAAGGAGCTTATATTTCTTTTTTTTTTTTTTTTTTGAGATATTTTATTTTTTCCGTTACATGTAAAGATAGTTCTCAACTTTTGTTTATACATGCTTTACAATTTCAGATTTTTCTCCCTCCCTCCCTCCCCTCCCTCCCCCCTCCCCTAGACAGCAGGTAATCTGATATAGGTTATATCTATATATATCTATACATATACATATAGATATATATATACACACACATATATATACACATAATAACATTAATCCTATTTCTGCATTAATCCTGTTACAAGAGAAAGAATCAGAGCAGTGATGCAAAACCTCAAAATAGAAAAAAAAAACAACAGCACCCAAAACAAAAGAAATAATATGGTTCAATCAGCATCTATACTCCACAGTTCTTTCTTTCTTTTTTTTTCTTGGATTTGGAGATCCTCTTCTATCATGAGTTCCCTGGAACTCTTCTGTACCATTGCATTGGTGAGAAGAATATAGTCCATCACAGTAGGTCAACACTCAATGTTGATGATACTGTGTACAATGTTCTTCTGGTTCTGCTCATCTCACTCATCATCAGGAGCTTATATTTCAATGGGGAAAGACAATACATAAAAGGAAATGGAAAGGCATGTTGGCATGATGGAGGAGTATAGTAAAGTGCAGTCAGTTCTGAAATAAAGAGATGGCTGACCTGGACACCTTCATTAAATGGATATTCTGGGAGCCTCAGTGGGAAAGAATACAGATGGAGTGTGAATTCAAGGACTAAAGTGATCTTCTACAATAAAGAGGTTCCTCAGGCATGATAAGAAGTCTAGTGGAATATAGCCAAGGAGGAAATCAAGTCTCTATTTGAAGACTTACTAGAAGGAAGAACCCATAAACTGGAGGGAACCTATTCTATTTTTGGACAGCTCTCTTTATTAGGATATTTTCCCCTGACATCAAATTAGATTCTTTCTAACTTCTACCCATTGGTCCTGGTTTTGCCCTAGGGGCCAAAAATGATAAATCTGAACTGTAACGATTGGAATAACGCCACCTGCTGGATACTTACTGTAGAAGAGTTCTGCCCATGAAGGGAAGGTCTTTGAGGGCAAGACCAGGAGTCTTTTCTTCAGGAGTCAGGAAGTGACGCGGACTAGTGGGAGGAGGAAGGAAGAGACTGGCTTCCGGACTTGATGGTGGTGGCGGCAGAGGACTTCACAGGAGATTTGAGGAAAGATAGGAATGCCAGACTGTTAGAATTCTGTTCTCAATCTTTTTCTTTCTATTTTCCAATAAACCCTTAAAAACCTAAACTCGTTTTATCAGTGATTTTTAGTCAGTTTCCCCCAAACTGGGGGAACACATTAGAATCCACATTTAGAATCTTAAATTACACAGATGGCTGACCACGAAGAGGAAAGCTAAACCTCAGTCTTCTGATCTTCTGGTTGGGTAAGAAATTTTCTCTACTCTCTCCCTTTAACTGCTAAGTACTGGCGTACTGGCTGTGTTTTCCCTTTAAATTTTTTCAAATGGACCTTTTAAACTCCCTAATTATCCTATTTTTGATTTTAGTCTGTTTAACCAGACAAATGGGAGATAAGATCATGTTAATGCTTTGTTTTTGTGGATTTTCTATTTTTCTTTTTATTTTTGTTAGAAGAGCCAGCAACATACTCACACAAGGAAATATCTCCCACTCTCCCAACCATGCTTTTTCAGAGAAACCTGAAGAGATTCCTGCAGCTTTTCCCAGTTCTAACACTAATTGTTGCTCTAATTTTGCATGCCTGGAGGCAATGACCCACCCTCTAGAAGCTTTTAATCCCCTAGCACCTGGAGGCAAAGTGGGGGAAGAGGAATCCAGGCCTGAGTTCAAAATCAAGTCTGATTCTAATTGCTCTGGTCCCTCCCCTCCTCTCCAGACCCCACCCTCTACCCCTCCCATGGCTAAGCCCATTGCTTCCCCTGCCTGGGAAGTCCAGAGATCTGATGCGCATGCTCAACTTTCTCTAACTACATTTGCAGCTTCAGGCTCAGCCCTTCCCCAGCCTGGCTGTGCTTCTGAGACAACCTTAGAAAACCCTTTAAATTCCAGATATACTCGTTTTGTTCATAATTTTGCTAACCTGCTTTTGTCTTTAATTAGTAATCTTATAAAGCATTTGTATGGTGAAAAGACTGACAGACAATATGGAGGGGTTAAAGAAGAAAAACTTAAGCTGAATAAGAATGACAATCATCACCATAGTTCAAGACTCCGCTTCTTTTGCCATGGAAGGGTATATATTGTACAGAAATGTAGAAGTAAGCAGCAAGGTACTGATATGAGTATTGGGGATTTTAGATATCGGAATCAAGAGTGTTCTGAATTCACTCAGATTATTAATGTCAGTTCAGAGGTTACATAGGATTTCTATGCTATTACATATACATTTTGGAATTAATGGTATAGGTTTATTTTCATAGAGATTTTAATGCTTTTGAGATTGTGTCTTATACTTAGTTTCTAAAACAAGGAGAATATTTGTAAAAGCTTTTTATAGTCATGCGATCAAGTTTATATTTTGTAATACTCTTATTAATATTAAGTTCATATTCATTTAGATTTCCCTAGTTTGAATTTCATTGTCTTTTATTATTCCACGTGTATTTTCTTCTATTCATTCATCTATCTAATTTTGAAACATGGTTTTGATTTCATAATACAATGTTAATTCTAGGAGTATTGTGCTCCCATATTCTGAGTTGTTTGTTTTTGTTATTTTTTTTCTCAACTGATTATTTGATCAAACTCTTTAAAGCATTTCCCTGGCAAATTGTTTGCCATGGCAAGTGTAAATTGATTCTAGAAGTATTATTTTTGATAAGCATATTCCAAAAAAAAAAAAAGAGGGGAACATTTGTAAAAGTTGTCTTTGAGATTGTGTTGTGCTTTAACTTTTATTTAAATATGTTCAGATTTTTCAAAAAAGTAATTGTATACTAAGTAAAAAAAAGGGGTATTATTTGAAATTGTTGCATAATTATATATTGTGTTCTGAGTCAAGATGTATTCACATTTTTTGCAATCATTTATTATCCTCAATTTTTAAATCCATATGAGACTTGGATTATGGGAACTTATCATTTAAGACATTAATTGCCTTTATTCTGAGTTATCAGATGCCAGTTGGCCAAGATGCCATCCAATCACAAGAGGAATACATGCAAGAGCAGACACTGAATTGTCACATGAGGGGAGACATGCATGAAGTCAAGGTATGGCCGAGGGAACGGCTTTTGACTAATGTTGAGGTTGGATTCTCTTGGTTTAATATTTTATTTTATTTTTCCCCACAATATTGTACAGATGGCTGGAAGTATTCATCCCACCCATCTTATTCTACGCCTGGCTTCTATGCTCCCTCCTATATGCCTGATGCCATGGACATCTCAATCCCATGCATCTGATTAAGTCTGACTCAGTTTCCTCCAATATGTTCGGTGGCATGGACATATATTCCATCCACCTATTTTAAGCCTGGCATACTGTATGGGCAGTACATATTGCTCAAGTGTGGGAATGCTCATATCCCATCATTTCTCTGTTCTTTTATGGTAACCCCCATAATTATCTCAGGTGTCATGATAAATACAGTGTTGAATTTGGCCTTGACACCTGTTACCAATTATATTAGATTTTTTAAATTTCTCATAATGGCATGAGGATGATTAGGCAGATGATGCAAAAAGTGATGAAACAAAGATAAAAATTATTTTGAAAAATTAATATCACAGCAATTGTCTTCTCAATTACCCTCCATAAGGGGGGGACTATAGTAATATTATATAATATATAATAGTAATATTATAATTTTAAAGAATGTTTCAATTTTTGTTTTATTATATGTTTCATGTGTAACAACTAAGATTCTGAATTCCCTTAGACATGTTTTTGAGAACTTTCATTGTTTGATTTGATTATTGACAAAGCTATTTTAAAGTTCTGTTAAGCTCAATTTTGTAGGAAATTTCCTGGCTGATTACCAGTATCCACACATCAACCCCTGAAAAGACTTCCATTCCACGACTACACCTAGAGGACATCTGAGAAAAGATTTTCAGAGACTTTAAATGAACAGTTTTGATTTGTTGTTTTTGTTGTTTTTTTCTCTTTCTGTTATAATATACACCATCTGTAACATGTATTCTCTGCAGAGGCCCTCCCTTTGCAAGACTAATGTCAAAGCGTCGGTTCATGAGGACAAAAAAAAAAAAATCGCCCCTCTGGACAAAACTTTCCTCTCTTCCTTTTCTATATTGTTGTTCACATATTATTAGTTAGCAATAGTTATTATATTCTTTTTACTGTTCCGTCAAGGAAACATTTTGTTTCTTGAGGAACAACAGGGGGGACTGTAACGATTGGAATAACGCCACCTGCTGGATACTTACTGTAGAAGAGTTCTGCCCATGAAGGGAAGGTCTTTGAGGGCAAGACCAGGAGTCTTTTCTTCAGGAGTCAGGAAGTGACGCGGACTAGTGGGAGGAGGAAGGAAGAGACTGGCGCTCAGTCTCGCGCTCTTTCCTCTGGACTCTGGTGGAGAGCGGAGCTAGAAATGTGCTCTCCCTTTAATAGATAGGAATCTAGGCCTTTTTCTCTCTCTTTACCAAATTCTTATTCTCCTTAATAAATGCTTAAAAGTCTAACTCTTGCTAAAGCTTATAATTTATTGGCGACCACTCATTAGATATTTTAGACAGTTTAGCTAGAATTTTAACCCTTAACAGAACCCTCTTCCACCTGTCAGCCTATCAAACACTTGAAGATAGCTATCATGCTGCCCACCCTACTCCAATCTTCTATTCTTATCCCCAGTTCCTTCAAGTGATCCAAATGACATGGTCTCAAGGCCCTTTATCATCATCGCCTTCCCCTAAACACTCCTTAGCTTATTATTGTCTTCTTAAAATCATATGTCCCAGAACCGAACATAATATTACTGATCAGATGTGACAAGAACAGAATATAGTGGGATTATCACCTCCATATTTGGGAAAGTTCATGCTTTCCAAATCTACTCTTTGTAGATTTTGGGGGGAGGCTTCTGTATACAGTTTATTGCCCCTGTATCACTGCCCTTTCCCTTCCTTGATCCCCAGAGATAATTTCTCTATAGGTTGAGAATTCACTGACAAGGGAAGAGATCAGGTACTCAGGAATTCTTGGGAAGAATGGTTGACAAGAGGACCAATTTGGTACAGTGAACAAAACACTCAATTTGGAATAAAAGAATAAGATTGGGAAGGGATCTCACAAATGTTTTAATTCAACTCTTATTATGATTGGAAAGTAGTCATCTTACCTTTCTTGAAGTCCATCAGTGAGGGGAAAGTTACTATCAGTAGAAGCAGCACATTGTATCCAGTGTAAGAAAGTCTTGGTTATTAGTAAGATTAATCTTATGTCAAGCCTACATTTACCTCTTTTCAGCCACCATTCTGCTCTAGTTCTGTCATGAGGACAGGCAGAATAAGTTTTACTTCTTTCCTACATAATAGTCCTTTAAATATTTCAAAATCATCAATGTCCTTTCTAAACTAGTCTCTAGATATTAACACATTTGTCTAGATGGATTTAACCAGGGCAAAGTATAGCAAGGCTATCATCTCCTTATTCCTGGAAGGTAATCAAAGCTAACTCAGAATAACCCAAGATCATTTTTGGCTTTCCTAGTACACTGTTTATGCATTGCGTTAGTAGTCCACTAAGATACCTAGATCTTTTTCCAGATGTTTGTATTTTACAATGTGCATGCCCTCAACTTTTTATCTTTAATGTTGGTTTTTTCCATATAAATATTTTATTATTTTCCAGTTACATTTAGAGATAATTTTCTTTGTTTTGTTTGTTTGTTTTGTTTTGCAGGGCAATGAGGGTTAAGTGACTTGCCCAGGATCACACAGCTAATAAGTGTCAAGTGTTTGAGCCCGAATTTGAACTCAGGTCCTCCTGAATACAGGGCTGGTGCCTTATCCACTCTGCCACCTAGCTGCCCCCTAGAGATAATTTTCAACATTTGTTTTTATAAAATTTCTAGTTTCAAATTTTTCTCCATCTCTCCCCTCCCTACACCCTCCCCAAGACAGCAAGTAATCTGATATAGGTTATACATGTACAATCGCATTAAACATTTTTCTGCATTACTCATATAATGAGAGAAGAATAAGAACAAAAAGGAAAATCCTCAAAAGAGAAAAACAATAGAAATAGTATGGTTTGATCTGCATCCATATTCAACAGTTCTTTTTTTTTTCTAGATTTGGAGAGCATTTTCCATCATGAGTCCTTTGGAACTATTTTGGATCATTGTATTGCTGAAAAGAAAGAAGTCTATCACAGTTGATCAACACACAATGTGGTTGATACTGTGTACAATGTTCTCCTGGTTCTGCTCATCTCACTCATCATCAGTTCATGCAAGTCCTTCCAGGTTTCTCTGAAATCTGCCTGCACATCTTTTCTTATATCACAATAGCATTCCATTATATTAATATATCACAACTTATTCAGCTATAACCCAATTGATGGACAACCCCTCAATTTCCAATTCCTTGCCACCACAAAAAGAGTAGCTATAAATATTTTTGTACATGTGGGTCCTTTCCCCTTTTTTTATGATCTCTTTGGGGAAAAGTCCTAAAAGACGTATTGCTGGGTCAAAGTGTATGCACAGCTTTTTCCAAACTGCTATCCAGAATGGTTGGATCAGTTCACAGCTCCACCAACAATGCATTAGTTTTCCAATTTTTCCACAGCTTCTCCAAAATTTATTATTTCCCTATTTTGTGATATTATCCAATCTGATAGGTGTCAGGTACCTCAGAGTTGTTTTAATTTGCATTTCTTTAATCAATAGTGATTTAGAGCATTTTTTTTTTATATGGCAATAGATAGCTTTGATTTCTTCATCAGAAAACTGCCTGTTCATATCCTTTGATTATTTCTCAATTGGGGAATGATTTGAATTCTTATAACTTTGATTGATTTCCCTATATATTTTAGAAATGAGGCCTTTATCAGAAGTATTGGCTATAATAATTGTTTACCAGTTTTCTTTCTCCCTTCTAATTTTGGATACATTGCTTCTGTTTGTACAAAAACTTTTTAGATTTAATGTAATCAAAAACATCCATTTTGTATACCATACTATTTTCCATCTCTTGTTTGGTTATAAACTATTCTCCTTTCCAAAGAGCTGAGAGGTAAACTATTCCTTTCTCTCCTAATTTGCCCATGGTATCACCTTTTATGTCTAAATCATGTACCCATTTTGACTTTATTTTAGTATTAGGTGTAAGTTGATGGTTTATGCCTAGTTTCTGCAATACTCTCTTCCAGTTTTCCTAGCAGGTTTTGTCAAATACTGAATTCTTATCCCAGAAGCTGGAATCTTTAGGTTTATCAAACAGTACATTACTAATGTCATTTACTACTGTGTCTCCTGTGCCTAGCCTATTCCATTGATCCTCTACTCTATTTCTTAACCATTACCAGATAGTTTTCATGATTGCTGCTTTATAGTAAAGCTTCAGATTTGGTACAGCTAGTCCACCTTCCTGTGCATTTTATTTTCATTGTTTCCCTTGATATTCTTGACTTTTTTCCAGATAAATTTTATATTTTCTAGCTCTATAAAATAATTTTAGGTAGTCTGATTGGTATGGCACTGAATAAGTAAATTAATTTAGGTAGAATTGTCCTTTTTAATTATATTAGCTTGGCCTATCCATGAGATATTGATATTTTTCCAATTATTTATATCTGATTTGATTTGTGTGAAAAGTGTTTTGTAATTGTGTTCATAGAGTTCCTGGGTTTGTCTCGCCAAGTAGACTTCCATATATTTTACATTGTCTACTGTTACATTAAATGGAATTTCTCTTTCTATCTCTTACTGCTGGACTTTGTTGGTCATGTATAGAAATGCTGATGATTTATGTGGATTTATTTTATATCCTGCTACTTTGCTAAAGTTGGTAATTGTTTCAAGTAATTGTTGCCACCACATAAAGAGCAGCTATAAATATTTTTGGACATGTGGGTCCCTTTCTCCTTTCCATGATTTCTTTGGGCAAAAGACCCAAAAGTGGTATTGTTGGGTCAAAGGGTATGCACAGCTTTATCGCCCTTTGGGCATAATTCCAAATTGCTCTCCAGAATGGTTGGATCAGTTCACAGCTCCACCAACAATGCATTAGTGTTCCAATTTTTCCACAGCTTCTCCAACATTTATTATTTTCCTCTTTTGTCATTTTAGCCAATCTGATAGGTGTCAGGTGGTACCTCAGAGTTGTTTTAATTTGCATCTCTCTAATCATTAGAGATTTAGAGCATTTTTTCATATGGGAATAGATAGTTTTGGTTTCTTCATCAGAAAACTGCCTGTTCATATCCTTTGACCATTTTTCAATTGGGGAATGACTTGGATTCTTATAAATTTGATTTAGTTCCCTGTATGTTTTAGAAATGAGGCCTTTATCAGTAGTACTGGCCACAAAAATTGTTTCCCAGCTTTTTGCCTCCCTTCTAATTTTGGATGCATTTTTTCTGTTTGTACACATTCATTCTTTAGAATGATATTATTTAGTTTCCAATTGATTTTCATTCTACTTTTCCCTGGCTCTTTCTTACATGTAATTTTTATTGCATCATGATCTGAGAAGGATGAATTTACTATTTCTGCCTTTCTACATTTGACTGATGTTTTTGTGCCCTAATACATGGTCAATTTTTGAAAATGTGCCATGTACTGCTGAGAAAAAGGTATATTCCTTTCTATCCCCATTTAATTTTCTCCAGACATCTATTGTGTCTAACTTTTCTAGTAATCTATTCACCTCTTTCACTTCTTTTTTATTTATTTTTTGGCTAGATTTATCTAATTCTGACAGGGGGAGATTCAGATCCCTCACCAGTATAGTATTACTGTCTAATTCCTTTTGTAACTTACTTAACTACTCCTCTAAGAATTTGGATGCTATACCACTTGGCACATACATGTTTAGTATTGATATTACTTCATTATCTGTAGCACCTTTAAGCAAGATGTAATTTTCTTCCTTATCTCTTTTAATTAGATCTATTTTTGCCCTTGCTTTGTCTGAGATAAGAACCACTACCCCTGCTTTTTTGACTTCAGCTGAAGCATAATATAGCCTGCTCTAACTTTTTACCTTTGTGCTGTGTATATCTCTCTGCTTCAAATATGTTTCATGTAAGTAGCATATTGTAGGATTCTGGGTTTTAATCCATTCTGCTATTCACTTCCATTTTATGGGAGAGTTCATCCCATTCACATTCACAATTATTATTAACTGTCTATTTCCATCCATTCTATTTACCCGCCTTGTACTTTCCCCCTTTCTTTCACCCTATTCCTACTCACCAACATTTTGCTTCTTACCCCTGCCTCCCCCAATGTGCCCTCCCTTTTATCAGCCCCACTCCCTTTTCTTTACCTTTTTCTCCCTGCTTCTGCCCTCCCTTCCAACAGTCCCCCCTTTTCCCCTTTCCCTTTTACTTCTGTAAAGAATATGCTAAGTTTCTTTATCCAAATGAACATATATGTTATTCCCTTTTGGAATCAAATCTAGTGAGACTAAGGTTGAAACAATGTTCACCCCTCCCTTCTTTCCCTCTATTGTAATAGGTTTTTGCACCTCTTCATATGATGTAATTCACTCCATTCCACCTCCCCTTTCCTCTTCTCCCCATAAACTCCCTTTTTAACCCCTTAATTTTATTTATATCATCACATCAAAGACAATTTATATTTATACCTTCTGTGTATAATCCTTCTGTCTGCCCCAAAATATATATACAGTTCTCAAGAGTTATAGGTATTATTTTCCCATGTAGGAATGTAAACAGTTTAACCTTATTG
Organism: Dromiciops gliroides; assembly: GCF_019393635.1. Classification (NCBI taxonomy): domain Eukaryota; kingdom Metazoa; phylum Chordata; class Mammalia; order Microbiotheria; family Microbiotheriidae; genus Dromiciops; species Dromiciops gliroides. The sequence goes on from NC_057862.1 coordinate 124,209,727, forward strand.
AATAACTTTTCCCCCTCTCTTTACCTTTTTAATCTTCTCTTGAATCTTGTATGTTAAGATCAAATTGTCTATTCATTTCTTGTATTTTCATCAGGAAACCTTGAAAGTCCTCTATATCGTTGAATGTCCATCTTTTCCCCTGAAAGAGAATGCTCAGTTTTGCTGAGTAATAGATCCTTGGCTTCAATCCAAGCTCCTTTGCCTTCCAGAATATCATATTCCAAGCCTTGTGATCCTTTAATGTTGAAGCTTCCAGGTCCTGAGCAATCCTGACTGTGGCTCCATGATATTTAAATTGCTTCTTTGTGGCTGCTTGGAATATTTTTTCCTTCACCTGATAATTTTGGAATTTGGCTTCACTATTCCTTGGAGTTTTCCTTTTGGGGTCTCTTTCAGGAGGTGATCAGTGGATTCTTTCAATGACTAGTTTATCCTCTGATTCTATAATATCAGGGCAGTTCTCCTTGATGATTTCCTGGAATATGTTGTCTAGACTCTGTTTCTGATCATGGCTTACAGGGAGTCCAATGATTCTGAAATTGTCTCTCCTGGATCTATTTTCCAGGTCAGTTGTCTTTCCAATGAGGTATTTCTCATTTTCTTCTATATTTTCATTCTTTTGATTTTGTTTGATTGATTCCTGGTGTCTCATGGAGTCATTAGCTTCCCACTATCCAATTTGAATTTTTAAGGCATTGTTTTCTTCAGTCAGATTATGCACCTCCTTTTCCATTTGGCCAAATAAATTTTTTAAGGAATTGTTTTCTTCAGTCAATCTTTGTGCTTCCTTTTCCAGGCTGCTGATTCTTTTTTCATAATTTTCTTGTGTTGCTTTCATTTCTCTTCCCATTTTTTCTTCTACTTCTCTCAGTTGATTTTTAAATTCCTTTCTGAGCTCCTCTAAGAAGGATTTTTGTTCTTGAGATCAATTCATCTTCCATTTTGAGGCTTCACATGTAGGCAATTTGAGAGTAAGTCCTCATCTGAGTTTGTGTTTTTCTCTTCCCTATTGACACAGAAGCTCTCAATGGCGAGAGCTCTTTTTTGTTCCTTGCTCATATTGGAGCATATTATTATTATTTTTAAAAACTGAGGTCCACTCCTTGGGAACCAGGTTCATGGTTTCAAGCTTCTTGTGCTGGGAGATAGAGGCTGTGTCAGTGGCTTTCTACTATGAGGCCTTTCTGCCTTGTTGATTTCTCACCATCCTGGGCTTGCTCACTGTGCTTGCTCCTGGCACATGCTGGGATGACCAGACCTGGTTGTGCCTGTCCTGTGAATGGTCCCCTAGCTGGCAGCCTGCCCTCTCCACTGGTACTGGTGGATCTCTCCACTGGCCCACTGCACTACTAACCCACTGAGCCAGGATCAAGGGTCCTCAGTTGCTTCCCACTGACTTGCCCTGATCCCCTATATGCTGCACTGTGCTGAGGTGTGCTGTGCTGTGCTGTGCTCTGCTCCCTTTCTGCCTGAGTGTGACCGACCTTTCCTGAAGTCTTTTGAATTATCTCAGGTTGGAAGATTGTGTCTCTCTTTCTTTTTGTAGATTCTGTAGTTTCAGAATCTGTTTAGAGGCTTGATTTAATGTTGTTTTTAAGGGAAACTTGGGAGAGCTCAGGCAGCTTACCGGTTTCTCTCTGCCATCATGGCTCTGTGCCCCTTCACCCCCCCACCCTGTAAATTTAATGTTAATGTTTTTATACCAAAGTATGACTTTCCCATTGCATTGAATTAGGTTCAGCCTGGTTCTCTAGACTCTCAAGATTTTTATAGATCCTGGCTCTGTCATCTAGTAGGTTAGCTATCCTTTTCAGTATAGTGCCATAATCTCTTGTGATGATATGGCACTTTCTCCTTTAAGACATAGATAAAAAAGTTAAACAGCACAGGGCTTAACATAGTTACCTGGAATATTCTATTGGGTACTTCCCTTCAAGTTGACTTAGAAACATTAATGAATCCTATTGGAGTCTGGCCATTCAATGAATTTTTCACTTCAATTCAGTTGTTTTAAGTAGGTTCTGACTCTTTGTGATCCCATTTTGGGGTTTTATGGCAAAGATCCTAGAGTAATTTGCCTTTTCCTTCTCTAGCTCATTTTACAGATGTGGAAACTGAAGCAAGCAGTGTTAAGTGATTTACACAGGGTCACACAGCTGGTTAGTCCCTGAGGCCAAATTTGAACTGAGGAAGATGAGTCTTCCTCTATTCACTACTCCACTAACTTCCCCTTAATGAGTTTTGAATCCTTTTAATTATCATCAAGCTCACATCTCACCATCTTTCCTTACAAAACAACACAGAATACTTTATTGAATACTTTTCTAAATTCCAGATAAGCTATATATTATATATTTCATTCTTATATCAGTTAAGTAACCCTGTATAAGGTTTAATGAATTAACAATGGCTGAAAAAAATTATCTGCTGCTGGTCAATCTTCCAGTTCTGAGCTTCTGTAGATAGCTAGGCTGGTCCTCTAATGACAGATGTACAGTCAGCCTCCAGGCCAATACTCAAAGTTTTTTCAGCTTCTTGTCAAACTTTTGAGAACATATGGTCATCTCTAGTCTATGATGATGCAACAGATGAAGATTTTAGTAGATGTTGATGCAAAAAAACCCCCCAAAAAACAAAAAATAAAATACAATTTAAAAAGCAATGGAAGCTGAGTAAGTCTCCTAAACTCACATTGTATTTAGGTCTCAGTGGTTACCTCAGAAGATCCCAGAGACAATTTTTCCTCTCCCTAAAGAATCTCCACACATTTATGTTAAGACAGTGCTTTGAATGTTACAGATAAATCCTCTGGAAGATGTGGCAATTTGCAAAATTAGCTGTGAGCATCTGAACTGGTTGCTAGGCACAGTGGAAAAGGTAAGAATTTATTGTGGTTATTATTTTCTTCCTGTGACACCTAAGGGGAGACTTACAGTCAATGGAGAGTTTATTATTTTTAATTTATTTATTTTCCTTGTGTCCACAAAGTTTGCAAAGATGGTGAAACAATTATCTAAAGCCTAATCTCCAAATACTATAGATACCTCACTGCATATCTCTGTACACACATCTAGATCATTTTATGAAGTACACTTCTTGAAAAGAGACTGTAGACTGTAGGAGAGTGTTCCAAACTGGTTGGTATTCAATGTATTTAAAATATTTGGCATGACATGGTACAAGCAGGGTGTCACTCCCTTAGGGCTCCAAGGAGGGAAATTCCAGGCCACATAATTACATCCTGACCCCCTGAGATTTAAACTGTTGTTGCTCTTTCTTTTGGCAATGCTAGTCTTTACTTTCTGTCTGGAGTCTGAAACTGTTGTGACACACAGTGCAGACAATGGATGTCACTACATAACAATGTCTTAGGATCATAGAACTGGAGCTGGAACAGAGCTGAGAAACCACTTAGCCCAACCGCTTTATTCTACAGGTGAGAAAATGACTGCTCAAATGACTTGCTCAAAGTCAAGCAGGTGGTAAGAATAGAGAAGAGATTTATAGTATGGTTATCTGATTTCAAATTCAATATTCCTTTTGCTTTAGTGAATGGTCTTACATTTCCTTTTAAAACCTCTTCTAAGACCTGATTCATACATTTCCTATATATTTGTATTCTATATTCATATTATAATAATTTATGAATTAATGAATGATATGACCAAACAAGCATTTGCTAAGCACTTTTGTGCATTGTGTTTTATGTTCATGTTGTAGCTATTTCCCTCTCTGCTAAATTAGGGACAGATAGGTGAAACAGTGGATAGAGTCCTAGACATGGAGTAACAAAGACCTGGGTTCAAATCCAGACTCAGATAATTTTACTATGGCACCCTGGCCAAGTCATCTAATCTCTGTCTACATCAGTTTGCTAATATGTAAAGTAGAGAAAATAATAGTACCTACTTCCCAGTGTTGTGAAAATTAAATGAAATATTTGTAACCTGCTTAACACAGTACCTGGCACATAGTATGTTTTTAATATCATTCCTTTTCTTCCTTCCTTCCTTCCTTCCTTCCTTCCTTCCTTCCTTCCTTCCTTCCTTCCTTCCTTCCTTCCTTCCTTCCTTCCTCCCTTCCTTGCAGTGATAACACCCTATTCATCTATCAGCTCCTTACTGTGCCTAGCTCAAGTCTATGCATATAATTTTACTTAATATGTGTTGAATAAATAAACAAATAAATTAGTCACCCAACCCATCCTCAAGAGAGTTGCTTGTCTGAACTGAAGATTTGCTAATATCAGCATGTTGTGCAGGGATTACAGAGTTGCATAATATTCTGAAGGTGCTCTGTTTGTGATGGAAGTCATCAAAACACAAGAAATTATAATGAAAGAAATCAATAGCCCTCAGTTGATGTGAGCCCACCAACTTGACCCCTGAAATGTGGGTATAAAGTCAGGAAAGAAACATAAATTGAGAATATTTTTTTCTTAGTGAAAACAAGGTTCTATTTGCATGTAGACATTGAATTATAAAATGAAGAGGCTGAATTTAATCAAACCATTTTAGCTTGCAAAAAGAGAGGATTTGGGAAGACAGTGATCACCATCTGGAAGGTCTTAGAATAGTGGTTGGACTTAACAGATAAGATAGAATTGTTTACTATTTAGAACTATTCAATAATGGAACAAGCTGCCTTGGAATACAGTGGATTTTTAAGGCACTGGACATATCCAAGTAGAGTCTGAATCTCTCAGGAATATTATAGAAGGGATTCTTTTATTTGTTTGGGAGATTGGTCTAAATGATTGCTAAGTCCTTTCAGTGATCACATTATGTGATATGTAGTCTAGTATTCTATCCACTTCAATTACTTTGATCCTCTGAAAGGCCTATATCATGAACTTTAATGTCTTAGGAATATTTTTAACCATTTTATTCAAGCTAAGTCTACACAAAGTCAAATGTGACAATCAATAAAAAGAGAAAAAAATTTTGAAAGAGAAAGAAATTTTAATAAATTTATATCATGAATTCTTTATATATAGCAGCTGGTTGTCCCCTTCCTTCTGCCCCCCCCCAGCACATATACATATACTAAAGGTTTACCTGTTCATAATGCATGCTGCATTGAAAGAAGCATTGTAATGGAGGAATAACACAGGGAAAGGGGAGAGAAATATCCCAGGGGCTATTTATTTTGGAAAGACACCTTACATCCCCTTTCTCTTTGGTGGTAGTAATAAAACAAATGGGAAGTCTTTAGTTTGGAGAATCCCTTGAACTGTTTTTAAGGGCAAAATAGATTTGTTTTTACCATGTTATTGTTCAGTTATTTCAATATTGTTCGACTCTTCATGACCCCATTTCATGTTTTGTTGTTGTTTTTTGGCAAAGATAATGAAGTGATTTGACATTTCCTTTTCCACTTTTGACCATAGAAACCTCCTAATTTTTAGCGTGTGACCATAAAGGCAAGAACGAAGTGAAAACTTCAGGCAAATATGTGTGATGGGGATTTGATGCAGGTTCAGACTATGTAAGATGGCATCACCCATGAGAACACACTGAGGCACTGCTTCTGGGAGCCTGGAGGATGGGTTGGCACATGTGTTGGACGTTCTGCACTTGCCTGACCTGTGGTTGGGAGTACCCTTTTTCAGTTGGCTTGATAGTTGGAACTGACAGCAACTTTACAACTGCTAGACTGAGTATGGTAAAGGCCCTTTACCCCCTTGTATCTTTGAAGTAAATATCCCTTTATAAGATTAATTTAATGTTGCAGTTAAATGGAATTAATATGCTAGTGGCAAGACCTCCAAAAATGAAGGAAACATAATTGATGGAGGCTCAAGCTAATGTCAGAGAAGAAAGGCCCCACAAGGTAAAGGAGAACTCTCAGGAATGGGGATTAAAATGTAACAAAGTCTGGCATGTTACATATTTTTAAAATAGTATTTTATTTTTTCCAATTACATTTAAATTTTTTTGTTTTGTTTTTGTTTTGTTTTTGTTTGTTTGTTTGTTTTTATAGGGCAATCAAGGTTAAGTGACTTGCCCAGGATCACACAGCTAGTAAGTTTCAAGTGACTGAGGCCAGATTTGAGCACAGGTCTTCCTGAATTCAGGGCCAGTGCTTTATCCACTACACCACTTAGCTACCCCCTTACAATTTTTTAATACCTATTTTTAAAATAAAATTTTGAATTCTAAATTTTCTCTCTTCCTCCTCCCTAAAATAGTAAACAATATTGTATATGTGTATATATATATGTATATATATGTATGCATACATGCATACATACATGGTGTGGTATATGTGCAATTGTGTAAAATATATTTCCATATTAGTCATGTTGTGACAGCAGAAACAGAACAAAAGGAAAAAAAAACTATGAAAACAAGTAAAGTGAAAAGAGATTGTTCTGATCTGCATTCAGACTCCATTAGTTCTTTTTCTGGATGTGGCTAGCATTTTTCATCATGAGTATTTTGGAAATGTCTTGGATCATTGTATTGCTGAGAAGAGCTAAGTTAGTCATACTTGATCATCTTACAATGTTGCTGTTACTATGTTTGATGTTTTCCTGGTTCTGCTCACTTCACTTTACATCAGTTCATATAAGTGTTTCCAGGTTCTTAAAAAAAACTGCCTGCTCATCATTTCTTATAGCACAGTATTCCATCACAATCATATGCCACAACTTGTTCAGCTACTCCCTAATTGATGGACATACCATCAATTTCCAATTCTTTGCCAACACAAAAAGAGCGCTATGAGTGTTTTGTCCTTGTTAAATATCTAAGGGTGGTTCAGTTCAGGTTAACATAAAGAAGATCTGGAGCTTTAAATGATCTCTCAGCCAAAAAAACCCCCAAAATCAACCTCACTTTTTGTCCCTTGGGTGGCTTTAAAAGAAGACTTTAGAACTAAGAAAAATTGAATTCTGAAGGACATTAAAAGTTATCTTATCCCTTGTCCAATGAGTGCACATTCTCTACAGACCACTGCCATGTTGTCATCTTCTTTTTACTTGAATGCTGCAAGTGTCAGAGATCTCTCTCTTTTGGGCAGCCTATTCCATAGTGGATAGATCTAATTGCCATGACTGTTTTTAACCCTCATACTGAGTTGAAACCTGCTTTCCTCAACTTCCAGAGATTAATTTTAGTTCCCCTATTATAGAACTGAGCTTAATAAGTCAAATACCTTTTCCATATGACAACCTTTCAAATATTTGAAGACAGCTATCATGTTCCCACCAAGTGTTCTCTTGTCCCAGTTAAACAATTCCAAATCTCTCAGCATATTCTTGTGTGATAGATTCATCTCTCTGTCAGCATCATAGTCACCATGCTCTAGACATATTCCAGATGTATCTCCAAAAATATAGGGACCAGCCCTGAACACAATTTCCCAGGTGTGGTTTGACCAGTGAAGAGTACAATGGGCCTATTCATTACCACCCTTCTTCTGGATGTTATTTCTGTAAAAAACAGGCTCTATATACTTAATTTACTAAGGAATAAATAAATATTTGTTGTTCTTTCTCAAAGAGTTGTTGTGAGGAAAGAACTTTATAAACCTTAAGGTGTAATATAAATTATTCTATTTTTATTACCTTTCTTCCTTTGCCTCCATTCTCCTGACTGCCACTGGTGCATGCAGGAACATGCTGGTAAAAGTTTAAAAACTGGCTCCCTTGCCCCTAATAAAAGTATGCATGACATATTTTAAGTTTAATCTGCATTTTTAGTATGTTATCCATCTATTTCTGAAGTCCTGATAGCCAACCAAATAATAAATCAAGCCCTAATTTGTAGTACTTGCTGATCTTCATACTGAACATTGAATAATCAGCACACTCAAGTCAGTATAACCCAGGGTCAGCACACCAATGAGTGGGTATCCCTCTTAATGCCTAACCTGTGGTTTCTATTATGTTGTGATAGATAGCAGACTAGGGTAATTTAAGGAATCTTCCAAAATTGTCCTAGCAGAAATCCATGGGAATTTGAGATACAAATGGGGAAAAAATGATATGTTTATCAAAACTCTAGACATGTGGGGAATGTTCACTTGGGCAGAAGAAATACGACATAGGCATTTGTAGGAGAAAAAGCCAAGTGCCAGTGTTCATTGCCTACAAAGACAAGTATGAACTAGAACAAAGGTTCTTAACCCTTTTTTGTGTCATGAAAACTTTTGGCTGCTTGGTGAAGTCTATGAACCTCCTTTCAGGATAATGTCTTCAAATACAAAAAATAAAATACATAGAATCACACAAAAGCAAATTGTATTGAAACATTGTTATCAAATGTTAAAAAAAAAGTTCATTGACCCCAGATTAAGAATCCTTGATTTAGAATATTCCTCTTTGCCATTATGGCAGAGAAAGAGCCTCATGCCCAGGGCATCCTCTCCCTTGAAAAGGTTAGTGCTGCCTCAAAAGCAGCTATCCAAGGGCAATGCACCAGAAAGCTTCTAGGAGTTGCTTTGTGCTACAAGAGGAGCCACAATGGAGAGTGACCTGGGGTTCTCTGCAGAATGCAAAAGGAAGAAGAATGAGGGATGATGTTAATACCATCTGCTAAGAGCCTTCCAGAAAAGTAAGGAGGGCCATTGGCTGAGGAAGTGAGAGAGGTGAGGCTTGCCTAGTTTATGATTATAAGTGATTGAAACTCGGTATTAGGTATCTAGAAGAGGGTGTTAATTATTGGTGCAGGTCATCTTCTTCCATGACCTTTGCTATGAATTCTATTTTGTTGTCTTTGACTTCTTCAATTAAACTTTTTTTTTTTTACTTATATGAATGATAACTTTACAAAATAAGTTGGTAAGGACACATTGGATGCTGTCATAGAGGTAGTTTCCCAGAGCTCCTGGGTCCCTAAAGGACCTCTGAGTCTTTTGTGTCTAGCCTCTGGAACAAGGATTGCGTAAATGTTAATAATGTAAATTAAAATAACACTACTATCATTATACTGTTACCTCATATTGAGCTTTCTATTAATTAATCCTCACAGGTCTTTTTCACATTAAGTGTTCCTAGGTGAGGTCCTTTCCACCTTAGAATTGTGGAATTTTTTCTTTATTTTAAAACAAAAAAAATTCAAGGCATTTATGGTTTTGCTATTAAATATCATTTTGGTTTTCATTTAGTGTCCTGTCCTATAAGGGGCATTTTGCATCATCATTCTGGCATCTGTCTATTTTGCTTTCCTTCATAGTTTTGTGGGAAATGAAGGCCTAAAAATTATTACTTTTGTATTTTAATTCAGTTCTGAAAAAAAACAATATGCTGAAAAGGATAGAGCAAAGAATAGCGAGCTGAAGAATTCTGCTAATGATCCATGGCCATCTATTATATCCATCCATTCATCAACATTCTGTTAGTTAGGGTCACTCACTGAGTCATGAAGCCACCTAAATCTCCTCCACTTTGTCTACAATGATGAGGTGAAAAATCATTGTCTTGCTGAAATCCATATATATGGTGGCATTGTCTTGATCTACCAGTCTAGTGACTATGACACACATGCACTATGCAAGTTAAATATGAAATGTTTCGGACTTCTTATTGAAGATGATTGCTTGTATTTTCATGTTAGTATAATGATTTTATTATAAAATGTTTTCCAAAATTCTGTATTCAGTTTACTAGTGAGTAGATCTCCATTTTCTTAGATTTCAATAAAGTTGGGTTTTTGGTAACAGGGATTCAGTGAGAAAAAATAATTGCAAAGGAGTATAAGATAGTTTTATGCTCTTTAAACAGGCAGTTCCTTGAGCACAAAGAAAGGAGTATATAACAGCAAAGGGAGGCTGGGAAAATGCTAGATGCTAAGATGGCCAAATTCAGAATTAAACAGAGCCCTGAATGGCCAATAAGAATGTCACCAAAAAAGTACAAATCAGGTCAGGTCACCAGAGAAGAGTCCCAAGAATTAGGACAATCGTGGAGGGATATGATTGGCAAAGTTAAATCAAGAAACAAGATACAGCTTGCAAAAGATCTAACAAGCAACAGGAAGATTTTCCTCAATTATATAAGGCCAAAGAAGAAGACCAAGAAATGAGTTTGCTCATAATAGAGAGAACCATGGATTTCTATGAAAAGGCAGAGAGTTTCAATACTTAAAGAAAACTAAAGTAAAATCTAGTGGCTTTATGATCAAATTTACCTGTGATGAGATTAACAAATTGAATGCCCCATTGTTATAGGACTGAGCAGCCAAATTATATTATAGTAGAAAGTGACTGACTGAAGATAAGTTTACTTTAGTTTAGGTTTTTAATTTTTTTTTTCAAAAAGGGAAAGTAAAAGTTAAGCTTCATGCCATTTAGCCTGGAACACTTAAGGAACCATTGTTTTGGGGGAAGTTATAGAGGTCATCCTAAGGACAATACTTTATTAAAAAAAGAGAATAGTATGATTCTTATAATTATAGCCTGGGTATGCAGGATAGTATATATTTGATAGAAGAGGAACAATTCAATTAGTGAGTTGTTTCATCTAAATGATGCCAAATAACCAGTTTTTACTTTTTTGCTTGTTCAATGGCTGATTGTTTTTCCCTTATAATAAAGGAAAAATAGTAAATAAAAGTCCTATATAGATTTGAAAAGCAGGCTTAAATAATAATATTATACATCTGTAGCACATTTTACAACCTATGAAGCACAATTACATGCATTATCTCATTTGAGTCTATAAACAACTTAGAACCTCTTATCCACACTGGGACCTTCCATACTATTAAATTCTTTTTATCAAACTAGCAAATTATACTTAGGACCAGGGATTCATAATCTGAGGTCCCATGAATAGTGTTCAGGCTATCTTGGAAGGCAAAAGGGGCAGCTAGGTGGCACAGTGGTTAGAGAGCTGGCTCTGGAGTCAGGAGGACCTGAGTTAAAATCCAGCCTCAGACACTTGACACTTACTAGCTGGACTAGTCACTTAACGCTGATGACCTCACAAAAAAAAAAAGTCAAAGGAACAACAACAGCCACACCAAGAAAAAAAAAATCCTTCTATCTTAGAAGGCAAAATAATTAAGTCTTTATTTTCATTAACTTTGAAATTAAATTTAGCAGCTCCTTCAATCATATTTTTCTTTATTTATTTTCAATTATATTTTTAAACAAAAATATTATTATTAGATTTCTACGTTTAAACAGATTGTCAAAAGTACTTGCCCTTTGGGGGCAGCTAGGTGGTACATTGGATAAAGTACCAGCCCTGCATTCATGAGTTCAACATGAGTTCAAATCCAGCCTCAGACACTTGATACTTACCAGCTGTGTGACCCTGGGCAAGTTGCTTAACCCTCATTGCCCTGAAGAGGAAAAAAAAAAAAAGTACTTGCCCTTCAACACCCAACTCTACTTACTGTTCACAAACATAAACATACATATACACGCACAAACACACACATACACAGATACACACATGAATCTCTGATCTCGACCATCAAACTCTTGGTTGAGACAGAAAGGGTGTACAAGTGTTGGGGAATGGTAGCTGTAACTGGTTCAGGATTAACCCAGTATATAACAGTGAGGAACATTATTCTAGTCTGTGATGAGGGACTGTAAGAATATTTTTAAATGACTATGGCTAATTTGGGGGGGACTAAAGTTGACTAGAGTACTTAATCTGGGACTTTTGACTATTTGGCTATCTGACTTCTATTAATTTAATGTAGGCCGTTTATAAAGTTCCACCACACTGTTCCACTCCCAAATTGATAAGCAAAATATTAAGAAGCCTCTTAACTAAATAATCAAAACAGAGTTTATTTATGAGATACTTATTAAAATTAAGAATACAGGGAAATAAAATGTACAACCTGACTGCTTTCCTGCGGTCCCTTTCCACTGAGTCTCTTTCCCACCTGCTGAGCTTTGAACTCTTCGAATACAATAGGGGCCTTAGCCGCTTCTGGCCTCAGGGCATGTTACACTTTCCAGGCTCAGCTACTTTCTTCTAACTCCGCCTGTGCCCTTTCACTTTGTAAATCCCCCTGCTTCTGACTTTCCTCTCCTCCTTACTGCCACTGCCGAACCCCTGTGTTTCTCTCTCACTGACCTTCGGTCTGTCTGCTCCGTCAGTCTGCCCTTCGGCCTCTCTTTTCCCTGCTCCTGGTCCTTCTCGTCTTCTCCTGCGTCCTTGTAGCCCCATCTCTAGTCCAACCCGAACTGCTCTGCCCTTGTCTGCACCCTCTTGCTGTCTAACTCCCAGGTCTATATATACCTTTTCTACTCTCCACTCAAATCTCGGGGCTTCCTGCACCCCCACAGACCAAGCTAATCCGCCAGTCAGGGCTGTGTCTGGTGGTGGTGGTGGGGGGTGTGTGTGTGTGTGTGTACTCGAGCAACTCGTGCCTCCAAACGGGCTATCTTGGATCTTTCATATAGCTCCGCTCAGGTCGGAGGGAGCTGGGGCCTTTTTGTCCCCCTAGCTGTCTGACCTGGAGTCTTGTACAGCGCACAGGGCTTTTTTGCTCAGCTGAAGCTGAGGGGGAGGGGAAGAGACCCTGAAGGCCTAAGGCTTTCTAATCTCAGCCCAAAGGTAGGGTCCCCAAATCAAAATAAATTTCCACAGGACTAAGAACCAAGATAAGCATATATGTGCAGTCTTCCTGCATCATGTATAAAGAGCATGATGGACACTACCCAGACTTCTTAAATCTGGTGATCACCCACTTCTGATAATTCATATACAGAAAAACAATTCTGTCAGAAGAAATCTAGAAATAATTATAATGGATTAAGTCTAGGGCAGAGAAATCAAAGGCATGTGATTAATATTTTTACCACAACTGCCAAATTAAAATTTCCTTTTTAGATATAGGGCAGTTCAAATCCTGGGAGGTTTGTTGCCAGTACTTGTTAAGAAAAAGGCAGAAATTGGGTCCAGGAGTGGGAGGTAAAAATGATCTTGTTTCCTCTTAGCTTTTATTCTGACTCATTTGTTTGCATGTGAATCCAGAGAATATCTTGGGAACAAAGTGGTCTCTGCTATGGGAGCCTCTACAGAGCCTATGGGATGTCTTTGGCAGAGAAAACTGACCCCACCTCAGGATGAGTTTGGGGGGGTCATAGGATTCCCAAAAATTATCAAGTGGGAGTTAGAAGGTAGTTCTAGCTCTGAATTAGAAGGTTGGGACATTTCAATCAAAATTAAACCACAAATACCATCACCTAAAGAACATACAATCTTGAATCTAAGGTTACTCTGTCAGCCATTTGGCTCTTAACTCAGTGGGGTGCCTCATGGTCTTGACTATGACCAAACAGCTATCTGTTTGCCCTTATCTTTTTTTAATTTTTAAAAAATTTTTTGCATGGGGAAATGAGGGTTAAGTGACTTTCCCAAGGCCACACAGCTAGTAAGTGTCAAATGTCTGAAGCAGGATTTGAACTCAGGTACTCCTGAATCCAGGGCTGGTGCTTTAATCACTTTATTAACTGCGCCACCTAGCTACCCCCTAAACTCAATATCTTTTAATCTGATAGGAGCTGAGTAGACAGTAAACTGTACTTAAGAGATGAATCCCCATAGCTGGTAATGGAGGAAAGTTCAGTTGCAATGTGTAAGTGAGGAGGAGATACTTGGAAACAATAACAGAGCAATACCTAGCAAAGACTACATGCCACATAAGACTTGAAGGAAGAAAAAGGTCTATTTGGAAAGTGAATAGCACCTTAATTTTTATTTTTATTTTATTTTTTGCAGGGCAATGGGGGTTAAGTGACTTGCCCAGGGTCACACAGCTGGTAAGTGTCAAGTGTCTAAGGCCGGATTTGAACTCAGGTACTCCTGAATCCAGGGCCGGTGCTTTATCCACTGCACCACCTAGCCACCCTTAGCACATTAATTTTTAAAAATAGAATGGAATCTTGCCTTCTTGGCAAGAGTTTCATATAGAAAAACAAAAGGCACTTGACTAGTAATAGAGCAACAAATATATTAATGAACAGGTTCAGTAGTCCATCGCAACCAGCATGCTATGAAATAGAAATATAAAATTATAGCCTTGAAATTCAGAAGGACCTCTAGATAATATAGGCCAATTCATACCCAAATCCCATCTGTAGTCAAAACTTCAGGGTGAAAGTAGAGTCTGTGGAATCAAACCAGAATGAGTACGAGAAATCAAATCAGGCCAGGGAGGCTAGCAATCACTTGAGTATGTGAATTACTGCATTTTATGTCAAAGGTGAAAATACCAGTGACTGAGGCTATATGTGCTAATAGAAAGTAATTCATGACTTCTTGATGCCCTAATCTCTGCCCCCAAATAAACATACACAGAGAAGTGGATTAGATTATCTTTAAGGTTCCTTGAAACCCTAAATCCTATGATGCTTTGATTACATCTTTAGGGGCCTAACATTTTCCTTCATGTAGAAGACAAAGTAGCTAGACTTATATTTCTATACAACAAACCTAACCTCTTTTCCCTCACCCATCTCAGTTGGGGACATGAGATGAAACTCCTTCCTTCCTTCCTTCCTTCCTTCCTTCCTTCCTTCCTTCCTTCCTTCCTTCCTTCCTTCCTTCCTTCCTTCCTCTCTCTCTCTCTCTCTCTCTCTCTCTCTCTCTCCCTCTCTCCCTCTTCCTTCCTCCCTCCCTCCCTCCCTCCCTTCCTTCCTTCCTTCCTTCCTTCCTTCCTTCCTTCCTTCCTTCCTTCCTTCCTTCCTTCCTTCCTTCCTTCCTTCCTTCCTTCCTTCCTTCCTTCCATTGAAATACTATGTTCCTCAACAATTATAGGGGTATTCATGCAAGGGAGCTGCAACTTTGAGTAGACCTTCAACAGCCCGATCTAAAGCATGATATAAGCACTTCCTTCCTGGACTACCGTAGCTCTGGACTGGATTTGGGTCTAGGCAATGGACTCTCAGGTTTGTCACTAGATGAAGTGTGATAGACAGTGACTGGTCCCAGACCCTATCAGCCAACTGGGAGTCACTGGATGTTCAAAGCAACATTGCGCTAGGGTGGCCCCTGGTGTGAGTCAGGGATTTGAATCTATAATAGAGATCTAGCTATTTTTTGAGTAGGAGTTTAAAATCATCCATTATATTCTTGAGTCAGCATCGACAGTTCCAAAATGAGTCTGAAAGCTGACTCTATAATCCTATTCTGGGATAAGAAAGAAAATACATCATACCCACCCACCCCCTGGTTCATAGTTCTTGCTTTGGTCACTTGCATGCGGGCCAAATTTGTGTTCTTGTGCTGGAAAAATGACCCACTATAGTTTCTCCTTAGACTTTTCAATCACTGCTTGGTCTGGTGTTCTTAGATGTTTGTTGGAATAGTTGTAGAGAGAGTTGAACTCTACTGATTCCTCCTACTGTGCCATCTGTGCTGGTCCCTCTTTGTAATTCTTAATGGTATGGTATTTAGTTTTTTTTTTTTAATTGATTGTGTTCTTCTCAGCAGTCTTTGATTTTTAATTTATTTCTGCGTATCCTGTTATCAAGGTCAGTTATCTTGATCTGTATAGAATTTATCTGTTTTCTTATTTTTTTAAAAAAATTACATGTTTTGCTTTTACATTAGAAACATTTCCAAATTAATTACATTATGTGAAAGTTCTCATGAAACAAAGTAAAACAATTAAGCAAAACTATTAAATGATACAGTGACTACATCTGAAAGTGCATATAAAATTCCACATCTGTAGCTTCCCAACCTCTTTAATTTTAAAGTGTTTTTTTTCTTGTGTTTTGTCAAATTTTCTTTCACTTATCTATTTTCACATTTCTGTTTTTGGGTATGTTTCATTGAGAATAATTTTTCTTGTGTTTTCCAAGTTTTGTACCTTCTTGTTTATTTCCTTACATTATGATTTGAGAGTTTCTAATGTAAGACCATCTTTACTGATTTACTCTTTTGAAAGGTTTCACAGTTTCTTTTCTGTTGTTCCAAGAGGAATTCACAGAATTTTCTTTTTGACTGGGGACCTTTGCTACATTTTCTTGGTTAACATATTATACTCTTCATAGGAAATTTTCATTTTTTGCTTCTGTTTTCATGAGTTTGTTTTGAGCTTGAATTTTACCCTGACTTTCTTTCTTAGACATTGTATCTTTAAATAATTTTCTAAAATGTCTTGTAGCTTTTTAAAAAGTTTTTTTCTTCACACTCTTTGATTGTTATATAGGCATTTAAGAGTGGGCACCTTTATCTTTCTTTCATCTTGGGTCTAACACGTTGGTTCCCAGAACAGATTAAACTCCACAGGGAAGAAGCTGATCCCATCTAGGTTCCTCAGTCCCTTTCTTGCAGACCTAGATGCTTACTAGGACTTCCTCTCTAATTAGTTCTGTGCTGCTGCATCTCCTATTTAGTTATTGGTTAGTTATTTGAAACAACATCAAAACTATACACACACATACATAAACTACGCAAATAATAGAGGGGGTAAGAGGAGTTAAGCAAATGTATCACTGTTTAGAAAATGATAAAGGTAACTAATTTTATGTCTATAAACAACAATAGCATCATGTTGCCCATGTCTGTTGGAAAGGAAAGCAGATGAGAATTCCCTTTGCCTAGAGTATGACATCCCATGGGACTGAAAACCTAATAATTATAGCCCCCATTTTTCTAGTGTTTTAAAGTTTTCTAGGTATTTTCCTCACAGCAATCCTGGGGGTTCCTTAATGCAAGTACCAGTATGCCAATTTTGCGGATGAAAATTATAATTATGTTCAGAAAGGGAAGTTCCTTGCCCAGGATCATTTTGCTACAGTTTGAACCTAAGTCTCCTCTCAGGACATGGGTATGTTATTTAATCAGTGATGTATTAAGAGCCATCACAGTCTCACAGTCTAATGGGTATAATACTAGAGTTGGAGCCGAAAACTGGGTTTGAACTAGGCCATAAATATTTACTGACTGTATGGTTAGAAACAAGTCACATACCTCAGGAAGCCTTGTTTTCTTCATCTATAACTCTGATGCTGAATAATTCCCACAGTCTTTCATGTCTATTCCAACTTACTGCTGAATGGACCTAGAGAAAGCAACAAAACTATGCCTACTGGATCCATTGCAGATTGGTTACTTCTCCTGGCCCACTTGTCACAAAGTACTCTTTTTACTGCTCTATATTTGATTCTCTGTTCTACTCCTCACCATGGCTTTTTAAAATGTTCTCTTCTATCTTCAAGTCACCCATGTATTCTCTACTCCTATGTCCTCAGCTGAGGATCTGGCCTCATACTTCAGTGAGAAAATAGACTTTTACTGTGACCTTCTGCTTTTTCCTTCTCCACATCTCATACCTCATTCTATCCTTTACGCCACACTATGATGAAGATATGGCCTGTCTCTTTACCCAGACCAACCCCTGTATATGTAATCTTAGTCTTCATCATTTTGTCCCTGAATCATCCATTTTCTCTCATTAATCTTTAGTCTTCTCTACATACTGGTTTCATGTTTGCTATCTACAAATATGCTAAATTCTCTCCCATCCTTAAAACACTGTCACTATTGTCTCCATAAACTATATTCTTATGTTTTCTCTCTTTCTCAGTTAAATCCCTGGTGTGTGTATGTGTGTGTTTGAAGTTGTGTATACTCATTGCCTCCATGTCCTTTCTTCTCAATTCTCAACCCTTTGTGATCTGGATTCTGACTTCTTTACTCAACTGAAACTCCTTTTTCCAAAGTTACCATGTATGCTAATTATCAAATCTTATCACTAGTTATCCTTCTTGACTTCTTTGTAGTATTTTACAATAGTGATAAACTTATTTCTTCCTGGACATTCACCTTGCTGAGCTTTAGTGACATTGTTCTCTTTCTGGTTATTTTGTGCCTAAACAAACCTTTGTAGCTTCCATTGATGGTTCATCATTCATGTTACACACCCTACTTGTAAGTCTACCCCAAGGCTTTCTCCTTGTCTTTCTTCTCTTTTCTCTGTGTACTTTTTGGATACCTCATTGGCATCCATGGGTTTAGTCATCATTTCTATGTAGATAATTCCCAGAGTTGCATATCTAGTTCTAGTCTCTCTTCTGAACTTCAGCCTTGCATCAGCAATTGCCTATTGAACATTTCCAAATGGATGTCCCATAAGCATCTCAAACTCAAAATGTCCAACATATAATTCAACATCTTTCCCCATAAAATAACCACTTTTCTGAAATCCTATATTTCCACCAAAGGTAAAACCATCCTTCCAGTGAGTAAGGTTTCAAACCTCATTGCCACCCAATACTTGTCCCTCTAACTAACCTCACATATCCATTCAGTGGCCAAATATTTTTAATTCTGCCTCCATACTATTTCTCACCTTATTTCCAGTTACTTAGCCACCTTACTAGCTCAGGCCATAAGCATTTATCATCTGGAGTATTTTAACAGCCTTTTATATGTATTCTCTATTTCAATTCTCTTCCTACTCCAGGCCATTCTCCAAATAGTTGCCAAA
Source organism: Dromiciops gliroides (assembly GCF_019393635.1). Taxonomy (NCBI): domain Eukaryota; kingdom Metazoa; phylum Chordata; class Mammalia; order Microbiotheria; family Microbiotheriidae; genus Dromiciops; species Dromiciops gliroides. Next base: position 124,228,140 of record NC_057862.1, read on the forward strand.
ATTATTTTCCAACACTATAGGATGAGTACTGGGTGTAATGGGGAATCATTTTATATATGGGTTGGACTAGATGGAAATTGAGGGGTTTTTGCCCAATTTCAAATTCTGTCATTCTGTGGTAATCTCATTTCCCAAGTCAAACTCCAGTGGCTCCTTATTACCTGTAGGATCAGATATAAGCCATTTAAAACTTTTACAGCCTTTCTCCCACCCACCTTTCCAGGATTACTACACAGAACTTCTGTTTATTTGGTTTATAGTCTATCCAAACTTGTCTTTTTACCATCCCTTACACATGAATCTATCTCCTATCTTTATAACTTTGTACTGATTTTCCTTGATATTTGGAATGCAGTCTTCACGTCTGCTCTTAGAACCCTTATATATTATATAATATCTCTCCCAAATAAAATGTAAGCTTTTTTTTGTATGCAGGGGCTGCTTTAAGTTTTTCTTTGTTTCTCCAGTTGCTAGAACCTGTTCTTTAACGATATTTGTGATTTTGTCCACAAAGGCAGCTTCCCTTGAGGAACTTCTACCATAGTAGAATTGTTCCTTCTTTGCAAGTTATGATAAAGAGGGGTCAGGCTACTGAGAAGTCAAATGACTTTCCCTAAGTCATAAAGTCAGTAGTCAGAAGCTACAATTGGATCCAGATTTTCATGACTTAGTGATTGACTTCATATCCATATCCAAATAGTGCTTTTTCTTTCTTCTTTCTTCTTCTCTCTCTTCTTTGCATATGCCATGAACCTGGCACACAATAGGTATTTAATAAATGTTTGTTGAATTCAATTGAATTTGAATTGACATCTTTTCAAAATTCTTTCAAAATATGTGTTCTTGAAAAGAACTTAGGACTGTTAATCAGTCATTCTCTGAATTTATTAGTTAGGAAAGGATCACATGCAATTATGTTTGGAAAATTGCCTTGTGATCTCAATGATCCTCAGCTAATCATTGCCACAAAGTTCCATCTCTTCTATAACACAATTCTCTTGGTGATGCTTCATGTCTTTGAACCGTGGTGCAGGAAAATCTCAGGATTAAAATTGTAAGTAGCCCAAAGGGTAATGGAAAGATGCATTACATTAAAAGTCACATTATGAGTGATGAATTTGCATAGAAGAAAACATTAAAAAAATTAAGACATTAATGAGGATATATATGACTGTGAGAGGAAGTGAGCCAATCATATAAGAATGAGAGATGACTGATGGAAAACTTAAGTGCATGCTGGTATTTATGTGATTTCAAAGAGTAAAATGAAGCCCCTCCATTGTGCTGGATAGATCCTCTACAGAATATCAACCAATAGGGACAGTAATCAATTAGGATAAGAAGGAGCAAAGGAACTGTTATCTTTATCAGCGGAGAGAATATTCACACCAATGCAATAATTAATATTTCAAAATATCAAAGCCAAGTGTATGGCAGTAATTGGTAAAACTGCTGTATTTGACACACAAACTCTAGGAAGCAATCTTTTTCTTTTAGTAGGCAACATTTAGGTCCTTATTAAAGACCTGTGTTCATCTTTGATAAACATATTCCAAAATGTGTCATGGGAAACCTGTCTTCTTTAATTTTAGTGCCTTGTGTCTGAGATTACATTCAACTAATCACATATACATGCGTATCTATATCTATGTATCAATTTGTACATAGTTGTTTGCATGTTGTCTCCACCATTAGACTATGAATTCCTTGAGGATAAGGATGATGATGATGATGATTTTGCCATTTTAATTTGTATCCCCAATGTTTTACCAACTATATGACATATAGTAGGTACTTAATAAGTTGTAATTGACTGATTGACTGAAGGACAGAAAACAATGATTGAAATTGAGGCCCAATATTCTTTTTAAGAAAATACTAAAGGAGTTGAAAGAGTTCAGCTTGAAGAACATTTATTTAAAAAAATTTTTGTAGTATTTTATTATTTTCTAGTTACGTGTAATGATAGTTTTCAACATCTGTTTCTATAAGATTCATAGATTCAAATCTTTCTTCCTCCCTCCCCCCTTCCCAAGACAGCAAGCAATCTGATATAGGTTATATATGCATAATCACATTAAAGATATTTCTGCATTACTCATGCAGTGAAAGAAGAATCAGAGCACAAGAGAGTAACTTCATAAAAGGAAAACAAAAAAAAGTCAAAATAGTAGGGTGCAATCTGTATCTAGATTCCACATTTCTTTTTTTTCTGGATTTGGAGAGCATTTTCCCTCACGAGTCCTTTGAAACTATCTTGGACCATTGTGTTGCTGAGAAGAGTCAAGTCTATCACAGTTGATCAAGACACAGTGTTATTGATACTGTGTACAATGTTCTCTTGGTTCTTCTCATCTCATTCATCATCCTTCCAGGTTTTTTTGAAATCCACCTGCTCATCATTTCTTCACATTGACTTTTTTTATAACTTTGTGTTCTAACTTTTAATTCCTCCCTCCTTCCTCAACCCTCCCTATGGAATCAAGCAATTCAATATGGCATACATGTGCAGTTATGCAAAGCATCTTGAAATTACTCAAGTAGTGAAAGAAAATAGACAGAATATCTTTAGCAAAAGGAACTAATAAATAAAATTATACTTCAATCTTTATTCAAATAACATCAGCTATTTCTCTGTTGATGGTTTGCATTTTTCATATGTCCTTCTGATAGCATCCTGCTCATCATTTCTTTCACAATTACTATTGCTAACTGTATTACCCTTCATCCTATTCCCTCTCCTTGATATTTACTCTATTTTTTATCTTCTTGCACCCAATCCCTCCTCAAAAGTGTTTTGCTTTTTACTGCTTCCTCCCCCAATCTGCCCTCCCTTCCTTCACGTCTTCCCCCCTTTTCCTCTTCCCCTCCCACTTTCCCTCAGGGCAAAATATATTACTATACCCACTTGAGTGTTTATGTTATTCCCTCTTTGAACCAATTCTGATGAAAGTAAGGCTCCCTCACTCCCCTGGTCCTTCCCCATTTCCCCCTCCACTCCAGAAGCTTTTTTTGTTTTCTTTTATTTGAGTTACTTTATCCTCTTCCATCTCTCCCTTTCCCTTTCTTTCAGTGCATTCCTCTTAACCCTTAACTTTATTTATGTATGTATTTTTCTTTCTATCTATCTACCTACCTATCTATCTATCTATCTATTTGGGTTTTTTGTGAGGCAATTGAGGTTAAGTAACTTTCCTAGGGTCACACAGCTAGTAAGTGTCAAGTGTGTGTGGCTAGATGTGAACTCAGGTCTTCCTGAATTCAGGGTTGGTGCTCTATCCACTGCACCACCTAGCTCCTCCCCCCTCCCCTTAACTTTATTTTGAAAATGTCATCATGGGTCAGCTAGGTGGCACAGTGGACAAAGCACCAGCCCTGGATCCAGGAGGCTCCCGATCCCAAATCCAGCCCCAGACATAAGCGACCCCACCCTGCCTGCCTTATAAAACAAGGATAAATGCTTTATGTATATCAACCCTTCATATGAAATTCACACCTGTGACCTCTAAGTATATTCCTTTCAGCTGCCCTAATACTGAGAAAGTTCTTATGAGTTGGAAGTATTTTCTTCTCACATAAGAATGTAAACAGTTTATCCTTTAAATGTCCCTCATGATTTCTTTTTTCCTCTTTACCTTTTTATGCTTCTCTAGGGTCTTGTATTTGAAAGTCAAATTTTCTATTTAGTTCAGATCTTTTCATCAGAAATGCCTGAAAGTCCTCTTGTTCATTGAAGTCCCATTTTCCCCCCTGTAAGATTATACGCAGTTTTTATAGGTAAGTCATTTTATGTTTTATTCCCAGTTCCTTTGCCCTCCAGAATATCATATCCCATGCCCACTATTCCTTTAATGTAGAAGGTGCGAGATCTTGTGTTATCTGGACTGTGGCTCCACAGCATTTTAATTCCTTCTTTCTAGCTGCTTGTAATATTGTCCCCTTGACCTGGGATCTCTGGAATTTGACTGTAATATTCCTGGAAGTTTTCTTTCTGGGATCTATTTTAGGAGGTGATTGGTGGATTCCTTTAATTTCTATTTTACCTTCTATTTCTAGAATATCAGGGCATTTTACCCTGCCAATCCCTTGGAAGATGGTGTCTAAGTTCTTATGTTGGTCATTGTTTTCAGGTATTCCAATGATTTTCTTTTTTTTCTTTAAAAAATTTTTTTTGGGGGGCAGGTAGATGGCGCAGTGCATAGAGCACCGGCCCTAGAGTCAGGAGGACCTGAGTTCAAATCCGGCTTCAGACACTTAACACTTACTAGCTGTGTGACCCTGGGCAAGTCACTTAACCCCAATTGCCTCACTAAAAACAAACAAACAAATAAAAAATTTTATTAATTTTTTTTCCTTTTTTGGTGAGGCAATTGGGGTTAAGTGACTTGCCTAGGGTCACACAGCTAGTAAGTATTAAGTGTCTGAGTCCAGATTTGAACTCATGTCCTCCTTAATCCAGGGCCAGTGCTCTATCCATTGTGCCAACTAGCTGCTCCAGCCCAGTGATTTTCAAATTATCTCTCCTGGGTCTATTTTCCAGGTCAGCTGTTTTTCCAAGGAGATATTTCATATTATCCTCTTTTTTTAATATACATTTGGATTTGCTTTAATGTGTCTTGGTTTTCATAAAGTCACTAGCTTCCATTTGTTTGATACTAATTCTTAGGCAATTATTTTCTTCAGGGAGCTTTTATATCTCCTTTTTCATCTGGCTTTTCAAGGTGTTGGCTTTTTTTCATAGCTCTCCTGCATTGCTCTCATTTCTCTTTGCATTCTTTCCTCCACCTCTCTAAATCTTCCTTTTATCTTTCCTACTTTCTCTTCAAAGTCACTTTTGAGTGCTTCCAAGATCTGAAAACAATTGATTTTTTTGGGAAGCTTTGGATGCAGGAGCTTTAACTTTGTTATTATCTTCCTCTGAGGGTGTATTCTGGTTTAACTTGCCCCCAAAGCAGCTTTTGATGGTCTGGTTTTTTCTGCTTACTCATCTTGATCCCCTATTTCTTGGCTTTTAACTCCTTAAAGTGTAGCATTGCTTCCAGGACACACTGTTCTGAAGTGTAGCTTGTCCCAGGGGGTTGGTTATTGGGCTTTTTCTCACACTGCCTGGCCTGTGAGTAACCATGGCCCACTTTCTCTTTGACCTGGAAACAGAAGTGTGATTGAAATCTGATTTTCTATGGTTGGAAACTTGGTGTGCATTATAAAGAATGGGCAGTATCAAAAAGTCAGAGAAACATGAGCAGACTGATTCAAAGTGATGCTGAATGAAGAAAATAGAGCCAAAAGAACATTATACAGTTCTTTTTTCTTTTTTTTTTGAGGCAATATTACTCATAAGGGGTTTATTTAGTTAAAAGGGATCTAATGTCACAACAAAATTTATCAAATTAAAAAAAAATAAATCTCCATTTTCCCCAAAGGAAAAAAAAATACAGGAACAAATGACCATTCAATTATTAGCAAAAAAGAGTTCAGATAGACATAAGGATGGTGACTTAGCAGTACAGCAGAATCTGGAGTTCTTATATATTCTCCATTCTGGAAGTTTTTAAAACAAGGCTGGTAACAGATATATACCTGCATAAAGTCAGGGGATGGACCAGATGATCTCATGTGATTCCTTCTAGCCTTTGGTTTTCATGGTGCCATTTTCTGTGTTCTTTGGCAAGATTGGCAATCTATTTAGGTATATATTATTTTCTACTAATAGTTACATGGTAAACTAGAGTTTTTCCTCTGGGTAAGCCTCCTCAGCCAAACTTTCAAATATTTATTTCCCATGCTCTTTGAAAAGCTATTATATGCAAAAAAAATAAGATATATTTGATCTGGCCTCAGAGAGTTAATTAGTCTTTCAGAACCCAAAATATGGGCTTCAAGGTGAGTTTCCTTTGAAAGCCAAAATTGCCTCACAGAGAAATCCCCACTGGTTCTCTTGTAAGCTAAAAAGAGACAACATGGTAGTGTGGAATTATCATGGAGCCTGGAGTCAGAGGCTATAGGTTCAAATCCTGCCATTAATGATGGAATCCTACCAGTAAGCCCTTCAGATAAATAACTTAGCCTTCCTGGGTCTCAATTTCCTGATTTGTAAAATCATATTAGATGGACCATGTTTTTTCTAGATCTATAATATTTCATTGTTTCATTCCCAAATTATGAGTATTTAACACTAATCTCTTCAAAACCCTTCTGAGTTTTTTTTAAATCATGTATTGTTGTCTACCATGTTTAGTATTTTACATTTTATGTAGGGTTCTAATTGACTGCTTTTTGAGCCAGAAGTACAGGCTGCAAAGTGACTGGAAACAGCACTTCCTCTTCAAAAGTCCCATCAGGACAGGCTAGTGCTGTTTTTTCTTATGAAAACCCAAGTTTATAAAACAGATAATCTCAGTATATCAATATATTGCTAGGAGATCTTCACTTTTCAAAATGTTTTGAGTTTAGAATTCTCATAAAAATGAGCTTTCTTAAATCATTTAAAATATGATTTGAACTTTGATTCTCATGTTACTATTCTAAAACACATCTGTTGCATGAAGTAAAGTACACCTGGAATACATAGTGGGGAATAACAGCCAGCATTAGTGTGAGGAGTCAGTGAAGTTTTGATTTGGCCAGAATGTAGTACAAAAGTCTGGGAGTTTTGTTCCTGGCTGATATTCATACGAAAGGAAGGAAAGAATGTGGCCCAGGAGGGTGGAGGGTTATGGCTTCACCTTGACTTCTTCTCTTATTCAACCTCATTTTGAATATAAGTTAAAGAGGATCTTAGAAGTCTGGTGGGTTTAATTTGGCCCAGACATATATATTTCTTTTTAAAATTTTTTTGAGTTGGGGAGGGAGGAGAGTAGCCTTCAAAATGTGTTTTGGGGCCTCGTAGACCTAATTGGATGTGAAAGGAATTTCTGTAGACTAAGTCAGAAAGTTGTCTAGAACCATGGATGTGAAATTAGCAGAAGACACAGTCAGACAAAAAAGACTAACATTAACTTTTGGCCTGGGACATTCTGCTAACTTCAGTTGGCTTCCTAGCAGAGTATGGTCTTTTATTATTAGCTTTGCAATGAAAAAGAAGTAGCTCTCCCAGTCAGAGAGGCTTTCTAACTAAAGATCAGGCTCTCCTACACATGGTAGTAGAGAAAGCAAAAACTGGCCCTGAAGAGGAAATACAAGTCAAGCCATGCAGATGGTAACAGAGAGCAGTTCAGTGACCAAAAGTCTAGTAAAGGTATTTAGCAGAGATAGCACAACAGAGAGTAGAGATCAACATCCTATGACTCTCAGAAGAAATATGATGCCAGACAACAAGCACAGATGTGGCATATGGTCAGCTCTAGGGCACCAGAGGTATGATTTACCTCTGTTCATGAACATTGCCTAGCCAGATAGATCCCTGAACTTTGCTCCCTCAAACTTCTTCCCTGTCCACATATGTTCCCTACATGAATTCTTTCAATTCATGTTCCCTGGTCCTATGTTTCACCTTGTGTGAGATTTTCCTCTTTGTTAGTATCACTTTGTTTCATGTTCTGTTTAACTAAATGTATATTTTCAACCAAGATGCCCTCTTAGACATCTTAGGATGGTCAAAAAACCATATTGGTGGGGGCTCATGAGCTTTGCTTTACAGAAAATGTTGTTTTCTGTCACAGTCAACCTTGGACCTAGTATAATATCTCCAGGAGCCACATGAGGGGCATATGTTACAGTAAGAGGGAAAAACTAAAGGAAACTGTTCTCCTGACAAAGTGCTGTATAGATTGTCTTTGCTATCTAAAGTATTAAAATGTACTTATAAGGAATTTCATTTCATACTTCCTTTGCAGCTCTGAAATTTGATAAAGTGAAAAAATAAAAAGAATTGGAAAAATAACAAAAAGAATTCAATCTAGTTAGAAGGAATCTTCTACAAAAAACTTATTATGCTCTTGTTATATATTTTATTTGCACTGAGCATAATATGTATAGTTAGACCTCATTGTTCATAGCATTCCAATTTGTTTTCTGGGCCAGGTAGGAAGATTTCTCCATTACAGTCTCTGACTAAAGATCCATTCCCTGGTAATGGATTTCCCATGTCTAAAATAACAATGCTACTCCCCCAACACTGTTTGTGAGTTGTGATATGCTACAGTGTCCAAAGAGTTAAAGTTGATGGTCACATGAAGGACAATGGAAAAGCACATGCTGGATGTGAATAGGCTGCAACTCATTCCTAATGAATCATTGTGCAAGAAGAGGATGGTGACAAGAAATGTCATAATTACACCTCTTAAGATAGTTATATTACTGGAAATGAAAGTAGAACAGTCAGGTTTTAAGAGAAAGGTCTGACTGAAAGCAAGGTAGTGTATTCCACTGATATCCGTGAAATGTCAGGAAATCCAGGGAAAGGCCCTGGTAACTTGGGTGAGCTCCCTGTGGAGGATTTATGGGAAGATAAGGGTAGGGGTAGGATAAAAGAGGGCATGAATGGGCTTGATCAGTATCTTTGAAGAGAGTATAATGAAATTATAGCTCCACTGAAATGTACACATGTAAGTGCTTGCCCTTAAGAATATATTGGTAACTAATAACTAGGACTAACTATGTGCAGTGATTACTTAGAATGCTACATTTTAGAAGGCAGAGACCAAAATTATATATGTCCTATGGTGTGCACACTATCGTTGCTCAATACATGTTTAAACTCTTTGAATCGACAGTTATGTTTTTGGGGAAGAGAAAGCAGGGCTTAACCCCAAGTGTTCCTTGTTTCACAGAAGCAAAAATACCTGAGCTCCATTAAATCACTATTTTTTTTTCTCTTTGAGGAAAGTGCTAGAAGTTATGGGTCAGGTTCCCATCATTTCCTAAGGAATTGGAAATTTTTTGACTTTGAGTTCCTGATGGAAAAACAAAACATACATATAAACAAAGCAAAATATCAGAACAAACGAACAGATCAATTACTTGAATTAAACCATGCTGGTTGTTTTGTTTTGTTTTGTTTTTTTGAGGGGGTATTAGTGGTAGTATAGCCACAATTTCTGGATTCCTTGTATATCTCTGGTTGATTCCTAGGTAGACTAATACCTCCCTGGATCTTTTGTTTATAGACTCTGAGCTCTTCAAGTTTGTTGTCTTTCCCTTTGAGTGGCACTTGCCAAGGGCTCTCTAGGTCCCTGAACAGTAAGAAACTTCTCTCTGAGTACCTGTAGAGGTAACTTCCAAACAAATTTGTTGAATTTTGAAAGCAAGATGTCTCCATTTTCTTCCCCTTTCTGAAGACCCTGTTAGGGAGTTCATCATCACAAGTGTCTCTTATCAAATACCTGCATAAGAGCCTTCTAAGTGCCATGTAGTGGGCACAGGCAAGGTTTCCCAGGCAGAGATTTCATTCAACAAGCTTGGAGCAATTCAGCTTCCAGTGAGGAGTGATACCATCCTTGAGTATGAAGTGAAGGGATGTTGATTGTCGCTTCCTTTCTCTTCATAGTCCCAGTACTTGGTTTTAGCTCTTTATGCATTGCCCTCATCAATAGATCAACTTCATCAGATCTCTCTCTCTTTCCTATTCTCTGATCTCAGAATGTTCTAGGATGGACTTTACCTGTAGCTGTCCTTCCTTCTAGATGTGATTTTTGGTTTGGATGTGAAGAATAAGTACCTGCCTCATCAGGACGCCTATATGGGGAAGGGCAGGATTAGAAGGAAGCAAGTTACAGTGGCAAGAGGAAGGAGTTATGACTCAGGGGACCTGGTTTCTAATTCCAGTTCTGCTACTAGCTAGCTGTATGACTTGGGACAAATTACTTCACCTCTCTGATAACTCTACCATTCCCTGTTTGTTGATATTGAGGTTGAAGCAGATAATTTCAAAGGTCCCTAAAATTTTGTGGGATCTATGATAAATGGGCATCTGTCAAAGTCCTTTTCTAATTCTTCATTTTAGTAATGAGGTTGCCCTGAGTTCTCAAAGTTGACAATAGCTAAGAGATGGTCCTGTCAGGCCCTAATACCCTGGAAGGACTTTGACTATTTGCCCAATGTCTTGTCTGAGAAAAACATCTTATTAAGTTTGTAGAAACTCTTGGCTAGATTGGTGAAAGGGAGTTACTTTTGAATACCCTGTACTAAATTGTAGGGAGATTGTGAGCTGCATTGGTGGAAACATTGGCACTGATGAAATTACTCTTGACATACCCACATAAGGATGGGAGATGCCAGATTGGATCTATGAACATGGAATCTACAAACTCACAGTTTTAGATAGACAATATGGTGAAATACAAAGAATTCTTGTTTTGGATTTGGATGGACTGCATTTAAAATCCTTGCTCTGAGAAGCATGGCTTTTTTATTTCTCTGATCAACAGCTTTTTCTTTTGTAAAATGGATATAACAATACTCACATTATTTACCTCACAGGGATTCTGTGAGAAGATCCCTTGGTTAACATTTAAGGACTATGGGAAAGAGACCTTTATCCCTCATTAGTACCTTGTACCGAGTAGGCACTTAGTAAATTTTAAATGAATTAATGAAATATTCAGGGTAGGCTGACATGAAAATATCCTAGCAGATCTTGGTCCTTTTATATGGGGAAAACAAGGAGTTGGTGGTTTCTCCCATCTTTGGCTTAGAAGCATCAAATTGAACTGCAGAAAGAATCCAACACTGTCAGCTCCCCTAGAGCTTTGCTCAAACTGTTGTTATTACAGTAATGATTATTATTTCATTCACATACCTCAGATCTGATTTCCATTTTTCCTTTGTGCCCTGCATATCTCTGCAGCTAAATAGAACTCCCAATAGATACAGTGAAAAGTTTATGGGCTGCGAGTTTAGTTTGGTGGGGAGAGTGCTTCGGTAGGGGGTGGGGGTAGGGGTGGGACTTTATCACTTCCTCTCTTTCTCTTTCCCCAGACACATAAGCACTGCATACATGCTTGCTTTCTCGGAATGAATCTTTCTGAGTTGTCTCATGCCATTTTTGAAAAAGTAAAAATGTTTTCTAATGCTTTTTTTTTTTTTTTTTTTAGTGAGGCAATTGGGGTTAAGTGACTTGCCCGGGGTCACACAGCTAGTAAGTGTTAAGCATCTGAGGCCGGATCTGAATTCAGGTCCTCCTGAATCTAGAGCCGGTGCTCTATCCACTGCGCCACCTAGCTGCCCCTCTCTAATGCTTTTTATTCCTTGTTTCTCCTAAGATATCAGGAAGGTGTAGAAACATTCTATTTCTCTCCTCACTGAAAGTGTTAACTCTCTATTTCAATGATGGTTGCTCTGACTATGTTTCAGTGACTTCCTGCTAGGCCCTAATAGGAGTATCTTTATGATACTTTTCTTCTATCAGAAAATCTTAAAAGTAGGAGAATTGGCACATTATGGGGATATGGTACGGTAGGATTTTCAATTCTGAACCAGAGGAACTGAGTTTGAATTCTGACTCGGCTAAATGCTATCCAAGTGACCTTGGGCATTTCACTTAACCTCTCTTGGCTCTAGTTCCTGGAAAATGTATTCATTGAACTAGATGACCTACACTTTTAATTCTAAATCTGTGATCTATCAGTCAGCCAAGTATATCTAAAATGTCTGGGAGTCAGACCGCTGGAGCATGGACAACAGTCTTCCACCCTTATCGTATCATAGTTTTGGAACTGGAAGGGACCTCGGAGGTTATCCTTATCTACTTCATTTTACAGATGAGGAAACTGAAGTCAAGAGGACTTGTCCAAGGCCACTCAGCTAGTGTATGGCAGAGGAAGAATCTAACACCAAAGACAGCATCCTTTCTACTCTATCACATGACCTCTCCATCCCATAACTTATATCACCCTTTTTTTCTTTGCTTAAGAAACTTTTCTTGGACATACACTTCATACTGAAAAGCCTTCCCTAAACCATTAAACTTTTACTTTGGTTTCATCTCTACCTGAAACAGTTTTACTAAAGGAGTTGTGAGGGTAATGCTTTAATGAGTCCATTCTTATCTCTTATTCATACCAGATCACCAGTAATATCCTAAGCTGTTCCCTCCCTTATGATTTCATTTTTATGCAGGTCTTCTCCCAAAGGCTAGACACACCCCTGGGTGGATATAGAACATCACTTTTCCCACATGTGGGGACTGGCCGGGCCTCAGGGCCCCTGATGCATCCTCCCCTTTTCTTGGCCAGAATGGGTCAGGCAGCCTGAGGTCCTAGTCAGTGTTTTTGCAGCTGCAGGATGGGAGGGCTATTCCCCATGCTATTTGCGTGCAGTTGGCCAATGACCGGGGCAGCTGTACACACTCAGGAATGGCCCATTCTCCGCTGAGAGATATGGGGCCGGAAGAGAAGGAGGAAGTGCTCCTCCACATCCGTGGAATCCAACCAACCAGTTTTGTGGCGGCATCAGACTTCATCTTTAACTCCTGACCCGCTTCGTTAACATTGCTATTAAGTGGTTCTCGCATGGCTTCCCTAGTCTTCTATTATCTCCCCAGGCAGCAGCGACAGTCTTATTAACTGCGAATGGCTTCTCGTGGCAGTGTTCCATTTCTAATATTAATAATCAGTGTTTAATAAAAACAAAGAAGGGGGGCAACATTCCAGAAAACAGACCAGTTTGCCCAGATGCCATTTATCACCCCAGTGGGAGGCCACAAAGATTGCTGAGGCCTACAGATGAATGGGAATCCCAGAGCCAAGGACCCACATTTGCATGTACATGCATATACTGATGGAAACACACACACACACACACACACACACACACACACACACACACAATCCTATCCCTCTGGAACAATGCCTCGCTTATCTCTTGGCCAGGTTTCAGGTATAGGACCTCTCAGTCCCTGGAGATAGTCATCCTTAGCCATGGCTTCCAGAACAGCTAATACCATTAGCCTGCCTCATTCAAATGGGAGAAGCCAAGGGCCGTTGTGTTTATTTTTCTCTTCTTCCCTTCCCCTTCCCATCAAGCCTGTCATCTGTGAGACAAATGGCTAGCTCCTGCCAAGGCCGAGGAGAGTGGAGTTAAAAATGTAGTTAATTAAATTTACTAAAAAAGATCAACCATCAAGATTAGGAGATGGATTTATTGCCACTAAAAATAAACAGGGCAGGAGGAGGACAGAATAGGAAGAGAGAAGAAGGAAGGGGGGGACAGGGTAAAAAGGATTAAATATTTGGAACAGGGGAGACTTGGGTTTGAGATTCAAAGATTTTTTATGTGTTGAAACATCTTAAAGAGAAGCTGACACCTCCTCAGGAACTGAAGAAATTATTATAATAACAACAAGTTCGACTTCTAGGGTTAAAGAAGCCTTTTGGCTGAGTTTCCCTCTTTTTGGGATTGAGACAAAAAAAAGGTTCTTTGTCCTTGATGAGTTGGTTGGTTCCCTTAAAGTCTCTATTTATCCTGCCCCCCAGAATCTCTCCCAAAGGTCCTTTGTCTTCCTGAGAATAAAACATTAAGCATTAGCCTGTGATTTGAGAGGTTCTTCAAGGTATGTATGCTTACCACCAAATATGCCCTACCCCAGTCATCCACTGTACTTCCTCCCTTCTTTAGGATGTGAAAGCTTGAAGATTTAGAGTTGCCCAAATGAATAATAACTACCATTGCCATAATGGTTTAAAATTCACAAAGTGTTTTCTGCTAATATCCTTTTTGGAGTAGTTGTTATGAATATGATTAATTTTCCCTATATTTCACAGAGAAAATGGTAAAAAGTAACTTCCCCATCATTACATCATCACAGATAAGGTTCAGAGCCAAACCATGAACCCCAGTCTCCTGACTCCAGCTGTGATGCTCTTGCCAGAGCAGACACCAAGATGTTCTTTCTATAGCATGAATATATAGAGTCTATTGTTCAATTCAGAAAACATTTTGAAAGCACTAACAAACATGGTGCAAAGGCACTATCATGGAACTAATTCTTCATTCCACTAGCTAGTCATAGTATATTGACCTAATTTTCAAAACCATGTATATGTATCACTGCCAATTTCTGCAATTTGGAGTTTTGCTGCTAAGAATATGAGTCCCCCCTGTCTCCTTTCCCCCAATCAGGAGATATTTTCTCATTTTACTCTTTAAATATTCATTCATAGAATCACAATTTCTCAGAGCCGGAAGGAAATCCCGAGGTCATACAGTCCAACTTGCTCCATAATAGAAATTCCCTCTGCATCATCCTCAATCACAGGGTACCCAGTCACTTTCTGAAACCTCCAGTGATAAGGAATGCAGTTCTTCCAATTGCAGCCCATTATACCCCCAAGAAACTCTGATTGCTAGTCAATGTCTTCCCCATGTTGAACTAAAATCGATTTCCCTGAAACTCCCATCTAGTTCTTGAGATTCTATGTTTCAGGGCCATTCATAACAAGCTAATCCCTATGCCACATGGTTTCCTTACTATCCAATGGGTTCAAAGCAAAATCACAGATTTTTATATGTATCATCTTATATCAGTCCACTGATGTCTTCAATCCTAAGGGAATAGCTGATAATAATAGTTGGCATTTAGATAGGGATAGAAGATTATAAAACCTTTTTTTATATATTCTCTCATTTTAACATCATTACCCTTTGAGAGAGATGATATGATACAGTGGATAAATTGCCAGACAGAGTTAGGAAGACCTGAGTTTCTCTCCTTTCTCTGACACATAACTGATGTGCTGACACTGTTGAGATCATTTAACTCTTCAGAAACTCTCTGAGACTTTAAAGTTGCAGAGAAGGTGCCAACCTGCATTGGCAATGGGTGTTCCTTTTTCAGGCATACCCTATACCCATAAAACTACATCTGAGATTGGTCCAGTATACCCCTACCATTCCTAAAGAAATAAATTAAACCAGCCTTATGAGATTGGTTGTGTACATATCATGCATTACACTGAGGCCCAGTGAGAAATGATGACTTTTTTTCCCTTTTTTCCCCGTGGGGTAATGAGGGTTAAGTGACTTGCCCAGGGTCACATAGCTAGTAAGTGTCAAGTGTCTGAGGCCAGATTTGAACTAAGGTCTTCCTGAATCCAGGGCCAGTGCTTTATCCACTGCGCCCCCTAGCTGCCTCCAAAGCACTGACTTTGTTGTAGCCATCCAGCTACTAAGTAGCATAGTGAGGATGAGAAAACCTTAGAATTCAAGCCTAATATTCTTTCTACAACAGCATACTATAGCTCAGTGAGCTACAATACTGGGAAATTTCATTGGAGATATTTGCAAGTCTTCAGAGTTAGAAAGGTAAGATGAGGGAGACAGACCAAGAAAGAAAAAAAAAAGAAAGAAAAAGTGATGGGGTGGGCAGCTGAGAAGGTAAAGAAGACCAAAATTTAATTTCACGTATTTCATTATCTTGTTCGGGGTAGCCCTGCAACAAAGGGGACATAATCCGTTCAACTTAATGTCACTATGTGTTGGCAAAGGTACAAATTTTACTGAGCTCTAAAAGGACCATCAATCTCTTACCCTTTTCCTTTCCTTGGAAGCCTACAGAAAACAGAATCAGGACATTTCAGATTAATTTACTCATTGAAATGTCATTCTGCAAAAGCTATTTGATACTCTAGAGCCTCTCTCAGCTTCCTTTGCTTTGAAACAGGATGTCTTCTTTTGCCAAACATAAACACATGGAAAGCCTGGGAACACAGGTCATGTTGGCTGGACAGAGCCTACAGGGTGAAGGGCAGCTAAGTTCTGCCAAGACTAGAATAGGGTCCTGCCACTACTGAGGTGGACTTCCCATCTGCTCTTACTTTGACCCAGAGATCCTATTTGCAATACAAATAGCCTCTGGGGAAAAATTAGGGAAAGAAAAGAAGCCAGAAAAAATATGTTTCAGAGAGAGAGGTGCTGGGGTAGCTAGGTGGTACAGTGGATAAAGCACTGGCCCTGGATTCATGAGGACCTGAGTTAAAAGCCAGCCTCAGACACTTGACACTTAGTAGCTGTGTGACCCTGGGCAAGTCATTTAACCCTCATTGCCTGGCCAAAAAAAAAACAGAAAGAAAGAAAGAAAGAAAGAAAGAAAGAAAGAAAGAAAGAAAGAAAGAAAGAAAGAAAGAAAGAAAGAAAGAAAGAGAAAGAAAGAAAAGTGTTAGAGGTGCTGGTGGTGGGGAATGGGAAGGTAAAGAGAGAGGAGTAACTATTCCAATGGAGTGAACCGAGTGTTAAGGTTTGTTATTGTTAGTTTTCTTTCCTTTCTTCCATGAGACATTAGCTCAAAAAGCCATCAGCTAGCAGGATATTAATACTGTTACTTTTTAATTTCTTATACTTAATATCCAAAGAGTCCCAGCAGTGTAATAAAGCCAGGCTCTCAAGACACCAGAGTAATGCAAAAACAAGGAATGGGATCTCTGAGTGGGCACAATACACTATGCTCTGACTCTGCCTACAAACCACTGTGCTCAGAGGTGATGCCTTGTCAGGATATAATCTATTCAATGGAAGCATCAGTGAAAAAGAAAAGAGCTGAAAACCCAGCCTTCCCCAACCCCCTCCAGTCAAGTAAG
Source organism: Dromiciops gliroides (assembly GCF_019393635.1). Taxonomy (NCBI): domain Eukaryota; kingdom Metazoa; phylum Chordata; class Mammalia; order Microbiotheria; family Microbiotheriidae; genus Dromiciops; species Dromiciops gliroides. The sequence continues at coordinate 124,244,651 of NC_057862.1, forward strand.
AGCCAAGTACTTTCAATCACCAGGGATGTGTGTCAGGCACTCAACACACCAAAGCACGTCTTCCCCCCCACCCCCTACCCCCAAAGAAATTGCCCAGTTTTCCAAAGCGGGAAGGCTCATGGACTGTCTAAAAAGTCAGGTATTTTGCTCACCCAGAGGGAAGTGGGTAGTTTTTCCAAGTCTACCCCTAAGCAGGCTGGACCTCTTTACTTTCCTGGTTACTATGCCTGGGCATTCAGTGAGCAGTTTCTTGATCCACCCTCTTGGCACTGCCAGGTCTGGCTCAGGAGAGATGTCTTTTGCAGATCTCTGAATTATTCCTTTGTACTCTAGTATTTGCTCTGTGTGTTTGTGTCGCTGTGGTGGTGGGGGTTGGGAAGGAGGGGAAATATGGAATGGGGAATTGTATTAAGGACTTCATGCGCTTTAAAGAACCTCCAAATAGGAAACAGCAATCAGTGTGCATGTCTGAACAATTACAAAAGATGTTACAGAGTAATTCTAAGTCTATTTGGCATGTGTAAGGCACACACTGTCAGACTGTCTGCCATTAAATAGCTCCTAAATAATGCAAAGATGATCAGATGTACAAATAAACAACTCAATTTCAGTGATTGATTATTGGAGTAATGCTCATACATTGAATGCATGGCTTTTCCAATCACATCTTCATTTCATTTCTCAGGGAATGCATGTCTTCTTACCTCTGCCTGGGCAGAACAATTAAATAGTTGTAATAAGAGACTGGGTGTTATCTTTTATTCTTCACCTTCATTTATTCTGTGACCCAAATCAAGTTGTAACAACTGGAACTCTTTCCCCCAGTCCAGAAGAGCAGAGAAGATTTCTGGAGATTCTACAGCTATAGTCCAGAATCTCCCCAGCATCCTATCCAAAAGTAGAGAGAGTGCTTAGGGGTTCTCCTACCAAGTATGCCTTGACAGCATACTTAATATGGCTTGGCATATGCTGGACTGTATCCCTCTGAGTTTTCTCAATCATGTTTGCCCCTCCTGGAAAAGACATAATGACATATCAGTCTCATGCAAAGTTTACTATTTGTAGTTTGATATCCAAAAATGGAGTGAACACAGAGAATGATTTGCTCTGGAATGATCTTTAAATTTTAAGTGGTGATGAAAAGAATGGTGGCTTTAAAGTTTTTGCATATTATCCAGTTCTTCCCTGGAATATTTGGCTCTACAAATACCTTACAAAGCCTTTAAGAATCTAGTGGTGAGATACTCATCAGAAGCAACTTCACTTCTGGAAACCCCAAAATGAGACAATCACTTTGTTTTTCAGGAAGAGAGTGTTTGGGGTTACTGGTACACTGTAGTCACTTAATAGATGCCTGTTGATTAATTAACTTGGTTGCAGACACAACCTTTTTTTTACTCCTTGAAAAAACAAACATAAGTAGCCTTATTTGCACCCAAAGCCAGCAGCACAAGGTATAGGCAGTCTATGGAGGAGATCACTTGGTGTGCAGAAAAATCACCTCTGTGGAGTGAGAGGAAGGGGAGAAGGAGGAGAGCTGAAACTCCTTGAGATTCCTATTTTAACTAATTACTCTTGCTAACTAGGTGCTAATATCAACTATTTCTACAGCTCCTCCAGGACTACAAGTCCTGTCATTGCCCTCTAAAGTTCGGCACCCTGGGGCTGTGCCCCAGTCTCCCTGCCCTAATTATGGCTCTTTCTTGACACAGGCTTAAAAAAGAGCTCATTAGGGTTGAGCCTTTGGATCATAGGGGCTGAGTGAGTTAGCTGGGGTTGTAGTAGATTATAACTTTTCTCCTCTAGACTTTGCTACCAACAGATTTCTGATAAAACATTTAAAACATTCAGTAGCTTGTTTTTTTTTTGCATCTATGACTTTTTTAATGTAGTATTGTTAGAGTAATATTATGCAGAGGAAAAATAAATAATTGTCCTGGGGGCAACTAGGTAGCACAGTAGATAAAATACCAGTCCTGGATTCAGGAGGACCTGAGTTCAAATATGGCCTCAGACCCTTGACACTTACTAGCTGTGTGACCCTGGGCAAGTCACTTATTCCTCATTGTCCCGCAAAAAGAAAAGAAAAGAAAAGAAAAGAAAAGAAAAGAAAAGAAAAGAAAAGAAAAGAAAAGAAAAGAAAAGAAAAGAAAAGAAAAGAAAAGAAAAAAGAAAAAAAGGGGGGTCGGTAACTTGCATTTTTCTAGAGGTGAGGATGGCCTTTCCTCTCTTTATATTCTACAAAAGAGTGACAAAGTGATTGAGTGTCATGAGAAGTTCCCTGACAACTCTGATATCATCTCACCATTGAAACAGTGATTGTAGACTTCTTGGAAAGATAGATAAATGAAGCAGAAACCCTTGACTATAAATTTCATGAAGGGAGCAGTATGGAATACAGAAAAGAGCCTTAGCTTGAGAGTCAGGAGAGCTGTACTCTCTACTCCTAGATCCAGCAATAACTCATTAGGTTATTTATTTCCCTTAGACCTCAGTACCTCCTATTATTAAACAATTCTGTGAAAATATGAGAATTAGAGTATACTTTCTATGTCATCTTATTTGATCCTCACATCATTCTGTGAGGTAGATACAGCGATTATCTCCATTTCACGGATTTGGACAATGGCTCAAAAGGCTAGTCTACTCATTGATCTTCCTTTCACTATCCTCTTTCACCATTAATTCATGCTTTACAGGAGTTGTGTCCAACTGAAATGGAAATATATCCCCACTGGTCCCTTATTGTCTTAGAAAATCACACATTAACATTATCTATACTGTATTGCATGTTTCCTTATTTTGTTAAACATTTTCCAATTTCATTTTAATATGGTTCAGGCCTTACTCTGGAAATCTGCAGGGCTTCCTATTGGCTGTGAGTTTGAACTTCTGCTTTAACCAAAAGAAGCTTCCTGAGGCACAGTGCTGGCTAAATTATTCTGATAGTGAAGGACCTTCAGTGGCTCCCTATTGCTTCTAGGGGAAAATATGATGCAGCCAGGAATTCAAAACCCTTCTTAATCTGTCTCCAATTTACCTTTCCAGTCTTGTTTCTTATTTGTCTGCTTTATGAACACTACATGTTACTCAAAATTGTTATGCCATCTCATGGAGCTGGAAATTTGCATAAGCTGTCATCCTTGCCTAGAATAAAGTCCTTCCTAACTTCTAATTTCAGAATCCTTATTCTTTGTTAAGAATTACATCAGATGCCACTTTTCATGTACTCTTCCTTGATGGCATCAATTGTTTTATATTCTTTCCCCTTTCAAAATGTAGAACACATACAAATTATAGAGGCATCAAACTCATATGCCAAGGCCACTTTGGCCTCCAAATACCAAAGGTGCCAGTATTAGATTAAAATGTAATTGGGAAATGTTTAACAACACCAATAAAAATACAGTATATCACAGATAATGTTAATATGGTCAATATGCTAATAAATCAATATGGGAAGTATTTCTATTTGAGGGTTGGTTTTTTTTTTTTTTTTGGGACAATGTGGGTTAAGTGACTTGCCCAGGGTCACACAGCTAATGAGTGTCAAGTGTCTGAGGCCGGATTTGAACTCAGGTACTTCTGAATCCAGGGCTGGTGCTTTATCCATTGTGCCACCTAGCTGACCCTTTCTATTTGAGTTTTAATTACTAGTTCCTCAACTCCCTCTACTGCTGAGATAGTGAATATCCAGAGGGTGACTGACCATTTCTACCATTAGGGTTCTATTGAAAATCCTAAGTGGCTGATATTTTTAGTAGTTGGTTATGAGCCAACATTCAGTAAGTCCCCTATTGATTATAAGTTAGATAGCCACAATTAATTAGCTTTTAGAAAGGGATATTTTTACTAAGGTAGTATAGGAAGAAAAGTTGGCATAAAAAACAATTCTCCAAAAGTCTGGGTCATGCTCTCCTCCTATTGAATACAGCATCCATAGAGGAGAAGAATTTTATCTTATCACAAGTGGCAAAGGAGTAACAGCTCTTGATAACAGGAAGTTCAGTTTTCTTCTGGTTTCTGTGGGTTGGCCCTCTTATAGAGTCATGGAGTTGCCTTTCCAGAATGTGTCTGGTTTGTCCTCCAATGCTGCCATCAGTCATTGCTTCTTCAAAGTTCAAATTTTATAACCTTTAGAGGTTCACAAGGTTTTCCTCTGGTCGATGGGGAGAAGAGAAGAGAGAATTCAATCTACTCCCTCCTAACCCCTTTTCCCCCAAGGTAATGCCCTAGACAAGATGTTTTGAACACATAGTCTAGGTTGTTCATAACACTGCTGAGTGAAACCCAAGCCATATTAAACAACACTGGACAATAATTTGTTTGAAAACCAAGTCAATATGCAGCCCACAGAGATTCTTCTCTGTAGATTAGAGGCCTTGTATCTATCTGAGCTTGCCACCACTGCTCTAGACTAACATGAACCTGGCTGGTAATGGGAATGTCCTATTTATTATCATTTTGATTTTGAACCGGCTTACTATAACAAGCATGTGTTCAGAAGTGTCTTGATTCTTTCAAACAGGCTGTTTCCTTTGTGGCATCTTCTAAGGTTACCCCACCCCATCACAAGTACACACAGAGAGGCTCATGGCCTTGATCTTCCCATCTACCACAAGAGTGTCTTTAATCATATTTCACTAAAAGAAATTTTGGCCATTCACAGAAAGCTTCCTCTTATCCACTGTTCCTCAACTCCTGTCACTCAGGTGAAGTAGTCCATTCTCGCTTCCTGATAACTTTAATTGTTAGACATTCATTCCATTAAATGAAGTATTAATTGCCTCTGAAATTTTCACCCTCTGCTTCTAGTTCTGTTCTCTGAAGAAAGAAGAACAAACCTATTTTTTTTTCCATTTGACAACACTTCAACTGCTTGCATACAGTTATCATGCTCCCTCCTCCCTCCTCCACCATGTTTTCTCTAGACTCTCCAGACTGAACATTCCCATTTCCTTCAACTAAATCACATGTAATGTCCAGGCCCTTCATTTTACTGATTACCTTATTTTGTCCCCCACCCTAGGTTCTAAGTGTCCTCCCTTAAATGTGGTACCCAGAACCAAACCGAAAAACCCTCCAAAGAATGGCTAATTAGGGCAGAGTACAGTGGGGTTATCATCTATCTATTTCTAGATACCATTCCTTTCATGATGTCTCCTAAGATTAAATTTTCTCTTTTGGTTGCCATTTTAGACCATGCTGTTTACTCAAATTGAGTCAGCAATTTACTAACCCCCCACCCTCAGAACTTTTTTAGATGAATTCCCATATAAACCTACCTTCTCCATCTTGCACTTGTGAACTTGAGTTTTGAACCCCAGTGTAAGCCTTCATATTTATCCCTTTTTAATTTCATCATTTTAGATCTGACTAAATTTTCTAGTCTGTCTATATATTTTAGTTCCAGACTATCTTCTGCTGTTAGTTAACTGTTCCAGCTTTGTGTCATCTGTAAATTTGAAAAATGTGTCATCTAAACATTTACTCAAATCATTGAAAAAAATTAGTGAAAGCATAATGCCAATCACGCGTGTTGGATATACTCCACTAGAAACCTTTCAAGTTGACATCAAGCCACTAATGTCTTCTACCGAAATCTCACCATTCAACTCATTAAGAATTTACTGTCAGGGGGCAGCTAGATGGCGCAGTGGATAGAGTACCAGCCCTGGAGTCAGGAGTACCTGAGTTCAAATCTGGCCTCAGACACTTGACACTTACTAGCTGTGTGACCCTGGGCAAGTCACTTAACCCCAATTCCCTCACTAAAAAAAAAAAAAAAAATTACTGTCAGTTTGCTACTAGATGGACAATAAAGATTAATGGATGGAGAGAGCTGACCTTAGAACCAGAAAGATCTTAGGCTCCAGTCCTGCCTATGGCACATTCTGAATGTCTGAATCTTTGTAAGTCACATGACCCCTCTTTAGGCGATTCTCTTAATATAGTTTAGAAGGTGTCAATTTGTATTTGGAGTTCTCTGTCCTGATGAAATCATAGATATCCAGTCTTTTTCCTTTATCTAGGCCATGATTCTCCCTCTTTCCCTGAAGAATAATCTATATGAGACAATGTCAAATGCTCTTGTTGAAATATAGGTAAATCATATCTCTAGTTATCCCCAGTTCTGATAGACTGGTATAATCTTCTAAAAGAAGGATATGAGGTAATTCTATTATGACCTTTATTTGATAAAGGAATGAAGGAAATACACATTTATTAAGTTCTTACAGTAGCCAGGCACTATACTCTGCACTTTTACAAATAATATCTCCTTTGATCCTCACAACATCCCTGTGATGTCATTATTATGTTTATGCTCATTTTATTGTTAAGGAAACTAAGACAGAAGTTAAGTGATTTGCTCAGGGTTACATAGCTACTGAGTATCTGAGATCAGATTTACACTCAGGTCTTCCTGATTCCAGGCCCAGTAACCTATTTAGCCACCTCTGTTCAAGCCATTCTCTTTGTGATTACCACTTCATTTTTCACACATTTGTTAATCATATCTTTAATAATTTCAACTTGAATTATCTGGAACAATTGAATTTAAACTTAGGGGGCAGCTAGGTGGCACAGTGGATAAAGCACCAGCCCTGGATTCAGGAGGACCTGAATTCAAAATTTGGCCTCAGACACTTGACACTTACTAGCTGTGTGACCCTGGGCAAGTCACTTAACCCTCATTACCCTGCTAAAATTTTTTAAAAAATTAAATTTAAACTTATTGGCATGTGATTTGCTGAATCCATTCTCTTTCCTTTCTTGAAAACTGAGGCGGTATGTACTCTCCAACACCTTTCTTATTCTCTATAATAGTTCAAATATCCCCAAAAGTGAATCAGTTTTCACATCTGTAAGGTTTTTTTTTCTTTTTTTCCTTCACTCCCCCAGGATGTAGTTAATCTGGGACTGGAGACTTGAACCCATTGAAGGTAGCTAGGTGTCCATTTATTCTCATTCTCTCTCTCTCTCTCTCTCTCTCTCTCTCTCTCTCTCTCTCTCTCTCTCTCTGTCTGTCTGTCTCTGGTCTTAAAACCACACACCATATTGGGGCTGAAAGTCACATTCCTTATATACATGCACATTAAGGTAGCTTTGCTTGTGGAAAAAAAAATCTTGAGAAGAATTTTGATATTGTATTAAAGTAATTAAAGAAGATTTTCCCAGTGAACCCCAAATCTTATAACAAGCATTACTCATTAAATAATTTTTTCAGCCTGTGTCCCAGCCCACCTTCCCTCTATCCCCTCCTATTCCAACAAGGAAAAGGAACACTGAGCTGCTATCTGAGAATTCATTCCTTGTTCAAAGAGAGTTTTTCAGTCAAATGGATTTTTGCCTTTTGCAATTATGTCATTAAAGGCAGTCTGAACTTCAGACTTGAAATGAACCCCAGCAAAGGTCTTGCCTTTTAGCTTCCTGGCTTTACATAATTTATGGTTTTGAATTTTATTGAAAAATGCAAAAAGGGACTTAGGCAGAGGCACACAGACATATTCCATATTCACTATTCATTGAAAGAGTCTTCAGGAAATGTCTCCTAACAATGTGAATTGGGCACCTTCCTAAGGATTAGGTGGATGAGTTTTAAGTTTGACTAGTGAAGAATTTAACCTTTTGGAAACATCTTGACACTTGTTCATATTTGAATTGAACAGGTGAAATATGTAATTCACTTCTCCATTCCTTTTCTTTAGAAACCTCTCTTCCCACCCTCCAACAACATTGCCCACATATGCCCACTGTAAAGAATTGTTATTTGAGGTTTTTATGCCTTGGCACACACTGGCCTGGGGCTCCGCACACCGCACAGTGCTCCACCCACTGATTGTAGCCGTTGCCAGGGCTCTGGCACCTCACTTCATCACCACTCGCCAACGTCTACATGGGCCTGGAAAAATTATAATGATTGGAAGCCTAGTGAGGGCAGTCATGTGACTGTCAGAGCAGCCATCCCATTGGCTGGGGTGGTGTGGGGGTTTCTAGATTTGGAGGAGGAGAACTGGGCATTCTAGGTGGAAGCTGGAAAACGACAGGCTTTCTGCTGTGTATTTTCAGCTGATTCCTGGGCGGTGGTATTTTTTTTTCAGGTATTATAATTTCCCTTTCCCCATTTTATTTCCTTTCCCATGATCCTACTGTTCATATTTTTGTTTTTTTTTTTAAGTTCATTCTTGTTAAAATAAATCTTGTTCTGTTTTGAGGGAGGCTGCTGGTCTCCTTCCTTGCCCCAATATTGTGGCGAGCCACTTAGCTAGCACTCCCCAATTAAAAATTGGTCCCCACACCACCAAGTGTCCTCTAGTTGGTGGAGCTCTTTTCTCATTCTCTTTTTTATTTTTCTTCCTCTTCTGTTCAGGTGTAGCATGTGACACTTAGAGTGAGAATAGTCATTCAAATTTAGGGCAGAAAGGAATTTGGGTACAAATGTAGGAATTTGGGGTGAAAAAAGGTCTTTAGGTTCATCCTGCTTTTTCAGTCTTACTAAAGTAAAGCTCCAGCTTAATCTTTTTGGGCAGTGCTACCTGCCAGAGTCACAAAACTTAAAAAAAAAAAAAATCTATCCCAACCACAACACAAAGGCTGTCTTGGTGGAATGGTCAGTGAGGCAGAAAACAGAGAAGTTTAAAAGACAGACTTGATCTAAGGGGTTTTGTTGGCTTATTGGGTGAATTTGTGACACCATGTGGGTCAGATTCACAGAAAAACTGAAAATAGCCTTGAGCTTTGGGTTATCTCACAAAAGAACTTTGACCATTGCCTTGCAGAGAAGAAACTCAGGAGAGAAGTAGGAGACAGCAGGGTTGTAGGATAGAGAGCCCAGCAGGTGCCACCTCTAGGAACTCACAGCTTATCAGTGAAAGATCCCCACCCTTCCCCAGCAATCAGTATTATCAAGCAAACTAAGAACATTAGTGCTTCTGTAGAAGAAACAAATGGCACTTTTAGAAGCAGAGAAATGTTCTAGGATGAAGCCCCATGGACATGATTTCTCCACTTTATGTGTGATACTTCTCTTGCTATAGGTGAGGGAACTTGAATGAGAGTGAATTCCTATGTCTAGGGAGGGGATTTTCCTGTTATTTTCCTTGCTAATCTGTTTTAATTAAAAGTCTTTTGTTTTAAATTAATGTAAACCCTGGTTGGTATGGTGAAATCAAAATATTAGTGGCTGGTTGTTAGCTCTGGATTCAAATAGATGTTGACCTAAAGTATGCCTTGTTCCTAAGTGTAACTTTCAATGACATCACTGAGGCCTAGATGGGTTATATGAGAATCCATTCATTCATTTAACAATTATTAAACACCAATTATGTACCAAGCATAGTAATAGAAAAATGAGATACAGTGACTCTTCTCACAGAGCTTATAATCTAAGAGTGCATAGACATCTCTCTCTCCCCCTTTCTCTCTGTATATGTGTGTGTGTGTATATATATTATATATGTGTGTGTGTATGTATATGTGTATGTGCATATGCATATGCATGTGTGTATTATATACATTAAAAAGAGAGGCACAGAGATTTATTTGAGATTTGACAGAAGAAAGATCCTTTCCAACTTAGAATATTCATGGAGCATTTGAGTTTGACCCTGATAGTTAGGCAAGTGGAGATGGGGGTAGACTTAGGAGAGAGAGGGAGGGAAGGAGAGAGGGAGTTGGGGAGAGAGAGAGAGAGAGAGAGAGAGAGAGAGAGAGAGAGAGAGAGAGAGAGAGAGAGAGATATGAAAAAAACAAAACACTTAAGGCTCAGTGGTACTTTGTGAGCAAGAGCCGTATCTGAGGAATGATGAATGCCTAATTGGTTTGGAGCACAGTATTCAGAGTGGTGGGTGCCAAACTCTGCAGAAGTGTTGTTTTGGGAATTGATTGGGAAGGAAGAAAAACATTCTAATTCTTCCTTCGTGCCACAGCTGACCTTACCAACAAGGCAAGGGGTTGCCTTCAACCCCTTGGTCTTCAAATCTAGGACTTAGATGTCATATGTATAGCTTTTTGTGGCTCTTCCACATCCCAGAGCTGGGTTAGAGAGTATAATATATGAGCAATGAAGCAGTAGTCTCTTACTTTAGCATCTATAATCCCGTGTCTCACTTTTGGTTGGGAGAGTCATTCCCGACTCCACCCCCTCATTCCATTTTCATTAAGGCTTGCACTGGCATGTGGGGGAAAGGGAAAAAAGTTAGAAAGTAGGGATAGGAGGAGCAGATATGATCAGAATCTGAAAGAAGGTTGTTAGGGGATAAACTTTTCAACTTCATCTTCTTTTAGTTCCAGTCTTCTACAGATAGCATGATATGATATCTTTGAAATACAGGAAGGGGCATTGCAGTCAAGGGTCATGGAAAGGACAGTTGGGTAAGAAGTGGTATTTCATAATGGATAAAGAGCTATTTTTAGAGTCAGGAAGACCTGGGTTCAAATGCTGCCTCTGATACAAACTGTGTGACCTTAGATAAAACACAACTTCTCAGTGACTCAGGTAGGTCTCTAATGCTGTAAGTTGCAGAGCAGGTATGAATAGGAACTGGAGTTTCAATGAGTCTTTTTATAATCTTTTTTTGCTATCACTAGCATTAGCACAGTACCTGGGACATAGTAAGGCACCTAATAAATGATTGTTAACTTGATTTGGGGTAGATAGATGGTAAAGAGGATAGAACACCAGGCCTGAAGTCAGGAAGACTCATCTGAGTTCAATTGTGGCCTCAGACACTTACTAGCTGTATGACTCTGTGAAGTAATTTAATCCTGTTTGCCTCAGTTTCCTCATCTCTAAAATTAGCTGGATAAGGAAATGGCAAGCCACTCCAGTATCTTTGCCAAGAAGGGCTCAAATTAGATCACAAAGAGTCAGACATGAATGATAAACAACTCAACTAAACTTGACGTGACTCTCCTTATACCTACAATTTACTATACCAATGAAATCAGAGGTTTGGTTAAAAAAAAAAAAGAATTGGAAGGGATCTTAGAGATCATCCATTCTGATTTTCACATTTTATAAATAAGTAAACTGAGGTTTTGAGAAATGAGGGGATTTTTCCAAAATCATACAAGGAATTTGTAGCAGAAAAGCCAGAATTGGAAGCTGGGCCTCTTGATTCACAAATCGAGTCTTCTTTCCATTCTACAATGCTGCCTTTATTATTTCATCTCTCGTAAATCCCATTGGGAAATCAGGTGAGGGGAGGGGAGGGACACAGAAGCCCCTCCTGAGGCAGTGAGAAAGTCCTCAGGGAGCATCTTCAGCTCAAGATCAGAAGACAGAATCATCTCTTGCCCTTTAAAATCAATACCTGTGGGATCAGCCTGGTAAATAAAGCTGGACTCCCTCCACAACCAGTGGGAAATAGTAAAAGGAAGAGAAACAAAGGGATTAAGCTAGTAGGGGACAGCATTAATAGGGCTAGGCATGCGGGCAGCCTCTCTCTGGAGCTGAGCAGGACTAGCTTCTTGGAAGACAGTGATCCTTCAGAGTTTGGCTCTGGTCTCTCTCTGCATTGCCTGTGAGGGCAGAATGCTAATGGTTTTGATTTCCCACTTGTGCTTACTCAGGCAAGAAGTGTGAACTCTCCCTCCCTTCTCCTCCTCTCTGGAAAATGTTCCTGCTTGCTGAGTTTCTCCCCACATGGACTAACATGTCTTGATACCTTGTTTTTAAAAATTTAAAGCAGAGGTGTAAAGCCAATGTAAATGACTTTTCTATTTGTGAAAAGAACACTCTTCTTTTTTATTTTTTGCTTGCTGAGCAGTCCATTTTTTTTTCCTGTGGGGATTTAACAAACTCTAACAATTTTGGTCCATGGATCTGTCCCTTTTCTTACCTGAGGAGAGACATCATGGTACCGTGGAAAGAGTCCTAGATTTGGGAGTTAGGAGAGGGGGAGTCAGATCCCATTTCTTCTGTTTATTACTGAGGAAGAAGCACAGACTTCTGAATCAGACTGCCTTTCTTCATGCCTCACCTGGAGGCATGCTACCTCTGTGATATTGGGCAAATCACTTAAATTCTGGAGGCCTCAGTCTCTTCGGTTCTATAAAATGGGCCTCCCCAGATGATCTCTGATGTTCCTTACAATTCTAGATCTATGAACATATAAAATTTGTAGCCTCAAGAAGGTTTCTTAGTTTCTCTGAGTCTAAATTTAATTTGCAAAATTAGGGGATTAGACAAGCTAATCTTGAATATAAGTCCTGGGTTCTTTATTTCTTGGAGTTTTCTAGTATAAAAATAATAGTGGCTAACATTTTATATAGTGTTTTAGGGTCTATAAAATATTCTATCTATCTATCTATCTATCTATCTATCTATATCTCATCTCATTTGGTCCTTAGAATGACTCTGGGGGAGATAGGTGCTTTATTAACAGAATTTTACAGATAAAAAAACTTGGGGTGAGAGAGATTAAGTGACTTGCTCCAGTTCACCCAGTAAGTAAATGCCTGAGATAGAACTTGAACTCAAGCCTTCTTGACTTCAGGTTCCATTTTCTCTCCAATAAGGCAACTGGCTACCTAAATAAAGAATAAATAACTCTCCCTTGATTTCCTTTTCTTGATGATATCTATTAATTTGAATTCCCAGAGCCTTTTGTTTGTCTCATTATTATGGTCATTTTTAGAGCTTTATGGTCTACAAAGTATTATTCTCATAATTGTCCTTGTTTTGTTGAAGTTTTACTTTTATCTCCATTTGAGACATGAAAGAACTGACATATGGAGAGTTTGTGATTTAGACGTGGCCACACTGTAAGTGTCAGAGGTGGCATTCAAATCTATGTCATTCTATGCTTGTCTGGCATTCTTTCCAGTTGTTTGTCCTTTGTTCTCAAAGAGGACCATGACATTGGGGTGATGTAATGATTTGTACTGAATTGGATTTAAGCGAGGGAGGACTGTGCAAAGTCTCCAACCTCTCTCCTCTAGAGCCATTTGGGTCCAATGGAAAGATATACATCAGGATGACTGGAGATGGCCCAAGATGTATGAGGCAATTGGGCTTATGTGACTTGCCCAGGGTCATATAGCTAGGAAGTATCTGAAGTGAGATATGAATTCAGGCTCTCTTGTCTCCAGGGCTAGTGCTCTCTCCACTGTGCTACCTGGCTGTCCCTATTCTTTGTTTTCTTTTCTTTTTCTTTTGTTAAAGAGGGGGTTCTAATGAAATCAAGTCAACAAATATTTAACAAGTAACTATTATTTTCCAGGTACTGTGCTAAGTGCCGATTCTCCTAAATTCTGCCTTGGTTAGGCTACATTTGGGGTGCTACATTCAGTTTTGGATGCCTCATTTTAGAAAGGACATTGAGAAGTTACAGTGTGTACAGAGACAGGTGTCCTGTTAGTGACAGAATTGGAATCTATGTTTTATGAAAACCAATTAAAAGGCCTAGGGTTGGTTAGCTTGGAAAGGGGAACACTTGGGGGCATGTGATAATTGTCTTTAAATATCTCAAGTACTTGTCATATGGAAAAGGGACTGGAATTATCTTGCATGGTCTCAGAGGACAAAATTACACACATGGCTGGAAGTTAAAGTGAGACAAATTTGGCCTGGATTTAAGGGGTAATTGGTTTTTTTTTCCTTAAAAATTATAGCTGTTCAGGGGGTAGCTAGGTGGTGCAGTGGAAAAGACACTGGCCCTGGATTCAGGAGGACCTAAGTTCAAATTTGACCTCAGACACTTGACACTAGCTGTGTGATCCTGGGCAAGTCACTTAACCCTCATTGTCCCGGCCAAAAAAAAAAATTATAGCTGTTCAAAAATAGAATAGGTGTCATCAGATGGGAGTAGGTTAGTAGGTTCCTCTTATGTAAACATTTTCAAACTGAGGCTGGTGGCCACTTTGCCAAGTTTATAAAGGTGTCTTATTTAGGTACAGTTTATATTAGATGAGCTCTGACATCTCTTGCAACTCTGAGATCTGGTGAATATGTTTCTCCATATCTGTGCCTATCTGAAGTCTTTAACTGGATGATAAATTCCTTGAGGGGAAGGGATTGTATTTTAGTTATTTGTGTAAGTCTCACAGAGTCAAGCACTGTACCCTGCACATGTGTGCTTAATAAATATTTGGTGAACAAAGGAATAAAAGCAGGAATGGCTAGAGGAATAAATAACCTATCTCCAGAATTTCCTTTTCACTATTTGGGAACTGAGTCGCATCAGGCAAGGCCTTGAATTAAATATGCTTACCCCAGCCCAGACAAAGAGGACCGAAAATCCATGAAGTCCTCATAGCCTTCTTGCCGTCTAAAGCAGGTGCAGAAGAGATAGAGCCTATGGCTTTCATCTATGCCGAACAGCTCTACAAGTTCTTCCTGCAGGGGAATTTCCCCATGAACATGTCTGCACTGTGACTCTTGGGGTATCTGAGGCTGAGGGCACCAGTCTGAAGATCCCTTGTTACTAAGCTTCCAGGCAGCTGCAAATCTTTCTTTCTCTAAATGAAATTCGAAAGAACAGCCAACAGAGATAATACATACAGTAGAACCAAATGTAAAATGCCTCCTTGTGCCTCAGATAAGGCTGTTCCTAAAACAAGCAACAAGGATTATGTGGTAATCTTATTATACAGGTTTGCCAAGAGACCTGCCAAGGGCAAGGGAAAGGGTCATTTTTATGTACATATTAGAGGCAATCTCCTCCCCATCCCTGCTCCTCCTCTCCCACACCTAGACTACTTAGCTTTTCTCCTCTTATGGAAAAAAGGGAATAAGAATTGAGAAAAGAAAAATCCAGTGGTTTCAGATTTAGTGGGCTTAGATTCTCCTCTAGGCTCTGACACTGACTTGATGGGTGACTTTTGTCAAATCTTATATGACCTTATTGGTTTCCCCATTTCTTTGTGTAAAGTGAAATCCAATTTAATTCAACAAGCACTCATTCAGCAACGTACTGTGCAAAGCCAGTAAATGATGGTTCAGATTGGTTCATCTTTTTTAGTTCTAATATTCGGTGATTGTATTTCTGATATACTTTGCCTCTACAAAAGCTCTCTTCTGCTCTCCTTTCTTCTACCATCTCCTAAACATACTTACACACACACACACACACACACACACACACACACACAAATACATACAAATACATACCCATCCCCTTTGTACAGGATTCACTCAGACTTCTTAGTTAAATCACAAAATATTGGTATTATAAGAGACCATTTAGCCAAGAAATCAACTAGGCAAGTCCCAAGACATGAAGGACTTAAATAAGGTATTTTTAGTACCCCATAGCTTGAGTCTTCCTTTTTATTTTTTCCTAATACAGGATCAGAGAGAGAAAAGAAAAGAAGAGCAGATATCTCTGAGGTGAAACATATATCATATCTGGTAGATTCTAACAGATGCCAGACAGTATCTGGAGGCCTAGGGGATGATATACCCAATCTGTAAGTTAATTAATAGAAACCCATTAAAAAAAAAAAAAAAGAGGGGGCAGCTAGGTGGCGCAGTGGATAGAGCACTGGCCCTGGAGTCAGGAGTACCTGAGTTCAAATCCGGCCTCAGACACTTAACACTTACTAGCTGTGTGATCCTGGGCAAGTCACTTAACCCCAATTGCCTCACTAAAAAAAAAAAAAAAAAAAAAAAAAAAAAAAAAAAAAAAAAGAACTGGATTATGGAGGCAGAAATCCACCAGGAGAAGCACTGAGGCAATATAGAGGAAACAACATTATCTAGGTGAGGAAGTCAGGAGGCACATTCCCTTTTGCTGGCTTAGGAAGGGACTTGTGTAACTCAGGGGAAATATCCTTCAATAAATTGATTTGCCCAATAGTAAGAGTTGGGTATGAATGATTAACATTATCCAGAATCTATATAAATTCAAGATATTATCATGATGGAGTACCTCAAGCTTAAAGAGATAAAGATCTGTATTGAGTATTAGTTTACAAAACTTTATATATATATATATATATATATATATACTATCTAAAATTTAATGAGTGGTTGTCAATAAATTATAAGCTTTAGCAAGAGTATTTAAGTGTTTAAGCATTTATTAAAGAGCATTAGGATCAGAGAGAAAGGTAAAAATCTAACTATTTCTAAGAGGCCCCATCATCCAACCTACCATGGCGAGGTCAGGAACAAGAAGAGGAAGAACCCTTCCACCAGCGTCCGCTTCCTACTTCGTGTCCTCCTCCCAGAAATGGGAGGCTCCTCAAGTTGATTGGCTGGTAGCCTTGATAGACAGTACCCACAAGGAAACATCACTTCCTGACGCCAAGGAACTGACCACATGTCTTGCCCTCAGATGCTTTTCTCCTCATGGCAGAGCTTTCCTACAGTAGCTCTCCAGCAGGAGAGATACCATTCCATTCATACCATTCCAATCATTCCAATCTTGAATAACCCTCCAATTTTGGATCGTAGAGTATTATTATCCACATTTTCTATTTTTTTTTAAATTTTAGCAACAAACATTTATTTTATTTTTTCCAGTTACATGTAAGGGTAGTTTTCAACATTCATTTTCATAAAATTTGGAGTTCCAAATTTTTCTCCCTGCCTCCCTCCCTTTCCTCCCCCCTCTACAAGACAGCAATCAGGTTATATATGTACAATCCACAAGTGCTCTTTTCATCAGTTCATTCTATGGGGGTGGATAGTAAGCTTCATCATTAGTCTTTGGGATTGTCTTGGATCATTGCATTGCTGAGAGTAGTTAAGTCATTCAGAATTGCTCATTGAACAATACTTCTGTCACTATGCACAATGTCCTCCCAACTCTAATCACTTCACTATACATCAGTTCATGAGTATTTCCAGGTTTTTCTGGTATCATCTTGTTTGTCATTTCCTATAGCACAAGACCATTCCACCACAATCATGTACCACAGCTTCTTCTGTCATTCCTCAATTGATGGACATTCCCTTGATTCTCAATTATTAGCCACCACAAAGAGTTGCTATAAATATTTTTTGTACAATTTTCCCCCTTTTCTCTTTTTCATGATTACTATTGTTAACTGTTTCCCTTCTATCCTATTCCCTTCCCAATGATATTTATTCTATTATCCATCATCTTTCATCCTATCCAGCTTCAAAAGGGATTTGCTTCTGTCTGTCCCCTCCCCCACTCTGCCCTTCCATCTTTTGCCCCTCTCTCTTTATCCCCTTCCCCTCCTATTTTCCTTCAGGGTTAGAGAGATTACTCCACCCAATTGAGTGTGTATGTTATTCCCTCCTTGAGCCAACTCTGATGAGTTTAAGGTCTTTGAGCCTTTTCTCCTGAGTGTAAAATTCATTTACTGCCCTGCTTCTCTCCCATCTCTTCCCCTACTCCATAAGCCTTTTCCTGTTTCTTTCACGTAGGATTTCACCTCTGCCCCTCCCCCTCCCCCTTTGCATTCCCCTCACCACTCAATTTAACCCTAAAGATGTCATCATGGGGCAGCTAGGGGACATAGTGGACAAAGCATCCATCCTGGACCCAGGGCGATCCCAGACAAAACCTGGCCTCAGACAAAAGACAGTCACCTGCTGCATGACCCCAGGTATATCCCCCAACTCCAATTTTTTTATGGTTCTCTAGGTGCTTGTATTTGAAAGTCAAATTTGCCATTCAGTTCAGGTCTTTTCATCATGAATACCTGAAAGTCCTCTTTTTCATTAAAGTCAAATTGTTTCCTCTGAAAGATTAGGCAAAGTTTTGCAGGTTGGTGATTCTTGATTGCAATCACAATTCCTTTGCCCTCCGGAAAATCATATTCCATGCCTTCCAGTCCTTTAATGTAGAAGGTGCTAGATCTTGTGCTATCCTGACTGGGGCTCTGCAGTACTTGAATTCTTTCTTTTTGGCAGCTTGCAATATTTTCTTCTTGACCTGACAGCTCTGGAATTTGGCTATAGTATTCCTAGGAGTTTTCATTTTGGGATCTCTTTCTGGAGGTAATTGGTGGATTCTTTCAATTTCTATTTTATCTTCTGTTTCTAGAATATCAGGGCAATTTTCCCTGAGAATATCTTGGAATATGACATCTAAGTTCTTTCCTTGATCCCATATGGTTTCCAGGTAGACCAATAATTTTCAGATTATCTCTCCTGGACCTATTTTCCAGGTCAGCAGTTTTTCCAAGAAGATATTTCCCATTGTCCTCTATTTTTTTATTCATTTGGATTTGCTTTATTGTGTCTTGGTTTCTCATAAAGTCACTAGCTTCCATTTGTTCAGTCCTAATTCTTAGGTAATTATTTTCATCAGAGAGCTTTTGTACCTCTTTTTCCATTTGGCCAATTTGACTTTTCTAGCTGTTGACTTTTTTCTCATGTCTTTCCTGCATCACCCTCAATTCTCTTTCCATTTTTTCCTCTACCTCCCTAACTTTATCTTCAAAATCCTTTTTGAGCATCTCTATGGCCTGAGACCAATTCATATTTTTCTTGGAAGCTTTAGATATAGTAGCCCTGATGTTGACATCTTCCTCTCACAGTGCACCTCGATCTTCCTTGTCACTGAAGAAACTTTCTACGATCCCCACCTTTCTCTGTCTGTTCATCTTGCCTTTCTTTTACGTGACTTTTAGCTCCTTAAAGTGGGGGCACTGTTCCAGGCTGAAGTATCCCAAGCTTCAGAAGTCCCAGGTAGTATGATTTAAGGAGGATCAGGTTCTTCACTCACCTGGCCTGTTCTCTGCACAGTAGATCACTCCAGACCAACTTGCTAATCAACCAGCTTTTTGTGTTGCGGTTGTCAGCTCCAATGAGCCTGTGCCCCTTCCCCACCTGGACCACTGCTACTCAAGCCTACCTCCTGGTTCCCAGCAGGGGTGAAAAACCCAAGTTCTGCCTCAGCACCAGCGGAGACCCCTGTAGTCTGCCCCCTGCCAAGGGCTCAGCCCTCTCACCAGACTGTGAGATTAGTGCTAGACTATACTGGTTCTTCAGCTGATGCAAAGGCTCTGGGGGTCTCCTTCTCTGATGAGGCCTTACTGGGACTGGATCTGTGTCAGGGTGACTGTGGGGTTGGGTTCCACTCCTGTCTCCACATAGCAGCTCCCTCCTTCCAACCTTCCAATCTGTTCTTTGTTAGAAGATGATTTCAGCACATTCTTCTGTGCGTTTTGCTGCTCCAGGCCTTGTCCTATGGCATTATTTGAATGTTTTTTGCAGAAATTGTGTCATGAGTTTTAGAGTTCACTGCTTTTCCTCCATCATCTTCAATTATCCCCATTTTCACATGAGTAAGCTGAGGCTCAGATATGTTAAGTATCTTCTCCAAGATCATGTATTTTTCTGAACCCTAATATTCTGATCATATCCACTGCTATTTCTATTATACCAGAATGCCATTAAATTTATGCAAATAGTTGGTACAGTTGATACAGCACCAAGTGTAGACCTAGCTTCACATCGTGTCTCAGACACTTATTAACTCTAAGACACTAGGCAAGGCACTTAACATCTCTCTGACTCAGGCTCCTCAACTGTAAAATGGAAATAATAAAAGTGTCCACTTCTGAGGGATGTTGTGAGGATCAAGTGAGAAAATATTTATAAAACATTTAGTACAGTGCCTAGAAAAAAGTAAAAAATTAGTAAATGCTTCTTTCCTCCTTCAATTTTGGGGGAAAAATGAAGGGAAAGGATCCATGAATCATAAAATAAGTAATGTGTAATTATTTCTATTTGGCATATAAATCTCTTGTTTTGAATTTTTTATATAAAATAATCTTTGATGAGTTTGCATTATACAAAATTTAACCCTAGATATTTCCCAACATATACTAGGGGCTCAATAATTATTTGCTGAGTCAGTATTATGTTAAATGAATATCAAAGGCTAATACAAACCAATATTTATCCAGCATTGAGCTACCATAAGTAATTTTTGAAAGACTACTAGCTTTGGATCCAGCTAGGTTGAAATCCCCAATACTGAGCTTGCCACATCTGTGACTTTGGTTCAGGTAAATCCCTTAATTTATCTGGGTCTATTTCCTCTTCTGGAAAATGAAAGAGATTAGACTACATGACTTCTAAAAATGCCTTATGAAATCTATAGGCCTTCAATCATGGACAATGGGAAAAACAATACTGGATTGAAGAAAGGTAGATATTTCCTCAATTATCAAAAAAAGGGGGAGGGTGGTTAAGATGAGGAGGGAAATGTATCTTACAGACTATAGGCCAGTTAACTTTTTTGAATTTCTGGTAAAATGTTAGGATGAATTATTAAGGGATGAGTAGTGGTAATATATAAAAGAAAGTAAGAATCATAAAGAACCAATATAGCTCAAGAACTGGTCATACCAGTTTAATTTAGTTTCATTCTTTTATACCATTACTGGAATAGTAAATTAGGGGGATGCTACTAGCTGTGTGACCCTGGGCAAGTTACTTAACCTTGTTTGCCACAGCTTCCTCATTTGTAAAATGATCTGAAGGAGGAAATGGAAAACTACTCCAGCACAATTGCCAATAAAACTCCAAATGGGATCATGAAGAGCCAGAAACAACTGAAAAAAAAAAACTGAACAACAATAAATAACATGCTCTGTACACAGTTTACCTCCTTTTTAGCAAACATCCAACAAAATCACTCTTCTGCTTCCTTTGAAAAAGAGATATGGCATAAATGGTAGTAAAATCAAGTGGATTTGAAACTGGCTTAATGGCCATAGCCAAAGGGTACTTATTAATGGTTTGATATAAAATTCAGAATGAGGTCTTCAGTGATCTATATTTTGCTCTGTTATTTAACAATACAATGACCTGGAAATTATCTGCATCAAGATAAGAATTGAACACATGGGACCTGAAGTGGTCACTAAGTCAGAATGTATATTTAGAAAAGAGAAGAGAACCTTGAGTGTTACCCATAATAAGTAGACAAGAAAAGATGAGGATCCAGGAAAAACAAACAAAAAACCCTGAAAAGGTCTTGCCCGACAAGAAGAGGGAGTATTAAGAGACAAAAATGTCACAGAAACCTGGAAAGGAGGGAATACATAGGAAGAGAGGGTGGGTAGTGTTATCAAATGTTGCAAAGGGAGGATAACAGGGCAGAACCAAGATGGAGGAGGAAAGACATTAAACACACAGAGCTCCTGACACAATTACCACCCAAACAGCAATAAAACAAGCACTGGAGTGGCAAAACACACAAAAAGATAGCTGAGATTATTTTCCAGATTAAAGGGGGCCATACAGGGCTGTGAGCAGAATCCAACTCCCGATCATGCCAACACAGACCCCAAACACACTGCACAAGCTTACAGTTGGGTGAGAGGGTTGAATGACTGGCCCAGGGGGTGGAAAATACAGGGGTGTCTGTGGGACCTGAGGAGGAATTCATATATCCCACCCCAGCAGGGAACCAGGAAGAAATCTTGATCGGCAGGAAGCCCAGTTGGGGGAGGGGCACAGGCTCATTGAAGCTAAAAACTACCACAGCACTCTGCTGGCAGGTTAACTAGCAAGTTGGCTTGAGGTTACCTTCAGACCAGAGAACAGGCCAGGTGAGAGAAAAAATTGACCTCCCTCAAACTAAAACAACTTGGACTCTCTAAAGCTTGGGACAGTAGTAGAGTTGGGAAGTAGGGCCACAGTTTAAGAGGGATCTAAAAAACAAGTAAAAAATGTCAAGATGAGCAAGCAAAGAAATTTGAGAACTATAGAAAGTTTATTTAGCAACAAGTAAGATCAAGGTACACCCCCAGAAGAGGATAACAACCTTAGGGGCCCTACATCCAAAGCTTCCAAGAAAAATATGAATTGGTCTCAGGCCATGGAAGTGCTCAAAAGGGACTTTGAAGAGAAGGTAGGAGAGATAGAAGGAAGATTTAGAGAGGTGGAGGAAAGAATGCAAAGAGAAATGAGAGCAATGCAGGAGACCTATGAGAAAAAAGTCAACACCTTGAAAATCCAAATGGAAAATGAGATAAAACAGCTGTCTGATGAAAATTATTGCCTAAGAACTAGGATTAAACAAATGGAAGCTGGTGATTTTATGAGAAACCAAGACACAGTAAAGCAAATCCAAATGAATAAAAAAATAGAGGGCAATATGAAATATCTTCTTGGAAAAACAGCTGACCTGGAAAATAGATCCAGAAGAGATCATTTGAAAATCATTGGACTACCTGAAAACCATGAACAAAATAAGAGTTTACATAGCATCTTCCAAGAGTTTGTCAGGTAAAATTGCCCTGATATTCTAGAAGCAGAAGGCAAAATAGAAATGGAAAGAATCCACCAATCACCTCCTGAAAGAGATCCCAAAAGGAAAACCTAAAGGAATATTATATCCAAATTCCAGAGCTCCCAAATCCAGGAGAAAACATTGCAAGCAGCTAGAAAAAAGGAATTCAAATATTGTGGACCTCAAATAAGGATAATAAAAGATCTAGCTGCATCTACATTAAAGGACTGGACAGCATGGGATATGATATTCCAGAGGGCAAAGGCACTGGGACTACAGACAAGAATCATGTACCCAGCAAAACAGAATATAATCTTTCAGGGGAAAAATGGGCCTTCAGTGAAAAAAAGGACTTTCAGGCATTTTTGATGAAAGGGCCTGAACTGAATAGAAAATTTGACTTTCAAACACAATACCCTGGAGAAGCATAACAAGGTAAACAGGAAAAAGAATTCATGAGGGATATTAAAAGATTAAACTAATTACATTCCTACATGGGAAGATAATACTTTGAATTTATAAGAACTTTCTCAGTAAGGAATTCACAGAAGACACTGGTCTGGACTGAACATGAAGGGATGCTATCTGTAAAACATTTATGTTGTTCTTTGTGGGGCAAACACAGTGGGGTGTCTTATGTCTAGGGTCAGATTTGGCCTCAGGGCCTCCTGGGTTCAGGGCTGGTGCTTTGACCACTGTGCTACCTAGCTAACCCATGATGACATCTTTAAAATAGGGTTGAGGGGTAGGAAGAATGGACTGGGGGAGGGGGAAGGGGAGAGGTGGACTGGGGAGAGGTAGTTCCCATGAAGGAAACAAGAAAAAAGCTTAGGGAGGGGAGAGGAAGAAAGAGAAGGAGTGGGAGAGTGAGTGAACCTTACTATCATCAGCATTGGCTCAAAGAAGGAATAACATACATACTCAAGTGGGTATAGTAATATATTTTTACCCTGAGGCAAAGTGGGAGGGGAAGGAGAAGGGAGGGAGGGAAGAGGGGAAGGAGGGAAGGGCAGATTCTGGGAGGGAGCAGTAAAAAGCAAAATAATTTCAAGGAAGGTAAAGATGTTCTGCATAACTTCACAAGTTTGACGTATTGAATTGCTTGATTTCATAGGAAGGGTTGAGGAGGGATGGAGGAAGAAACATTTAGAACACAGAATTAGCTCAAAGGCCTTAATCTCATCAGAGTGGTCTCAAGGAGGGAATAACATTCACACCCAACTGGGAAAGTAAGAGGGGAAGAGGATAAGGAGGGAAGGGTGAAAGAAGGGAGGTCAGAGCAGGGAGGAGAAAGTAAAAAATAAAACACATCTGAGGAGGAATAGGGTAAAATAAGATAGAAAATAGAGTAAACATCATGGGAAGGGAATAGGATGGGGAGAAATTGTTATGATTATTGATTAAGTTTTGTTTTTTAACTGTTTTCTCTCACAACCTAGCTAATATGGGAATGTTTTCCATGACTACTCATGGAAAACTTATATTAAATTGCTTGAGTTTTTGTGGGTGGGGGGGTGGGAAGGGAAGGAGGAAGAGAAGTTTGAACACAAAGTTTTAAAAAATTGATGTCAAAATTTGTTTTTACATATATTTTGGGAAATACAATTTTTTTTTTTAGTGAGGCAATTTGGGTTAAGTGACTTGCCCAGGGTCACACAGCTAGTAAGTGTTAAGTGTCTGAGGCCAGATTTGAACTCAGGTACTTCTGACTCCAGGGCCGGTGCTCTATCCACTGTGCCACCTAGCTGCCCAGGGAAATACAATTCTAAGCAAGGAAAAATGTTGCAAAGAGGTCAAGTAGGTTTAGGATTGAGAAAATGCCATTAGATTTGGCAATTTAGAAATCATTACTAATTTTGGAGAGCAGTTTCAGTTGAATGATAAAGTCGGAAGCCAGGTTATAGAAGGCTTAGAAGATGAGGAGAGGAAGTAATAACATGAGATTTAGATAGCTTTTTAAAAAGTTTATCTGAGGAGAGGAGAGATACAGACAACAGCTAGTGAGTGTGGTGGTATCCAATGACAGTTTTTAAAGGATGGGTGAGATATGAGTATGTTTAAGTAGCAGAAAAGAAAGTACTAGGGAAATATTGAAGAATAGAAAGTTGAGATATTCATGGAAGACTATCTGCTTGAAAGGGGAAGTTAATAGTATAGAAAGCTAATTCAATCTTAAGCTTAAATATGAAAGGGACACTTGGGTCTACGGAGGTGAAAGTTCCATTGTACTATACCCTATTCTGACTGTAGCTGGAGTTTTCATTTCATTTCAATTCTAGGTACTTCATTTTAGAAGCTACACATGTAAAATTCAATGTCTAGATAAGGATATCCAGAATAATAAAAAGATCCTGAAATCAAGCCACATGAAGATAGGTTGCATGAAACAGGAACATTTGCCTGGAAAAGGGAAGACAAAGGAAGGACATTGTACCTGTCTTCAATTATTTGATGGACTATCATGTAGAAGATGGAAGAGTCTTCTTCTGCTTAGATCCAGAGGAGAAAATTAGGACAAATGGATGGAAATTGCAGAGACAAATTCTGACTTGCGGTAAGAAAATACTTTTTAACAATGAGAGCTTTTCAAATGTGCAATGGTCTGCTTCAGGGGATGGTAGGCTCTTTATCACTGGAAGTCTTTAAGTAAAAACTAGATTATTTATCAAGTATCTTATAGAGAGGATCCTGGTTCAGGTCACAGTTGTATTACATAACCACTGAGGTCTTCATATGACTGAAATTCTGTGTTTTGCATGCTCATCTCACTTTTTATTTCATTTAATTTAAGTCTTAGGTCTTAGTTAAATGACTTGGAAAGTTGAACTCATACAAGAGAAAATACCAACTTGAAACATAATCCTTTCAAGACAAATCAAGAAATTACCCAGGCTGCTGATCTCACAGTCATTCTTGGTTATATGTTCAGAGACCACATCCGATTAGCTCCGTCATTTGTATTCTTCCTTTACCACACTTATCTTGCCCCTGCTCTCCATTATTATAGTTAACATGGTAATCCTGGTTTTTCTAATTTCTTGCTTGGGCATTTGAGCCTTCTGATTTTGTTGTTTTTGTGAAATTTTAATGGCTTAACTTCTATTTCTTTCTTTCTTTTTTTTTTTTGGTAGGTCAATGAGGGTTAAGTGACTTGCCCAGGGTCACATAGCTAGGAAGTGTTAAGTGTCTGAGGCTGGATTTGAACTCAGGTCCTCCTGAATCCAGGGCCGGTGCTTTATCCGCTGCACCATCTAGCTGCCCGTAACTTCTATTTCTTAATAGCAACATTCTGAGAGGGAGTTTGGTGTAATAGGGAGCTGGCCTCCAAGTTAGGAATTTATAGTTTCAAGTTCTGCCTTTTGACGTGTATTGGTTTTGTGACCCTGGCCAGTCATTCAACTTCTCAGTTCTTGGAGTAATTCTCAAATGCTATGTTTCTGAGAATGTCACACCTACATTGTTAGAGTTTACTTACTAGGATATCCTTCCACTGATGAAATCACAGGTCCTTACTAATAAAATAACACAATTGGCAAGGGGAAATTATGGGATCATCTGTATATTTCTCTTCTCTTTATTCTTTCTTTTTTCCTGCCTGTTTAGAATATTGTACAGCCCACAGTCTGAAGAGTAGCATTATTTGTG
Organism: Dromiciops gliroides; assembly: GCF_019393635.1. Lineage (NCBI taxonomy): Eukaryota > Metazoa > Chordata > Mammalia > Microbiotheria > Microbiotheriidae > Dromiciops > Dromiciops gliroides. The sequence goes on from NC_057862.1 coordinate 124,270,468, forward strand.
AAAAAAATTTTCTCACTAGAGAAAACCCCTCCAAGCCTAGAGACTTTGTTCAGTATCTTATTTAAAAGATCTTTGTTTATTTAACATCAAGAAATTCACACAGGAGAAAAAACCCTATGAGTTTAATGAATGTGAGAAAGCCTTCAATCAGAAGTCTATCCATATTGATCATCAGAGACTTCATACTGCAAAAAGCAAAAAAAAAACCCCAAAAACCCCAAAGCCCTGTGAACATAATGAGTGAGGTAAATACTTTATCCAAAGGCCTTTGCTTCTCTCAAATCACAATTCTCAAGAGTTAAAGTCCCCTCTAGATTGTATCTTATTTCATCTTTGTATCAGAAGTACTTAGTATAATAACATGTGCATAGTGTTTACTAACTATTTGTTGAATTGAATAGAATTTTATGGAACCTAAATATAGAACTTTAAGACCTAAAGGGACTTGAGAGATTATCTAGTCCAAAACACTTTATTTTACAAATAATAAAAAATGCAGAAATAGGAATAAGTTGCCCAGATACCTTGATGAGATAGAGTTTTTGTATTTTTATTTTACTATGCATTTACTCCCCTTATGAGCTGGGTGTTGTTACAGGATGGCTGCCATGATTAAAATATTGACAGTTATTCCAAAACCCTTAGAAAATGTCAAATACTTGAATAGATGACAAATTCTACTTGAGAAAACCCTAAGGATTTTATTTGATCTATGTTTTCTGTAGAAAACTGACTAGTAATTTGGATAAAATCCAACATGTCAAAAAAGGAAAAATCAATAATTCTTCTTCTGCTCAAGTTCAACATTCATTCATTCATTCATTCATCCATTTACTTATACATTTCTTCACGGATGCATAAATTCATTCTGTTCTTCACTTATTCTACTTCATTCATTCATTAAACATTTATTGAGCACCTTCAGTGTGTAAGGCCTATGGGGGTTCATGATAAAGAGGTACAGTGGAAAGAGTGCTGAATTGAGGGTCACAGGGCCAGAACTTGAAGATACATATATAGAAGCACAGATTGTAGTAGCAAGTGGTTCTTCCACTTACTGCCTGTCTGATTTGGAGCAAGTCACTTAACTGTTCTATGCATCAGTTTCTTAAGTTGTAAAATGAAGGGATTGGACTTGACTTTCTAAGATCTTTTCCAGCTTTAAGTATGCCTTGTGATTCTAATATAAAGTCCTTACCAGCATGGAGCTTATATTCTTGTAGGGGAGATACAATATATACTCAGATAAAGATAAAATCATAGATTGTAAAAGCTAAAAGAGACCTTATGAGTCATCCAGTGCAATTCTCTTTTTACAAAAGGACAAAATGACTTTTCCAATCACTCACCAATCACTAGCAAAGCTGGAGCTAAAACTCAGATCTTCTGGCTCCTGACAAGGTCAAAGCAAAATCACAATAGCAGTATAAATGCCTCACTTTCAGTCATGGTGTCCTCACCACCAATTTATTTGCCCTTCCTTTTAAAAAAAATGCAATGTGTTAAAAGAATATATATTTGCATCTGAAGCACACAGGGGGAAAATAACATACTTCCAACCTCACAAACAGAGGAAGGAAGCAATGAACAATTACTTTACAATATTATTGAGAGTCAAGAAAAAAATAAAATAAAATCCCATCAGCTCAGCAGTCCTGGATTATATCACTACATGACACAAAAGATACTAACCAATTAGTTTTTTTTTTCCTAAGGCACTTAGTTGGAATAGGAACATCTGGAGTTTGGAATCAATTGTCCAGAACTAGCTGCTGTGCTAATTAATATTCACTCAAATGGCATTCCACCAAGGTGTCCCCTCTCCCTTTTATGTTCCCTGCAGGCTTGAGTGCTTTTCCATTAAGTTCATACTTTGTACAAGGGGGAAACTATTTGGGAAGTGGAGAAGGAGAGTTTGGAGAAAGGGCAATATGGGCCCTCTCCTGGGTCATAGAGACCCCCCCTCTGTGGAAAACCAAGTTGGATTAAGTGATTGGAAATAACTCATAAGGAAGCATACTGGTCAAAGTCTCAAGAGCAGGCTAGCTGATCTAACAAGGGGAACTGTCTCCCCATCATTCTTTTTTTTTCTTCCTGGAGAGGATATATGCTAGTCTCTCAGTGATTTCATTGCTGGACTTGATCAAGTGGAGCAAAGGGTTGGGTTAGCATTTAGATTCCTCATTGCAATTGAAGGTTCTCCTGTTCTTACTAGCGTTTTTTTCTTTTCATTTTCATATTTCTGTTTCTCTCTGTGTCTCTGTGTTTCTGTCTCTTTATTTCTCTGCCTCTGTTTCCATGTAATTCTGTTTTTGTCTATATGTTTCTTTCTCTCTCCAACCCTGCCCCAGTCCCTCTAAGGATATAGTGCCAGGTAGGTTCAATATGGTTTTCTTATAAGAAGATCCAACAGACATATATACCCTTTGGCAAACCAAAGTTGATTCTTCCTCAGTGCCTTCTTACCTCTTTTCTTTCCCTTAACTCAAAGTAGGTGCCCGAATAAGAAGAAAATGAAGACTATCTGCTTAGACCCAAAATTGATAGAGGGGTAATGTCTCTAATGTGATTTCTACTGATTTGAATCCCAATCACTGGAATTTCTAAAAATAATGAATAATAACTGATATTAACAGTTATTTACGCAAAATATTTGCCACATAATGACCTTGGAGGTATACTATACTTATCTTCATTTTACTGATGAGGAAACTGATTCTCAGAGAGATAAAGTAACTCACCTATAGTCATATGCTTAGTAAAGAGCTTCCAGCCAAGTCTCTTCTGATGCCAAGCCCAGCTTGTGGTTCAACATAGCCTTTGCCTCTTCATCCATGAGCCAATCATTCTCACTGCTTGTTTGCAAGCTACTTGTGCTATTTCTTAGTTGTTTTACTTTGTAATTTCTAGTTATAACCTGAAGCTCAGATATAGATTCTGTTTTCATGATTCATAGGATTAGAATTACTTATTTGTTTCTTATTCTAGTTCTTTAGGGTTTTAAAAAACTTATGATTTTATCCTAAACTGAAATACCAAAATTGAACTTTTCTATATAGGAGGGAGAACATAAAGAGGGGAATGTATATAAAACCATGACTCTAGGTTGCTTTAAAACTATTGTTAAAATTCCTCATGTTATTTTCAAAACTGTTCTGATTATGTTCCTTCTGAACCTCTATTCTCTTCTGTGTATTAAAAATAACTATTTCAATGGCCTTTTAAAAAATATCCGTATTATGGGGGTAGCTAGGTGGCACAGTGGATAAAGCACCGGCCCTGGATTCAGGAGGACCTGAGTTCAAATCCGGCCTCAGTCACTTGACACAATACTAGCTGTGTGACCTTGGGCAAGTCACTTAACCCTCCAAAAGCCTTGGCCCCCCAAAAAAAATCCGCATTATGAATCCTCTTCCCTGTACCTCCACCCTCATTTAAAACTGAGAGAAAAATAAAATCCTTTCAAACACATATGTATAATCATGCAAAATTAATACACAAAGTCACCATATCCAAGATTATGTCTCTTTCTATGCCTTGAGTATATCATTTCTGTCAAGAGGTACATAATATTCTTCCTCATAGGTCCTCTGAAAACACTGTTGGTGGGTCATTGTATTGATCAGAATTCTTAGGTCTTTCAAAGTTTTTGTTGTTGTTTTCATTTTTATCATTATACAGTGTTAGAGCCCTTGTACAAATTGGCCTCCTGTTTCTGCTCACTTTACTCTGCACCAGAGCATCCCACCTAAGATTCTCTGAAATACTCTCCATTTATCATGCTAAAATAATATTACAATCCATTTATAGACTATTATTTTTCAGCCATTCCTCAAGTGATAGGCACCCAAAGGGATAGAGTTGTTACCTAAAGTTCAGTTTTGTCTTAGCCTACCTGTCTGTTTATACCTCTTTCTACATAAACTGGAATGTTCAGTAATTCATGAATGATGTCCACCACCCTCGAAATTCCTTGGAGTTAAAGGGGCAGAGATACAGGGAGTGCTCTAGCAAACAGCAGTTCATGTTAGTAAACCTATTGCCCCATCAATTCCATAGCAATTACCAAAAACAACCATAAACTGAGGTGGTCTCTGACTTACAGGAGTTTGGTTGAGACAGGAAAGAAAGGCCAGTTGCTATACAACTGTACTTAAAACTAGCATGTGCCCATGCAGTCCTTAGGTGGGATAAATTGAACATGTTTTTTGTCTTGCTCAATTCCTCATATGTCACCCTACTCTGGATTCTTTCAGTATAAAATTCAGAATTCTGTCTCTTGCCAGTCTACCACTAATACCTTAATCTGCATTTCTGGTTCACCTCTGCTCTCTCTTGACTCTTTTTATCTTGTTGACCTGTCAATATGGATTCTTACTTTGTTACCTGGCTTCCATATGTCTTGGAATATTTTCACTCTCTATGTGACAGGCTTTAATTAACACTATGAACCTTGGCTTATCCAACCACAAGATAAGACTTGCCCAGGAGCTGGACAATAAGAATGTACAAATAGCAGAAAACAAAATATTATTTACAGGTAAATGATAATTCTGAATGTCAATTCTAGGTGTGGTATGTCAATAGGGAATATTCAACAGAGGATCTAGGATGCCAAGTTGTATAAAAAGGGGTAGTGGTGGCATATGGGTAGCATAAAGTGAGAGATCAAGGTCAAATTAAGAATCAAGGCATTATACAGTTCCAGTGGATAGTGAAAAATAAAGCACCAGAAAACCTATAGCAGGCCAGGAAGCTTCTAAAAGGCTTCCAAAAATAATCTCTGTAAATGTCCTTACCCGTTATCACTTCACTTTGTATCTGCTGCCCTACCTGGTTTGAACTCAATAGAACAAGATGTTCCTCCCAGGATAAGCTATTTTTTTTTTGGTGAAGCAATTGGGGTTAAGTGACTTGCCCAGGGTCACACAGCTACTAAGTTTCAAGTGTCTGAAGTTGGATATGAACTCATGTCCTCCTAAATCCTGGGCCAGTGTTCTATCCACTGTACTACTTAGCTGCCCCTGGGACAAGCTAATCTTAACAGTAATCTACTATCTAAGCTTGATTGACACCACCTCCTTCAGCCTCTTCTTCTCTCTGATTGGAGGTCTAGAGTTCTAAACTCCTCCCAGTGCCTTCTTTTATAGACGACAGAAAAGGACTTTGGTCCCTCCACTTTGCAGAGGGCATTCTGTGGTTTCAATTCCACAGAATGAGATGCCCCTACCCTGGTGTCCCACTCCTAACCCCGTCTATTTTCCTGCCTCCTTTTATGTGTTGTCTCCCCTCATTAGATTGCAACCTCCTTAAAGGCAGGCACTATATTTCTTTGTATTAATTTTATCACTGTACATAATATGAACTTAGTAAACGATTATTGGATTGGATTGTGGCAAAAGTATTGGGTGAACACAACCTCTGTTCTTTTCTCTTCTGGAAACAGGATTCATTCATAAGCCTCTCAAATCTTCCTGGCTACAGTTATTACCTCTAAGCTCAAAGTAGACTACCTACAGTAAGGAGAACATAAATATCGAAGAGAGCAAGAAGTCTTTTCCTATTAAACATGCCAAAACATAACATATCTTGTGGGACTGATGAATAAGAATTTTACATTTCGCCTCAACTCTATAGGTCAAAACAATTCCTTCCATCCCTCTTGATAAGTCAGGCCATTTTGTTATCCTGGAATTCATTATTTTCTCCAAAGCAAAATTTTCTCTTTGCCTTCAGCCAGCTCTGAACAAGGATCCCCCAAGATTGCTGGACCTCTTGAATTCACAAGATTATCTCTAAAATAAGACATGTCCATCTTAAGATTGATGTTCAGTCACCTACAGTTAGGCAAATAAATACACAGAAGCATAAGGCAGAGACCCGGGCTACACTTATGTATCTTTTCCTCTGTCTTTGGTCTTTTGGGGTAATAGATGGGTGGAGAGACTATAGGCCTAGTAGTGGCATTGTTCAGTTAAAGGGTATACATAGCTTAGTAACCTCAGTGGCATAGCTCTACATTGTTTTCCAAATTATCTTGACCAATTCACAACTCCACCAATACTGCATTACTGTGCCTTCCCTTCCCACCCACAGATCTCCTTCAATGATTATCATTTCCATTTTTTTCACCATCTTTGTAAAACTTAGGAGTGTGAAGTAGACTCAGAGTAATTTTAATTAGTATTTTCAAATTATTAGTACTTTGGAACTTTTAAAATTTGTCGGTTGATATCTAGGATTTCTTCCGTTAAAAACTATTATCTTTTGACCATTTAACTACTGGGGAATGTACCTTATTCTTATATATTTGAATGAGTTCCTTATACATCTTCTCAGCTGTGACTTTTCATTTTCTTTACAGTAAGATTCCTGTTTGGTCATTGTAGTATTTCAACAAGTGTTCAACTCTCCAACCCTCATTTCTGGTGACTCCTTTTCACTTCGTGACTCTCAGACACTCCTGCTTTAACTCATTTTTGTATCTCTGACCTCAGTGTCTAGTGTCTGACCCTGATTCTGATGTCTAGGTGGCTATCTATAGGTTTGTTTCCAGAGGTACTTAGGAAGCTTTAATAACTTGACCCTCTACTCTTTCTCCACCAGTTACAATTTCATTTCTTTGAATTGAGAGATTGTCTCAGATTATAGTATAGCTAGTCCTGTCCCTGGAGGGGCCAATTCCATTTTCACGGGCATTTATACTTCAGTGTGCTCAAATTTATCATAGAGTAGAATTTTAATCATACTATAATAGATTTAGAGCAGTAAGGGACCTTAAAGGCTGTCCTGTCCATTTCCCTTCCCTTATCTTACAAATAAGTACATTGAGGCTAATAGAGGTTACGTGTCCAGGGTTAAATGGCTAGTTAATTATCTGAGGCAGGATTTAAATTCCAATCTGCTTCCAAGTATGGCTCTTCATCTGCTGGTTCACCTAACTACCTCTGATGGAAAGGAAGAAAAAAGAAAGCACAGGAGGACTAGAATTCTGAAAGAGACCAGGAGAGGTATATCCTGTATTGTGGGGCTCCAACCTATGTTCCCAATCCTTCTCACATCTCTCCTTTTTATGTATTTTAAACCCTGGTAAAGGAGTCTTTAAACAGGGCACTGTAGACTTATTTTTTTTGACAACTTTCTTTCAATATGATTGGTTTCCCATGTAATCTTAGGTATTTTATTTTTATACTTTTAAAATCATTATTCTAAGAAGTGGTTCATAGGCTTTACCAGTCTGCCAAAGGTTTTTATGACATAACAGAGGGTCTGGAACTCCTTCTTTAGTTAGAGTAATATCCATTCCCAAATATGCTCCAAGTTTCCCCATTGTCCTAATCATACCAGCATTTTGGAGACTGAGGAATTATTTTGCAAAAAGAATAAAAAAAGCCAGCAATATATAAAACAATAGGTCTTTGTTATGACTTATTTTAAACCACAAAAAGGGTATATAAAATGAGGCACCAGTATATACATGTAAGGAAAGTTAATGAAGGGAGAGGGATTTAGGGGAAAGATCTTAGTCTCCAGAGAGGCTGGACCTTTTGGATTGAAGGGCCCCTTATTAAAGTCCAAGCCCATTGGCTGGAAGAAGGATAGGGTTTACCAGTGTTCCACTGGAGAGAGAGCCCTTCGTCCTACTTAATATAGGCCATACCTGGATACTTCATCTCTACTCTAAGGAAGCTCAAAGAAGAGGGGAAGGGTTCTATATAGAGGGAATGGATTGTCACTAAGGTGTTTCTCTTTGGTTACCCAAGTCTGATGAAAAAGCGAGGAAAACAGGAACTAATTTTTTAGAAGAGAGATCTAAGAGATCCAGAAATAAATGGAAAGTGCAACCATGAGGTATGCAGTTATTTAGAAAAGTCAGGAAGAGAGGGAGACTCTCAGTGGAGAGGCAACATATTTTAATGCTGTCAATGATTCATGTCTCAGAGAGACCAAAGATAAACAAAAAAAGGTTTGTAGATTACCACTACCACCTCTAAACCTTTTCTCATATTCTTCCTTAGATCAAGAATGTGGCCTTTTTTTCCCCTACTCCAATCTCTTATTATTGATAATCTACCTATCCGTTAAATCCCAGTTTAAAGTTCCCTGATTAGTTCAGTTTCAAGTTATTTTTCTCTCATTTTATTTCTCATAAAACTTCTTATTCATCTTTAAATTTATATAATACTTATTTGTGCACATTTATTACCACCTATAATTAGATTGTAGACTTACTTTTCTTTGGGGAAAAGGTACTTAAAACTATTTATGAAATTTTAAGAAAAAGTGAAAAAGAAAAAGGATTGCAAAGGATGAGAAAGAGATGTGGTACAATGAAAAGAATGCAAGATTTGAGTCACAGGACATGTGTTCAAATCCTAGCTTTGGCATATATTTCTTATGTGTACTTAGACAAGTCACTTCACATTTCTAGGCTTCTATTTCCTCATCTGTAAAATAAGGGAGTTAACTAGATGTCTTCCACAGTCTTTCAAAGCTTAAGTATATGATCCTATGATCCCATGTCAAAGACAATATGCCAACTTCACAATATGACAATACAACTGGTCAACCTAATCACTATAGTCAAAGAAGCAATTAATTTAGTGGAAAATATAGGCAAACAAATATTTAGACTGAAGTGGCTAGTCAATTTTCATAAAATTATTGTTTCAATATATCAAGCTTTATTCTTAAATTTAGGGTACCAGGGGGCAGCTAGGTGGTGCAGTGGATAAAGCACCAGCCCTGGATTCAGGGGGACCTGAGTTCAAATTAGGCATCAGACACTTGACACTTACTAGCTATGTGACCTTGGGCAAGTCACTTAATCCCCATAGCCCTGCAAAAAAAAAAATAGGCTACCAAACAAACCAAGAGGAAAATACCCACATACATATTCCAGCCATTAACTGGAGGGAATACTATTGCTAGCTCTATCAATATTACATACCTGTTACAACTGACCCTTCTCATATTTAGGATTTTTGAGCCTCAGCTGATGAGGCCCATGAATAATCCCTCAGATCTTGGAAAAGAGGAAAACCCTTTTTCACTGTCATATAACTGAGACTTTGCCTCATTTTACCCAAAACTAGTGCATCACACATTTTTCTTTCCACTCAGTTCCCAAAGTATTACATAGAATCCCATTCTGTACACCCTTTACAACTCTGTTTATGTTTGTTGGTTTTCTTGTCTTCCCCTTTAGGAGGTTATAGCCTTGAGGACAAGAACTGTCTTGCGCATTTGTATTCCTGCCCTTAGCAAAGTGTCTGGCACATGGTAAACCTTTAATTAATGATTTTTTTTCATTTATTTCACTTTTCAAGAAACTGAGAGTACTTCTCTTTATGGATTTATGATGACCCTTAGGTTAACATTTTCCCAATGTGTTCCACATGATGTGACTATAGACTACATGACACAATTTTGCTGCAAGTGAAATTTACCCATTGAAAAATCTTAAGTATGAGAGTAGGTATGGTTCAAAATATTATAGGAAGGACAGTTTTGGCAGAACATTTTGCTTCAAGCTGCCTCTTCCTCCAATACTTCTTTGTCCCAAAGGTAATCTATATCACAGATCTATACTTTCTCACCCAGTGACCCGCACCTCTCCCATGCCCTATTTCCCCCTTCCCTTAAGTATTTGCAAGTTATGTTGAAATATTTCAATCCTAAACTATTTCATGCCTGAGTTAAAGTTCAGAGAATACTGGATTAGGCAGCGAGGAGGAGTTGGATTTATGTATTAGTTGACTTTTACCCCATTGTTGTTTTGGTTAGAAAATAATTCCTATGAATGTATCATTGATAGTTCTTCTTTGCATAGTTAAGAACCATTTGCAGAAACCTAGCTCTTTCTATTCCCCTTCCAATTCAATTTCTTTTGGGCCAGTTATTAAGTCATATCCAGAATATGTTCAGTATGATTGTACATATATAACCTATATCAGATTGCTTTCTGTCTTGGTGAGGGGGGGAAGGAAGAGAGGGAGGCAGAAAAAATGAAACTCCAAATCTTATAAAAACAAATGTTGAAAACTATCTTTACATGTAACTGCAAAAACACCCTATCATTAAGATTGAACAAAAAGGATCCCTCCAATTGCATGTAGGGCCCTATTGCCTTTATAGCAAAAATGAGATTTTCATTAGGAAATGTACAAAAGATCATCAGTGTAATGTTTTGGGTCAACACATACAGACAGCAGTATGAATGAAGAATCTGTCTCACATGCTTTTGGGATTATTCATCATCATAACTTACATTTATATAAGACTTAGAAAGAGTTTTGCATGCATTGTCTCATTTGGGTCTCCCAATAACCTGGTGAGTTATGTAGGCAAATATTTCCATTTCCACTTGAGAGCTGAGGCTCTGAGGATCAGAGAGGTTGAACAAAAACCTCAAAACCACAGAGCTGGCAAGCAGAATAGCAAGGCCTTGACCTCAATCTCATTGTTCTTTGGTTATACCAGGCTGCTTCCTTCTTACATTTCCCCCCCCTTACTATTTCCTGTGGATTCGTCAGGTCTCCTGGATAGTAACCAACTAAAAGACAAGTACTAAATTTTTGTCATATTTATCAATACTTAATAAAACTATGCATTGACTAATAGTGATTGATTTTAAACAATAAAAACAATTCCAATATTATTTTTTCTAAGATATGTGATTTCCTCAGTATAAAGAATATTTCAACTGTTTTATAATTTAGAGGTTGTTAGATACTCAGAGAAGCTAAATTACTATCCTCATGCATCTAATAAATACATACCAGAGGCTGGATTTGAAACCAGGTTATCCTGACTTTAAAAACCAACACTTTACGGGGCAGCTAGGTGGTGCAGTGGATAGAGCACCGGCCCTCGAGTTAGGAGGACCTGAGTTCAAATCCGGCCTCAGACACTTAACACTAACTAGCTGTGTGACCCTGGGAAAGTCACTTACCCCAATTGCCTCAGCAAAAAATTAAAAAAAACAACAACAAAAACCCCCAACACTTTAGCCACTATTCCATCCTGCTACATTAAACATGAACACAACTAATTAAACATGTATTGCAATCAATAATCTACATTTAAATAACCCTCAAGCCATGACATTTTTTTTAAGGGCAATGAGGGTTAAGTGACTTGCCCAGGTTCACACAGCTAATGTCAAGTGTCTGAGGCTCACGTCCTCCTGAATCCAAGGCCAGTGCTTTATCTACTGTGCCACCTAGCTGCCCCTGAAATGTCATTTTTTAAAAATGAGAAAACCTTTATAACCCCTTCTCACATCTCCATCAGAATTCTTTATGCATTTACTGTCTTTAATTTTAAAGTATCATTTGATCATAGTTATAGTATATCTTCTCCTTAAGTCCTGTTTTTTTTTCTGTTTTGCATTATTTCATCAAGGTCTTTCCAGATTTATTTCTATTGTTCCTACTTGTTAGTCTGAATTGTATTATGGCATTCTATTACATTAATGCATCACAATTTATTCAACCATTTACCCATGTTTAAATTGCCTCTAGTCAGTTTTCTGCAATTACAAATAATGATATGAATTTCTTTGAACAGACTGTTCTTTTGTATGCTTTTTCTGCCCTTTTGGTAACAATTTGAGAGTATATTCTCCACATTGGAATTGTTGGTACATTTTAATCATATATATTATTTACTGTGTATTTCTAAGTTTCTCTACAAAGTATGTCATGCTTTTCTTTCAGAAATGAATTATTATACCTTTTTCTTTATGGTACCACCAATGTTGAGTTTTCCTTTTGTTAATTTAATGAGTGTAAAGTGGTACCTCAGTGTTGTTGCAATTTGAATATCTTTGATTATTTGTGAGGTTGGACATCTTTCCAAGTGTTTATGAATAATTTGTTTTTATATTTTTAAAAAATATTTGTGCATATCTTTTGATTACTTGTCTGCTTTGGACTAGGATTTTTTTGTTTGTTCTTGTTATATTCTGGGTAATGAGCTTTTTTCTTTTTTAACTTTGACATTATTTATATTTTCCTCATAGATTTTAATCTTGCTTTTAATTCTAATTTTCATATACACTTTTCCCATTTTAGTGTAATTAAGCATACCCATCTTGTCACCGAATATATTTGCTTCTATTTTTTAATAGAAAATATATCATCTTACCTCCATGAAATAAATACAATATTCCATTCTTTTCAATTTTTATGCTTACTTCTAAAAATGTGGGATTTGTGTTTGTGCGAGAAAAAGATAACTGAGAAGATTTAAACAGCTATAACCTGCACACTTGTTTTCTTGTCTCTATAAAATCTTTTATGTATGGAAAAGAGCCTTGATTAAAAAAATGAGAAAGGATCAGAAAAGATTTTGTAGATTATTTTCTTCAACATCCCACATCTTGTTTTTTTTTTTTTGGTTATACAACTGACAGAACAGTGTAGTGAATATAAATCCCTTCTGTGTCCCTTCTTAGTTGACTTGCTTGAACAAAATAAAATATTGAAGACTCTTCTAAGAAAAAATGTTCCTTATGTATATGTTAAAATTATGAAAAATTACAAGATTCTATGAAGGAGATGACTCTGCTGAGAACTTTATTCAATGACCTTCTGATTATTGACATAGAGGGACATAAATGCAGGAGATAGGCTAACCTTAGGTTTTTCCTAGCATGAAGATATCATATAAAGAGTCTTTTCTTATTGATAACAAGATACTGTATGTACTACTTTTCACAGATGATCTGTCAATTACATTGAGCTCTGAAACACTAGAAATCCTCCTTAAGGAAATCTCTAAAGGTGAAAATGATCAGTCAAACCATCCACATTGGAAAAACAAAGTAGATGAAAAATACGCATAGTCAAGATTATGACATGCAGCTGGACAAGCAGTTATTGTATTTGTCCATCTGAGCTTCTGTCCAAACTATATTTATTGATAGACTATGACCTTAGCCCAGAATTGAGTAAGAGAGAGATTGGATTAGATCATATTTGGGAAATTGCATAGTGATTTCAATAATCCCAAACTGCTTGCTATTACAATACTCAATCTCTTTCATAACCTATTTTCCCACTGAGGTTATAGGCTGTGAATCATGGAACACCATGATGTCAGAAGAATAAAAATTACAAGAAAACAAAAAAAAAAACAATGGAAAGACATATGTTGGTTTTAAGTAGGCAATAGCATATTCCCAGTGATGATTTGTGAAAAAGAAGTGGCATTAAAATATATATCATTAAGGAAAAGGAAGTGAGATGGTCACACATAGAGCGAGAAAAAAAAGATTTCCTTTGGCTCGTCCAAGTACACTATTTTCCCAAGCTACTAAAAGGGCCAGAGGAAGGCCTTTGGTGAATTGGACAAATTGCTTATGAGGAATTTACAGTAAGACATAGGCAAGAAACATAAGGGGAAACAAGAATGCAGGGTTTGTGTGATCTAAGTAAATGGAGGGAATATCTAGGTCTATATTTTGATAAGTACATGGTTTCCTCAAACTATGATCAAGTGGAAAGATTTAATCACAACATGATTGCCATAGGTGAAAGTTATTTTCATACTTTGGAGATTAGATAGAATTAAAGCCTATTTGCAAATTAGTATTACAAATCCCTTCTCTTTCACTCTCATTCTCTTTGTCTCTGGCTCTCTCTGTCTCTGTCTCTATTCTCTCTGTGTGTTTCTCTGTCACACAAACACACACACACACACACACACACAAACACACTCCACCCAGCACACTACATCCATGTATTAGGCATCCCTTCTATATGTTGTATTTTCTTTTGGTTATATAGAATACAATCTATATTATTCTGTGAGGATCTTTGAATCTGAGCCCATCATTCCCTATAGAGTTACTCAGCCATGTTAGGGTCCCAAGAGACCATGTTTTCCATTTTCTCTTCATAATGTTTCTCCCTTAAGAGAGCTTACATTTCCTGTGGCTTTATCTGCAATAGAACCTCACATCTGATTGGCTGCATGCTGCCATCAAAGTTTTACTGACCTATCCTCAGAAATCTATGTAACAGGCTATAAAGCTAGTCTCTTATGATTAATCCTTCATAAGCCCCTTGATACTCCTTACTAGGATTGCATTTTCCTATAGAATTTAGACTGAGTTTCTCTCTTAGTAAAAGAATGGAATTAAAGCAGAAATGTGGAAACAAGAACTTCTGGGGAGCTATTTTCAGGAACATTCACTTCAACATTTCAAGAGACTGGTGCCACTTTAATCCTCCACCCCTCTCTGGCTAATTTCCCAATTCTCCATTAAAAAAAAAATAATAATTTGTAAGTCTGATCACTGTTAAGTGGTTCAGTATGTTAGCCAATCTCCTTAATATTCTGGGATCCATGTCATCAAATCCTACTGATTTGTATATGTTCATATTTTCCAAACTCTCCCTTATCTGCCTTTTGTCAATAGCTATTTTGGTAGGGTTTTCATTACTTTCTAATTGCTCCAATTTCTTTTCTTTATTTGTTCTCATTAAAGACCAATTTAGAAAATGAGATCTCTATCTCAGCTATTTTTGATCCTTCATTCATTTTTGGCCCCCTCCTCTGTTATTAGCAGGGGGTGGAAGTTAGCAGGGGGAGGGGGAATACTTGGTTTCTCTAAGTTGCTCATTCATTCGTTCATTTCCCCATGAAGTGGGAGAATGCTCTTTTCATTCTCCTTAACCCATTTACCTAGAATCAGTCATGGGAGAGTCCCCACCCCCATACCTCATTTCTTGCCAACCATATCTTTCTTGGAAGCCATTCTCGGACCCTTTCCTCCTGTCACTGCATCAGCTTGTTATTCAGTGGGCATATTCAGCCAGAGGGCTCCAGGCCAAATGCACCACAGATATTCTATTATACTTGAGACTCTGACTTCCAACACAGCCTTCTATTTCACTCCCAACTTTGTGCTTTACTTTGGCACTGTAGTTGAGTGTGCATGGCAAAACATGAGCTCTTTTGGAAAGCTCCAGGAAAATCAATTCTCTTTTACCGTATTTGGATCAGATTGTAAGAAGGAACATGCTTTCCAAACTTTGTGCTGTTTTGTGCACTGGTAACACTATGAAAAAATGTCAAATACTAGAGGAAGAAATGGCCTTAGAGATGATCTAATCCAGCCCCCTCATTTTCTGGATGAGGAATTAGAGAGGTCAGGGTCACAGAGTTGAGAAATGGCATAAACAAGACTTGCAATCACAATTCATTCCATGTGGCCTTTCAAAAACAATGGCATGGTCAAACCTGGCCATGGCCAAGTACAGTAGGTTGGGACATAGTCTTGGGATGCTAAGGGGAGTTCTGAATTTGGTTTATAGCATTTGATGGTGTGTCACAACTGTCACTTCAACTCTTTGGTCACTCAGGCTGTGTCTACATAATAACTAAAATCTATATAAAATTGAATGACAAAAAGAAACATGTAGGCAACTTAACTGGAGATTTCTGAACATCTGGAAGTTTGGTACCTTGTGAACAAAACTCCTGGATTTTTTACTGCATTTTTTGTATGTCATGCAGATGTTTGGCGGTAGTGAAGACACAGTCTTGGTGGTTTGACTTGTAAATTGAACCTCATAGGACAGACGTGTTACCATAGTCAGTACTGGAAAGTGCTTCGTGAGTCTCAGAGGAAAGGTACTGGACAGACCCCAGATTGTATTATGAAGTGAGTCCTTGTTTCCAAGGATGTGAAAGCACCAAATAGTTTGTGTTACAAGGTTTCTAAAAAGAAATGTTAAGATCATAAAACTAAACATCCAAAACTTCTGGAAAGGCCACTGTTAATGCTCCTAGGATGGTTTTTTGGGGGGAGGACATGAAGTTTCCTTCAATAGATATTTTAAGAGGCTAGACATCTGTCTGTACTGATTTGAATTTGAGCTGTAGACTTTTTTCTATCACTATAATCCTATGATTACAAATAATAAAAATATTATGCTTTTTAGTAGAATAATTAGTATTTCAATATATTTTCAATATCACACTAGTGTAAGAGTGGTTATAAGGCTATGTGAAGAGGTGGAGACAAGCAAACATTCAGTACATATTTACTAAGAACTTTCTATGTACAACATTCTAGGTGCTAGAGATACAAAAGCAAAAAGAAGTGACACCTGTCTTCAAGGAATTTATATTCTAATGTGCTTGAGGTAAGGCAACATAAAGCCAGATGAGTAATATGAGGAGGGTGAAAGCACAACTTGGACATAAAGAAAAAAAACATTAAAAAGGAAGTAGTCAGTGGGCTAATACTTAGAATAAGATAAAGATTCTGAGGATGAGGACAATATGGTTCCTAGTCATGGAGGAATGATTGTGTAAATGCACAGAGGCAGTAGGTGAGACATAGGATTCAGGAAAGAGTAGTTCAGCTTGGCCAGAATACAAAATATACATAAAGGGAGTGATGTGAAATAGGTCTGTGAGGATAGGTTGGAGTCAGATTTTAGAGGACCTTAAATGCCACTCTGACTTGGGAATCAGGTAATTAATGAATGAAACAGCAGTGGAATAAGAATCAAGATAAACAAATAGAAATTATGCAACTACAGATATTAGAAGAAGTAGAAAAAATGTAATGTCCATTATAGTAGTCAAGCAACAAACATTTTTTGCCTTATAATTCATTTCATCATGCCTACTTGGTTTTCTAACACTAGATCCTTTCTACCTTTGAGGTTGGGTCTCATGAATCTTATTTATTTCATCTTCCACCCAATTCTAAAATTTACTCTTTCATGGGTGGTAGGGGAGGGGGTAGTAGTGACATAAGAATCTTGAAACAATAGCCAGCTCTTATCCCTGATTCTCAGTGCCTGACTCACCTATGTCTATTTTCATTAATACATGAATTTTGTGGTATCTTTCCCACCACTTTTCCATTAGCTTTTTGGTTTCATTTACAGTGTTAATGTCAATATTGATGTGATCCAGTTCTTTTAACAGAGGATCTACTTATCAGTCACTAGATAAAGGTTGTGCATGCCAATTAGAGACCATTAAATTAATGTTTGTAGACAATCTAAGAACTGTATGATGTTTAGTGCTTTCTGTTTCTTTTCAGTCAATTCAACCAATCATTGTGAGAAGTGGAAAGGGAGAGGATAGTGGGCAGTTTTGGAATTCTTTCCACTTCATGATTCTGAAATAATAGCCAGAAGCAATACTCTTGCATCTACCTCTTTCATTTTCCAATCAACCCTGTTATATAGGCAGGGATAGGGAAAGGGTCTGGATCTCTCATTTCATTGGGTTTTGGGAGCTTCCAAGTGAGGAAATTCCCTCTACCTTCTCTTCAATTTAAAGTTTGAAAGATACATAGTATACTGAGATGTCAAATGTTTTGCATCACATAACCTCTGTACATCATAGGTGGGATTTAAACACTGTTCCCCCTGGTCCACTATGCCACATTACCCCTCCAGATAGGTAGACCAAGTATTTTCACAGATAGGGACACTAATGCATTTACACAACAAGAGACCAACCAAAGGATACATAGGTAAAACGTGGTATAGTCATACTTGAAACTCCATCCCCCAGGTTGCTTACTACTCCCTCTTTCACTAGACAACTCCTAAATTTTCTAAGTCTCTAAGTGTTATGTGGTACTTTTAGTTGTATAGTGCCTTCAGTACATTTGAAAATGCTGCCACCCTCATAGCCCTTACCTCCTGGCATTTTTCTGTCTCTTCTATTGCTAACAAACCTGGCTGCATGAGGCATGTTTTACATATTTATTATCTTGAGTTAATAGGTCTCCAAAAATCTGAACACTCACAAAACCTGTAATTCTCCCATCTTCTTCCTGAAGCTGAGTGATGTTTTTGCCTTCCCTTTAAGCTGCTAAAAGGTAAGGAGGAAATTGTTTCATTACAGACTCATTTACCCCTCTCTCAGTTTTGGTTTTTTTTTTGTTTTGTTTTGTTTTTTTTTTTGCTTCTTCTTCAATGGAGTTAAATCCTAGTGTTTGGTATAAACAACTCCAGTTGTTATATTCCACCCTGTGCAGTTCAACCCCATCAAGTCATGCTCACATTACACGTTTCTCAAAAACAATTTAAAGAAAGTCATTATAATGTATCTTGCTCACTAGAAACCTAAGTTTAGGTAGAACCAAGATGGTGGAGTAGTGGAAGCACTCTGCCAAATGCTCCTAATACCCCCTCCCCCAAATTACTTTAAAATAATGCCTTGAATTTAATTCTTGAGTGGCAGGCCTAACAAAAGTTCAGAGTGAAATATTTTTCAAGCCTACCTATGATATGAGGTGGAGGCTGGCCCAGAGTCCATGTGGTTGAAAAACCAGTGGTGGGACTAGATAGTGGCAAGAAAAGCATTAGCAGTTTTGGGAGATCTCAAGCCAGAGATGGTAAGGGGACCTGACAAACTGTCAGAAAAAGATACTTGTGGTAGCATGGGATGCAGGACTGGAAGCTGTTTGGCATCTTCATTGCCAAACTTCTGGGTCACTGTTTGAGGACATAGAAGAGCACTTTTGGGCAAGAGGGAACAAGAGCATTGAAGAACAGCATCATTTTAAATCACAAAGAATCAAGAACTCTGAGGAGCAGTGTCAGTTTCAATCCCAGCTGGTCAGAAGTCCTTCCTAGGGAAGGACTAGAAGAATCCATTTATTATGCAATTGACAATCATTGCTTAGTAAATCAATATACTTGGAAACTCAAAGCTTTGTTTCCTTAGTCATTTCAGCTTTCACCCACCAAAGAAGAAAATAACACCTTTAAAATTAGGAGAGCAAGCCAGGAGAGCAGTGGTCATACCTCTTCTAGATCACACCAACTTGGAAGCACTGAACACTTCCAAATCCCCAGAAGTAGCTCTGAAAATACCCGTGTGAAAGAAACTGAAGCTTGGGACAGTGCTATCTCTCCCAACCTTCACCATTCTGTAAATTGAGACCAACTTTAACATAAATTCAAAGTTAATAATGAGTAAACAACAAAAAAAGAACCTGACCACAAAAATTTACCTTGGTAAGAGGGAAGGTCAAGACACAAACTAAGAAGAAAACGAATGAAGTCAAATCAGCCACAGGCAAAGCACCAAAGAAAAAGGTGAATTAAACACGGACTGAAAAATTATTTTTGGAAGAGCTAAAAACTGGGTTTCAAATTGAAATGAATTGTAGAGGAAAAAATGGAAAAATAAATGAGAGCAAGATAGGATAATTATAAAAAAACAATTGGCAGCTTGGTAAAGTAGGCACAAAATATTGAAGTGAGAGAATTGAGGGCATTAAAACATCAAATAATACTAGGAATTGATTGAAACACACTGACTCCTTCTTGTTACTCAATTCTGTATCTAGCTCAGTTCCTTTTCTATTCAATTATGGGTCTAATCCAATTTCTTTCTTATGAGTAAACATTATTTAATTGTGGGAATTGAGAGTATTTTGTTGCATAGTTTGAACCATTGTTGCATGGCTGGGAAGCTGGACTATCTTTACCTGCTACTTAGTCTCTTAACTAAGGACCTAGGTCATGCTTAAAAAAAACCCAGTCAGATCCAAGTTCTGAAGAAAGATGTTTTCTCATAATTATACATCTCAAGAAATCTGAAAACTGGCCACTAATATACTAGTTAGGTTTTTTTTCCCCATGTTCCTTTGATTGCTGACAGTAACTTATGAGGAGTAGGATACCTCGTTTTCTGATTGCAACTATTCACTCTTTTCCTCCCTACTTGGAAAGTCCCTAATCTTTCCTCTAATTAGAAATCAGATTACTTAATTTCATATCCTAGTTAATTGTTTTCTTTTAATTAATTGGTCTTATTTGATTAATTATTTTTCATATATAAAAGTCTGTTCCCATTCCCCCTGACCCCCCACACACTATATTGAATGTCCAATTCCAAAGAAGAGGGTCCTGGAACCCATTTTTTATACAACTGATAATCATTGTTTAAGAAATCAATATACTTGGGGGCAGCTAGGTGGCACAGTGGATAAAGCACTGGATTCAGGAGGACCTGACTTCAAATCTGACCTCAGATACTTGACACTTACTAGCTGTGTGACCCTGGGCAAGTCACTTAACCCTCATTTCCCCACAAAAAAAGAAAGAAAGAAAGAAAAAAAGAAATCAAAATACTTAGAAGCTCAAAGATTTGTTTCCTCAGTCATTTCATCTATCACCCACCAAAGAAGAAAATAACACTTTAAAATGAAACCAAATTGGCCAAATGGAAAAAGAGGTACAAAATTCAAGAGAAATATTGCTTATGGATAAGCAGAAGCAATATAATAAAAATGACAATTCTACCTAAATTAATTTACTTATTCACTGCCATATCAAACTACCAGAAGCTATTTCATAGAGCTAGAAAAAACCCAGTAACAATTCATTGGGAAGAACAATAGGTCTGGAATATCACTGGAATCAAAGGAAACAAATGTGAAGGAAGGTAGCCTAGAAGTACCACATTTCAAATTATATTATAAAGTGGTAATCATAAAAACAATCTGGCACTGTCTAAAAATAGAGTTGGAATGAATAATGGAATAGATTAGGTACATAATGCACCTTAGTAAATGATCAGAGTAATCTAGTGCTTAATAAACCCCAGTAATCTAAGTTTTGGCACTAAAAACTCATCATTTGATAAAAAATTACTGGGAAAACTGGGAAGCTGTTTGGAGGAAACCAGGCATAGATGAATATTTCACACAATATACAAAGAAAATATCAAAATGAAAAAATAATTTAAATGTAAAGGGTGATATAATAAGTAAATTAGGGCAGCATAGAATAATGTACCTGTCAGATCCATGGGAAGAGTTTATAATCACACAAGAGGTGGAGAGGATAACCAGAAAAAAAAATGGAGAATTTTTATTGAGTGAAATCATAAAACTTTTTCATGAAAAAATTAATGCAGTCAAAATTAGAAGTAAAGCAAGAAACTGGAAACAAAAGGTTTTTGCCACAAGTTTCTATGATAAAAGACACATTTTGCAAAGGTATTGGGAATGGAACAAAATTTATAAAACTATGAACCAGTGATAAATGGTCAAAGGATATAAACAGGCAGTTTTCAGAAAAAGAAATGAAAGCTATCAATAGTCACAAAAAATGCTCTCAATTACTATTGAGTAGAGAAATGCAAATTAGAACAATTCTAAGATACCCCTTCACCTATCAGATTAGTAAACATGACAGAAAAGGAATATGGCAACTATTGGAAGGGATGTGGAAAAATTGGGACACAAGCATTTATGGTTGGCGCAGCTGTGAATCAGTATAGCACAATTTGGAACTATACTCAAAGGGTTATAAAACTGTGAGTACCCTTTGACCCAACAATACCACTACTGGATCTGTATCCCAAATTGATAAGAGAAAAGGGAAAGGGACCTATTTGTACAAAATTACTTATAGCAGCTCTTTTTATGGTGCTAAAGAATTGGAAATTGAGGGGATAGCCATCAACTAGGGAATGGCTGAACAAGTTGTGGTATATGATTATGATGGAATATTATTGTACTGTAAGAAATGATAAAGGGGATGGTTTCAGAAAAAAATGGGGAGACTTTTATGAACAATTACAAAATAAAGATAGAAGACCAAGGTGAACACTGTAACAACAATATTGCAAATATAATCAACTGTGAAAGACTTACTTACTCTGATCAAGGCAGTAATCCAAGGCAATTTCAAAGGGATCATGGTGAAAAAAGCTATCCCCCTCTAGAGAGAGTACTGATGAACTCTTTCAAATTCTCTGCTTTCAAGGAGCTTACAATTGAATAGATTAGACTGTGAGGCAGATTTGGGCTCAATATAAGGAAAAAGACCCACCTAATAATTAACACTATCTAAAAGTGGAATGGGCTTCCTCAGGTGAGGAAATCTTCAAATGGAGCCTAGATAACCATTTGCTGGGGATGGTTATTAAATGCTTGGGTGGGACTAAGTAACTTGTGAAGTCACTTTCAAATTTATGCTTTAATAAATTAATACTTTTATCTTTGATGAGTCAGTGAGGCAACATACATTTTTAAATGCTTACTTTGTAACAGGCAGAAAGGCAAAACCAAAACAGAAATATAGTCTATGCCCTCAAGAAATTTACATTATGATAAGGGAGACAAAATGGTTATACATAAACAATATATATGTAATATGTGAAAGTAGTATGACAGGAAAAGGCATGGTACACAATAGGAGGGAGATAGGGGACCTCATATCTTTTTGTATTTTGACAATGTATATATATTTATGGAGGGATGTCAGACAAATATGTCTTAAAATATGAATGTATGTATATTTGTAATTTATAAAAATAAATGATATGTATAATACATATATTTATATAAATACATAAATTTTATTAATGTATATAAAACAATAAATAAAATTATGTAAATATGAATAAAATATATACATGTATACAGAGATAGAGATAGAAGGAGAGAGAGAGAGAGAGGTTTGGGATGAGAGAGATGGTGCGGAGCACATGGAAAATCCCAAGCACATATCAGCTCCCTTACTGAGTGTCTCTGGGCCCCAGAAGTTATTTGCAGATTCTGGACTGATTTCCTATAGTTCTCTGAGGAGGTGTAATGGCACTATGACTAGAGATGTTGTCAGGCTGTGCCAGACTCTCTTTGTCCTTTGCAAACCCAGAGTAACAACAGTCTACACAAGAATCTTCCAGACAGGGGAAACAAAACAAAACAAAACAAAACAAAACAAAACAAAACAAAACAAAACAAAACAAAACAAAACAAAACAAAACAAAACAACCTCTTTCAGGTTTACAGGGCCAGGGGGACACATGAAGCCACCCAGAGGAAGAAATCGCTCTGCACTGCTTAGATTTCAGCATTTCTTTCCTTGCCTTCTGGACCCTTCCAAATTTGGGGAGGAACCCAGCCAGAGAGCCTCTTGGGCTATCCAAAGAGGCTATGTGTAGTCAGGTTGACCTTGTAATGGCCCCCACTCCCTGCTGAATTCATCACCCTTCTGATGATTATCCCAATGCCTCCCATGGCTCACACCCAAAACTGAGCCCAGATGGAAAACATATCTATTTCTCTATATCTTGGTCGATTAAGTTTCAGAAAATGTGTGGTGTGTCCCTTGGCCGTGACAGGGGAAGATGATGGACGGCCAAAGACTCATTTTCAAAATTACAAATTTGGCCAATTTTCATAATCCTGAAAAAGGAGACAGTCTGAAGTGTTTAAAATGGACTTCCAGCTCTTTGTAGAGAACCCCACAATAGCTTGGAAAAGGAGACAAGAGATGGATCAGGGTATACCAGCAAAAACTTAATAGCGTCTCATACTTGCATAGCAGTACTCAGTTACAAACTGTTTTATATAAAGTATCTTATTTGAAATTCACAGCAATCTTGCAGAGTGTGTAGTGTACATATTATCATCCCCATTTTATCTGAGGAAATTACTGCTCAGAGAAGTTATTTGATTATGAACTCACAGCTAGGAAATGATGGAATAAATAAGCCCAGGTTCCTGTCCTAGCTCCAAGTATAGAGAATCTTTTCTCCCCATCACAATGACTCCCTTATGGGCACAATGCAAGGTAATATTATTACTTTAATTTTAATAAATTAAACATTAAATTTATCTATTTTATTTGTTTTAATTATTTAATAAATATCATATTTCTGAAATAAAGTGCTTTGCAAGTATTCTCTTCATTCCCTTGCCAAAATCCTCATTAAATCAATACTAAGTAAGAATGGATATTGAATGCAAACTTTCTCATCACTCTATTTGTTTTAGAATAAAATTCAACAAAGGTGGGTCCATTTTATATTCCATCTATAGAGATATGGTCAGGAGATTTGCAGCAGCTATGAAAATGGTTTATCCTACAAGGTGATGTCATGGTATGGTTTTTCAGGATAATATTCATGTGGGTGTTTAAATGTACTGAAGGGCTTTGAATTTACTTTAAAAAATTTTAATATCTGCATTTCCATATAATTGGTTTTCTTTTCCTTTGTATTCCTATGTATTTTATTTTGTGGTTCTAAAAACATTTTGAAAAGGGATTCAGATAAAGACTTACTTTTTTTATTTTGGACTTTGCTACATGGCAGAATTTTTCTTCTTTTTTAATCATAAAATTTTTTATTATTTTAAAATATATTTTAATTGCTTTAAAATATTATCTTAACATCATTTAAACTATATTATTTAGAAATATTCTAAATAACATTTTAAATAATGCTATTTTAAATACTATTTTAAAATTATTTAAAAAGCATATTATTATATGTAAATATAATTTTCAACATTTTTTTCATAAGATTTTTAGTTCTAAAGTTTTTCCATCTCTCCCTCCCTTCCCTTCCCCCTCTCCAAGAAGAAAGCAAACTGATATAGATCATATGTTTACAATCACATTAAACATATTTCTGCATTAGTCATGTTGGAAAGAAGAATTGGAACAAAAGGGAAAAACCTCAAAAAACAAAAACAAAAACAAAAGTAGAAACAGTATGTGCCACAACTTTTTCAGCAATTCCCCAATTGATGGACATCCCCTCAATTTCCAATTCTTTGCCACCACAAAGAACTGCTTTAAATTTTTTTTTTATATGTGGGTCCTTTTCTCTTTTCTATGATCTCTTTGGGATACAGATCTAGTAGTGGTATTACTGGGTCAAAGGTTATGCACAGTCCCATAGACCTTTGGACATAGTTCCAAATTGCTCTCCAGAATGGTTGGATCAGTTCACAACTCCACCAACAACACATTCTTGTTCCAATATTTTCACAGCTTCTCCATCATTTATTATTTTCCTTTTTTGTCATATTAGCCAATCTGATAGGTGTGTTGTTATTTTTTCTAGCTTTATACAATAATTTTTAGGTAGTCTGATTGGTATGGTACTGAATAAGTAAATTAATTTAGGTAGAATTTTCATTTTTATTATATTAGCTCAGCCTATCCATGAACAATTGATATTTTTCTAATTATTTAGATCTGATTTTATGTGTGTGAAAAAATATTTTGTAATTGTATTCATATACTTACTGGGTTTGTCTTGTTAGGTAGACTCCCAAGTATTTTATCTTGTCTACAGTTAATTTAAATGGAATTTCTCTTTCTATCTCTTGCTGCTGAGCTTTGTTGGTCATTTATAGAAATGTTGATGATTTATATGGTTTTATTTAATATAAACATTTATGTTTTGATCTTAAAAATAATGAACTGATTTTTATATAGATGCATTCTTAAAGATCAGACTAATGTACCAATAGAATGTAAGTTTCCTGGGGGCAGGGACTTTTGTAAATTTTTTCTTTTCTCTTTGTTTTCTTGATGCTGAATACAATGTATTGTACATAATATTTTCTTTCTTAATCTATTGAATTAAATTGAATATTGAAAAATGGGTATATTTTATACATGGATTTCCATTTTTCTTTTCACCCCTTCCCACTTTCAAAAATTCTGCAGCTGAACAGATGATTGGGTCAGCAAAATTAACTCTCTCTTTCTGCTTCTTGTAGCATGGTAAGATTTGTAGCAAACAACCTCTTTAAGAGGTTGCTTGGGTTTATTTTCCTTGAAGTATTTGATTGGCTTTATTCCAGAGTCAACTCTATCCATGTGTTTATTTCAGCTAGAATGTAGCCATATGACCTATGCCCCTTAGGTCTTCCCCATATTATCTCTTAGAGGGTCAAGAATATTAAGGAAGCACAGAGAATGGGGTTATAGTATTCTGTACTGTAGTGTTTGGTGGTAGTAGGGATTAACTCTATACCATGGGAATGTGGTAAGGCTGAAGTCTTCTAAGTCTTAGACCCTCTTCACCTCTTCTTTCTCATAATCTCAATCTTTATAATCTAGTGTGATAACTTTAATACCTTTAACATCAGTCAGCCATCTTGAAGATGTATGTCAGTGGTCATGAGAGAGAGACACTGAAACAGTCAGAGAAGAGGAAGAGAGAAAGGAGAAGGAGAAGATGATAATACAAATTCATGTACACAAATAGAAAAATAACAGCAATAGATCCATTCTAATCAAAACTGGATTAGCAGTATAATTTTCTCTACCTATAAGGAAGTGATTTCAAATGTTCTGGACTTCAGTTTCCCCATGTGAAAAATGAAATGGCTGGACTAGGAGATTTCTAAATTCCCCCCACACACACCTCTGCCATTCTATTATTCTATGATGATTAAAATTTCTTGAAGTAGAGGCAATATTTCCCATAAATACAGTGATGGATTTCTGGGGAAGGGAATTGTTTGCTTTGGGAGGCTTGATTGTAATTGTTACCATATTGGGATATGAAGGGCTATCATATGGGATTGTGGAAGGCTTAGGCCAGACTTTTTTCCTTCATTTTCACCTGCGAATGATCCAGTGTTTTTGCATTGGGCTATGTTGCCAAATAAGCTGCCAGGAGAGAGAATAACCTTATTCCATCATTCCTCAAGATGGGGTATGCTCTGGTTTTAAATTGCCCCATAGTTGATGAGTTGAGCCCACATTTGTATCCAAAGAGTTTTCAATGTGAATTACTTATTAATGAAATAGTAAGAGGAGAGCACGAAGTGATTTTTTCAAAGTTTGGATAGTTTCCTCCCAGAAGCCCTTGGGGAATGTGATAGCTTTTTCCAAGGAGGAGGATCAGCATAATAAGAAAACAGAAAGAAAGAATAGCCTGAAGATGTGGTTTTATTCTGCCCTTGAATAACTAGAGTGCTTTGATATTAATGATGTCCTAACAGGTCAGTTTTATGATCTGTAAAATGGGGATAAAAAGTCTTCTTTCTTTGTTTCACAGGCATATTGTGAGGGTAAATGATGTACTCACTGATGTAAATTGTTTTGACCCATTAGAAAGGAAGGCTTAATATGAAAGCAAAGTTTCATTAGCATCATTATTGTTTTCCCTCTCAAATTTCTGTCATTCTGTCATTATATAGTGCTACCATATAATTATGGCATAAAGACATTATAATTTTGGCCTTAGATGGTAAATCGCATGGGCATTCCCTTTGGATTTAAGTACAATGATTATTACATAACAATTTACAGAAATCTATCATTAATTAGAGTACATTGCTTATCATTTGCCACCTCCATTCAGTCCCCATGCAGATGGTAGAGGAGGTCATTACTTGATACCTGCCTGTGCTTCATTCACTAAAATGATGACATTCTTCCCATGACCAGAGGAATGTTGTAGAGAATTAATTAGGAAAATAAGCGTAATTCATTCAAATTAAAAAGGAAGGGTTATACTTTGACAATATGCTTATACTAGGTTTTATATTTTTTTGGAGGGGCAATGAGGGTTAAGTGACTTGCCCAAGGTCACACAGCTAGTAAATGTCAAGTTTCTGAGGCCAAATTTGAACTCAGGTCCTCCTGAATCCAAGGCTGGTCCTTTATCCACTGTGCCACCTACCTGCCCCCAATACTAGGTCTTAACACTCATCTGAAGGTGCTGAAAAAAAGTGAATTTGGAGACCATAAGATTGAATAGTATTATGCAGTGCCAAGTTTGTAAATATAGTAAGTGTATTCTAGGGGTTCAGGTGTTCATTTCTGACTTCTTTTATAGAAGACATTGTTGCTTATTGAAAGTATGACTGTGGGCCAGTCTCTAAGCTGTGTGAGCTTCAGTTTTCTCCTCTGTAAAATAAGTGTGATTATACTTGTAGTAACTACCCTATAGGAGACTCAAATGATATGAGAATAGCATGATTTGGGTATTGAATCCCTCATCAACCTGGACACAGGGGAAGTGATAGGTGGGCATAAGATGATACCCTTAACTAAGGATGATAGAGTCACTCTGGTCCAGTGAGGCCACTCTCTCCAATCAGAGCTTCTGCCTTTCATAGTTTTATGTGACAAGATCTCATGTGAGATTGCCCCTGATTGACAAATGAATGATGTTGACGTTTTTTCTTATCTCAGGGCAGAGGTGTGCCCTTACTTTTGTTTATACTTATTCAGGATAAGATATCACAATATCACTTAAGTTTTCTTCAGTTCTAGTCACTATCAAAACTTTCATAGAATATATCCTTATTCCTTATGGACCCTTTTGTATCATTTCCTCTGATCAGGGTAACCATTTTACTCTGAAGAAAGTCTGATACTTGGCATATTACCATCACATTCACTGCATTTTCCATATTTTCTATCATCCTCAAGTAGCTGATATCATTGATTATAGGAATGAATATTTAAAACTGCAGATTTATTATCACACTCTTGATTATTTGGGTTGGGTCTCTCATCTAGCAAAGACTAAATCTTTGCTAACGCAAAAAGGGGACAGGGTAGACTCTTTGGTCTAGCAATTTCTTGTATCTGATTTAAGAAGATATAGAAAGTGAGAATGTATTCCTTTTGACATATTCCCAGCTAAATCTCTTCAGCCTTTCCTTATTTCATCCTTTATGTGGACTTCACTGAGCCTTAAGTTTTCTGAACTCTCAGAAGTCTCTATACAACCCAAGGAAATAGTTTAGATTTCTCCATAATTGGTACTTTTATTTTCTCCCAGGATAGTTCAGACAACTGCTCCGTAGAAAAGCTTGGGGGACTAAGTAGAATGATAGAGAAGAGAGAATAGCCTCATATTAGCCTTCCTCCAGATGTTCTATGACTTCAGTTTTAAATTGATTCATATTTGATAAGTGGAACCCACATCTGTACCCAAGTAGTTTTTAATATGAACTGCTTATTAAATAAAGTAATAATTTTAATGATATAAAGGGAGTGAAACTCTCTTTATAATCCTTGTGACCAGGAACTCACCTGGAAAAATGGGAATCCTTTAGTAGAAATGGTGACAATGTTGTATGCTTTGACAAAGGAAGGTAGTCTTTCTTCAACTCCAACAGGGGTACCCTGCATACGAAGCTTTGAAATCTGCCAGCACTTGTCATCATCTCCCTGATGGGAATCTGGAGGAGGAGGAGGAGGATTTCACTGTTTCAATGTGATCAATGAGTTGATTTTCATTTGAGATGAATCCTGGTATCACTTCAAGTCCTGGGACATGTTCTATGGAAAAGGCTTAAGAACTATTCATAACAATGCTATGAATGAGTTAAATCTGAAGTTGGGACTGTTTATAGCACTGGAAGTACCCATTACCTGTTCTGTGGACCTGATGTTACTACTTTTACTCCTAGTTATCATGGCTCTTTTTACCTCAGGATATATACTTTGAATTGCTCCTGACATATTCCTTATGATATGAATTGTTATTTTAGAAGATTGGAATAACATATTTTAATTTTTTTTATTAAACTCAGTTTTCTGATCTGTAAAATTGGGATAAAATATTTTCTCTCTGATTCACAGGCATATAATCAGGGTAAATGATATAATCACTGATTTAAATTGTTCTGACCCAATATTTTGAGAATTTTAGCATTGGAAGAAAGTTTTAGGGACCCTATCACCAAGGGGAGCCATACTAGTATTAGCACCTGCTTTTATTTTTATTTTTAATTAATTTTTGTAGGCTGGGATGGTTTTGCATTAGTAGACCAGGGAGGCCATTCTCAGTATTATCATTGGTTTGAATTTTTTTATTGCCCAAGACATAAAACTTATGGGGATTTAGAGTCAAGAGGTTTAGTGGAATTGCTATTTTTCTATAGGTATAGATTTCTGATAATATGAACAGTTGCTGTGCTAAATGTGGAGATGAGGGGAGTAGAATTTTATATAAATTGTATCCTTTTAAATTTCATCTTTAGTTAAGTTGTTTTATTTTATTTTATAATATATAAGGACCTTATTGAATTTTTTCAAAAATATTTTATTGATGTTTTGTTTTTATATTACTTTTCCCCCATGTGCTTCACCCCTTCTTTCCTCCTAAAGACCCGTGAATTATCATGAATTGAAAAGAAAAAGATCAGTAAAACTGTTGAAACAACAAATGTTGGGGCAGCTAGATGGCGAAGTGGATAGAGCAGCGGCCCTGGAGTCAGGAGTACCTGAGTTCAAATCCGGCCTCAGACACTTAATACTTAACTGGCTGTGTGACCCTGGGCAAGTCACTTAACCCCAATTGCCTCACTAAAAAAAAAGAAAAGAATAAAAAAAGAAACAACAAGTGTTGAAAAAAATCTCAAGTTCGCTGCAATTTAACAATTACAGACTCCAGCTTTGGTAAAACAGTGGAGGAAGTGTCTTTTCATCTCTCTACCTTTTGGTATTGCTGGTTCTTTATAATTTCAGTTTTGATAGGACTACGGTCTTTTTTTTCCTATCCATTCATTCAAATTGTTGTAGCCAATGTGTATATTGCTTTACTCTGCATCTGTTTGTATACTTTGGATCTGTTTACTTTGCATCAGTTCATGTAAGTCCTTCCATGTTCCTTTGTATGAATTTTATAAATAATATATTCTTGGCAGTTAGGTGTTGCATCTTGGGTGTAGAGTCAGGAAGACCTGTGTTCAAATCCATCTTCAGACAGTTATTAGCTGTATTACCCTGGATAGGTCACTTAAACTTTTTTTTTTGCCTCAGTTTCTTCATATGGAAAATGGGGGTAATAATAATACCTAGCTCCCAGGGTTGTTGTGAAGATCAAATGAGATAAGAATTGTATAGAACTTAGCATAATATCTGACATGTGGAATGTATAATATAAATGTTAACTGTTATAGCACAGTAATATTCAAATTCTTTCACGTACTAACATTTATCAATCTCTTCTGCCCATCCCTCTATATTGAAGATCATCTACTTTTTAAAAATTCTTTACCAATGTAAAAAAGGCTATTTAAAATATTTTGATATATATGTATGTTTTATATTTGTCAAAAACTTCTGTGGGGGTTCACATTGGCCTAGAAGTGGAATATGTGGATTAAAGGGCATGGGTATTTGGTCAATTTGTTTCATAGCTCCACATTGCTTTCCACAATGGTTATACTAATTCACATCTCCATCAAAAACCTGCGTCTGTCTTTCCACAACCCCTTTAGCCTTTTGTTATACCTCAATGAATTCTAATCCCAAGCCTGAATCACTAAATTGTCCTAAATTTGACATGGTCCAGAAAATAGGAAATTCTGTGATTACTTTTTTTTTTTCCTTCAGTAACTGTATTTGAGTTTCCCACTTGACAAACTAGTAAAATTTAGCAATGGAAAATTGAGGAAATTAACCATGAGTAAATATTTAGAGAATCCTTCTTTTAGAAGTTGTTTTATACATACTATTAATGTGAGGGGTGTTGATTTTAAAGGTTATTTACAAATATCAATTTGTAGAATGAAATATGGTTTTAAAAGTTACTGCCATGAACTTTTATATCTACTCATTGTAAGGTGTGCTATAGAGCAATGGTGTCAAACTCAAATGGAAATGGGACCACCAAAATATAGAGAAATATTCCTGGGTATATATTGACTTAGAAAATGGCATATTACATTATCTGTGACTTACTACATTTTAATTTATTTCGTTAAACTTTTCCCAGTTACATTGCAATGTGGTTAAGTATATTCAGGATTGTTGCTTCATGTGCCCTGTGGAAGCCTATTGTTTTTGACTCCTCTGCTGTAAAGGGAACAGAATTCAAATGCATGTCCAGAAATGTTAGCCCTAAAATACACATCTGCCTCCAATGACTATAGTGATATTTGATAAAGAACTAAACATTGATAGTCCATTCTTTAAAATGGAGTTGAACTAGATGATTGCTATGATTTTGCTCAGTTCAGATGAACCCCTTTTAATTAGAATATGCCCACTTGGCATGATTAAATTGACCTTTTTGACCCAATTAAGCAGTGTACTGAGTTAAATAAATGAAAAATTTAGTCAAACTTTTCTATTTTCCCTCCAAATATTTATTTTTCCTAGTTACATGTAAAAGAATTATTAACATTAATTTTTAAAAATTGAGTTCTAAGTTGTCTCCATCCCTCCTTTCCCTCCCCCATTCTTGAGAAGGTGAGCGATTTGAACTAGACTATACATGTGCAGTCATGCAAAACATATTTCCACATTAGTCATGTTGTGAAGGAAAACACAGACCACAAAAAGACTCAGAAAAATAGTTGTTGTTTTTTAAAGTATGCTTTGATCTGCATTCAGATTCCCTCAATTCCTTCTCTGGTAGTGGGTAACATTTTTCATCTTAAGTTCCTCAGAATTGTCTTGGATCATTGTATGGCTGAAAATGGCCAAGTCATTTACAGTTGATCGTTGTACAATATTGTTGTTTTTGCGTACAATGTTCTAGTTTTGCTCACTTCATTTTGCATCAGTTCATTTAAGTCTCTCCAGGTTTTTTTTTTTTTTCTGAAAGCATCCTACTCATCATTTCTTATAGCACAGTAGTATTCCATTACAATCTTATACCACAACTTGTTCAGCTATTCCCAATTGATGGGAATCCTCTCAATTTCCTATTTTTCACCAACACAAGAACTATTATAAATATTTTTTGTGTGTATATGTCCTTTTGCTTTTATTTTTTACTCTCTTTGGGATACAGATCTAGTAGTGGTATCAGTCTCCCCTTTAAAAATGAAATGTAATTAATTGGTTATTTATTGGAATTGACTAAATGAAGCTTCTGTTGTTAGCATCACATCCTGTATGTGTAGGTAAACAAGGAGACATTGAGAAGGAAAAGAGCGGTGGATAAACATAGCTTCTAGGAGCATAACAACAGTTTGCAATTTTGACATACAGTTGATGGGTCATTGCTCACTTCAGGGCATATACTCATGGTGTGTGTGTGTGTCTGTATGTGTGTGTACCCCTGAAGCCTTCAAAATCTGCCTTGGTGACATACGATTTATACCAAGGGCAGTATACTTTGCCTCTGGCACCCTTAGACAGACTGATGAAGAATGAAAACAAAGTATACATATGTCATGAATCAAAATAACACAGTGATGATGGGAAATTACAAAGAAAAAAAAAGTCCCGTGCTTTGATAAGAGATGTATTCTGTCTCCTTTTCTGCCCTCCCTGATCCCTTACTCTGATTTGGTCCATAGTGAGAATACCCTTTGAAGGTAAAGACGGTCTCACTTTTGTATTTATAGCTAGAGAGTCTAACATATTAACTAGAATATCATGGGTGCTTAATAAATACAATTGCTGATTGAAGGAGAATGACCAGCATGTACCAAAATCAAAAAGAGGAAGCATGGACAACTGCTAAGGAATAACAAGAAGGTATCTTCTGTGAGCATTGGGACTTTTTGTGAATATGATTTTTAGATATTGACTTTCAAATCCATTCCACTTTTTTCTGGATTGTATACCTACATTTTATTTGACTGTTCTGCTTGCCTCTTTTCTACCAGCTAATGGTATCTGATCCTGACTACTTCCTTTACTGTGATAAACCTGTTCCTTCTTCTTCCATCTAGCCTTGCCCCCAACACTGCTGGTTCTGACCTGGTCAATCATAGTTCCCAGTACCTTTTGACCCATATCTGTTATACTTAGGTGAAATCATTTAACTAATACCCTTCTCTTATATTCCCTACCTAATCTTATTATTTTAAAAAAATAAACAGTGGAAAAACTGAAGCCCTCCATTCAGTGTTCATAGGGCTGTTCAATTCAGGATAAACCTAAGTAATGAAATCCTGAATCCCAAAGAATATCATCCATTATCTCCCTGAGACCATAAAAGGACATCAAGGTCATTATGATGCTTTGGGAAAATTGCCTAATTATACTATTTTTCCATTGTTTCTGGATTAAAGAAAACCAACATATATATGCAAGAATTCAGAGCCTTGGGCTTGAGATAAAAATCACAGTAAGGTGAATAAACAGAATGTGCAGAAAGCTGCCTCCAGGGAGGGATGAAATGAGGTCAGTTTTTAGCACTATTGGGGGAAATAGAACACCTGTACTAGGCAAAGGTGAAGGCTGTACATGTGACCCTGATGCTGACAGGTGTAGCCATGGTAACCATAGTAGTCATTATTGTGGTGAGTATTCTGTGGTCCAGCACTGCAACAGACTAGAAACCTGTTGGCTGAAACTACAGTGCAAGGTTCTTTCTGTAATTGTGTGTGTGTGTGTGTGTGTGTGTGTGTGTGTGAGAGAGAGAGAGAGAGAGATGGATCCCTTTGGAAGCCTATAGATGCCTTCTCAGAATCATGTTTTCAATTTCCTAAAACAAAATATGTAAGCCTGGAGTGGAAATCAAATGAGATACTATTATTGAAACTTTTTTTTAGAAAAAAAAAGTTCATAAATGCTAGATTTAGAACCTCTGCCCTACAAACTTCGTTGACTTGGGAAAGAGACCTGGCAACACTACATGCAGCCCAAGAAGTTATACATGGAGAGTTCCAAGACTGGAGATAGTACCCTGAGGTCAGGGACTGGTTCTCATCATCTTTAATCCACCAAAATGCTTACTAGATTTTCCTCTCAATTGCTCCTATTTCAGAATGTTCTAAATCACTTATCAAGACAGTGCATTGTTTAGTTTCTACTTTTTTAATTTGAAACTAATCTCTCTACCACTTCTCCCTCTGTGCTTTGCATTTCTTCTTGTTTAGCTCTCCACTACACCTGTCTTGGTCCCTTTATCACCCTCGCCTTTTAAATGGGCAAGATATCCCTTGGGTCCCACTAGAATATTCTCACAACCATAGCTGTATCTTCACCTACATTCACATCCTACGTTTTGCTTCTTAAGTTTTCTTGTGAAAGAAATTATTATAATAGCTCTGGGGAAAATGTGAATTCCTTTGATGCATCTATAAAGACAAAATAAGTTCACATATAAAAGCTCTTTGTATACCTTAAAGCACTATAAAATGCTACTACTACTACTACTATTATTTTCAAGAACAGATGAGGAGGTGGTTCTTTGGAAAGCCACATTCTAGAAAGACCATTTTTGCCTTGCATGTTACTGAGTTTCCTTTTACAACCAAAGCAAACCAAACTTTACTCTAGTTCTCTATGAGTGATTTCGAAAGGTGCTATTTTTTAAACGGCTAAAAGAAATGACTCACCTATCATCGTTGGGAATAAAAGGCTTATTTTCACAAAAGGACCTTAATGTCACTTTTCTAGAGAGAATAAGCTATTCTTTGGTCCTCTTTAGATATTCAATTGTGGCAGCCACACATGAGGCACATTAAGCCTGGAGAATAATCCATCTGTTCTGGTGGCTGCTATTGATTTTACCTACTAGGATATTTGGCTTTTTTCATAAAATGAAAAATTATTCACAAACAAAACAGGAAAGTAGCTTTTAAATCCTTATATCTACAACTCACATGTGATTCAACATATTCCATTTTTGACTGAGTGAAGAATATCACCAAATCAATTGTTTTTGGGAACCAATGTAACATCAGAGATTGAAGAAGGCATAGATGGGAAACAAAATATTTCTCTGGACAAATTTCACCTGGAAGCATAAATTAGGAGATAAGAATGCCTTAGTAGCCCAGCCAAATGAGTACAACTATGGCTACTGAGTCAAATGTTTTTATCATTTGAATTATTAACTCAATTAAATGGCCAATTTGACTGGTATTTTCACTATCAATTATTCCTTTTGTCAGTATTGATTAGATATCATCTTTGTATGATGATGGAAAAGTTCTTTCAGCCTTTTTGGGAATAGCACAGCTACTCAAGTAGTTAAAAACAAAATAAAGACTTGATGATAACCTCAATCAGTTTAATAACTTCTGATGGAGTCAGATGGGCATTTAGAAAAGCTGCTAACTGAGATCTTCTTTTGTTTATAAAGCTATCATGGTGTGATGCAAGGGGAACCAGGTAAAGGCAATGGAAGTGGGGGAAGGGGCCTTAAGTGTGGTACTGGTCCACTTAGGCTCTTGTAAGGGTTATTAGCTTCTGCATCATATTTTTAAATATTTCATTAACTATTAAATATATTTGGTTCATTCTGTAATTCTGTGTATCTTATTTTGTATATTTAAACACATTATTCTGAGTAGTCCATAGACATCACTAGACTGTCAAAAGGGTCTGTGATACACACACATATGCTGCATGTGTATTCACACTCATGTACCCAGAGTTAAGAATGCCTAATGGAGATTAAGAGGGTAGAATGGGAATAATGATTGGGTGAATGTGGAAGGCAAAGTGTATATGGAGATGGCATAAACTTTCCCTCTGATTTTATGTTATAGTGATATTGAGAGTGAGAGAATAGTGTATTTAGAGAGTAAATTGATGTGAGGATTGTTTGGGAGTTGTGTGCCAGGGCATGAGAGTCACTTAGTGTACTCTAGGATAATTGTGGAGGTTGGAAGCCCTGGCTACTCACTGGGATTTGCCCTGAGTGAACATAATCAGGCAGGCATGTGACCTGGTTGCTAGTGTCAGGGTAGAAAATAAGGGTCTCTCTGTATTTGTAAGGGGCCCCAGATGGAGTCATGACTCAGGACTGATTTTCCTATATCTATAGCCTCATTTTCCTGACATCAAAAAACAAAAAAAAAACCCAAAAAACAAAATTAGCAATTTTAGTTCTATACTCCAGGCTTTTCTTTTTCTTTTTTCTTTTCTTTTTTTAGTGAGGCAATTGGGGTTAATTGACTTGCCCAGGGTCACACAGCTAGTTAAGTATTAAGTGTCTGAGGCCGGATTTGGCCTCAGGTACTCCTGACTCCAGGGCCAGTGCTCTATCCACTGTATCACCTAGCTGCCCCCAGGCTTTTCTTAAATCACCAGAGAAAACTGTCATAGTATCAGAACACTAACAAAAATAATAACAGCTAGTATTTGTATAGCACTTTAATATTTGCAAAGTGCTTCATCAATATCTTTTGTGCTCACAATATTCCTGTGGAATAGATACTGTTATTATTCACATTTTTATAGATTAGGAAACTAAGGCAAACACAGGTTAAGTGACTTGACCAGAGCTACAATGCTAGTGGGTGGCTGAGGTATATATTTAACCTCAGGTCTTTCCGACTGAAAGACCAGTGCTTAATCCACTGTGCCACTTACCTGCAAACTTATGGAAACAAATATCCATAGAGAGTGAAGTGCTAGCATGAACTTCACCTGTTCTCAGTGGCATGAATTCCACCCTTCAAAGAGAATACCAAGTTTTCTCATACACCAGTCTTCATTGCTCACTGTACTAAGGAAATCAATGCTGGTTCATATTGGAGCATATCTGATTATCTTGTAAATACAAGAGGGGGTGGAATGGGCAGACAACCTCTAGTTTATGGTAGCTACCCTTTAACTGGGGGGTCCAAATGTTGTAGGGAACAGAGTTACATATAAGGTGATCGTGTGACAGGCAATTATCTGCCTTCTATGGCAGAAGAAGGTAATGCTCACTAAAAAGAATGATTTAGACTCCATGCACACACTGACTGGCTCTGAATTAGCTCAGTGTCTGCAAAATAAAGGGATAGAGGGAAAGAAAGACATCTACAGTAGATGTCATTATGGGCAATGCAATGAAGACATTTGCTCCTTGCCTAGTGGCGGTCAGAGAAGCCGATAAGACATGAGACTTCGTGAAGGGGACAAAGAATAAGAAGGGGAAATATTATCTTGTCATTGTATGAATCAATGCTACATCCTCACTTTGAATACTGCAGTCAAGTTCAGGAGCCTTATCTCAACCAGGATATAAATGCAAGGGTGAAGGACCAGAGAAGGGCAGTGGAGCTGATTAGCAGCATGGGGGAAAGAGGTGGAGGCAGGAGCCACGAGGGCCGATTCCACTCAGAGAGAGAATGAAAAGCTTAGAGTTGTATATTATGGAAAGGGAAAGACTTGTGAGAGATCAGATAGAAGCAAATGAAGTAATGAAGGGTCCCACAAAGGCCATCTGGATGTCCCTCTTTATCCTGTTTCCTGAATTAAATGGCAATGCATTTGAAATGGATGAAAAGCCTCCACATGCAGAAAGCACCTCTATTTCAATGGAAGTATTTTGATACTGAACTCTTATCACAAGAAATGGAGTCATTTGTCTGACTAGGAAAGAATAAACTCCAGGTTCAGAATTAGCGGGACTGAATTGGTAGGGGTA
The DNA here is from genome assembly GCF_019393635.1 of Dromiciops gliroides. NCBI lineage: Eukaryota > Metazoa > Chordata > Mammalia > Microbiotheria > Microbiotheriidae > Dromiciops > Dromiciops gliroides. The sequence continues at coordinate 124,308,523 of NC_057862.1, forward strand.
GTTTGAAGTTGCTCTTGGATCCTAAAGAAAATCTTCAAGGTAGGCATAGATTTTCTTCTTATTAAGAAAAGTGGAGGGATTGTGATATAGGGAAATGAGTAATGGATATCTAGGAAAGAAGGTCAGGATTTGAAACTTGCCTCAAATGGGAATAATAGGGGCAGCTAGGTGGCTCAGTGGATAAAGCACCGGCCCTGGATTCAGGAGGACCTGAATTCAAATCTGGCCTCAGACACTTGACACTTACTAGCTGTGTGACCCTGGGCAAGTCACTCAACCCTCATCACCCTGCAAAATAAAATAAAATAAAATAAAAATGGGAATGGTAATACCAGTACTGGTTATTACACAGGGCTGTTAGGAGGATCTTCCAAAGCAATATCCTTTGGAAAAATCACTATATAAATGTCTCTGGGTGTAATAAGTGTAAAAACAGAAATGCCATTACAAATATACTTGACCCATAGGAAAAAAAACTTAATAAATGGTCATAATTGACAAAGTTGACAAGACATATGGCCAACCCATAACTGACAGCTTGAAATTGGGGAAAAGAGAAACGAAAACAATAGTTCTTTTAGTAGTGTGACAGTAGAAAGAATACTGGTTTGGTTGTCAGAGGACTTGAGTTCAAATCCTTCCTCTGATGTAACCTATCTGACTTTACTCAAATCACTAAATTTCTTTAGACCTAAAGTTCCTTAATCTGTAAAATGAGGGGATTGAATCTGGTGCCTCTGAGGTCTCTTCCACATCTACTTTTCTCTTCTTTTTTTCTTTTCTTTTCTTTTTTTTTTGGTGAGGCAATTGGGGTTAAGTGACTTGCCCAAGGTCACATAGCTGGTATGTGTTAAGTGTCTGAGGCCAGATTTGAACTCAGGTTCTCCTGAGTCCAGGGCCAGTGCTTTATCTACTTTGCCACCTAGCTGCCCCAACATCCATTTTTATGATCTTACAATATTATCCCCTCTGTAGAGAGCATTTTATTCTGAATGTAGATCTGTGAATTTTGAGAGGGTCTTTGAGAGACTTCCTACAATAGAGTCAAAAGCAGGGTATTTTGTTGAATGATTCTTCTATTATCAGTCATCAGTCAATTAACTGAACATTAAGTATATACAAGTCAGAGCCTTAACCGCTTTGGGAATGATAAAGATATAAGACAAGGTCCTTGCCATGAAAGAGTTTATAACTGAATTGAATAAACAGCACCCATATATATACCAAGATAACAAGACAGCATGGGAAAAGTAGTGAGTGATGTAGATAGCATGTATTCAAGACTTTCAGGGGATCAAGATATCAATCTGAACTGAATTACCCTGAATGGTCTGGGTAAGCTTCCCTTAGATGGGGCTTTAGTTGAGGCTTAAATAACATATGAGATTCAGATAAATGGACAGGAAAGTGGCAAGAACATGCTGGCAAAGAAGTTAGGAGAGAACTGAATTTGAATTCTGCCTCTGACACTTAAGAGATGCTTGACCTTGGGCAAAACATTAAAATTTCTTCATGCTACTTTCCTTGACTTGTAAAATGAAGCTAATACCTATAGTAAATATCTCACAGAGTTGTTGTGAGAATTAAACATTTGTGAAGTACTTTGTAAATCTTAAAACTCTATTTAAATGTCAACTATTATTATTCCAGTCAGGGATAAAGTATAATCAAAGGCAAGGAGATAGAAAAGTGTATATTTGGGAAACAATAAATGGACTCATTTGTGGCTTGTCTGGAGAGTTTGAATAGATAAGTGATATGTTTGGAAAGGTAAGTTGGAGTTATATTGTAGAGTTTTCAATGTCAGTCTAAGAAGGTGGCAAGCCATTTAAGGTTTTTGAAAAAAATGAATCATTTAGGAAGATTAATCTGACAGCCAGCATCCAGGATGAAAAGATTAAAAGCAAGGCCAGTCAGAATATTTTTACTAGTCAATAGTGCTGTATGTTACAGCTGGAAAGGACTTTGGAAGTCATTAGGTTGTCAACCTATCTCATTTGGGAGTGGGTGGGGAAGAAATATAGGCCCATAATATCCCATAGCTAAATAGGACATAGCCAAGAATGGCATACATACTCATTCTATAGGATATTTAGAATCAAGTTGACACAGCTTATAACTGTGAGTCTTTGCTCCAAGTTTGTTTTAGATATTTATTTTTCTTTTTGTTTTCCTGAGGCCTACTTTGCAGAGACCACTATATATTACACATGTACCTGGCCATTCACTATGGGCCCCAAAAGGGTTAATTCAAGTGTTTTATTTCTCCATTAGTTCATTGCTTCCATTTCCACATTATTAATACCTCAACAAATCTTAATTCATTACATTTTTTGGAATTGCAATGGTAATTTTGGTGATTAACTTTAATTTGCAGATAATATGCTGACAGATATTAACATAATGTCAAAACAATTTCTTACAATTATTATTTAACCTCGGTCAAATCTCCATTTTCCCACCCTACCCCCATCCATGGATCATTATGAATACAATATGTACCATATAGTGCTCACTTGAAGCTATGAGAAAGGAAAGTGATGAACTGTAACATCTAGGAATTCTCAAAGCTAGCTAAAGATAGTAGAGTCGACTTGTTTATTACCGTACCATTTTGTCCATGGGCAGACATTAGACCAAGGGTGGAAAATGTTGCTAAATATCTAATAATGTCAAAGTCAAATGCTGCTAACTAGGAACTTATGTTCCCATTTTGACATGTGTTACCCAATGAAACATAATCCTTTAGTGAAAAAAGGGAAATAGTTTGATGTTATGAAATAGCAACAGGAACTTAATGGGAATAATATAAGGAACATGAAAGAAACTGGTAGAAAAAAATAATAACAGTAATTTATGTTATCAGTGGCTGTTGATGATATTAGTTGGCATGTGAATAGTATATTATTCCAAAGCACTTTCATATCCTTGATCCCATTTCATCTTTATAATATCTCTGCAAGATAGGCATGGAAGGGATGATTACACTAGTTTTACATATGAAAAAATAAAGCTTAGGGAGTGACTTGACCATGATTACATGGCTAGTTAAGAGGAGGATTAGATGACCATTTGACCTTGGTATCATTTTTTTTTCTAATAATTTTCTGATTTCTTTTCCTGGAAACCCAGGTCCACTGCTCTTTCTACTAAACTATGGGAGGGCAAATCAGTACTAGCAGTAGACAGACCTGATTACTTATAAAAATATAGCATGTTGTACTGCTTCACTTTTGTCCACTAGATAATGTGCCTATAATCAGCTAGCCAATATTCATTCTGATACTTATATTCTCCAAATCTAAGTCACCTTTGTCTCAGAAATAGTTAAAGTATTGATCTTTTACATATATTTCCTCCACTGAACACAAATCAAGTACCACATAGTAAGTGTCTACTACTATGTGCCAAATGGTCTACTAAGCACTATGGATAGCATTTTAAAGAAAGAAACAATCCCTATACTCTGTGGGACCTTATATTCAAATCTAGGAGAGACAATTACATACATATATACATACATACATGCATGTATGCATGCATATATACCCACCTATCTAACTATAGATATATCTAGATATCATTCTCTGTAAGTATGGTTGACTCTACAGATATCTATAAATATGGCTATAGATGGCACTAGGCATGTAGAAATTGCCGTAGAGAGATAGATAGATAGATAGATGGAATTAGAAGTAGATATAAATGTAGGGTATTCCAAATAATTTTTTGTGTTTTAATACCTTAAAGCTCCCCTAAGACTTTCTTAGACACCCTGTATAAAGAGGGTAGAAATAAATGCAATATAGGTATGGAGGAATCCTACTAGAAGTTGGGAAATGCTTCATGTGGTACTTGAGTTGCCTCTTGAAAGAAGAGAAGGATTTTTTGAAGTGAAAAGAAAGTGTAGGATTATAGGCAGATTATACGTAGGAGGGAAGGCTAAGGGAAAAGTGTGGCAATAGGAAATGAAGTGTCATGTGAAGAACAAAGAGAATACCAGTTTTTTGTGGATCACAGAGGGAAGGAGGGGAACTAATATCCAATAAGACTGAAAGAACAATGGAGGCAGACTCAAGATTGTAGAGAGAAGCTAGGAAGTTGTCAGGGATCTCCCCAGTTTTCCTTGGAAACAAGTTAAATCCAGCCTTTAGAGTAATAGAACCTACAAAAAGACAGAGATAAACAATCTTCCAGCTTAAGATACTTTAGAATGACTTCAGGAAAGATTTGTATCACTACAGTTAAAGGCAAGTGCAGTCCAGCAGTGTCCAGATGAGACAGCAGGAGGCTGTTAGCCACAGCAAAGATCAGCAACTGAGGCCCCTTGTTCCTGACTCAGCAGGATAGTGGCATATCAAGTTAGTGGAACAGTAAGCAAGCTGTGAGGTGACCAGCCCCAGTACAGAAGGCAAAATATCAACCTGGGAACACCTGAACAACAGACCCGAATAGCCCTGGCCACCCCATGCTGTGGGCAAGTCTTTAGCACCAGAGGCCCCAGCACAGAAGGCCAGTGACCAGGCCCAGTGAACCCAGCACAAGAAGCTTGGGATAGTGCCCCCAGTGCCCCAAGAGCAGAGCTCAATTTTAAAAGTCATGGAATAGGCTAAAATGAATAAAAACAGAAAAGATTCCCTGACCATGGAAAGCTACTATGGTGAAAAGGAAGGTCAAAACACAAACTCAAAAGAAGACAACACTGTCAAAATGATTACATGCAAAGCCTCAAAGAGGAAGCTAAATTGGTCTCAAGACCAAAAAGGCTTTTTGGATGGGCTCAAAAAGGATTTCAAAAATCAAAAAAGAGAAGTAGAAGAAAAATTGGGAAAAGAAATGTTACGCAAGAGAGAGTCAATGGTTTAGAAAATGAAGGACAAAAATTGATAGAAGAAAACAATTACTTAAATAATACAATTGGCCAAATGGAAAAAAAAAGTCCTCTAAAGAAAAACAAAAAAACAAATATCCTTGAAAAGTAGAATTGACCGACTGGAAGGCTCTGTGTTCTCTCTCTCTCTCTCTCTCTCTCTCTCTCTCTCTCTCTCTCTCTCTCTCTCTCTCTCTCTTTCTCTCTCTCTCAATTATATCTTATTTATCTTCTGTATAGCTTGATTTGTATATATTTGTTTACAAGCAGTCTCCCCCATTAGATTATAAGCTTCTTGAGGTCAAGGACTGTCTTTTGCCCCTTTTGTATCCCCAGAACTTAGCACAATGACTGAAACATAGTAGGTGCTTAATAAATGCTTTTCAAAAAAATTATCCTTATGACAACACTGTGAAGTAAGTGCTAAGATCAAACAACTTATTACTTAAGAGAGGAGTTGTGCATGATGCCAAGGCTGTGAGTCTGAGAGATTAACACGATGGTGGTATCTTCTATAGAAACAGAGAAAGAATGTTTGGAAGGGGGTTTGTTTAGGGGGAATAAATTATTTTCATTACAGAAGAAAATAGTTTAGAATTTAATACTATAAATTCTTAGCTTTGTAAACGGGTGGGGGAAAACATATGCAAAGAACTTGCACTAAAATGTAACTCCTTTATTAAGAGAAATTAACATTGCTTATAGGTATAGATATTTTGAAGAGGGGGTATTATTACATAATTTCAACACTTCAAATGTGTGGAAAATACATATTCTTGCAAATATTTCATAGATTTCATTTTATATCAAATATAGAAATTATAAGACCCCACTTAGTTTTTTTGTTTCTTGAATATAAAAAAGCATTTGAGTCAGTTGAGCAAAATATTGAAAAGGCTTTCCTCCAACAAGGTGCCTCCCTTACATATATTAAAATTATCTAAGTATTCTTGAGATATATAAGAACACATATAGCCTTGTCTGACCCTCTGGTCATTTTAATATGCCAATGAAGCATACAACAAGATGATATACAATTGTCAAATTGAGCACACTGTTGAATATGTTATTTAGCATCAAATATAAGTGAAAGAGGATTCCCTGTGGTTGAAAGATTTTGGTCTTACTACTAATGCAGGAAACACTAAGTGGATAAGGAATGTCTATGATTAGTTAATTGTTTAGACTATGATATGCAAAGATATGGACTACTAAGAACCAGTGTGGCATGGTGAAGAGAAAACTGACCTTGTAGCCAGAAAGACATAGGTTTGTGTATATGCTGGCTGGAAAAATATACTGTCTGTATGATCCTGGCAAATAACTTCTCAAAGTTGTAGGCAACTCTCTAAGACTATAAGTTGTAGAGAAGGTATTGGTCTACATTGGTGGAGGGAATTTCCTCACTGGAAGTTCCCTATACCAAAGTAATCATATATCCAGACTATTTTTCTCTTAGTTAGGCATTGTAAATGGGCAAGAAAATTGATCCAGAATTGAGAGGAGAATGGAAGGTAGATTTTACTTTTTTTTTTTTTAATAACTCCAAACTTTCCCAATATTCCACTGGGGTTATTATGTGGTTCTGAATCACAGAACACTAAAGTCTATGAGGAACTGGAAAGGATTAACACAAAGAGTTGAATGGAGAGTTACATGATGATTGTAAATAGGCTACAGTTCATTAGTAATAAGAAATATTGGTGTAAGGAGTGTCACCAAATAAATGTATTAGTGATAAGAAAGATGAACTGGTCACATGACAAGAGTGAGGAATAATGGATGAATTTTCAAAACTCTCCATTGGGATCTTCATGATGTGAAGAGAAAGCAAGAAACACCTCTAGAAAATTGGCTGAGTTCTCTGTGATGAACCAATGGAGATGCCTGGCTGAGATTCACTAGAATAGGAAAACATAAATGTAATTTTCATTGCCTCATTGGAAGGAGTATCAACATTGATGAAATAACATTTCCCTACTTGATAAATTATGGCTAAATTAATGATTTTGACAATTAAATAGTTAATTCAGTCAAAAGACATTTTTAATATCTTGTTTTGTTCAATTACATGCAAAACAATTTTTAACATTCAATTTTTAAAAATTGAGTTCCAAATTCTTTCTCTTCTTTTCCTTCTTCTTCCATACCTGAGAGAGCAAGCAATTTGAACTAGACTACATGTGCAATCATACAAAACTTTTCCTATTAGTCATATTGCAAAAGAAAACATCAACTCCCTACCCAAAAAAGCACCAAGAAATGTAGAGAAAGTTAAAAAAAAAAGCATGCTTCACTTTGCATTCATACTCCATCAGTTCTTTCTCTGGAGGTGGATAACATTGTCTATTATGTCTTTCAGAATTGTCTTGGATCACTGTATGCTAAGAATAGCTAAGTCATTCACAGTTGGCAATTGTACAATATTGCTGTTACTATGTACAATGTTCTCCAGGTTCTGTTCACGTCATTTTGATCAGTTCCTATAATTCTTTTTAAGTTTTTCTGAAATAATCCTGCTTGTCATTTTTTAGAGAACAATAGTATTCCATCACAATCATATACCACAACTTGTTCAGACACTCAATTCATGGGTACCCTTTAAATGTCTAATGCTTAACCACCACATATAGAGGTCCTTTCCTTTTCTTTTTTTTTTTTGGGGGGGGCTGTCTCTTTCTGATATAGACCTAGTTGTGGTATTGCTGGGTCAAATGATATGCACAGTTTTATAGCCCTTTTTGCATAGTTTCAGATTGTTCTCCAGAATGACTGGATCACAACTCCCAAACACCAAAATTTGAACTGTTTATTACATAGACTAAGCATGTTGTAATGAAAAAAGTACATGTGCAGGAATCAAAAGGCCTGGACTAAAATCTAACACTTTGACTTACTATCTCTCTGATCTTGGGCATATTATTCAACTAAGCCTTACTTCCTCAAATGTGAAAAATAAGGGAGTTGCAATTGATGACTTGTGAGCAAAGCCCTGAATAGAAATTTTGTTCTTATCTCTATTATAAAATTTCTCAACAAAAATTCAATCGGGGGTGCTGGTGGTGGTCATTGAGTGGAATACCAATGTATGATGGGGGAATAGAGGGAAACAGAAATACCCGAATGCTATGTTTCCTCATGGAGAACACTGAACTTTGTGGGGGAAGGCAGGGTTGGTTTAGGCCAGGGAGAAACTAATCTTAGTTATAGCTACCTTGAGTTTTGGGTTGGGGAAGGAAGCAGATTCCTAGATTCAGAGGTCTGTTATTTTTATTTTCTGAAAGATGTCAACTGGTGTTAGATTCCTCTAAATTCAGCCTTCCAGGTTCCCTGCCCTAGTTTCACCTCTGCCTCTAAAATTTCATTTAGTTCTCAATTTATGATCCCATTTATCCATTGTTTAGGTTATGTTTGAACATAACCATACATATTATTGTAATTTATTATAGTGATTACAGAACATAAATAAAACCAAGGAATTAAGGTAGTATCTGGTTATAACACGTAGGGACTATACATAAATAGGCTGTTCATTTGAAAGGGATAAGGCAGACCAATAAACTAGTGGTAGTGATTCTACTAGTAAAGTTTCCACCACATTCTGGAACATATATTAAAAGGGTACCCATTAGAGAAGTATCTATTGCTTTTAAAATATCTGCTATACATCTTCTCATACTACATTTATCTCTCTCCCACCACCACCAATGAAACATACAAAAGGCTGGTTTATAATTGGCAAATGTGATTACCACATTACTATAGAAGATATCTAAATGGAAGAGGGTTTCCTATGGTTGATGAAATTTTGATGCAGCTGTTTTAGATTACATTGTGCTTATTGCACAAAGACCCAGAAAATGGAAGAGCCTACTATAGAACATTCACAGCCACTCAAAAGATTCTGGCCTAACTACTGATGTAGGAAAAACCCAAAGTATAAGAAATATTTATCATCAATTTATTGTTCAGAGAATGATATTCAATGGCATGACTTATCTTTAGAGTGCTGCAATTAATGTGTGTTTATGTGTGTGTGTATGTGTGTGTGTGTGTGTATATATGCTAAAAAACCAAAACAAACTATGTAATGTGGCCTATGGAGAGCTGTCTTTGTATACAGAAAGACCTATTTTTAAGTCATACCACTGATACATGCTAACTGCATGACCTTGGCAATTAACTTCTCAGTTAGTTCTAGGTAAGTCTCTAAGACCTTCTAAGGTGCTGACCTATATTATTGGATTGAGTTTCTTACTGGGAGGGGCCCAATGGCATTTGGAATTATTTCAGCATACATTTAGGCTACAAATTCACCTTTAAATGTGCCTGGTCAGGACATTTTGCTCCTTGTTAAAAAAAAAATTACACATGCAAAGCTGGAAGAGACTTTGAAAGTTATCTAGTCTACTCTTCTTGGTTTTATAAATGAGGGAGAGATTTTAAGTGGCTTCCCCAAGACTATGCTTCTAGTAAGTAGAATATCTGGGATTTGAATCTAGGTCATATGATATCAGGGATTTTTCCACCTCTTCTGTTCCAGAGCTTCCTAGTCATTGTTGAAAAGAAAATGGTGATGGTAGGTCCAGTTGTGTTTACAAGATGGGAGGTGATAATGATTTTTTTGTCTCTTGGTGACTCACTAACTTAACAAGATCTTTTGTATTTCCTAAACATTAAGGTCCATTTTCAGCTGAAAGGCGATGTCAAGTACAACTTAAAATATAAGAGCATGCCTACTATATTCAATTTTGCAAATGAGGCATCAATAAATAGTGATTTATTTATATTTTTTTGAAAATAGTCCCTATGATTTAAAAGAATCATTCATTTAAAAAAAATGTCAATTTAATCTTTTTTGTTTTTGTTTTGTTTTGTTTTATTTTTGTATTTTGTTTTTTTAGTGAGGCAATTGGGGTTAAGTGACTTGCCTGGGGTTACACAGCTAGTAAGTGTTAAGTGTCTGAGGTCGGATTTGAACTCAGGTACTCCTGAATCCAAGGCCAGTGCTCTATCCACTGCGCCATCTAGCTGCCCCCAATTTAATCTTGAAAGTGTTAGTACCAAAAATGTGTCTAAAGAAAGGCTAATTGCAGGGCAGATTTAATTAGAAGCAAGGTTGTTTCATGTCAGTGTGATGTGGTAGACAGAGGTCTGGCCTTAGCATCGGGATGACTTATGTTCCTGTCCCATCTCTGACATATACCAACTGATAGCACTAACTGTGTTACTTAACCGCTCAGTGTCCCTGCTACATCTCTGAAACTCTGAAGTTACTGTTGAGCAGTTGATCTGAATAAGTGGATGAAATTTTCATATGTCAATGAAATCACAACTATAGACCTGTGTGAGGGGCAGGGTAAAGGTGAGAAACTGAATTTTAATATAGAGGAAAGAAGATTAGATGGGGAATGATAAATATGTTCTAGTAATAGTCCTGCTCCTAAATTGCTGTCAATTGTATGTCCCTTTTATTAATTATTTTGCTTTGTCTAAGGGTATGTATGTGTGTGTATATGTATGTATGCGTGTGCAAATGTGTGTGTGTGTGTGTGTGTGTGTGTGTGTGTGTTTCTTGGCTGGAATGAAAACTCTTCAACAGCAGAGACTCTTTTACCATTGTCTTTATATCCCAGTCCCTAGCACAATATTTCGTAGATAGTCAGTATTTAAAAAGTGTTTGTTGATGGAGTGATTGATTATTATTTCTTTAGTTGTTTTAGTTAAAAAGAAATTTTGTTTTATTTAAATAGAAATGGCTGAGGATCCCATGGAGATTCAGCATTTCTCTTTGTTTTAATCCAAATTTATTCTGTTTCTACTATAATAACACTGAGACATGATGCCAAACAAAGGCTGGGATTATAAAACCAAGCTGAATGTTGGGCCACAGAGCAACTTAGTGACAGAAAACAATCTATGATATGATTTCAGTCTCTGGTGAAAATAGGACTGGACTATCTCTTCAATTCATTATTGAAAACAAATGGTAAAATGTGAGGGTATGGAGACAAGGGAGCTTGTTTTATATTCTGCCTCCAACATGTATTGGCTGAGCCACTGGTGAAAACAACAAGCTCTCTGAGTATTGATGGTCTCACTTGTAAAATGGGTAAATTAATGCTTTCACTACCTACTTCACTCGGTTGTTGTGAGGAAGGCACTTTGTAAACTTTGATACTATATAAATGGAATTAATCACTAATTATCACTAATAATTATTATTAGTAATCACTAATAATTTTCACTAATATTCAATGCCAAACACAAATTCTACCTGTTCCTCAAAGTCTTTCCTGATCATCCTAGATGAAAATGATTTCACTTAGCACTTTATTTCATAGCTCCACGTACTTTTTTCTCGCCTAAATATATTTTAATTTGTATTTTATTTGATCTTTGTACATGTCTCACATTTGCCATCACATTGAAAGCCCTATGGCAGTTCCATTTGTTATTTATATTTGCATTTTCTTATGTCCCCAGCACAGTATATTGAACATGTAATTGTTGTCATTGAGTTGTTTCAGTCATGTCTGACTTTTCATAACCACACTTAGGGTTTTCTTGGCAAAATACTAGAGTACTTTCTGTAGTTCACTTTATAGATGAGAAAACTGAGACAAGGAGGATTAAGTGACTTGCCCCAGTTCACACAACTAGTAAGTTATCAGAGGTCAGATTTGAATTCCAGAGTCTTCCTGATTTCAGGCTTGGCATTCTACTTACTTTTCAACCTTGTTGCCCCTATTAAATATGGTAGGTATTTAATATAATTCTCTTAGATTCTTTTTTTTTCATTTTTGAGAGTTTCTAGAGAAAAATACAGTGGTTCTGTTACTGAGTTAGATTCATCCCTGCTTTATATTAAGCTTCTTCTCTAGCTCTGTGTTATATAAGGAGCCTGAAGGAAAGCATTATGACTAGAGAACACAATTTAGAGTATCTGCTGCATTGGGTATAGTTGTCATGAGATTAGGTAAGTAGGGGAGCCTGGAATGGTTTAGCTCTATACAATCCAATTGGCTTTTGCTGTTTGGCACTTTTATTATGCATGGCAAAGTTATCATTGGTGTCCAGAATGATGAGAAATATAATGAAATTACATGACAAATAAAGAGATCAATCCCAAATCAATGGTATGAGATAGAATAGGCAGATTGGACTATTATAGGGCAACTAGGTGGCACAGTGGATAGAGTGCCAGGCCTGGAGTCAGGAAGACTCATCTTCCTGAATTCAATTCTGGCCTTAGACCCTTACTAACTGTGTGACCCTGAGCAAGTTACTTAACTATGTTTGCCTTGATTTCCTCATCTGTAAAATGAGCAGGAGATAAAATAGCAAACCAATCCAGTATCTTTGCCAAGAAAACCCCAAATGGAGTCAGAAAGAGTTGCACATGACTGAGCCAATTGAACAACAAATTATTCCATTATAAAATTTTGGCTCTTGACACAAAAAAGTGTGGAAATTTATTTTGATTTGGGGACCCTACCTTTGGGATGAGATTAGAAAGCATTAGGCTCTCAGGTTTTTCTTCTCTGTGTGGGAGGGGCTGGTGCCCCTCCCCCTCCACTTCAGCTGAGCCATGGGCTGTACAGGATGCCAGGTCAGACGGCTGGGGGAAAAAGCCCCACCTCCTTCTGCCCTGAGTGGATCAATCCAAGAGGCCATCCTCTGGTGTAGCCTGTGCAGAGGACCCTGTGCACACAGCAGGAGGCACGGGCCCTTGGAGCCCTGGGTGTGGTACGCACAGGACCCTCGAGTGTACCCTCCCAGCCGCAGCCCTAGTGCAGCTGGCGGATTAGCTTGGTGTGTGTGGGGATGCAGAGAGCCCGAGATTTGAGGGGTGAGAAGGAACATATATAAAGGGAGAATGCTGAAAGACTCCGAGGAAGGGAGAGGCTGGAAGTTTAAGAGGGAGGAACTGACAGAAAGGAGGGCCAGAGGACCAGGAGGCAGTGGAGGGCACAGAAGTGGTCAGCACAGGCTACAGGTTGGAAAAAGTAAGGTGGCCAGGGGGATGCTAGAGCACTAGGAGAACTCTAGAAGAAGGTCTGTTGGTACACAGGAGGAGGCTAAAAAATTTCCAGGCTCAGCAGGTAGAAAGAGACACTCTGGAATGCAGTCAGGTTGTACATTTTATTTTCCTGTATTTTTATGTTTAAATTGTATCTCATAAATAAACTCTGCTTTGATTATTTAGTTAAGAGGCTTCTTAATCTCTTGCTTATCAATTTGGGAGCAGTGTGGAGAAATTTTTACACGACCCATATTAAGTTAATAGCAGTCAAATAACCAGTCAACAGATTAAGTACCCCAGTCAGATTAGGCCCCCCAAATTAGGCAAGCTATTCAAAATATTTTTACTTTTGAATAGCGACCCAGATGAGACTTATGACCCAATTATAATTTTTCTAAACTTATAATTTTTCATATAAGTCCAATTATATAATTTTTTCAGACTAGATTGGTTAGTTATTATTATTTTTTTTTACAAAAGAAAGAGGGGATTATAGAAGAACCAGAAACCTTAAAGACTGGATATCAGGAAAGCTAGATGGCGCAGTGGATAAGGCACTGGCCCTGGATTCAGGAGTACCTGAGTTCAAATCCAGCCTCAGACACTTGACACTTGCTAGCTGTGTGACCCTGGGTAAGTCACTTACCCCACATTGCCCCACAAAAACAAAATAAGACAAAACAAAACAAAACAAGACTGGATATCATTGGACTACAAAGGACTAACTCAAAAGGCCAAAAAGTTAGTGATAAATAAATGGCCTGCTTGTTTGGAGAGAGATGAAAAACAAAGAGGAAGAAACAGGGATGGAAAACAACATGGAAATGTTTAATGTTTCATGGAACTACATTCCCGTTTCATTGAGCAATAACGTATCAAAATGAAAGAGAATTTTGGGCACCTACAATCAGGTTTGGCATGTGGGGAAGAAAGGGCTGAAGAGACACAGGTATTTTAATAGAAGAACCAGGAAGTCTTGGACTGCCTTGTTTGATGGTGAGCTTTGTGTTATTAGAAATTTTCAAACTAAGGTTATATGTCCTTCTTTAAAAGGTAGTAGTACATGTTCCTAAACTAAGTAGAACTAAAGTAAATCATCTGAGAAAACCTTGGGATTACTTCCAACTCCAGGTTTGTATGATTCTATTATATGATCATGGCAGGAGTAACTGTTACTCTTATTCAGGGGATATGGCATACAACAGAAGTTATAGGTAAAATCAAGGAGAAATAAAATATTGTTTATTTGACTATACTTTAGGAGGTAGAGGCAGAGATTGTTGGTGCCATTCCATAGCACTACCAGAGATATATAGAAGCTTAGAGTTGGAAAAATCTTAGAGATAATCTAGTCTAACCTTTCAGCATATTCAGGAATATCCCGTCTAGAATTCTTGAGAGAGGGTAATCTACCCTTTGAAAACTAATGACAGAGAGCACACTACTTCATGAGGGAGAGGGACAGTACCTGTGATTTCACTGGTAGAGAGAACCTCCTAGGAGAAGAAATGCCCTCTACCAATGCAGGTAGGAACATTCTCTTTAATTTAGTCTTAGCCATTTGCCCAGAGTATTGAGAGATTTGGTGACTCACCCAGTGTCACATACACAATACTATCATAGGCAAGACCAGACCCCATCAATTCCTAGCTCTGAGGCTACTTTTTATCAGCTATGCCATACATATTCTAATTACCTCACTGATAACAAAGACAAGATGACTGTCAACTGGAACTTCATTTCATGAAGTCTCTATTGCAAAGGCATTTGGGAAATTCAGTCCCAGCTGGTTAGAGATAAAACATAACCCAACCAGAAGACCATCTGAAAGAAGTCCTCTGGGGAGGGAATATTGTTCAAGGTCACAGGACTGATAAAATAAGGGGTTATATATTTTAATTTGTGATTCAAAAATATGATATTGACAAGCTGAGTTGAAGACCAGGAAGATGGAACAACAGGATAAAATGGTCTGGAAGGGAATTCAGCATGAAAAATGGAAAAGAAAGAATAAAGAGCAGCTACTTATGTATCTGAAATGGATGATTGATGCTGCTCATCTGACCAGCGATGAGTTCTGTATATTATGGGTAAATCAGCCTCAATCTCCATTGCGGTAGAATAGGTATCTAGCTGTGTATACTGCTGCAGTATTAATTTCCCAAAGACCCATTGCCAATTAATAACTAGTGTACTGAACAATGCTGGTCACTCTTTGAAGTTGTAGATCAGGACAGAATGACATTGGCAGAGGTATGGACAAAAAGGGGGTATGAATAATAATAATACCATAAAAATAATAAAGTGAATTGAGCAGCACTGGCTGATGGTCTTGAGCCACAGGAATTTTAAGGAGCATCCAAAACCAATGAGCTATAACTGCTCAAAGTGTTTTAGATGATAGAAGTCAGTCACCTACCAGGCCAAGACCACTGAGACAACACATTGAGTGGAAGGTAGAAGTGAATAAGAGTAGAATGTAGTTTTTTGGAATCCACATAATTAAAAAATGAAATGACAGTTCCTAGACAAGTGAGGTATTTCTGTGTTGTAGTCAAATATTCTGAGTTGACAATGTAGCTAGCTGAACAAAAAGTCACATGGATAAGAAGTAGGCCATTTTGAAGAAAATCATTCTTTTCAAATCTAAACCCTAAACTTCAGGAAGGATAAGGCCTTGACAAAAAAAAAATTAAGTTCAACTAAATTAAAACATTTATTAAGTGCCAATTATGAGAAAGGATAAGAGATATTTAACAGATGAGGAAACTGAGGTCCAGGGAGACCAAGTAACATGTTTTAGGATATACTAGTACTGAGCATCAGAAGTGTGATTTGAACCTGGATTCTCTGACTCTAGAGTCAGGGCTTTTTCCATTGTGCTGCTAGAAATTTAAAAAAAAAAAGGTTTTGTATATAACATTCTATGTACCCAATGAACTTCAGACTTATCTACATTGTAGAAACTAGGTATTATAATAAAGAACTCATGGTTGCTTTTTCTCAGCAAAAGAACCAGACTAGCAGCAGAGCATAGATAATATGTTCTCTCCCCCTGCTAACCATTTGCCTTCTCCAAGCTATACATCTCATCTTTTACAATATAGACCACAGTGCCCTTCAGAATGTGCTGCCTTCAGGAGCCTTAGTACCCAAAAAGAGCTTGGGGTCTGTGCTGAGAACATGTACCTTTACAACATTTATAACAGATCAGTTTAGTTGCATCAATTCAAATAAATGAAAATCATTATGCATCTACTATGTGCAGGGTAGTACTCTAGTCATTAGGGAGAGAAAAAGGGAAGTGAGTCCCCTAAACCATGGTGTCAAATTTATGCAGACAGGAAAACATATTATTTGGTGGATTTGTTGGGGCAGTTTTAGGTGGGACTATTGGACAGTGATGCAAGTTTCAAAAATGGCTTAGCAGAAACAGTGCTAGATTTGGAGTCAAAGTACCTGGATCTGATTCCTGAATCCTAATTCCTGCCACTTGCTATGTGACTATTAGAAAATTACTCGACTTCTAGGAACCACAGCCTCTTCATCTGTAAAATAGAATGTTGGACTTGATGGTCTCTAACACCCTTCTAACACAAAATGTATGATCGTGATAGACATCAACAGCAATATGTGACAAAATAGCCATATTATTTGAGAGTCACCATGCATGCAGGCAGGTATGTGTGCATATATGTATGTATACACACATATAAATACACATGAACAGACAAATGTAAGATTTTTGTTATGAATATTAAAACATAGAATCATAAACTAAGGAAAGACCACAGAACTTATTTAGTTGAAACTTTACCTGGAGCAGTGATTTGCCAATAAAAGTGTGCCAAAATATTATTATGTATGTGTATGTATAAATACTTATATTTACTATGTGTGTGTGTATAATTATATACCATCCCGATTCTATACAATTAAAGAAGGCTCAGACAGTTTGATTCAATGAATCAAAAGCATGAACTAGGTTTGAATAAGCTATCAATTTGAGCCATTGGATGAAGGCAGATAACACCATACAAGGAAAGTATTGTGGTTGGCTAAATGAATTGGACATGCCACAGGGTATAGTATATATATTTTTTTAAGTAATTGATTGAAGGATGAGTTGGTCAATTAGTAGATTCATCTTACAGAGAAAGAGTTCCAGTTCAGAAGAGCCATCTCCTGACCTAATTTTTTTCTTGTTTGTTTTTTGTTTTGTTTCGTTTTGTTTTTTTAACAAATTGGTTTTACTACACCTTATAAATGGCTCTGCTAAAAGCCAAGTGAGTCTGTTGGCTGTTGGTTACTAAGAAGCAAGTGGGTAAGAATTCATGAGTATCAGTGCTAGAAATCCTGACCCTCAGGATTACTCTTATAGCCTTGGAAAATAAATATCAGCCTTCTGGGAACCCAGCTCACCAATAGGAATAAGAGTTGGGGGAGGGTTTGGGGAGGTGGAGCCAAGATGGTGGAGAAGAAGCAGCAAGCTGACTGAGCTCTCCTTCTATTCCCTCAAAAAGAACATTAAATCAAGCCTATGGACGGATTCTGAAACTACAGAACCTGCAAAGAGACAGAGAGACACAATCTTCTAACCAGAGATAATTTAGAAGACTTCAGGAAAAGGTCGGTCTGACTCAGGCAAAAGGGAGGCCCAGCGCAGGGCAGCAGCCCAGTGCCGAGGGGGTCTGGGAAAGTCAGCAGGAGCTGTGGACCACAGCCGAACAACTGAGGCCCCTGGAACCTGGCTCAAAAATCTGGTGGCCAAGAAGGACAGTGGAAAAACCTACCTGCACTGGCCCGGAGGGCCATGAACGGGTCAGGTGGGATTGGGCGCTGGGATCAGGCGCCTGGCCGAGCACTCAGACAGGAAGTGCAGGGGGGTTAACTGCACACACTATAAAGGCTTCAGAGTAAAAAGCCGGTCACACAGCACCTATACCCCTGCACAAGAAGCCCAAAACAGGGACCCTGGTGCCCCGAGAGCAGACCTCAACTTAAAAAATAAACAAATTAGCGGCAATAATGAGTAAGAAGCAAAAAAGAGCCCTCTCCATTGAGAGCTTCTGTATCAATGGGGAAGAAGCCAACACAAACTCAGATGAGGACAATACCCTCAAACTGCCTACATCTGAAGCCTCATGAAGGAAGGTGAATTGGTCTCGGGAACAAAAAGCATTCCTGGAAGAGCCCAAAAAGGATTTTAAAAATCAATTGAAAGGGCAGCTAGATGGCGCAGTGGATAGAGCACTGGCCCTGGAGTCAGGAGTACCTGAGTTCAAATCCGGCCTCAGACACTTAATACTTAACTAGCTGTGTGACCCTGGGCAAGTCACTTAACCCCAATTGCCTCACTAAAAAAAAAAATCAACTGAGAGAGGTAGAAGAAAAAATGGGGAGAGAAATGAAAGCAAAACAAGAAAACTATGAAAAAAGAATCAGCAGCTTGGAAAAGGAAGAACAAAAATTGACTGGCCAAATGGGAAAAAAAGAGCATAATTTCACTGAAGAAAACAATGCATTAAAAAATTCATTTGGCCAAATGGAAAAAAAAAGGTGCATAATCTCACTGAAGAAAACAATGCCTTAAAAATTAGAATTGGTCCATTGGAAGATAAAGAATCCATGAGACACCAGGAATCAGTTAAGCAGAATCAAAAGAATGAAAAAATAGAAGAAAATGTGAAATACCTCACTGGAAAGACAACTGATCTGGAAAACAGATCGAGGAGAGACAATTTGAAAATCATTGGTCTGCCTGAAAGCCATGACCAGAAAAAGAATCTAGACACTATATTCCTGGAAATTATTAAGGAGAACTGCCCTGATATCATAGAATCAGAGGATAAAATCATCATTGAAAGAATCCACCGTTCACCTCCTGAAAGAGACCCCCAAAAGGAAAACTCCAAGGATTATTATAGCCAAATTCCAGAATTATCAGGTGAAGGATAAAATACTCTAAGCAGTCAGAAAGAAGCAATTTAAATATCATGGAGACGCAGTCAGGATTGCTCAGGACCTGGCAGCTTCATCATTAAAGGACTGAAAGTCTTGGAATATGATATTCCGGAAGGCAAAGGAGCTTGAAATGCAGCCAAGAATCTATTACCCAGCAAAAATGTGCATTCTCTTTCAAGGAAAAAGATGGACATTTAATGACATTGGAGACTTTCAGTCTTTCCTGATGAAAAGACCAGAACTGAATAGAAAATTCGATCTTAACATACAAGAGTCGAGAGAAGTTTAAAAAGGTAAACAGAGGGGGAAAAAAAAAGGTTACTCAATTAGCTTAAACTGCTTATAACCCTACATGGGAAGATAATACTCATAACTCTTAAGAATTGTAAATGTATTTGGGCAGAGAGAAGGAGTTTTCAGAGACGGTATAAATATAAATTGTCTTTGATGTGATGATACAAAAAAAAATTAAGGGGTTAAAAAGGGAGTCTAAGGGGAAGAAAGGAAAAGGAGGGTGGAATGGGAAGAATTATATCATATGAAGAGGTGGAAAAAAAAAAACTATTACAATAGAGGGAAAGAAAGGAGGGGTGAACACTGTTTCAACCCTAATCTCATTAGATTTGATTCAAAGAAGGAATAACATATATGTCCATTGGGATAAAGAAACTTAGCGCATTCTTTAGGGAATCAAAAGGGAAAGGGAAAGGGGAAACTGATAGAAGGGAGGAAAAAAGCAAGGGAGAAAAGGGTAAAGAAAAGAGAGGGGGGTGATAAAAAGGGAGGGCAGATTGGGGGAGGCAGGGGTAAGAAGTAAAACGTTGGTGAGGAGGAATAGGGTGAAAGAAGGGGGGAAAAGTACAAAGGGGGTACAATAAAATGGAGGGGAATAGACAGTCAGTAATAATAATTGTGAATGTGAATGGGATGTACTCTGCTATGAAACAGAAGTGAATTGCAGAGTGGATTAAAAACCAATATACTGTTTATAAGAAACACGTTTGAAGCAGAGGGATACACACAGAATAAAGGTAAAAGGCTGGAGCAGAATATATTGTGCTTCAGCTAAAGTAAAAAAAAGCAGGGCTAGCAATCCTTATCTCAGACAAACCACAGGCAAAAATAGATCTCATTAAAAGAGATAAGGAAGGAAATTACATCTTGCTAAAAGGTACTATAGATAATGAAGTAATATCAGTATTGAATATGTATGCGTCAAGTGGTATAGCATCCAAGTTCTTAGAGGAGAAGTTAAATGAGTTACAAGAGGAATTAGACAGTAATACTATACTAGTGGGGGATCTAAATCTCCCCCTCTCAGAATTAGATAAATCTAGTCAAAAAATAAATAAGAAAGAAGTGAAAGAGGTGAATAGATTACTAGAAAAATTAGACACAATAGATGTCAGGAGAAAATTTAATGGGGATAGAAAGGAATATACCTTTTTCTTAGCAGTACATGGCACATTTTCAAAAATTGACCATGTATTAGGGCACAAAAACATCATAGTCAAATGTAGAAAGGCAGAAATAGTAAATGCATGCTTCTCAGATCATGATGCAATAAAAATTACATGTAAGAAAGAGCCAGGGAAAAGTAGAATGAAAATCAATTGGAAACTAAATAATATCATTCTAAAGAATGAATGGGCCAAACAACAAATCATAGAAACAATCAATAACTAAATCCAAGAGCATGGCAATAATGAGACAACATACCAAAATCTATGGGATGCAGCCAAAGCAGTGCTTAGGGGGAAATTTATAGTTCCAAATGCTTACATGAATAAAAAAAGAGAAAGAGGAGATTAATGAATTGGGCATGCAACTTAAAAAGCTAGAAAAAGAACAAATTAGAAATCCCCAATTAGATACTAAACTAGAGATCCTGAAAATTAAAGGATAAATTAATAAGATTGAAAGCAAAAAACTATAGAATTAATCAATAAAACTAAGAGCTGGTTTTATGAAAAAACCAATAAAATAGATAAAATATTGGTTAATTTGATTAAAAAAAGAAAGAAGAAAACCAAATTACCAGTATCAAAAATGAAAAAGGGGATGTTACCACCAATGAAGTGGAAATTAAATCAATAATTAGGAATTATTTTGCCCAACTGTATGCCAATAAATTTGACAATCTAAATGAAATGGATGAATATTTACAAAAATAAAAACTGCCCAGGTTAACCGAAGAGGAAATAAAATCCTTAAATAAACCCATATTAGAAAAAGAAATTGACCAAGCCATTAATGAACTCCCTAAGACAAAATCCCCAGGGCCAGATGGGTTTATGGGTGAATTTTACCAAACATTTAAAGAACAATTAATTCCAATATTATACAAATGATTTGGAAAATAGGTGAAGAAGGAGTTCTACCAAATTTCGTTTTATGACACAAATATGGTGGTGATACCAAAACCAGGCAAAGCAAAAACAGAGAAAGAAAATTATAGACCAATTTCCCTAATGGATATTGATGCTAAAATCTTTAAGATATTAGCAAGGAGATTACAGCAAGTGATCACCAGGATAATACACTATGACCAGGTGGGATTTATACCAGGAATGCAGGGCTGGTCCAACATTAGGAAAACTATTAACATAATCAACCACATCAATAAGAAAACCAACCAAAATCATATAATTATCTCAGTAGATGCAGAGAAAGCTTTTGACAAAATACAGAACCCATTCCTAATAAAAACACTAGAGAGTTTTGGAATAGGTGGAGCTTCCCTTAAAATAATAAACAGTATCTACCTAAAGCCATCAGCAAGTATTATATGCAATGGAGATGAATTAGAGGCCTTCCCAATAAGATCAGGGGTGAAACAGGGATGTCCATTATCACCCCTATTATTTAATATTGTGCTGGAAATGTTAGCTTTAGCAATCAGAGAAGAGAAAGTAATTAAAGGATTAGAATAGGCAAGGAGGAAACAAAACTATCACTCTTTGCAGATGATATGATGTTATACTTAAAGAATCCTAGAGAATCAACTCAAAAATTACTTGGAACAATTAACAACTTTAGCAAAGTAGCAGGATATAAAATAAATCCACATAAATCATCAGCATTTCTATACATGACCAACAAAGTCCAGCAGCAAGAGATAGAAAGAGAAATTCCATTTAAAATAACGGTAGATAATATAAAATACTTGGGAGTCTACTTGCCAAGGCAAACCCAGGAACTCTATGAACACAACTACCAAACACTCTTCACACAAATCAAATCAGATCTAAATAATTGGAAAAAGATCAATTGCTCATGGATAGGCAGAGCTAATATAGTAAAAATGACAATACCCCTAAATTAATTTACTTATTCAGTGCCATACCAATCAGACTACCTAAAAATTATTTTATAGAGCTAGAAATAATAATAACAAAATTCATCTGGAAAAACAAAAAATCAAGAATATCCAGGGAAATAATGAAAAAAAATTCACAGGAAGGTGGGTTACCAATACCAAACCTGGAGCTTTACTATAAAGCGGCAGTCATCAAAACTATCTGGTACTGGCTAAAAAATAGAGTGGTAGATCAGTGGAATATGCTAGGCCCAGGAAATGCTGTAGTAAATGACACTAGTAATGTAGTGTTTGATAAACCCAAAGACTCCAGCTTCTGGGATAGAAACTCAGTATTTGACAAAAACTGCTGGGAAAACTGGAAGATAGTATGGCAGAAATTAGGCATAGACCAACATCTTACACCTTATACTAAAATAAGGTCAAAATGGATACATGATTTAGTCATAAGAGGTTATAACATAGGTAAATTAGGAGAGAAAGGTTTAGTCTACCTATCAGATCTTTGGAAAGGAAAACAGTTTATGACCAAACAAGAGATAGAGTATATTATAAAATGCAAAATGGATGATTTTGATTACATTAAATTAAAAAATTGTGTACAAACAGAAGCAATGCATCCAAAATTAGAAGGGAGGCAGAAAGCTGGGAAACAATTTTTGTGGCCAGTACTTCTTTTTTTTTTTTTTAGTGAGGCAATTGGGGTTAAGTGACTTGCCCAAGGTCACACAGCTAGTAAGTGTTAAGTGTCTGAGGCCAGATCTGAACTCAGGTACTCCTGACTCCAGGGCCAGTGCTCCATCCACTGCGCCATCTAGCTGCCCCTGGCCAGTACTTCTGATAAAGGCCTCATCTCTAAAATATTTAGGGAACTAAATCAAATTTATAAGAATCCAAGTCATTCCCTAATTGAGAAATGGTCAAAGGATACGAACCGGCTGTTTTCTGATGAAGAAACCAAAGCTATCTATTCCCATATGAAAAAATGCTCTAAATCACTATTGGTTAGAGAGATGCAAATTAAAACAACTCTGAGGTACCACCTGACACCTATCAGATTGGCTAAAAAAGACAAAAAAGGAAAATAATAAATGTTGGAGAAGCTATGGGAAAATTGGAACACTAATGCATTGTTGGTGGAGCTGTGAACTGATCCAACCATTCTGGAGAGCAATTTGGAATTATGCCCAAAGGGCAATAAAGCTGTCCATACCCTTTGACCCAGCAATACCACTTTTGGGTCTTTTTCCAAAGAAATCATGGAAAGGGGAAAGGGACCCACATGTACAAACATATTTATAGCTGCTCTTTATGTGGTGGCAAGGAATTGGAATTTGAGGGGATGCCCATCAATTGGGGAATGGCTGGACAAGTTGTGGTACATGAATACAATGGAATACTATTGTGCTGTAAGAAATGATGAGCAGGAGGAGTTCAGAGAAACCTGGAGGGTCTTGCGTGGGCTGATGATGAGTGAGATGAGCAGAACCAGAAGAATATTGTACACAGTATCATCAACATTGAGCGTTGACCTACTGTGATGGACTATATTCTTCTCACCAATGCAATGGCACAGAAGAGTTCCAGGGAACTCATGATAGAAGAGGATCTCCAAATCCAAGAAAAAAAAAAAAAAAGAACCGTGGAGTATAGATGCTGAATGAACCATACTATTTCTTTTGTTTTGGGTGCTGTTGTTTTTGCTATTTTGAGGTTTTTCATCATTGCTCTGATTTTTCTCTTATAACATGACTAATGCAGAAATAGGATTAATGTTATTATGTATGTATATATATACATATATCTATATCTATATCTACATCTATATCTATAACCTATATCAGATTACCTGCTGTCTAGGGGAGGGGGAAGGGAGGGGAAGGAGGGAGAAAAATCTGAAATTGGAAAGCTTGTATACAAAAGTTGAGAACTATCTTTACATGTAACAGAAAAAAAATAATTAATTAATTAAAAAAAAAGAAAAACAAAAAAACAAAAAAGAGATTTTGGGGAAAAAGTTTCAGATGGTTTGTTATGTTGGCCTGTTTTTTGACAAAGTGATAGCAGAATCTTATTGTCTATATTGAGCAACATTTGTGATTGGTCACCTTAGTTGGGTGAAATATGGTGATAAGGGCAATGTCATGAGTTAGACTTGCAAAGTTAGGCTGTTCACACTCTCTGAACCATTCCTTCTGGGGCCTAGGGCCTGAACAACCTCAGGACTTTAAAACCTTAACCTCTAGGGAAATAAGTTGAAGCACATGCCCTACTAATAGTAGAGCTATAGTGTGCACTTTCTATATAATAGATTATTTATTACTATTGAGGAAAATTTAACTTAATGTTAGTTGCAGGTGATGTCTGCTGTCTAGCATATAACTGAAGTATCTATTGCCTTGGCTTCTGTGGATACCAGCCAGTATAATAATGTTAACAAGACTGCACATCAACAGTTAGTACAGAAATCTGAGCTCATAATTGGATTAAAATTGTATTATAAGAATGAACCCAAATGTGTTAAGGAAAAACAGCTGCTACAAAATGTACTGGGAGAGATTAAGAAAAATTCTGGACACCAGACAAGATATTCCAGCCCTTGATAAACTTAATAAAATGGTGGAGTTTATTACTATTTCTGTTCCACTAGGCAGAAAGATCCCTAGGCTATATGCATAGAATATAGATAAGCATTCAGTCTGATAGAGGCACTCACACAGGCTTGTACCCTTCCTATGTATAGAGGTAGCTATTCTGCTTTTATATTTTCAAATCGACTTTAAAAAGCCTACTCCTTTCTGGTTTATGTGAGTTAATTATTCATCCCTAGGGTTAAAGAGTTAGATTTTATATGATATTAATTTTCTTTTAAACCCATTTAAAGAAACATGGAGGCATAATTATACCAATTTTTTGGATGGGAAAATGGAGATATGGAAGGAATGGATTTCATTCACTCATGCTTTCAACAAACATTTCTCACTATGTTCAATGCATTTTGTTAGATGGTGCGGGAGATGTCATTCCTGAAAGTAGGTTTGGAAACCTTGGTTTCTTGGTAAGTGGACTTTCAGTTAGATGTCTCGTAAAAGGTGAGGGAAATTCAAGTCCTGCAACTGTTATTCAGGGGATAGCTATTTGTGATCAATACTTCCTAATTTTTAAAAGAAGTACAGGATTCACATCTAGTGAAAGACCCTGACTATATAATATCAGTGCCACTAAGAACTTTTAGATATTATTTTGTCCAAATCTTTCCTTTTTAGACCTAAGGAAACTGAGGCCAAGAGAAGGGAAATGAATTGCCCAAGTTCACACAGTGACATGAGTAAAGCTGGGACTGCAACCTAGGTTTCACCCTCATTTCGGTGGTTGCACTATATTCCATACTACATTTGAATCAAAACAAATCCATCTCTCATAGGTAAAGATTATGGCAAAGCTGCTATCTACAGCATGTGATTTGGGAGGTACCAAAATACCCTACCTGGTTCCAAATACTTTCTTCATTGGCCTGAAGCCGTTTTAGAAATTCTTGTTGGTAGTCATTCCTTTAGCCTAAGGCATTCTTTTTGGAAATCAGCTGTTAAAATTCAGATATCTAGCACACTGACCTATTCATATTTATCATCCCATTAGCTTGTAGGAAGTTTCAGGGCTATGGGCGCCTGAAGGACCCAAGGTTATTGCAAAGTGTCCTCTGATCCATACATGAATTAGCCATTTCATTATATAAACATATGTAAAATAAGTATAAGGAAACAGTCTGAATAATCCATATACAATCTTTCCCTCTCTCTCTCCCCTTCTTTCTTCTCTTCTCTTTCTCCCTCCTCCCCTCCCCCAACTTTCTCTCTCTTTATTACTGATAGGTCTCATTTCAGAGCTGAGATTTTATTAGTTGTAGGGAACTGGTGTAGAAACTCCCTTCACCAATACTGATTGCTACCTTTTGTAACAATGGTCTTAGAGAGATGCCTAAATTAATAGCAGAGGTTTTTGTCAACATGAATCTTCAACTAATGAATACTTTATTATGATGTAGGGATTCACAAAATTTTCTAATATTAGAAAGGACCCTCATCTCCCTTTCTTTAAGAAATTGGGAACCAGTGATTTAGAACATTGTATAAACTTTTGTTATCATTTAGTTGTTTCCATTTGCTTCTGACTCTTTGCCAAAAGAAGCAGGGGATCACAAAGATACTGAAGTGGTTTGTCATTTTCTTCTCCTGCTTATTTTTACAGATAGTAAACTGAGGCAAATAGGGGTTAAGTGACTTGCCCAGGGTCTTATACCTGGTAAGTATCTGAGGCTACTTTGAACTCAGATTTTTCTGACTCCAGGCCAGGTGCTCTATCCACTGTACCACCTAGCCATCCTTATAAACTAAGGGTACATAACAAAGGACAATTCATTTTTGATTGGGGAGGTGGGAAGGAGTGAGAAATCTGAAATACATGCCAGTGCTTAAAGGTGACAGAACTGGGGGGCAGGAATCAGTCATGCAGGGAGACAATAGTATCAAGATATTTCTTAGGCAGCATGATCTGTAATCAGACAAAGTACGTAGGGTAAAGGAATATGAAGATAAACATTTTCTAATTGAGAATTTTGCTTAAGGTCACCGTGTCATTCAGCATTCATTCAACAAACATTTATTGGGTGCTTACTATGGGCTGAAGCAGATGGAAGATAATAAGATGCAACCCTTTTCATCAAAGAGCTTAAGCTCAAGCTAGGGAGGAGGGGGTCCTATTCACAAGCTGGGGATTTCCCAGGGCAGAGTCTCCACAGGAACTCAAGCATGGTGAGAAAGAAATGGGAATACAGTAGCTTTTTCCCTTTTTTTTCTGTGCTAAAAATTCCCTGTCATCTGTCACTGTAATAGGGTGGAGATGGAGGGGGGCTATGAGAGGAGGCATGGAGAAGTGTGAACATGACAGTAAACTATGAGGGCTTGTTTTTTCCACAACACTGAAGTTTTTGATTATGACTGAACAGCATAACTGGGTGTGAAGAGTAAGAGGAAACTGTTAAAAAATAATCAGTTTGCTTTAAATAGACTCATGTTTGTGATCTCCATTTTTATTGGTTTTAGATTTACTCCACAACATAAATCATTAGAGTTATATCGAGTGGATCAATCCACTTATTTACAAAATATTTAGAGAGAGCAGCATGTGTGCATTGAAAGGATGGTGACAGAGATGGAAAGATGCTTCAGAGCTCTTCAAGGAAATTCTCATTGTTATAATCAAGTATATTGCACTTGAGAAACGAGCAAGAACACAACAATAGCAACACCAGAGATGGCTGTAGAGTAAAAAAAAAACATGCATTTGCAAGATGGGAGTGAAGGGACAGTACATGAGTCATTAAGAAGTAAATGAGTACTATTAAGGACAAGTTAAAAATAGCTTCTTTGTAATCAATTTTTTTTCTATGTTCTCTCCCCAATAACATTCCTTTTGCCCACTCTGAGTGTTTTCATTGCAGAGAAAGGGACCAGAGACATCAAGAACAATGGACAATGGGCAGGACAGGATGGAGTTGTTCAAAGCAAAAGAAAGAAGAAAGGATTGTAGAAGTTAAAATGACAGCCCACTTACCCCTCCTTGAAATAAGGTGGAGGAAACATTAATGCAAAATGCTGGATTGGACTAAAGTTTGCATATCCTCTTATCAGCTAGACTGATACAAACTGGAAGGAGTCAAAAGTCAGTAAACATTCATGGGGCAGCTAGATGGTGCAGTAGATAGAGCACTGGCCCTGGATTCAGGAGGACCTGACTTCAAAAGCGGACTCAGCCACTTGACACTTACTAGCTGTGTGATCCTGGGCAAGTCACTTAACCCCAATTGCCTCACTAAAACCAAAACAAAATGAAACAAAAGTAAATAAACATTTATTAAATTCCTGCTATGTGTCAGGCACTGTGTTAAGCCCAGGGGATATATGAAAAAAAAGATAGTTCCTGACCTCAAGGAGCTTGCAATATAAGGGGTATGAAAATACACAAAATAAAACTGAAAAACAGGGAGGGAAGGTTGAGAAGTCTAAGTCCAAAATAAGTTTAGTTGGGTTTGAGGGTGGGAAATGTGGAGATATCTGAGGAGGAAAGAATTTGGAAAAGGGGGATATAATGACAAAGATGACAGTTGGGTCAAATTCAGGTATTTGCATGCTGGGGAATCCATTGAATAGCCTTGAGCTGCTCTTAGTTGCAGACTATCCAGGCCACAAGGTCAGACAAGTTTTGCTGCCTTACCTTTCATTTCCCCACCTATCCCCCTGAATAGGAAATGAACATGAATGTATTCTGATGAGTGCTCAACCACAGAGTTCTTTCTACAGAACTCTACTGTCATGTCCCAATTTCAATATAAGGCAGATGCTCTGCAAATCTGCAGGTACTTGGATCTTCTGGGTGAAGTGTAACATCTATGACTGGGTAGAAATTGTTAGCTTCATTGTTCTTTGATCAGAAGACAGCTTTTTATGAGACTAAATAGATCTTTTAGGCAAATGGAGTGTTTCAAGGAACTTTGAGACTTGGGAAAACTTTTTTTATGAAGATAACATTTATTTTGTGAGTACTGATATTTATAGGACAATTCTAAGAGACAGATAGGACCCTAGATTTTATTTCTATTCATACAGAAAAGAAAAACAAAATTACTTTTAAATAATGGCATACCCACAGGGTGGCAGGCACCCCACCAGTCTTTTCCTTCCAAGTTAAACTTCCTTCTTTGGGGGATCATTTTATTTTTCTTCTTGAAATTGTTTGGAATTATTTTCAATAAGAAAAACCTCATGCCTCTTTTTATAGCAAGTTTTTCCCTCTCTGCATTGCATCTGGAGTTAGAAAGAATCATCTTCCTGGGTTCAAATCTGGCCTCGGGAACTTGCTAACTGTGTGACTCCGGACAAGGAATTTCACCCTGTTCTCCAGTTTCTGCACCCATAAAATAAGCTGGAGAAGGAAGTGGCAAATGTCTCCAGTATCTTTGCCAAGAAAACTCCAAATAGGGTCATGAAGAGTCAGACATGACTGGAAAATGACTAAGCAACAGCAACAAATAACATAAAACATTATTACCTAGTCTCCTCTATTCAAGAAACAAAACAAAAAACAAAAAAGCTTGCCAAGAGGTACTCAAAGATGAACCTGTTATCTCACTCTTCTGTTGATTTGCCAAAACAGCTTCTTGCCATGTAATGCTTATATCCCAAAGAAGGAAAGATAGCCAATGCAGACTCTGCTGGGATCCTTCATTATTATAAATTGATAATGAGGATGAGGATGAATGTTATTGTAGAACTTTGCTTTGATATATAGTTTATTATTCAGAAAGAGAATTTGCAAAACAGGGTTTACCTTTAACCCTAACCAAGAGGGTTTAATCACCCAAGAGCCTTCCCCTCCCAGATTAATTCTTTTGTGAT
Source organism: Dromiciops gliroides (assembly GCF_019393635.1). Taxonomy (NCBI): domain Eukaryota; kingdom Metazoa; phylum Chordata; class Mammalia; order Microbiotheria; family Microbiotheriidae; genus Dromiciops; species Dromiciops gliroides. Next base: position 124,338,156 of record NC_057862.1, read on the forward strand.
GACAACCTAGGCCATTTGTTTGCCTCCATTTTTACCTAGCATTAATTACTGAATGGCTGTTGCCTCAGACAAACTGAAACCAGGGAAAGACCTTGAATTAAAAAGACCAAGCTCTCCTGCAGCATCCAGGGCCATCACCAATTGTCCTGATCCATTTCTTGCCACTAGATTCCAATGTCTCTGGAGGAAAGAGTAAGGCTGGTGACTTTGCACAGCTTTGCCTCACTTAAATCCAATTCATTTTCAAGTCAAGTCATCACTCTCCTGATGCCATTGGTCCTCTTGGAGAATGAAGGACAAACAACAACAACAACAACAAAAGGACCTAAAGGATCATTGAACAATGATCTATCCTGATGCCCTCATTTTACAAGCATGGCAAATGATGACTATGGTGATTGAGTGACTTATTCAAGCGTACCCAAATAGTAGTAGTAGACCTGACATTTGAACCCAGGCTCATTGACTCTGAAATCTGTTTTCTGCTATCATATGCTGAAGCTCTTCTGTAAGGTAGTTTTAGAGAGGGTGATTTCCATACCATGAACCCCAAGAAAAGAATTAAAGTGAATAGATTGATGGAATAGATGACCTCCAATATCCTTTACAACTCCAAGATACTATTATTTCCCTAATTTTCTTTCTTTTCTAGTTTTCTACTTTACTAAGGGTAGTATAGCATAATAGTGGGTTCGCATAGAATAAATTCTCTTAAAGCTCTCATTCAACGTCAGGATTCTGCGATCATTTTTTATTTCCTCTTAGATGCAACTTGTTATTTGCCCATCTATGTTTGGAAAATCAAATCACACTGCACTGTGCTCAACCACATGAGAAGCTGTGGGTGGGTAGACATACAAAATGACTTGGTTCCTCCCCTCTATGAAAGTATAATTTAATAAGGGAGAGAAGATAAATGTGAAAAGTAAAACATTTAAATTAGAGTCTAAAGTGGCAATAGAAGAAATGTAACAAGGCTATGCATAATTACCAAATGAATTCTAAAAACAACAGCTAACATAAAGTTCAAGAGAGAGATCCACAGATTGTATCAGGCAAGAGTAGAAGAAAAACCTTCCCAAAGAGGATGTTATCTGGAGCTGTATATTGTATAAAAAGAGTCTGCAAGCATAGAGGCAATGAAGACAAGTAATGTGAGGTAAATCTGGACAGATGGGTTGGAATCATACCATGAGGGGCTTCAAATGACAAGTTGAGAATCTGCATTTTATCCTGTAGTCAAGGGAGCCACTCAAGATGCTTGAGGAGGGAAGTGACCTGGTCATGCCTGTGCTTTGGAAAGATTATTGGATACCTGAATAAAACATAAATAGCATGTTGATGTTGGCAAAGGGGGTGGGATAAAGATTCCTTTCACCTATAGAACTTCTCCTAGAAGCTGCTTTATCCTGAGAAGGACATAAATAATCTTTTTGAGGGACAAATAGTGTTGATAACCATTTGTGCTACTTTAAAAACAGTATAATGATGTTTATATAGTTAATCTGACTGCTGGTTCTAACTCTTGGCTTTGCTACTTACTTCCTTAGTGGTCTTAACAAGTCTCTTCTTTAAGCCCAAATTTCACATAATCTAAAATCTAGAATTGAAATAAAGTCCATTCAGTTTAAAGCCTGAACCAAATAAGAATATCCTCTACAATATTCCCATGCAGACTATACTTTTAGAACACTTGTGATAGGTAACCCACTACTTCCTGAGGTGTCCCATCCTACTTTATGATAGCTCTGATTGTTAGGGGGTTTTTTATAGAGAAACTAAGTCTGTTCTTCTTCAAGTTCTACCTATTTTCTTGCCAACCTCATAACCAAGTCCAACTGCTCTCTCACAAGAGCCTTTCAATACTTAAAGACTATTATCCTTCCTTCTCTCCTCCAAAAAAATATATTTTCTCTGGGATAAACATCTTTGTATCCTTCAAATGATATTCATATATAGCCCTCTGGATGACATGTTACCCAGAACTCTTATGATCCTGGTCACCCTCTTCTTCAATAATCCAGCTTGTCTAAGATACCAAAAATGAGTATGTTACTCCATATGAGGCCTGACCAGGACAGAATAATGAGACAATAACCTCCCTCAGTCTCGATGCTATACCTCTAAATGTAAGTTATGGTTACATAAGTTTTCTTGGCTACCATATCAAAATGTTGATTCATATTGAATCTATAATTTACTCACCACAAGATCCTTTACTTATTCTTCTCTTTGGTTGCTGTTGCCTGTCCAGGCTTCCCTGTGTCTTATGCTTTTAAAATTTATCTCCTAAACCCATATGTTGAATTTTAAATATATCCTAAATAATTTTACTTAGCCTCTTTTCCTGGCATGTTGAAATATCTTGATTCCCATAGTACCATCCAAAATGGTAACTTTCCTTCTAGTTTGAGTCATATGTAGATTTGATAAACCTAATAGTTATGCCTTTGCCTAGACTATTGTGTTTTTTGGTACTAAACATGTTCCTAGGATGCTCATTGTACTAGGGAACTTCCATGTCACCGTAACTTGAAAGGAACTACTCCCATGGCCCCTGATATATCATGCCTTTCTGTTACTTCTCCAAACTTCAAAAGATACACTTACACACACACATACACACACACACACACACACACACACACACACACACACACAATTCAAGGGCCAAGGTTGCACTTTCTCTGGCCAGAAGATTGGGAAAATATCCAGGGTATTATTTAGGTCATTGGATGAAGTTTTCTAAAGCAGGTCCCAAGTTGGGACTTTCAGAGCTTATAGGGATTACTGATGTAATGGGTCCTATCACTGAGGTTGGGTTAAAGGCAGCTGGGAGTTGTCACAACTGACAGTCTCACTCTCCTTTAGTCCTTCCTCTCTTCTACATCCATTTAACCCCAAATGAATCAAGCTATCTCATTGTATAAATGCTTAATCAACCATGCTTAAAGCTTCATGATCACATGACTGATAAGGAATGCTTAGGCATATCCATGATGAAATTCGAGCTCACACACAATCCCTCCCTGGATTGGTCCTGATTGGAAAAATAGGAAGGAGGCTAACCCCCACAGCACGCTGAAGAGAGATGTCCCTCAGATCTTTAGTCAAAGACAAGGAATGAGAGAACTGCTTAACTAGTCAATTTTACTAATGAGCTATTAGAAGCTGTTTTTGTGCTGTACTCTTTGCCCTCATTATAACTGTGTTTCCCAGAAGCTAAGCTCTCTGCCAATTGTAATGACAGGGATGCTAGAGTGAAACACAGCATTAATGAGATACAATCTGGATGCAAGATGGAATAACCAGCATTGAGAAACACCTCAAAGTAATGCAGGGGCCAGGAGATACATTGACATAAGTGGACTCAAAGAATATTTTACTCACAAGAGAGACAATAAGGATTAAGAAAGGCTCTATCACAAAAATCCAAGCCCAGCCTTAGGTGGAGAGAGATTGAGATGTATAAAACCCACTAACATTGAAGAAAAGGAAGTTTGCAACATGATAAGTTTTTTTAAAAGAAAACCAAAGATCTGTGCAGGAAAGGGCTTTTGAGAGAAGAAGGTAGAGACGGGAGGATTTTAGTTCAAGTTCTGACAGTTTTTGGATGAAAAAGAAAAAAAAAAACCACACTATTTTTCCCACCGGAAAACAACATCTAAATCTTGTAATTTGGGGACATGTAATAGTTTCTATTGCAAATATGGCAAAATTCTTTCTTGCAGAAGAAATGATTACTCTTTTCCATATAATTTTTGGAGGGTCAATATCATACATTTTAGCATTCAAATAATGGTCAACATAGTAGTATTTTTCCTAGGTACAATATATTGTGAGATTTCATCAAGAACCTGGTTTAAGGAGAAAAATATGGGTGGGGGGGGTCTTCTAGGGATAAATGGACAATCCTGAGATCCTTGTACCCAGCCAACATGATTCCAAAGGACTTAGCTGACTGACTGCGGGGTACAAAGGGCTGCTTTGCATCTCAGGAGAAATGCACATCTCACAACAATTCTATTAGTGACATCTGTTTCCAGATTGTGTGTATGTGTTTCTTCTTGCTAATTTGCACATTTTTTCTCCCATTATGTTTCCACCCCCTTTCCTTCCATGCTTGCCCTCCCAATTATGGTTCAGAAACAGGTGCAGTGATCTCAACATCCATCAAGGGAAGGAGAAGGAAGCCAAAAGGGTGAACGTTTTCTTCAGAGGGCCAGTCCATCTGTGCATGTCACTCCTAAAGTTCCCAGTCAGACTTGTCATTCAAATCTCAGAAATGTTGGGCCACCACCAAGCAATTATCCTTCTATTTGCTAGACCTTGAATTACCAAGTCAGGTAGCTAATACCAGTCATCAGGTGGTGTGAATGAGCTGTCACACCTCCTATAGCTAAGGGATTGGCCTAAATTTGAATTGTCTGAAATTTAGAAGTCTTCTGAGTTTCAGTCTGGAACCCTAGAATAAGCATGGTCAGGCAGAGGTGACAATGACACATCTATTTAGCAGTTCTGGAAAGTTTGGGTCCAGTAAACATATACCTTTCCTCTGAATCTTCCAAAGCTTTTTTGCAGATGTATTAAATAACAGCTGCCTTTTACACAGTGCTTTAAGGTTTGCAAAATGATTTATGTACATTATCTTCTTTGGCCTTCAAAAATACCCTTTGAGTTGGGTGCTCTTAGTATTCCCATTTTACAGAGAAAGAAACTGAGGGTGAGAAAGATTAAGTGACTTAAGTATCACACAATTACAGAGCATCTGAGCCTGAATTTGAACTCCTCTTCACGATTCCACTTACAACACTTTCTCCACTATGGAGTATCACTGCCTCAATTAAGTAAAGACAGTCAGTCTATCTTCTGACAGCATTCTTTCTATCACACCTTGCCTCATTCCACCAAAGTTCAGAACTTCCATGTCTCATAATCTTATTACTGAAACCTGGCAATCCTACATGAACAGAAGAGAACAGAAACATTCAGCTTAGACAGACACTTTGAATACAGCAGCACAGATGTGAGCATAAAAACTGAATCTGGGAAAGATTTCTCACAATTCATAAGAATGACTCCCTGGACACCACTCCCCCTTTTGAGGACTTCAGCGACAGCTGAAAACATGAGTTTGGATTATTTGGAACAAGGTACTTGCCTATTTCCAGTCCCAAAGAATCTTGTTAAGAAAGGAAGGATGCAGGAACAGGTATGTTTTGGGGGATGGGATGGAGTGTCTCCCTGTATAATTTGGCAAGATGTTGGTCTTTGTGGGGCAGGGTATGAGGATGTAAGAGGCACTTTTCTATCTGTTGGTTCCATGTATTAAGTGTAGCAAGGAGTGCCCAAGGAGATAGGTTTTAGTTGACTCCATTGTTCAAGGATCTCGGGGAAGGATATTACCATAATATCGTGAATAGGGCACTAGACCTGAAGATATGGAAATCTGGGTTCCAGTCATTTAACTTTCTTCTGTTTCTGTTTTCTTCATCTATGATATAAGGGAATTTGGACTTGGTAGCCTCTATGTACTTTCCATCTCTAAATCTATTATCTTGTGATGATTCTTCAAGAGCAACTAGTGTGAACAAAACAAACCTATATATGCAATTTTCTGATATCATCCACATAATCATACAAATAAATTAATTGCATTTATGCACAATAACAATTTAAGGCAATCTAATTTGGAAATAGGCAACTAGGTGGTAGAGTAGATAGAGCAGTGGAACTGGAATCTGGAAGACTCATCTTCATGAGTTCAAATCTGACTTGAGACCCTTACTAGCTTTGTGACCCTGGCTAGGAAAGTCACTTAACCCGGTTTTTCTCAGTTCTTTTTTTTTGGGGGGGGGCAGGGTACTGAGGGTTAAGTGACTTGCCCAGGGTCACACAGTTTCTCAGTTCTTTATCTGTAAAATGAGCTGGAGAAGTAAATGGCAAACTGTTCCAATATTTTGGTCAAGAAAACCCCAAATAGGGTCATGAAAAGTCAGACATGACTGACATGACTGAACAACAACAAATGTGGGAAACAGCTATAGCTTTAATACTCAAAAGAGGGATAAATCCATTAACATTCAAAAATTTGCAGTCTTCCTGTGACACCTCTCTTAACTCAACAAGCACTTCAAGGATTTAGCAGAGAGAAGACTGAAGCATCTGTCTCTCCAGGTTTCTTCGTTACTGGAGGGTGGAACCCCAGGCCCTTGGAACAAGGTGCTATCAAGGGATAAACTACCCAGACACACTCACGCAAATCAAATGTATTTATTATATAATCCCTCTTTTTCCCCCTTATCATCTTCTTAATCTGTCTTTTCTTCCTGTTGCCATTCAAGTAGTACCAACATATCTCCATTAAACAGTTCTGAGGAGAGCTTATCCCAAATAAATGTAACAACCATTTTTCATTTTTTGAGGTTTTGTCTCCCTTCCCTTCTCTATATACATACAATATATTGTTAATAAACAACCTGTCCTGATGTCCAAAAGCTTATTGTCTAGTTTGGAGGGAGTATAGCATAAACATATGCATACAAAAGAACCCTGTAATTTTCCTTTAGATCCATGATCTCCTCAATGTGCACTCCTTTACCTTGTGCAGATCTTAAGCTTGCCATGCTTTTTTAAACAGCTGCTCTGATATTTCAAGCTAAGTTGTAGCTATGGCCTCATGTAGTTGAGCCATTTGGTCAACAAAACAGAACAGTAGATATCCTCATTCCCCTTGCCTTTCTACAGGCTCTCCCCATTGCCTGGAATGTACTTCCTTCTCAACTCTGCCTCTATGAATTTGTAGTTTCCTTTAAAACCCTGTTGAAGGTCCATTTGCTACATAAAGTCTTTCTTCACTCCCCCTTTATCTGCTAATATTTCCTTCATATGGTTGTTGTTATATATATGTGTGTATGTATGTAAATATATATATGTATATGTATATATATATGTGTATGTATATATATTTTATATAATAATGTCCATATACTGTATATACACAACATATAACATGCCTACACAGTGCATTCTCTCTTGCTATATACATACATATATGTATATATTTACATATATGTATACACACATACAAACATATACACACACACACGATGTATAAATTGACTAGATTAATGGATTCTAAGCTCCTTGAGGGCAGGCGCTGTTTCATTTTATCTTTGAATCTTTAGTACCTAATATAGACCTTAGAACACAGTAGCTCCTCAACAAAATGCTTGTTAACACATGTTTCATGTTGCAAAAATAGAATTTGACTCAGAGACTTAAATTTAGACAACTTTTATTCTACTCAGGTTTAGTTGTAAGATCTTGGGAAAGTCATTTCACTTTGTTGGTTCTTGGCTTTTTCTCTTTCTGTAAACTGGGCCAGTTGAATAGATGAGCTCTGTGGTACCTTCTAGTTATAATGCTGTGATTCATAACCTAAATCTAATTTGCAAGTGACTCACTCTTTACTACCCTTACACAAAATTCTTCCTTCCCATTGCATGCCTGCCTTGTGAATATTGTACTTGATTTGTTTAATCTATCCTAACTGGTGAAAGAACACTTTTTTATAAGTAGGAACAGCTGGGTGGGAACAGGATGGAGGGAAATGCTCCTCCCCCCATCATTAGAGGGAACAGCTGGTTCCCAGAGAAGATGGCATTTAAAAAAGAAGCAAGAGGCCTAGTGGAATATTTCGAAGATGAATGAGGAGAGGTGGTTTTTTTTTGGGGGGGGGAATGAAGCAGGAGATGCTCTTTTGTTGTGTAGAAGTGTGCCTGGGAAGAAGAGAAAACCTTCTATAGAAGGAGAAAAGGTGAAAGGAAGGACATCCTTTTGACTATACTGAAATGGCAGATTCCTAAGCCAGTGAAGTGACTGCTACTTTAAGGTATGGTGGTTGCTCACTGGGTGTTCTAGGCTGAAGACCTCTCCTCATCTGAACGGGAAAATCCTCCTAATGACTGGATTCATCTGTCTTCTTAGTATATCTGAGTACCTGTATATTCTTTGTAAAAGAAGAGTAGGACACCTAACATGGTATTATAATCATCTATCACCTTCCATTCTCTTTTAGAAAGGAGAGAGGGAAAAGTTAAAATAGAGGAGGAAGGTGGAAGAGAAAACTAGCTTAGACTTAACTTTGTAATCTTTCTACCTAATGTTTGCTCCAACACTTTGCTAATGGAGTGAAAAAATTCCACCTTAGTTACTTCCTATTGATTGGATCAAAAGAAGGCATTCTCAGGCTAGGAATGCCACAGCCTACTAATTCCCAAAAGGTAGAACCCTAATCTTTCTATGATGGGGTTTAGGACTTTATTAAGTAAAGACGATCCATAAATAATAAGTCTGGGAAATCTGTTGGCTGGGACTGTGATATCCTCAGACCCTTTGCAATTAATTCTACATATGCTCATAGGTGTGATCCTAACTAAGCTGCTCTATTTGGGGATATTTAGGAATTATGTGGGTGGGCATATGGGTTCAACAGAGTGATAGGAAAAAAGTCTGGGGCAAACGGAATCTTGAACACTAGGAGTAGAGAATGAGACTAGATGAAGCAGGAAAAACAAAAGAAAACAGTTATAGCTATATTATATCTCTGTATCTATAACATCAAACTTCAAATCAATTAATACCACATTGTTAGTCATCTTATACAGATTTTATGTTGAGCCATGGAATCATAGAGCTGGAATTGACTTCAGAATCCTTTTTTTCCTGACTTCCTCAATTTAGACACTGGAAAGAGTAAATTCGGGAGGTGAAGTATTATTATGGAAGCTCATGTAGCTAGTGGCAGAGATGGGGTTATTTTCCAATTGCTTATTCCTAAAAAAATCCCTAGCATCCTAGGATCATTGATTTAAAGCTAGAAGGGAGTTCAGAGGTCATTTACATGTGCCACCTGCAACCTCTCCCCACTCCCTTGAAGATGAGGTTAAAAAGTTAGATGGCTTTTATTATACTTGGAATTAACTGTAAGATGCTGTTGGGCCTTGGCTTCCTTTTCTGTAAACTGAGCCAGTTGGATAGATGAATGCTAATATCCCTTCCAGTTATAATGCTGTGATTCACAACATAAATCTACTTCACAAGTGAATCACTCTGTACTTCCTCTATACAAAATTCTTCCTTCCCTTTTCATGCCTGCTTTGTGAATATGGTACTTGATTTGTTTAATCTACCCTAAGTGGTGAATGAACACTTTTTCATAAGTAGGAACAGCTGGATGGGAGCAAGGTGGGGAAAATTCTTCTCTTCGAACAGCCAGGGAAGGTGACTTGTATGAAATCATACAGGTATAGGTGTCAGAAGCAGAGGTTTAAACTTAGATCATGTGACTCTAGACACCTAGCTCTTTTGAACCTGTCAGAAGATTCACCTTCAATGATCCCAGTCCCTGCTTCTCAAAATCTGAAGAAAAATATCCTGTCAGCATAAAAAGGTTAATTCTATACATTTGTCAGGCATTTACTATGTACAAGGTACTTTGCTAGGTGTTGTAAATAGAAACAGAAAAAGAAAATAATTTCTGCCACCTAGGAACATATATTTGGCTGTGGGGATACAACCCAAATATGTAAAAAGTTAATTCTTTTGAAATACTTGATGGTTTGCAAAACACTTCAGATATTTTCCTTTTGTATGATAATTTGATGATAGAAAGAATACTAGCCACTGGGTATCCAGAAAGCCTTCAGAGAGAAAGTAGTCCCTGAACTGAATGTAAAAATGGCATTCCAAGATGGAGAGATGATGGAGGGTACCTTCTGGACATGGGGCCAAATCTAAGCAAATTCAAAGAGGTGAAATATGAAAGGCTAAGTTCAGCCAATAGGTAGTAGACCAGTTTGACTACAATGTATAGTCTGTGAAGGGGAGTAATGTTAAAAAGTTGGAAAATATAAGTGCAGGCTAGATTGTAGAGTCCCTTGAATACTATACTATGAAATTTGTACTTTATCCTAGCATCAATAGGGTACCCTTGATTATTTTGAAGCAGAATGACAACATTCCACTCTATTATATAGAAAGATTATTTTGTCAATTGTGTGAAAAATAGATTAGATGGGTAGAATCATACACTAATTTGGAAGTGGGAAATGTGAACAGGACCTAATGCTCAATTTCTTGGGAGGGAATCTAAGGCTAGAGCATTGTCTTGGCAACAGTATGGAGGATCATTTGGAAAAAGGAGACATTGATAGGGTGAGAAATTAGGAGGTGAATGTTCTACTCTTAAGCAATTCAATCCAACAAAAATTAAGTATCTGCTACATGCTTGGAATTGTTTGAGGCATAGGTATAGAAAGATGAAAAAATTAAATAGACCATGCATTCAAGAAGTTTATACATTCATGTGGAGGATGAGGCCCTGAATTGGGGCAATGAAAGGGCAAGTGGGAAAAAAGCAGATAATTTCAAGAGATGAGATATTAGAATCAAGAATTAGTAACTTATAGGATAGGGTAATTGTTGGGGGTTAGAGGATACAAAGTTTTGAACCTGGGACAATGATGGATTACTTAGGAAAGACATAGTAGAGGAACCAAAGCAAGTTATGCCTGGAACTGTTCACTCATTTTTGTCAGTTATTTTAATTCTGTTCCTGTGTTAAAAGAATAAAGTATATTTGGTTCTGACAAACATAAATACTAATTAATTGTATTTCTTGAATACTTGGAGAGATCCATCAATGTGGATGCCTTTGCTATGGAAACAGATTGTCTGCTGGTCTTTATGAGTTGACTGGCCAAACCAATCAGACTGATTTTCAAAAGACAAACATACCACCCTGTAACTGTCTCTGTACTCATAGACTTTCCAGCTTGGTTAAGACTTGCTGGAATTGTACTCTGCTAGATTAACCTTCTGGATCTCAGGTCACCTCTAGTTTCATGAGACAAAGGAGTTGAATTTCAATGGAAAAAATAAAATATCAGAGCAATTCCAAAATGTGTTTCTGTGTGTGTGTGTGTGTGTGTGTGTGTGGGGGGGGGGGTATATAAACAAGTTTGCTTGGCTTTTTGGCCAAAAATAAGAATATTGAACCAAATGCTTCAAATCTGCCTATGCCTGACGATAAAAATGAAGCAGGACTTGATTATTCATCTGGAAAAGAGAGAAAAGATTAGGTTTTATGTAGAAATACAATACTGATTATTTTAAAATTTAGGTTCATTGTTTGGCCTGGCTTTGAAGAGAGTTTTCCAAGATAGCAGTAAATCACTTGTAGAGATGCTTTATCAAATAGAAAGCAGAAAGCCAACAAAGACAAAACATTCCCAAATTAAAATGTAAACCAATCAAATTTCTTTGATCAAAAATATATTGCAATTAAATGCCAAAGGTGTAATTTAAAAAGTGTTTTTTTTGTTTCAATATTACTTGTGAGGGATTTGTTATTTTAATTAGCTAAGTGCTTTAATAATAGAATTAAAATTTTTAAAAATGAGTTGTATCTTATGCTGCTTTGTTATAACTTGAAATCCAAAGATAAAATAAGTGCTCATCTAGCTACTGAGAAACAACTGAAATAAATGTTGCATGCACCTTTAATGAAATAATATTTTGTATTAAGAATTTTTTTAAATGAAAAAATTGGAGAAACAAAGGAAGACTTACATGAATTGATACAAATGAAGAAAAAACCAGGGGAACTGCATATAATCACTAGAATGATATAAGCAGAAATAACACTAAAAGGAAATCAAATACTGAATAATTTTAACAACAAATCTTAGATTCAGACAACAGCTAATGAAATATAGTTTCCTCTGTTGATAGAGGAGTGGAAAACTATGTGTGAAAACTGTCACACTTGTGGTCAGACATTAACAATGTCTTAGTTGTTTTTCCTTAATTGTTATCCTTTGCTATAAGAGAGATCAATATTAGAATGCCAGGGTGGGGTAAAGAAGAAGATTACATAAATGGAAATATCTCAGGGAAAAAAGAGGCACCCAAAATTTAAAGTAAAAAAATTTTAAAAGAAAATTAGAAAAAATGCAATAAAATAATATTAATTAGCATTAATTTTGATAACTTTTTGTTAGAATAATTGATATACATCATAGAGCAAATTCTTGGGGGGTGCATAGAGTATGAATTAAATGTCTATGCCTATTTCTAATATAACAGTATTTTGCATCACACTGATGTATTTTAAATTATTATTTAAGAGTTATATTTCTGCTTTGTATACACAAAAAGTACTGCTATTAATATTTTGGTATGTATGGAACCTTTCTTTTCGACCCTTTGACCTTATTGAGGTTCATGCCTATCAGTAGAATCTCAAAGTTTATGTTTATGGACAATTTAAGCATTTAATAAAAGCCTTATTTCAAATGATGCAATCACAGCTCTAACAGCAATCTCTTTTCATGCTAGCTTTTTTTTTCCATAGCCCCGCCAAAATTTACTGTTACTATTTTTAATCTTTTCCAATTTTCCAGTATAAGAAGAAATCTCAGAATTGTTTTGCCTTTTGTATTAATTATTATTAATTATCTGTGTTAATTATTATTAATATAAAAATCATTATTAATAACAATGATTTGGAGCAATCTTCCATATGATTGTTAATAGTTGACAATTTTTCTTTTAAAAAGTGTCATTTACAGAATAACTTGCTACTTTTTTACCTATTGCTATGTTTATACTTATTTCCCCTAAATTTTAGACATCAGAACCTTAGACTTTTCCCCCAGTTGACAAGTTTTCTTCTTATTCTAGCTACATTAATGCTATTTATGAAAGTTTTAAAATTTCAGATAATACAAGTATCTTTTATTTTATTGTGATCTCCTATATCCTGTATTTGATTTAAAAAAAAGTCTTGATATAGCCATTATCATGAAAGATAACCTCATCCATGTTTCTTCAACTTTCTTTTAAATGAAGTGCCCTTTTATATGGATTAGAAACATCTATTTGAAATATATTATGGTATATGGTGTAAGGTGCTGATATAAACTTTCTTCTCTCTTTTCCTGCTGCTAAATGTTACCCACATTTCCATTTTCCCACCAATTTTTCCTCATGGCCTATTGTGTTTTTTTTCCCCCCCTGGCCACTTCACATTTCTATATTGGAGAAGAAATATGTTAACTCTCTCTGTTTTATGGCTAGAAATTATTTAGGTGGTGACAAAATAACATTTACATGCTATATATTGAAGTTATCCTTTAGCCATACAGAAGCTATAATAATGTCTGTGAGGGAAACAACCAGCTTTGGGATTGGTTCCAAGTAGAGATTTATTAACATTGGGATGTACTGTAGAAGTAGCCTTTGGAAAATGAGTACAGAACTTTGTGGGAAAAAAACCCTTTGTTTTCCTCCCTTGAAAACTGTCTTCCTTCCTCCTCCACCTCCAACTACTTAACCATAAAACTTATAACACCCTCAGATCATTTGAAGACTTGCAACATTTATTAAGTGCCTGCTATGTGTCAGGTATTGTGTTAAGCATGGGGGATACAAGGACAGGCAATGAGCTCACAGTCTAATGGAGGACACCACATGCAAACAACTATCTACAAATAAGCTATATGCGGGATAAATTGGAAATAATATACCGAGGGAAGACACTAGAGAGGTGATTGTTAAAGGTTTCTTCTAGAAGATATGATTTTAGCCGGGTCTTGAAGGTATCCTTGTTTGTTAAGGGGTAGAAATAAATAGGGAGAACATTCCAGGAATGGGGGACATCCAGGGAAAATGCCTGGATTTTGAAGATGGAGTGTCTTGTTTGAAGAAAAACTACAGAGTCTAGGGTCTCTGGATCACAGAGTACAGTGGGACGTAAACTGTAAGAAGAGTGGAAAGGTAGAGTGAGGGCTAGGTTATGAAGAGCTTTGAAAATCAAACAATAAATGTTTTTATTTGATCCTAGAGGTGATAGCAGCCACTGGAGGTTATTGAGTGGGAGAGGAGGTAAGGGGAGGGAGAAGAATGACATGATCAAATAAGCACTTAAGCAAGTTTGCTTTGACAGATGAGGGTAGAAAACTCAGTTCACTCATTTATCAAACACTTATTGAAAATCTACTATGTGTAAGATAATGCAGGTACAAAAATAGTGTAGAACTTGTTTCAATAACCAAGTAAATGAGATGACAAGTAAACAACTCTTTGCAATATGAAGTTGGTTGTATTGAATGTCTTGTGAATATTATAGAAATTTCAAAGAGGAACATACAATTTCTAGCTGAGGAATAGGTTGTGGGAGGAAAAAACTGAATAAATAAATAGAGAACTTATTAAGTACTTACTGGAAATTTGGTACTATGCTGGGAAAATAAATATATGGAAGCAACATAGCCTCGGCCTTCAGGGAGTTTATATTCTAAGAGGGAAAGGCTTCTAAGTCTTGAAGATTATCATGGAGACCACAGTCTCAAATTTGGGAATGCTCACCTAGTGGAAATCATAGCTAAAGAAGAATCCTATATAAAATATGCTAGGAAAAAGCCTTTTAATGATGGAGAACTAACTGCCTCTTGAGGACATCCATTACACATTAGGATGGTTTGGAGTATTAGGAAGTGTTTTGTTTCTATCAAGCCTAAATTTACCTCTCTGAAATTTCAACCTATTACTCCTCGTTCAGTTTGCTGACCCCAAGCAGAGTAAATGTCATCCATCTTTCATGTGACAGTTCTTCAAATAAATGCCTGAAGATGGTTTGTGTCAGCCTTAAATCTTCTCTCCAAAAAGAATTTGAATAGGTAAAGAAGAAAGGACTCCAGGCAGAGAAAGCAGTCTGAGAAAAGCTGGAAAGAGAAAAGATATGTTTAGGTACAGCAAAGACAAGCTTGACTGGAGATAGCCAAGATTTTCTAAGTTAGTTCCAGTTTTAAGAAAAAGAAACTATAGTTTAAGCAAAGGTTTGAAAAAAGGCAAGGTTGGATGTTATAGCCGAAAAGGGCCTGGATTTGTAGTCAGAAAACCTGGTGAGACAGTCTGATTATATTAGGCCTTCCCCTCAAAAAGGAGGAGGACAGATGTGTATTTGGAAACAGAGGTGTGACTTAATGGACTCAGCAGTCCAGCTAACCGTGATGGCATTTTCCCAAATACTCTGTTTATGTTTAGCAGACCTACTTATTATTATATTAAAAATACCTGACCTCTCTATATGGAGGGTTTCAGATCCCTTTGTCAAGCTTCAGAAAACTCTATGGTCCTTAACCTTCCTGGGACCACTTAGAATTAGCTTGAAATATTCTGAGTTGGCATAGGTGTCTGGAACTCTTTCATCCTTTTCCAGAGCTAATAATAAGATGTGGGGTAGCAGTGTGGTGTTTGAGGTACATTCATCCTCAGTGTCTGGCCACTAAATTGACTTGTGTACCATCCTGCAATCTGGCCATTAGATGAGCTGAATGTGAGACTTTATTTCTATATATTGAAATCTCAGATCAGCCCGGAAGCCTTGGGTTTTAATGGTAGTTCTGTACCTTGCTACCTGGATGATACTGGGGACATTTTTTTCATACCTTCTAGATTTCACTTTCCTCATTTGCCAAATCAGGAAACTGGAATAGATTTCTAATGCCGCTTTTAGTTCTTAGTCTTATGAATAAATATTGTTGTATGACCATATGTCCTGTTATTTAGTTCAGAAAATATGACCGCCACAAGCACAGTGAGAGATAAGGCTGAAAATGTAGGCTGGGGCCAGATTTTGGAGACCTTGATGTCAGACTAAGAAGTTAGTAACTATTGTTTAGTTAGCCAAAATTGATGTTAGGTCTCAGCAAAGGCCCAACTGCCAAGTTTATATATGGGAGCAGTGTTCTCTACCATGGCTCAACAGATCTTGACGTGACATCTTTCTGTGCCTCCAAGAGTTACTTATAATTGTTGACATATCTTGATCATTCCTCACCAAGGTCAGTGTTAGCACAAGCTGTTTGCTCTCCCATTTTAGCCATAATAAGTATTAGTTCTGGGAAGAAAACCCAAACAATCTAGAAATTGGGCCCTATTTTCTTCCTCTGAGTAATCTGAGCCCTAGGATCTTCTCTGTCACACACTGAGGGCATTGTAAATACTGCAAACAATACCCTATCTCTTAAAATAGGGCCTCCTTAGCCATCCTCTTCTCAAATCTCTCATTCTCCCTCGCCTTAAATTCTACAATATTTAAGCTGCCTCCCACATACCCTTTGAAAGCACCCTATTATCTTAGGCCCACTCTATCAAAATTCGATGTATATGAGGCAACAAGTGAAGTGGAGAATGGCTTTCGTCTGTATTCTCCAATATCAGTATTGGTGCCACTTAATAGGATGATTAATGTAATTTCCTTAGTACTGAGATATCTCTTGGCCTGAAGCGTGTCTGTAAGTCCTTGTTCATGGGTCCAATTCTTTATCCTTCCTGTTCTTCCTCCATTTACTACAGTTATAGAATTATAACCTAGTTACATCATTAAGGATGTGTATTATTTAAAAAGAAATGTGTCTAATGGTGTATTGAGAGCAAGGGATAACAAAGGGTCAATCTGAGTTTCACATGGTCAAAGTAGGCCCACTGTTATCAGCTTATACTTTTAAAATACATTAACTCATGTTGGAAAAAAAAAGAACCTATAGGAATGCTATTGGGGAAGTGGTTTGACTTTCTATCAAGTTATATTTAAAGAATAGAATTACAAAGAATTAGAAGATACCAATACATTTCATATGTATGTTCAAACCTGTAGATGACAAAGATTTCATTCTGTTAAATCTTCAAGGGGTCATCCAGGTTTTCAGTGATGCTCAGTGAGGGGATGCATTTCACTTTGGGGTAACTCTGATTGTTAGGAATTACATCAAAGCTTAAATCTCTCTTCAGATTCCATCCCATTCCTCCTAATTATGGGCAGCTACTTGGTGTAGAGTGCTGAGTTGACAGTTAAGAAAACCTGGGTTCAAATCCATCCTCAAATCCTTCCTAGCTGAATGACCCCCGGCAAGTCACTTAACCTCCTTCTGTCTCAGTTTCCTCACCTTTAAAGTAGAGACCATAATATTTACTTCACAGGGCAGTTGTGAGGTCAAATGAGATAATATTTTAAAGTTCTGAGCACATGACCTGAAACATAGAAAGTACTTTTAAAAAAATGCTTATACACTCCCCACCTCCTTCCTCATTTTGTCATCTGGGGCCAACCAGAGAAAGTATTATTGATCCCCATCCCTTTGCCCCACTCCCCTTTTCATGATAGCCCTTCAAATATTTTAAAACAATTATCATGCTTGACTTAAGTCTCTACATTTATGGGCCTTAGTTTCCTAGTAAAATATCTAATAGTTTTAAGAGTTTGAGATGAGCTTACTAGTAACAGATTTTTCATATTATTACACACTCTTTTGCCCTGGACCCTTACGACAAAGAGTAATTGGTTAGAGTCAGAAATATAATATCTGTGGCAATAGAGCAGAGATCAATAATCCTTACAGAGATTGTACCAGTGATGGCTGCACCATGAACATGGAGTTCCGGCTAGCTATGCTAATCAAAATAGCAGTTTGTACAATTCAATCTAATGGAGGATTGGAAACTCTGGGAACTCTGAAACTCCACCCACTTACTGGCTAGTGAAAAGAAAAGTAGGAAGGCAAGAAGTTGGTGCCCTTCTGTGGTGATTACCATGGATACCCATATTCTTCCCCTACTCCTTGGGGTAAATCTTGACCATAGACCAATTGATTCCTGTGCTTCCCTTCTGTAAAACTGACATCAACCTCTTTTTCTTCCTCTCCTCTCCCTCCTTTCACTCCCCCTTTGTAAAACCAAGGAGTTTGACATAAACAGGAGGAAAGGAGGGTCCTGCAGTTCAGTGTCAATGAATGTGATTCCCATAAGCCACTCCTGCTGCATGTTGTTGGCCCTTAAACCTTGGGCAGAACTTAAAGAACTCAACCATGAGGAACTTCTGTCACCTGGAACAAAAGAACCATGTCCACATTTGCAACATCTGGCAAAGCATCTGCCAGCTGGCTGGAACTAAACTTAGGAAACGGATTCCAAAGGGAGGGAAGTGCGACATAAGGTAGCTTGCTCAGACAAAGCTCTCTTGTTCTGTGCAGGTCTGTTGTATGGGTAGCTAGGACAACAGTTTTTCAAATGGTAACAGTAATAAGGATCATCTCGTGCATAAGGGAAATTGACAGAACCACTAAACCGAATTTGCCTGTTTGTTGTAGTATCCTCCTCATCAAACATTTACAAGTGCTATTGTCAAGTTATAATTGTTGACTGATTTGATATTTGAAATTTTCTGATTTCTGTTATCATCTTATGGGAAACATAACACACGTGAGCTGACCATGCAACAAGAGATTTTGGGCCTTTCAGATACTGCTGACCATCATCAACTTGAAGTGCTTTCTATTTTTAGCTCCCATGAGCTCCCGCACTAGCTTGCTTCTCTATTACACTGGCCACTTCTCTGTCTCCTTTGAAATATGTTATTTTGTTCATTCCTTAAGCATTTAACAAAGGCTCATATTTCTCTTTACTCCTTCCATTCAAATGTCATACTATTTATAACTGCAGTGTGGAGGACTCCCATATATGGAAATGTTGACCTGAACATCTCAGTGATACTCAAAACTGCATGGGGAGGGGGGGGGCAGCTAGGTGGCTACAGGATAAAGCACCAGCCCTGGATTCAGGAAGACCTGAGTTCAAATCCAGCCTCAGACACTTGACATTTACTAGCTGTGTGACCTTGGGCAAGTCACTTAACCCTCATTACTCTGACCAAAAACACCCCAGAAAACCCCAAAAACAACAACAAAAGAAAAAAAAACAGCATGGGAAAATGATATTATCTTTTCCCTCACACTGCCTCCTCTTTGTGGTGGCGGCTACTACTACTACTACTACTACTACTACTACTACTACTCCTGTTGTTATTATTATTATTATTATTATTAATCAATCAATTAATTAATTCATGGTATTACAAGTCATGTGGTCTTGAAAAATTGGAGTACTGTCCAATTAAAGGGGGCATGAAAGAATGTCTGGAGTTGGAGATCTGGGTTCAAATTCAGCCTCTGATACTATCTGTGCAATTACAAGCAAGTTATTGAACTTCTCTCAACCTCTTGCCTCATCTATAAAGTGAAGTTCATTATATATGAGAATCATATATATTTCCCCCTATAAAGATCACAAAATACCTATGGCAGCTATGACTCTATTGGCTCAAATGAAATAATGTTGGCAAAGTAGTTTACATAAATGAAAATATAGCTTTATGTGATCTTTTTCATGATCATCACCTGATTTTTCTCTTGCTCATCCCCTACAACCAATAAGATGACAATACCTGCTATTTCTTCCTTAATTCTAGAGGCAGCTAGATGGCACAGTGGATAGAGCACCGGCCCTGGAGTCAGGAGTACCTGGGTTCAAATCCGGCCTCAGACACTTAACACTTACTAACTGTGTGACCCTGGGCAAGTCACTTAACCCTAATTGCCTCACTTCAAAAAAACAAAAAAACAACAAATAAAACAAAAACCAAAAACAAAGAAACAAAAAAATAATAATTCTCATGTCCACTGAGGTCATATCTAGATCTACAGCTTAAAAGATCCATATTTTCCAATCCTTTTCCACTGCCACTAGTATAATCCAGACCCTTATTACTACCTTAATAGAAATTTTCCTAGCCTCTTAACATAGGTCCCTCTGCCTATATTTCTTAGCTCTTAAATTAGATTCTACATGTTACTTTGATGTTCTTCAAACACAGATTTCATTATGTCATTTCTCCAGCAAAAAAGAGCAGCAACAACAACAAACATTCAATAGTAGCTTCTCCAGTATTTATTAAGCACTGATATGAGTTACTATGTTAATTGCTGAGGATGCAAACATAATCTGTTTTCTGCCTTCAAAGAACTCTTAGTCTAGTCTTCAAGGCACTCAGTTGTTCAGTCATTTCAGTAATGTCTGACTTTTTTAAACCCAATTTGGAATTTTCTTCATAAAGGTACTGGAGTGGTTGTTCATTTCCTTCTCATGTTATAGATGAGGAACCAAGGAAAACAGGGTTAAATGACTGGCCAAGGTTCATACACCTAGTAGTTTTCTGATGCCAGATTTGAATTCAGAGGATGCATTTTTCTTCCTTACCTCTTAGCTGCCAAAGACATTCCATTATCTCGACGATATCTACTTTATCTTCCACTATAACCCAACACAAACCTCCTGCTTTGGACAAATGGTATATAAACTATCCTAAAATGTATGTGTGTATTTGTATGTTTATATGTATATGTGTGTGTGTGTGTGTATATATAAAATTTATAATGCATGCATGCATAGATATATGCATATGCATATACGTGTGTGTGTGTGTGTGTGTGTGTGTGTGTGTGTAGAGAGAGGCTCAATAGTATTTTAGTTTCCCCCAATTATATGTAATGATAGTTTTCAGCATTTATTTTTATAAGACTTTGAATTCCAAATTTTTCTCCCTCCATCACTTCCTCCTTCTCTATGACAGCAAAACATCTGATATAGGTTATACATGTACAATCATGTTAATAAATTTCCACATGTTTTCTAAAGCTTGTATCTTGATAAACTAATATCACATTTTTGCTGATGAGCTTTCATAAGATTTCTTCCAACAGGCAAATAGATAGAATAGAGTGCTGGACTTGGAGTCAGGAAGACCTGAGTTCAAATCTGGCCTCAGACACTTACTAGCAGTGTGTTCCTATCACTTAAACCTGTTTTCTTTCCTTAATCTACTTGAGTAGAATCCACAATGTCTTAGAAAAAGTAAAAAAAGGTCATTGAAAGAATTCACTGATCACCTCCAAAAGGAGACCCCAAAAGGAAAATGCCAAGGAATATCATAGCCAAATTCCAGAATTGTCATGTAAAGGTGAAAATTCTGCTAGCAGCTAGAAAGAAAGAAAAATTATCAAGGAACAACAATGAGGATCACATAGGACTTGGCAGCTTCAACATTAAATGTTTGGAGGGTTTGGAATATGATATTCCGGTGGGCAGAGGAACTTGGATTACAATCAAGAATGTACCGTCCAGCAAAATTAAGCATAGTCTTTCAGGGGAAAAGATGGGCATTTAACAAAATAGGGGACTTTAGAACTTTCCTAAGGAAAATTCCAGAACAGAACAGAAAATTCGAGCTACAAATGCAAGACCCAAGAGAAGCATAAAAAGATAAACATGTTATTCAATAAGGTATAGATGTTTACATCCCTACATAGGAAGAATACACTTGGAACTCTTGAGAACTGTATATTTATTAGGACAGATAGGAGAAGTGAACAAAGACAGAGGGTATAGGTAAAGGTTGATTTTGATGTGATATTAAGAAAAACACTTAAGGAGTGACAAATAGGATTATACTGGGAGAAGAGGAAAGGGAAGGAAGAATGGGGTTAAACACATGGAAAGGCACAAAAGACCTATTACAATAGGGGAAAAGAAGGGAGGGGTGAACATTGTTTCAACTTTTCTCTTATCTGATTTGACTCAAAGAAGTAATACCATAAACACTTGGTTTATCTTACCCTATAAGGAAGAGGGGAAAGATCAAAGAAAAGTGTGGGGTGCTAATAGAAGGGAAGGTAAATCTAAGAGGCAGGGGAAACAAAGGGATGTGGGGCTGAGAGCAGGGAGGGGAAAAAGCTAAAAGGCAAAATGAGAAAGGGCAAAAAAGGAGGTGGGGCTGAAGGAAGAGAAAGTAGATTGAAGGAGGTGGTGGTCAGAAGCACAACACTGGTGAGAAGGAACAAATGGAAAGGAAAGAGAAAAATATAAACAAGGGGAAAAATAGGATACAGGAAAATACACATTAGAAATCATTAGTATGAACATGAATGGGATGAACTTTCCCATAAAACAGAAGTGTATAGTGATAACTATAAATTTAGAGAACTGACTGATCCACATTTCCAGGCCAGTGCCTTGCCTGGAGCTAATCAATCTTTGTCAATTCCAGACTCTTGATTGAGTGATGGACTTTCCCCACCTCCCCCCAAGAAACTATCCACTCCCATAGATTCCCCACCCTACTCCCTGGACTTGATGTTATTATGTAAAAGGATCCACCTACTTTAAGTAGTTTCTATTTAGTGTTAAGTAGCATTTATACTTAACTCAGGATCAGTTCTATAGTTTGTTTTGTTAAAGGTTCATTTACATTAAGTGGTTAGTAGTTTCTGTATGTGACTCTGGAGCAGTCTTTTGCTTCCCTTTGTTCTGTTACTCCATAAAAATCTGGTCCTTGGTTCCCATCTTTGGGTATTCCTAGCTTCTTGCTTCACAATACCAAGAGCTATAGTTCCTCTGCCCTGATTAAAAAAATTACTTCCTCCTATATTGATTGTTTCCTTAATTTACAAATTAACAATAGCAAAGTGGATTAAAGACCAGAGTCCTACAATGTGTTATTTACAAGAAACACATTTGAAGCAGAGAGATACACACAGAGTGAAGTTAAAGGGCTGGAGCAGAATATGTTATGCTGAAGTAAAAGCTGAAGTAAAAAAAAAAAAGCAAGGGTGGTAATCCTTATCTCAGTCAAAGCAAAAGCAAAAATAGACCTAATTAAAATAGATAAGGAGGGAAACTACATCTTGCTAAAAAGTACCATAGACAATAAAGTAATATCAATACTAAACATATATTCACTAAGTGGTACAGCATCCAAATTTTTAGAGAAGTTAAGTGATCTACAAGAAGAAGTAGACAGTGAAACTAAATTAGTGGGGGACCTCAACCTCCCCCTCTCAAAACTAGATAAATCTAACCACAAAATTAATAAGAAATAAGTTAAGGAGGTGAATAGAATTTTAGAAAATAAATGATAGACCTCTGGAGAAAGCTGAATGTGGATTGAAAGCAAAATACCTTTTTCCTCAGCAGGATATGGAACCTAAATAAAAATTGACCGTGTGTTAGGGCATAAAAACCTCATAGTGAAATAAAGAAAAATAGAAATAATAGAGGCATAATTTTCAGATGATGATGTAATAAAAATTATATGTAATAAAGGGCCATAGAAAGATAGATCAAAAGTGAATTGGAAATTAATATTCTCATCCTAAAGAATGAGTGGGTCAAACAACATATTATCAAAAAAATAATTTCATCAAAGAGAATCATAATAATGAGTCAATATACCAAAACTTATGGAATACAGCCAAAGCATTTCTTAGGGGAAATTTTATATCATTAAATGCCTACATGAATAAGATAAAGAAGAACTCAATGATTTGGGCATGCAACTTAAGTTAGAAAAAGAACAAATTAAAAATCCCCAATGAAATACCACATTAGAAATTCTAAAAATTAAAGAAGAGATTAATAAGATTGAAAGTAAAAAAATATATAAAATTAATAAATAAAACTAAAAGCTGGTTCTATGAAAAAACAATAAAATAGATAAACCTTTGGTTAATTTGAGTTTAAAAAAAGAAAACCAAATTAACCAGTATCAAAAAAGAAAAGGGCAAATTTACCACCAACAGAAAGGAAATTAAAGCAATAATCAGGAGCTATTTTACCCAATTATATGCCAATAAATTTGGTAATCTAAATAAAATGAATGAATATTTATAAAATATAAACTGTCCATATTAACAGAAGAGGAAATAAAATCCTTAAATAAGTACATTTTAGAAAAATATATTGAACAAGCCATCAAGGAACGTCTTAAGAAAAAATCTCCAGGGTTGAGATGGGTCTACAAGTGAATTCTAACAAACATTTAAAGAACTATTAATTCCAATACTATACAAACTATTTGGAAAAAAAGGTGAAGAATGGATCATACCAAAGTGCTTTTATCAGACAAATATGGTGCTGATACCTAAACCAGGAAGAGCAAAAACAGAGAGTTATAGCCCAATCTCCCTCATGAATATTGATGCAAAAATTCTAAATAGAACATTGGCAGAGAGATTACAGCAATGTATCAACAGGATAATACACTATGACCAGGTGGAATTCATACAAAGAATGTAGGACTGCTTCAGTATTAGGAAAACTGTCAATATCATTGACCACATCAATAACAAAAATAACCCAAATCATATGATTTTCTCAATAGATACAGAGAAATCCTTTAACAAAATACAGCACCCATTCCTATTAGGAACACTAGAGGGGGCAGCTAGGTGGCACAGTGGATAGAGCACAGGCCCTGGAGTCAGGAGTACCTGAGTTCAAATCCGGCCTCAGACACAACACTTACTACCTGTGTGACCCTGGGCAAGTCACTTAACCCCAATTGCCTCACTAAAAAAAAAAACAAAAACCAAAAACACAGTAGACAGTATAGGAATGAATAGAGTTTTCCTTAGGAAGATAAACAGTATATATCTAAAACCATCAGCAAGCATTATATGTAATGGGGATAAGTTAAGTGTTCCTAGTAAGACTAGGGGTGAAACGTGGATTTACATTTTAGGAATAAGAGAAGAAAAGGAAATTGAAGAAATTAGAAAAGCAAGGAAGAAACAAAACTATCACTCTTTGCAGATGATATGATGGTATATTTAGAGAATCTTAAAGAATCAACTAAAAAACTACTTGGAACAATTAAAAACTTTAACAAAGTTGCAGGACATAAAATAAACCCATATATATCATCAGCATTTTTATAAGTGACCAACAAAATGCAGCAGCAAGAGATACAGAAATTCCATTTAAAATAACTGTAGACAATATAAAATATCTGGGCGTCTACCTGCCAAAGCAAACCCAGGAAATATGTGAAAACAATTGCAAAACACTTTTCACACAAATAAAATCAGATCTATAGTTGAAAGAGACATTTTAGTCTTATTTTGTATTGTTTGTACAAATCATATCTTCCTGACTATACTGCAAGTAACATAGGATTAGGGATTTCATCTTCTTTATCAGCTTTTACAATATATTTAACTTAAATTGCATTGATTAAATATGTTGACCATTGCTCCTGTTTACACAAACTTTATGCCAGTGAAAATAGCCATCCTAAGAGAGTCAAGAAATTTTACCTTCCACCTTTTTACCTTTTTTACAGAGGTCTCTTATGTTCAGATTGCATTCCTTCCTCACCTCTGTCTCTCAGAATCTCTTCTTTCATAACACTATTCATGAGCCTTCTCTTATAGGAAGTCCTTCTGCATCCCACCAGTCTGCATTTTCTCCTTATTGAAATTACTTAGCATTCTCATGTAAACTTTAATATTTTCTCTTTTGTGCACATATTATGTGCCCTTCCTCTTCCCCCCACAAAGAATACAATCTCCTTAAAGACAGAGTCTGTTACATTTTTCTTTCTGTGACTCTATCATCTAGAACAATACTTTCCATACAGTAAATATTTAATAACGATTTATTGAATAAATAAAAAGCAGAAATTAGAAACCTAGAAATCTTACCGTGAAAAAATATAAAATTGGGCTAGATGTGAGGGTAGTGGTTAATAAAATAAAGAGACATAATTTTGGGAGGAGTTTATCTATTTCATTGCTTTACAATTTGATCTGAAGCAACCCCTCCTGTCTTCAAAGAAATGGCTCTGCCCAGTCCCCTCACCAATAATATAATCACAAATGGGTCACATTTATGCAACACTTTGCAGTTTGAAAAGTGGTTTCCTAACAATAACTGCAAAAGGCAGATAACGTAATTATTATTATCACATTTTACAAATAAGGAAAGGGAAATTAATACAATTTGTCACTGCCCAAAAAAGTTGGGACTCCAACTTCAATATCCAGATTTTCAGTTCAATAGTCACTCCAATATATCTTCCCCACATGTCTCTTAGCAAAATATATTCTTTTTGTAAAGGCCAAATTGACACATAGTATGTATAGCAAAGTGAACTCCAGGTTTACTAGGATATGTCTGTCTATACATACACTTTTTTCCTGAATTTTATTTTAAAATAATTTAAATTCTCCATTTTTAAAAACATATAGCTCCAAAAAGAAAAAAAGAACTAGTTTGAAAGAACTTTTCATTTATCTACCAGTTTTGTGACATAGACATTAGTTAGGATCTTTGAAAGCAGATGTAGCTTTGTATGGGAATTTGGGGTGTGTGTGTGTGTGTGTATGTGTGTGGGGGGGGTGTGTGTGTGAGCGCGTGCACTAGTATTTGCACACATGTATTTCAGGATTAGCAAAAGCCATTGAATAACTGATTAGCCTCTCTTAGAAAAAGCTTCTTGGCATTCAACTCATTCTCTTAAGGAGGTTTCAGGGACAGGTCGAGGACACGAATTACCTAATACACACATGTGATGAAAACATGCATATTTTTATTTGCTCTTTCCAAATGCCATTTGCTAACTAACAAAGCTCAGGGAAATTGCTTAACCTTCTCTAGACCTCAGTTTCTTCATCTTTGATTCGTGGCAGACTAACTAACCACAAAGGTCTATCCTAATTTTAATTTTATAACATGCTACATCCCTGCTATAAATCTGAAAAGGTACACAGCATAGTGCCTGCTTATTATTTATTTATTTATTTTTGTGGGGATGTTGCTGAAACTGCTTGTGATTGCTACCTATTTCCTTCTGGACAAGAAAGAGATGATAAAATGCCAATATATTTAGCTCTAGTCTGTCTCACATCCAGAGCTCATTCCTAGGAGCACATTATTTACCTTTCAAAGTAAATGTCCTGTCCTGAATTTGGGGTTCACTGGAGACCAAGTTGCAGTCTTCCATCCCTACCACCAGGGGGCATAACACCCCTACAGCTTTGCCAAGTTCTCAACCATTGGTTGTCTAGACTGCCCTAGTGTAATGTTTCATGGGGTTAGTAGCTCATTCAGTTGCTTTGCCTTGCCCTAGACCAGGAGAGGAAACAAGGTTTTCCACTTTTCAAGTGCTTTTCTGCTACAGGTCCCCAGTGCTTTGTAAACATTAGCTAATTAAACCTCACAGTCCCCCAGTGAGGCAAGACTACTGTGTTAGACGTGCATGACTGACTGGCCCCTCTGCTCAAAGGCAGCCAGATGCTTTCCGTCTCCAACCAGTATAGGCCATCCCATTTATGTTTGGTTATTGATTAAATGCCATTCATCAGTTTCTGCCTGGACCTTCACACTTCACGAACACTAGTGCTGCACACACTTCCAAATGCCGTCTCACACTTTTGCTCTTAAGTAACAGCCAGCCCACTAGTCGCTTTTATTATACAGTCATTTCCATGTGGTTATATGAGAAGCGTGCTTATAAATATTTATACCACTGGGTAAGCGGTAATGGGCTGCTATTCAAACACACCTGCTGGGTTTTAAAAAAAAAAAAAAAAGGAAAGAAGAGAAGAAAAAGAAAGCACATTTAGGGCCACTGTATGAAGGTCATTTAGATATTTAGACCTAGTCAACATCTGTATAGAACTGTCAGAATGTTTCTCATGTTGCTTATACATATGGTCTGAGAAATATAGTGTCCTTGATTCACAAGTATGCATGGTGAATAGCCCATTTTATAAAGAAATGGAAGCACCGAATAGAGAGACTCTTTTCAAATAAGGAAATTGTTCTGTTTCACACCAGAGAACAGAACCTGGTCTATGTTTTTAAACATACCAGAATAGAGAACTGCACCTGTTACATGTCCTTTTTCTGTGAAATTCAAAGGTCTTTAGAGAAGATTAAGAAGAAAATTCCCGGTAGAAAATTTCTGACTGAGGTCAGAGATTTGGCTGAGAGTTGTGATTCTTTATTCCTGGAAATATTTCTTTCTAAGATGCCATATAGGAAATGGAGTAAAAATGAATGGATAGAAGCTACAGGTGGCCAAATGGAGATAGATTATAGTTCAATAAGAAAGAACTTTATAAAAATTAGACCTAGCCCAAAAGAGGGAATTGGCTGCCTAATGAAGTAGTGAATTCCACATTATTAAACATCTTAAAATGGGGATTGCATCCAATTCACTGAGTATTTATTAGGTGACTATTTCACTGAAACCTACGATGGTACTTTGCATATAGCAAAGACAAAAATAAAATTGTTCCTGTCCTTAGGAATATTTCATTCTAATATGCATGTGTGTGGTGTATTTCGAAGGTGTGGGACAGCCTATGCAAAGACATGGAGAGAAAAGATAGATTCTGAGTTTGCTGACCAATTAATAGGCTATTTTGTCTTAAATGTAGAATTCAGGTGAATTTAGAGATTTTGGAATCATCTGCTTAGAGATGAAAATTGAACACTTGGGAAATGATGAGATCACCAAGACAAGAACTACAGATGGAGAACAGAAGAGGATGCAGGACAGAGCCTTGCAGTTTATTTTCAAAAAGTGAAAAGACAGATCACAATCCCACAAAGGAGACTGAGGAGCTTTAGATACATAGGAGAACCAGTGGAGGATACAACCATGGAAATGAAGAGAAGAGAGAAAATCCAGTACAAGAGATTTTTTGACTATTTGGATAGCTCTGGTGAGGTCAGATTGGATAATTGTTGAGAAATGGATATGGGATTTAGCAGTTAAGAAATCTTTGTCTTTGAAAAAAGCAGCTTGGGTTGAGCTATTTCTAATCTCCCCTTTTCTCAATCTTTTCATCAAGTCATTCCACACCTCTCTTGTCTGGGCCAAACTCCTAGAAAAAGGTGATTAATCTTGTGGTCACTGACACCCAATACCTTGACCCCTCAAAATTTTCCAGTATGACTTCTAACTTTGTTACTCAACGGAAACTTCTCTTTATAAAGTTATCTTAATCATCAAATTTGACATCTTTTCCCCATCTCCATCCTTCTTGACTGCTCTGCTAATCACACTTTCCTCCTAACAATTTTTTCTTCTCTGGATTTTCCTGCACTCTTTTGGTTCTCCACCAATCAGTCCAACTACTCTTCCTCAAGGTTCTTTGTTGAATCAATATCCATATCAAACTCCATAACATTGTTCTCTAAGGCTCTACTCAAGGTGCCCTATTCCTGTTGTTCTACACTTTTTTGTGACCTCATTATTTTCCTTCAGTAAAATTATTTCTATGTAGGTGATTGTCATATCTCTGTATTCAGCCCACGGCTCTCCCTTGAGCTCTAGTCCTACATTACCAATGACCTATTTATTACACATTTTAAATTAGATATCCCAGAGATAACTCAAACTCAACAGTTCATTGTCTTTACCCCAAAACATTTTTTTTCTCTAATCAACTTTCATATTTATTTGAAGGTAATACCCATCTTCTACTATCAGCTTCTAATATTCAACCTTTCAATTCCCAAGATTCATTCAAATTTTAAACCTTCACTAAACCCTATCATTTCCTCAAGTTAATATACTATAGATTACCTCCTTTTGTGTTATTCCTGATATCTTTGAAGATATTTGGATTTTGATAGTATACTTGTCCCTTTTAAAATACAAGTAAATTATTATTAGCTTCTTCCAATTATTCAAATACATAGACATTTAAAAAATTGCTCTGGGGGCAGCTAGGTGGTGCAGTGCATAAAGCACAGGCCCTGGATTCAGGAGGACCTGAGTTTAAATCCAGCCTCAGACACTTGACATTTACTAGCTGTGTGACCCTGGGCAAGTCACTTAACCCTCATTGCCCTGCCCCTACCCCCCAAAATTTGTTTGAACTCCTGTGTTTGTAGATCAAAGTTTCAATTTAGCCCTATTCTTTTCATCAATGATTTTTTAACCTATGTAAGGGCTAAAATTCTAGCTTGTCTGTCTAAAATATCTAATGAGTGGTTGCCAATGAATTATAAGCTTTAGCAATAGTTTAGACTTTTAAGCATTTATTAAGGAGAATAAGAATTTGGTAAAGAGAGAGAGAAAGGCCTGGATTCATCTATCCATTAAAGGGAGCGAGCATTTCTCGCTTCACTCTCAACCAGAGTTCTGACGAAAGAGAGCTAGAGAGCCAGCCTTGCCCCCTCTTCCTCCCACAAGCAAACGTCACTTCCTGCCAAAGAGCCACATGTCTTGCCCTCAGATACCTTCTTCTCATGGCAGAGCTTTGCTACGGTAAGTCTCCAGCAGGTGGCGTCATTCCAATCATTATACTAATATAGGATTATACTTGATCTTACAGGGTAAGTGATATTTTGGTTAAAAGTTTTATCATCTGTCTTTTGGAATATCCTAAAGTGTTTCTTTTTAAAGTAGTCGTTGCCATGTCTTGTGTTTCCTAGGCTAGTTGTTAATAGTAGATATCATATTTTATTCTATTTTTCAGTCTTATTTTATTCTACTATATCTTTTGTTGTCTCTTCTCATTGCTCCATTTGGTCTATTTCAGGGACTCTCTTACTTGAATAAAAATTTCTACCTTCTATTCTAAGCTATTTATTTTTTAAAAAAAATTATTCTTCTTTAGCTCCCATTTCACTTACATTTCTATTTCAAAAAAAATTCTTTCAGAGACTCTTGTAGTCCTTTTGGACAAGCCACTTATTTCTCTTGGGCATTTCATGAACTATAATATGTCTTCATAATATTCAGAATTTTCTTCTGTCTACTCATACTTTCAACCTCAGTTTCTGATGTAGATTGTCATGCAGGCACTAAGCCTCCACCCTTTCCCACATTATTGAGTGAGGTGTTTAGGCTATCTTTTGGATTGACATTGATTTCCTGGAATCCTATCGCCTGTCATGTTTCTCTCTTCAGAGTACTGGTAAGCTTCAGTCTCTCTAATTTAGTCACTGTTATGAACTTCCATTTTCCAAAGAGCTTCCTCAGTCTGAGTGCTTCTATGAGCTTCTAGACTGTTTTCCTGATCTCATGCTTGTTTTCCTAATAGAGCACCTCTTCTCAAACTTAGAACTGTTAGCTATATTTTTTTTATAGTCATGGACTGAAGGAAGGAACTTAGCAAAGAGTCTTTATTTTTCCTAATATTTTTCTTCAGATGGTGCATTTAAAAAAAAAAAGATTATTGCTGGAGTCTATATTGGAAAGCTATGCATAATTTTTGACACTTCCCTCTGTACAAAAAGTCACCTGTTTCTAGCATAGTTTGTTCTACATTTGTTTAACCTATGTTGAATCTTATTAAATATCACATTCTAAATGTACACAAATCATGTGTTGAATCTAGAAATTAATAATGAACAGATATAAGCTTGTAATTTCTCGCCACTCACTTTCCACACACCTTTTGAAAATTAGGTCATTTGTCTCCATTTCCCCATTTTTTTTCTAGTCTTGAGATTTAGTACAGTGCTTTATTCTTAGTAGACATTTAACAAATATTTTTTAAATGAATTTCAAATAATTCTTCCTAATTCCTTAAAAACTGTGTAAAATTGTTCTACAATCACATCAGCGATGTTATTTGACATTGGTATATAGGATTGTCTTAGCCTGAAGACTTGGTTTTATATGTCAAGAATTCCTATTGCTGTAATTATTATGGTAATGATAATATATTCAAATTTACACTTTCATAATCTCCCACTTTTGATGAGGCATAATAGTTTTTAGTTTTTATCCATTTAGAGATCTATTTTTTTTTGCTTCTGAAACGTCTTGACATCTTCTTAGAATATAATGTACATGTCTATTCAATGCCATGTTTGTTCAAAATTTCAAACTCCAGTGTGATATGATCCCTTTCTCTTGTGACTGTTTTTTCCATTTTACTAAGTGACTCTTTCTTGTTGAAAGAATTCCTTGTTATTCAGAGAGGTGTTTTTTGTTTTGTTTTTTTACATCCCTATAGGAAAGCTGGAACTTGTTTGTTTCCGTTGAGGATACAGTGCCATGAACCACAAAGAACGATCTGTGTCTTGTTAACATTACTTCTCCTCCTGCCCCTTCCCCCAAGTTCATAGCTCAATGATACTCTGTAATTTTCCCTAGGTCTCAGCTAGGTAATGTACTTCCTCACCTCACCTCACCTCACATGAGTGTTTGACCCTGTTGATATCCTTTTTACATGGGGAAAGATCTGTAAAACTACATTATCATATGAATATTACTTCGTGTGAATATCAACATATTTTCTAACTACCATAAATCATGTTATGAGCTTCTGCTCAAAATACTGAGTCCTGAAATCCATATTTAGCAGCCTATGATTTCTTTCTAGTGGATCAGGGTGGTTAGTCACTCAAGAAAAAGCCAAGCATTTATTAAATATCTACTATGTATCAGGCACTATGCTAAGTGCTATACAAATAATTATTTCACTAATTCTTCACAAAAACCCTGAGAAGTAGATGCTATTATTATCTACCATTTACAGTTTAGGAGATTGAGGCAAATAAAGGTTAAGTATCTTGTCTAAGATTTTAAACCAGTCTTAAATTTTTGAGTTCATATTTGAACTCAGTTCTTCCTGACTCCAGGCTCTATGGTCTATCCGTACCATCATGTATCTGCCCCTAATCTCAAGGGGTCTGGAACGACTAGTGTTGGTGGAAAGGAGCAATCTTCAAGGCTCATATTAAGTGCTATATACATGTTAGTTCTTATTTTTATTAAAGTCCCATCTTTTAATGTGGCCTTTGGGAAAATCCTAATGGCAATGGAGGTAAGAGAGAGAGAAGGTTGTTAAGGGCTAAAATTCTAGCTATTCTGTCTAAAATATCTAATGAGTGGTCACCAATAAATTATAAGCTTTAGCAAGAGTTAGGCTTTTAAGCATTTATTAAGGAGAATAAGAATTTGTAAAGAGAGAAAGAAAAGGCCTAGATTCCTATCTATTAAAGGGAGAGCACATTTCTAGCTACACTCTCCACCAGAGTCCAAAGGAAAGAGACCCAGTCAGAGCACCAGGTTCCTCCCTTCTTCCTCCCACAAGCAGAAGTCACTTCCTGACTCCAAAGAAAAGATGCATGTTCTTGTCCTCAAAGATCTTCCTTTCATGGCGGAACTTTTCTACATTAAGTCTCCAGCAGGTGGCATCATCCCAACTGTTACAAGGTTTAGTTCTTACTTAAACAGTGAATTATCCTGTCTCGGTTCATTTCCATCATGAGGATCATAGAATAAGATAAGACAAAGAGGTGGGGGCATTGTTCTAATCCCCAAGGCAGGTCCACAAAGCACTGTCTGACCACATACTCTTGTCTCTTAAAAAGTCAGATGCATTCACTATTATCTCTCTGTGAAGCTTTGCAGCCTTTGTCAGAAATCACTTTGGGTGACAAGACATAATGGATTGAGTTTCATTAGGAAGTAAGAGAGAGTGTTCTGTGGAGAAAAATGTACATGATTTTATTTGAACAACTGAGATTTTTGACAGGTGACTGGATTTATTTGGTCAATGGAACAGATTAGAGGGTTTGAAGGAGGTGAGGTTTGTATGTGTTGTTTCACCACTCCCTCCCCCCACCCCTCTCCTTTGCTGTCTGTGGAAGATGCTTCTTGGTCCACAGCTTCAAGAAATATAGCCAATGAGCAGAAGCAGGGAAGGTGGATTATATAGTGGGTACAGGCTTTACAAAGAAGTAGCTTTGGGATTTGCCCAAGACAAATAGCAGAGTATGGCACAGATCTCAGAAAGGTCAGGAGAGGCCTCTTAAATCTGGCTGGAGAGCTTCATGTTTTACACCCTCCCAGTCTTCAGAGGTTAACTCTGAGGTCACCCAGGAATGAATTTACAAAGGAGGGTTTTATCCCTCCCTGGTGGGAACTGGAAATTCTCTTGTATCCCTTGTTTCAGGGAACACAGGTGAGGAGGATTTGGGGGAAGGAAGGTCGTGAGGCATCTGAACAAACAGAGACAATAAGTGCTTCTAGGGGGAGAAAGTGTTCGCTTTTTGGGGAAAAGAGCAATTTCTTTCTTTTTATGATCAGGACATCTGGTAGGAGGGGAAAACATGGTAGCTTGATACAATGGCTAAAGCATTTAGCTGAAAAAGTTTGTTTATCAGTTTCAGCTATAGAACATGAGAAAATTAGCTTTTTGTCCAGCCACTGCTTTCATTGGCTTCTCTATAAGATGCAGATAACTACTTTGAAATATAGACCTCAACAGGTTTAGGAAGGACAATCTCTGCATGTGTAGACCCTGAGCACATGTCCCAATACTGGTGGGCCTCTGTGTCTTCAGCCTAATGATTAGCATAGCCCTTGTGGTAAAAAAAAAAAAAATATGAAAGTTTTTTAACATTTGTTTAGGATAACTGAAAGATGCCAGTTTTTGAAGGACCACCCTTTCGGGGAGGAGACCAATGGCATGAGCTACGCACGCCAGTCTGCCTGCTGCGCACGTTAGACTGCCTGCTAGCACTCCACTTCCGGGGTGTGAGCTTAAAAGGCAAGGAGAAAACGGAAATAGGGACTTTTTTTCCTGCTCTGTTGGTCTCCTGACTGTGCTGCACAGGCTGATGCTGACGAGAGTTCGACTGGGCCCAGCTCGCGGTTAGCAGCAGCACGCTCTTGACACGGTTTCTCTCTCTCCCCAAAGGTGGCCTTCGGCTTTTGGTGAGTTTTATATGGAATATAGACTAAGCTTAGACTTAAGACGATTTGTATTGTATTTCTACTTTCCTATCCTTCTAATCAACATCATCTTGTGACTACCATACAATAAAAGCTCTAACTAGAAAACCAGAAGCTTCTTCCATTTACTAGTCTGGGAGATAAATTAAGGGAAAGGTTAAAGAGGGGAGATTTATGATCTAATATCCAATTTTAAATCTCACACCCTATTCTTGGTCTTGTAAGACAAACTATCCAAACACACTAAAGTGTTCTTCAGGAAAAAGTATATCATCATGGGTTAATATCTGAAATACTTCTATCAGTAACATAGGTCATTTAGCCATCAGATGAACCCTAATTCAGAGGTTCGGGGATACAGAGTAGCATTTGTTCAACTCTATAGAGTCCAAATTCACATTTACTAAATAATGGTAGAGCATATAACCAAATGGGAGTGAAGAGGATGCAAGGGGGAGGGAACAAATGTTTATCAAGCACGTACTCTATGCCAGGCATTGTGCTAAGCACTTTACAATATTGTCTCCTTTGATTCTCACAACAAAGTTGGGAGGTGTTTTTATTATCCCAATTTTACAGTTGAAGAAACTGAGGGAGATAACAGTTAAGTGACTTACTCAGAGTCACACAGCTAGTAAGGATTAGAGGCTAGATTTGAACTTGGATCTTCCTAACTCCATGGTGACTCTTCTTCCTGTTCCTCCTCTGTATTGTCTCCTTTGACACTTCTAGAACCTCAACCATGACCTCCTTTAAAATGACCTCAGTATTTGTGTTTCTAGCCCTGACTTCTCTCTTCTTAGACTCAGAGCTACATTTTTAAATATTTCCCGTGTATTCAACTGGTACTTCAATTTCAACACATCTGAAACCAAATCCATCACTTTCCCTCTAAAACTTACTTCTCACATTACTTCTCTCTTTTGGTAATCACTTTCTCCTGTTCCCATAATATAGACTCAAAATCTTAACTTCATTTTTGACACCTTTCATTCCCTTAACTCTCATATGCAATTTGCAATCAAAACAATGCTTTACACAGAATTAGAGTTTATTTAATTGAAGTCATAAGCAAGTCTCATTAATTCTACTTCCACAATGCCTCATTCAACCCTTTATTTCATTTCCTTTGCTACCACCCTACTCTAGTTTCGGGCCTCTGTTAGTCCAGCCGATCTTAGGTAATTTTACTTAGAGAAACAGTCAACTCATTTATTTGAAAAGGAATTTTTGATATTACAAAGGAGGGGAGAATATACTCAAAATTTAATAAAAAGGGTAAATATAAAGGAGAAGTTCAGAGAAAGTGTTTTGACAAATTTGAGGAAGAGAATTCTCATTTACAATTTGGATCAGGGAAGGCTTTGTGGAAGAAGTATAACTATATTACTGAGAAAATTAAAGAAAATAAAGGATAAACATAAATTCCATTCAAAATGATTATACAAAATCATTACATTATTTATAAACTACCTGAGATTTAGAGTTAACTAGGTGGCACAGTGGATAGAACACTGGGCTTAGAATTGGGAAGAATCCTCTTTATGAGTTTAAATCTGGCCTCAGACACTTACTAGCTAGGTGACCCTGGCAAGTCACTTAACCCTGTTTGCTTTAGTTTCTTATCTGTGAAATGAGCTAGAAAAGGAAATGACAAACCACTTAAGTATCTTTGACAAGAATATCCCCAAAATGGGTTCATAAAGAGTCAAATACAATTGGAATGACTGCACAATAGTAACAACAACAAATCTGGGGTTTAACATACCAAGAAATGCTTGGTTGCTTAAAGAATACCACTAAAACATAATCTTTACCAAAATAAAGGAAGACAAATAATCGGAGAGGGCTTCATTATTCATAGGTGGCCTTTCCCAAAATAATATTAATCATGAATTAGATCACAGATTTAGGGTTAGAAGGTATCTCAAAGGTAGCTAGTCTAATTCTCTTATTTTGCCAATGAAAAAACAGGCTCAAGGAGGTTGTGACTAGTCTCAAACTGGATACATAGCATATGTAAAAGGTGGGATTTAATCATTAATATATAAGACCAAGAACTATTCTCCATTAGATAAATGGATAAAGCATATGAGTAGGCATTCTCTAAAAGAATCCTATGAATCAACCATATGAAAATATCTGTAAATCACTAATAACAAGAGCAATAAAAATTAGAGCAACATAGGTCTCACCTCTTACCTAGCAGGTAGGCCAAATGAAAGTGATAAATGTTAGTGCATTTATGAGAAGATAATTGAGTATTATTAGTGGAGCTATGAATTGGTCCAGCTGTCCTGGAAAATAACTAGCAACTATAGAAAAGTTACTAAACTGTGTCTTTGTGCCTTTATCTCTCTATCTCTGCCTATTTCTCTATGTCAGTTGATAGGCATTTATTAAATGGCTATTGTGTGCCAAGCATTATGTTAAGTGCTAGAGTTACAAAGACAGGAGGCAGATAGTCCATGACAACAGATATCTACTAACAAGCTATATAAAAAACAAATAGGAAACAACAGAGAGTGGGCACTAGGATTAGCAACCACAGGGAAAGACTTCGGGTAGATGGTTAGATTTTTTTTGAGACTTGAAAGAAACTAGGGAAGCCAAAAGATGGAGATGAGGAGGGGGAGGATTCTAGGCAAAGGGGAAAGCCAGAGAAAATGCTTATAACTGACAGTTGGAATAGCATGAAGGCCAATATAAGTGGATTAAAGAGGACGTCAGAGATGGTGTAAAATGTAATAAGACTGGCAAGGTGGAGGAGGGAAAGATTATGATGAACTTTGAATGCCAAACACAGAAGATTTTGTATTTGATCCAGGAGTCACTACAATTTGAGTATGAGAGTGACATAATTGGACCAGTGGTGTAGGAAAATCACCTTAGTGTGTGTCGAGCAGACCAACCAGCTAGCTATTTTTTTAAAAAAAGTTTTTATTAATTTATTTTAAAACCACAGCAATAAACCCATTACATATTAACATAGGTAAAATTTTATTTTAAAGCTCCATTTCCCCAAACTGAAAAAAAAAATATAGTGAAAAGAGTTACATTGTTTTACATTTCTTTGCAAATCTCTTTAATGTCTGGCTTAATTGAAACACCTGGCTTCTCATATTTGTTTCTGTGTTTGTTCCTTTTTGATATGCTGTTTTAGTTGAAGTATAGGAAAGAAATCCAGACTCACATAATTATGTAGTTGGAAAAGTGTAGAGTATTTTAGGAAGTGTAAAATGTCTTAGTATTATTATGAAAATAGATTTAAGCCTACAGACTCATTTAAAGGGTTTTAGAGACCTCCAAAGATAGTCAAATGTTAAGGTGGATAGAATGCTGGGCCTGTCAGGAAGACTCTTTTCCCTGAGTTCAAATTCAGCCTCAGACACTTACTAGTTGTATGATCCTAGGCAAGTTGCCTCAGTTCCCTCATCTGTGAAGCGAGATGGAGAAGGAAATGGCAAACCAATCCAGTGACTTTGCCAAGAAAACCCCAAATGGGGTCATGAAGAGTCTGAAACAACTAAACAACAACAAGGGGATCAGAGAACCTCACTTTGAGAACTTCTGATTTAGAGGATCCTTAGCATCCCTTGCAACCCTCGTGTTCTATGTTTGTGTCAAGATAGAGAAATACCAAATCTCTAGCTCCATCTAAAGACTCCAGGACCAGATGGTTGTCCTTGCTGGGGTACAATCTTTGTCTACTGGCCCAGTTAGCTATTTCAATACTCCATGCATGTGGTGATGAGAATCTATACCAGGGCTATAGCAGGAGCAGAAAAGAGAAGGGGATATATTAAAGATATGATCCAAAGGTGAAATTGACATATTCTATATGGGAGGTGAGAGAGAATGAGGAGTTGAGAATTATACTAGAGTTACGATCCTGGAATATTGGTAGGATGGTAAGCACTCTTAACAATAATATGGGAGTTTTAAAGAAGGAATGATTTAGGGGAAAAGATAATGAGTTCTGTTTTTGACATGTTTTTAAGCTTAAGACACTTACTGGACATCAAGTTGAATATGTTTGAAAAGCAGTTAGATATGTGAGATTGGAGGTCAGCAGAGGTTAGGGCAGAATAGTTATCATCAGCATTGATGCTGAGAATCATTAGCATAGATGCTGAGAATCATCAGCATAGAGATAATAATTAAATTTATAGGAGGTTATGAGATCACCAATGAAATTGTATAGAGGGAGAAGAGAAGAGGGCCCAGGATAGGGTCACAGAACCACATCTGTGGTTAGTGAGCATAACCTGGATGAGGAACCAGAAAAAGAGTCTATGTCTCTGTCTCTGTTTCTGTGTCTCTGTGTGTGTGTGTATTTCTCTGTGATCTCTGTGTCTCTTTGTGTCTCTTTCTCTGTTTCTGTGTCTCTCCTTGGGTCAGTGTCTCTCTCTGTATTTCTTCTCTTTTCTCTACCTTTCCCTTTTTCTCCAATAATACAATTACATGGCATATACCCCTACAAGTCAAAGGCATAGGGAATTACTCTTCACATGTAAAAATACTTACAGCAGTGATTTCTGTCAGCAAAAAACTAGAAAGTAAATGGATACCAATCATTTAGGGAATGGCTAAACAGATTGTGATACATCAATGTAATGGAATATTATAGCACCATCACCAATGACTGATATGAAGAATTCAGAGCGATTTGCAAAGACTTCTATTTGTTTACTGATTTCAGAACAAAGTAAGCAAAACCAAGAGAAGAATTTATACAATAGTCAAAATGGAAAACAGTTGGAAAACTTCAAACCTGATCAATGGAGTCACTAACTGACCTCAAAGGATAGATGGTAAAGCATAATTTCTTTCCCTCATTGCACAGGAGCTGAGCTCTTGGTGTGAGTTAGGTCATACATTAATAAAAGACTAGGCATGAGTTGGGTCATACATTAATAGTAAAGGCCAATGTGTTGGTTTGCTTTGCTTAACTAGTTCTTGATTACAAGGGAGGAAATGATAGTGATAGCAAAAGTCAATAATTTTCTTTTGAAAAAGTGAGGCTTTATTTGAGCTTAACTAGCTCTTGATTACAAGGGAGGAAATGATAGGGATGGTAAAAATCGATAATTTTCTTTTGAAAAGGCAAGGCTTTATTTGAGTTCTAAAATA
This sequence comes from Dromiciops gliroides, assembly GCF_019393635.1. Lineage (NCBI taxonomy): Eukaryota > Metazoa > Chordata > Mammalia > Microbiotheria > Microbiotheriidae > Dromiciops > Dromiciops gliroides. The sequence continues at coordinate 124,377,739 of NC_057862.1, forward strand.
TAGGAGGAATTTTTAACAATTGTTGATGGGATAGCAAAATTGTTTTAGTCATATGGGATACTAGAAACAATGTGATCGATATTGAAAGGGCTCAGTAAAAACGGGGGCAAGAGAAAGGAATAGTGTAGAATATAGGGTATTTTATGAGATAAGGGTAGAAAATGTTGATAGGACCAGACTGTGCCAAGTCTTGAACACCAAACTAAACATTTTGGTACTTTTTTTTTTTTTTGGAGTGCAAAGGGAAGCCACTGGAGGTTTTTTTTTTTTTTAAGTTGAAGAGTGATGTAATCAGAATAATACATTAAGAAGTTTGTTAGTTCAGCCTAATGAAGAATGGATTAAAGATGATATAGATTGGAGGCAGGAAAATAAGTTAGAATTCTATTACAATAGTCTTTTTAGGTGACTGATTGCCTGCCATGTGCCTATGGAATGAGAGCAGAGATAAGGTCTGAAATGTTTGCCAACTTTCTGTAGGTAGTTGAAGGACACCGAGAGAGCCACTCTTCTGATATGGCTCATGGAGTGCTGTGCTGCATCCTAGACTGTCATGCAGATCTCCAGATATGTGGTTAACTCAGCAGGGCAGAGTAGCCTGACCCAGGCTGCTTGATCATTATCCATATGGGGATAGTAAGAGCTGACTATAATATTGGTGATTGTGTATGGACCTTGGATGGTAATTTGTTAGCAGGGGGCCTCTTGGCAGTGGTACCATGCTTGACAGTGGACATCATTGAGAAGCTGTCTCACTAGGTGTGCACACATGCCCCTTTCCACTTTTCATTTGTTTACCTCCCTCCCAGTCTGTGGCCCTTTCCCACGAGGTGACAGCTACACAAGAATAAAACATGAAAATGTAAAATATACTTAGTGATAGGAAATATTGATGGAATGCCAGGGGTGTTCTAGGTTCTTCTTGGAGCATAGAGAGAAATTCATTCTTGTTCCAAGATACTAGCAATTTAAATTAGATGGAGATGGACAGATCAAACAAAGAAAACCCAGTGAGGATGTAACCAACTTGCAATGGAGCATAACCGAGACCTAGGTGACAATGAAGAGCATAATGGCGTATGGACCCAAATGCTATATAATCCCATACCAGCTGTTTTGGGGAAAGTACAGTCCAGGAAGGTTTAGACTAAAGACATGAGTTTTAAGGAAAGATGAAACAGTGAAGGCCATTTGTCAGATGGATAAAGGAGGGGAAAACAGGAGAAAATGTTCAGATGGGCCACAAGGGGTACAGGGGAAGCCAGAAAATTAGCAAAGCCAGTATTAATTGACTCTTAAAACCCTGCAGAATTTCCTATTTCACACATTCCAGAGGAGTGTGCCCTGAAAATTGTTTCTAATCCCACACATTTCTCCCTGTTTGGTGCCGCGCTGAGTTGTAGACAGAGCCTGAAGAAATTGAATTCACCAAGTGCTTTGTCTGTCAGTGCTCCCTTTCCTCTAAGTCACAATTCAGTGAAGACTTACATCTAGACAACCAGTCCCTGTGTACCATTCCTGCAGTTTCCTGAATTCCCATAGCACTTAAGGTTTGTCCTAAAAAAAAACCTGATGATATGCTGTCTTGTATCATTTTCTCAATATTTAATATTTATAAGCCTTGTCTTCCCAAATGGTCTGTTAGCTCCTTTTTTTCTGTCTCAGGAGTTCTTAACCTGGGGTTTGTGAACTTTAAAAAAATTAAGGTTTTGGTAAGAGTACTTCACTATAATCAATTGCCTTTGTCATTCTTTGTATTTTACTTTATCTACTTAAAAATTTTATTCCAAGAAAATACATGGATAAAGGAGTCCATGACCCAAAACCCGGTCAAGGATCCTGGGTCTTTAAGTATCAGGAAGCTCTGTGGTACATTAGGCATTTTTTTTCTTTTAATATCATTTGTGTTCCTATTACTTTTTAAGTTTGGTGCTAAAATGGTGATTCCTTGTTGTGGATGGAATGGGGGAGGGAAGGATGTCAGTAGAGAGTATGCTATTGAGAAGAAAGTTTTACCTCCATGAGATGGGAGTGAGAACCAGAGCTCAAACCCAGGCTCTGTTACTTTTGAGCTGGCCAAGTTGTGATCTTGAATGTCTTTCTGGGTCTCAGGTTTCTCCTCCTGCAAAATGGACTAAACCATGTCTATGACCTCTTCTGACTGCTAACTTGATAATAGAAGAACTCTCATGTAAATTTGTTGTAAATCTTTGAACCAAAGCTCATCTCTTGTCTCTCTTACTGATACACAAAATGACATTCCTTGGGAATGTGGACCATCATATCATCCTTTTTAATCCCCTAAATATATGTTAAATATTATTAAGCATATTGATGGTGGTCAATAAATTCCTAGATCATGGATCATAGAATATTAGTGCTGGCTGAACCCATTTGGTCTAGGCATCTCATTTCACAAAGCTATTGACTGAGGGTTAATGAGATTAAATGATTTGCCTAAGGTCAAGTGGGGCAGCTAGATGGCACAGTGGATAGAGCACTGGGCTTATAAGATTCAGGAAGACTCTCCTTTAAGAGTTCAAGTGTATCTTCAGACACTTACCAGCTGTGTAACTCTGGGAAAGTTACTTAACCCTGTTTGCTTTAGTTCTTCATCTTTAAAAATGAATTCGAGAAGGAAATGGCTAACCATTCCAGTATCTTTGTGAAGAAAACTCCAAAATGGGTCATGAATAGTTGGACAATACAGAAATGATTAACCAATACCAAAAAAGTGAAGTAGGCAGTTAGTGGAAGAGTCAGGATTTGACCGCAAATCTATTGCATGTTTTTAATTTATAAAAAAGGAAATTATTCTCCATAGAGACTAGTTTAGGCAAAAACACATAAGTAGGTGACACATGTGTCTACTGACTCCTGGTCTAATGTTCTTTGTCTGCTCTACACTATCTGTAGAATGGGTAGAAGTTGAAAGGAACAATACAAATTAGATGCTCTTAATTTTTTTTCTAATCTTTTCTTGCAGGTTCATATATTTTTCCCCATATAAAAACTAGATAGTCTTTTGCTTTCAGGGTCCAATGAGGCTTTATATCAATATGCATATTTTTCATTTCTTGTGTCTGTCTATTGCCAAAGGTATGTGAGGGGTAAGACTGCTTCTTGTGTTACTGTATTACTGTAATAGTGCTTACCTAAGATCAACCCAGTTGTCACTTTCAGATGAATTGAGGAAGTCATGTTATAAGTAGCTCACCTAGATCCGTATACACCTAAAGATTCTTGAATATTTTAAGATCCATGTAATCAGAGCGGACCCTAACCTGCCTCCTAACTATGCCCTATTCATCAGTTATCCCAGGTAACTCCAGATAAAACCTAGGTTTTGGGATCCATCACCAGAGCCCCAGGTAAAGTGCTAAAATCCATTTATGCAATATAGGTTCTTCTGATCTGTTTTGTGCTAAGACGTAGAGGCTTAGGTTAATGCTTATGGTCTTTTCTCTAGGGTGACTCAGACAGAAGAGTATCAGCTATACCTAGATAGTGGAGACAGTTGTAGAGGCCACTGAGCCCCAGGGAACTTAGTTCAATATCCTATAACAAAACCTACTGGAAGGGAATTGGCATAAGGGGTGAACTCCCAGAAGGAGTTTGCCCTGGTTTTAGTTGGACCTTTTCATGACACGGTCTCCAGTTTAATTTCCTCTCTTCTTCCTTTAATTTCCTCCCCTGGCAGCCCTGGAAGCTACAATGTATGTATCTTTTGCTTCTTTCTTCTTAATTCTGCATCAAGGTTATAGTCTGGCAGTGCTTCCTCTCCCTCCCTTATGTTCAGTTATATTTCACTCATCTGACCCATCCATGGGAATATCATGTGGGTTGTAGGTTATAAAAGAGAGCCCTGGTCACCAGTCAAAAGAGTGCTGATTAGTCACAGGGAAGACTGGGGCTTGATTCTTTTCAGCTGGATTGATAGTGTCCAGAATGTGCCATGATTAGTTTTGGCATGAAAATGAAGCCAGAAGCAACTGTGCTCTGGGCACCAAGCTCAGGCCACTCTGGGTGGTAGAACTGCAGTACTGCCAACTGGGTGCATTTGGCAGAAGCAATTCCACTGCTGGCCAATGCACTGTGTTGGTTTCTCTCCACCTGGAAGTTGAAGTAAATTCCCAAGATTCCAGGGCATTTCAAGAAATTTCCAGGGGCATTTCAGGGAGTAAGGGGGAAAGCGGGGGATAAGGGAAGAGCAGGAAATCTCATGTTTTTGTTTTTATTTTACTGTCCTTCCCTAGAAATATACAATACATAATGGGTTAGTTTCTTGGGCTACTTTCTTGTATTTTGGGGCTAGTCCAACAATGCAGATGTGGCCATTCATTGTTCTTCATTGATCACTCTGTTCTTCTAAAAATATACAGCACAGTGGGTTATAGTTGTATCCAATTCTTCATGACCCCATTTGGGGCTTTCTTGGAAAAGACACTAGAATGGCTTGCCATTTCTTTCTTCACTTCAATTTACAGATGAAGAAACTGAGTAAAACATGATTAACTGATTTGTCCAGGGTCACACAGCTATCAAATATTTGCAGCCAGATTTCAATTCAGGTCTTCCTGATTCCAGGCTCTGAGCTCTATCCACTGTGCCACCTTGCTGCCCCTCTTTTATAACAAAGAATAAAACAAACAAAAAGAATGGGGATAAAAAGGAGTTAAATAAAACTAATAAATGTATCAAAAAAGTCTAAATGCATATGCAATATTACTGCAAAGAAGGGAGAGTTGAATTCTCATATATCTATTCCTAGGACAAGTTTGGTGATGATTACAATGTTCAATTTTTATGTCTTGTCTCCATCTACATTGTTGTAGTCATGGTATATATTGTTTTTGTTCTACTTCCCCTCAGTTTATGTGTCTTACCTTGCTTCTCTTTATTTTTCATATTCGGCATTTCTGGAGGTACAAGAATATTGTTATATTACAATACATTAATTTGAACTAATTTGTTTAATGCACAATCAGTGCATTAAACATCTACTTTTTCCACCTACTTCTTTGCTAATGCAAAAAGTACTGCTACAAACATTTTCGTTTAAATGGAGCTTTTCTATGATTGACTTTGTTGGGTTTCATACCTAGCAATGGGATAAGATGAGTAAGTGTGTGGAGGATTACATATGTTAGAACAAAGGTACATACATAACACAACACTTTAGGAAACAGATGCTATTACAAACATATGTATGTGTGTATATATAATGTATATTTATGCATATATTGATATAAAGTACACATTTATGTGCACATATATAGATGTTATATTATGTTTATATATGTGTATATATAATTTCCAAATGTATATATAGATATATACACTTATATAGTATTTTGTAATTGAATATATATATATATATGTATATAAATATAATCTCCAAATAGATATATAATCTCCAAAACATGTCTTGCATCTGCTTCTTTCTCTCAGCTCACAGAATAACCACCTTATTATCTCTTACTTTTACTTTTGCAATTGTCACTCACTTGGCTTCTCTGTATCAAGTGTCTCACAACTTCAATCCATTCTCTAAGAAGTCACCAAAGCACTTTTCTTAAGTGTTATCATTCTCCCCAACCTCCAATCTACACAATATACTTTTGTAATTCTGTTTGTACCTCAATGATTAGATATAAAATCCTCTCTGATGATTATGGTTCTGGACAACCTGGATACACCCTAGTTTGCCTGCCATATTGCACTCTACAATCTAGTAAAACTGGTCTTGTTATTATTACTCACACATACGTTGTACTTTATTTCCCACCTCTAGGCCTTTGCAGTGACTCTTTCCCATGTCTGGAATGCACTCTTTCCTCACTTCCATCTCTCAGAAACTACTGTTTTCTTCAAGGTTCAATTCAAGTGATGCTTTCTATATGAAGCTTTTCTATATCTCTCTATATGCTACTTTCTTTCACCCAAATTATCTTGTATCTGTTTTTTGTATGTACCTACATAGGCTCATGTTGTTACCCCTCAATACAGTCTAAACTCCTCAAGGAGAGAGGGAATGCTTTTGTTATATCTTTATGGCTTCAGCACTAACCCCAGTCTTGGTATATAATAGGTACTTAACCTTGTGGGGTTTGATTTAGCTTGTATATTGATTTATTAACTAATTAATGAATATATTGGTATATCATGCAATGACTTTAATATTCATGGTGTATGATGGACTATTTAGCTTCTTCCATGGGATTGGGTTGAGAAGAGAAAACTTATATTCTATAAAACAAAAATAAAACTTGTTTATTTTGGTTTGAGGGAAGTTGTTGACCCTGGTGGGAGGCAGGTACAATGAAAGGATCCAACATTTTAGGGTGAGTGGGATGGGGGAATCAAAGGTGAAAGTTGTACATGAATATGGCAGGACTAAATTTTAGGCTCCCTTCACTTAGGGAAAAGTGTAAGAGATTTCATAATGTTTCTCCTTTCAAGAATGGTAAGATATGCCCTTTCAGACCTTACAAGTGTCTTCAAAGAGAAGGCTCAGAGCTGGAAATTACCATGGATAAGTGACAGATGTTAAGCATTTAATAGCAAGATGTAGTAGAAAGAGCACCTGAGGAGATCAGAGAATCCAGGTTCTGAAAGTCAACATACCGACTCCTTAACCTTGAGTAATTTAATTCAATGCAGTATTAACTACCTCTGATTTACAAGGTCCTATGTTAGGTTTTGGGAAAACAAACATAAAAAAGATACTATTTCTCATTTAAAGCAGCTTAAAGTCCAATGATGGGGTATTATATATATATATACACACACACACATATATATATACAAATAATTGATAAAAAGGAGAATGTGGTAAAATGCAAAGGAGGGAGTTAGAGAAAATATTATATAACAAATATGAGGTCAGAGATATCTCTTATTTGGGTTAGAGTATGTGGAGACCAGGGAAAGGCATCATGGCAGTAATGGTACTTGACTTGGACCTTGTAGTAATGGGGGTGGGGTGGGGTGGGGATCTTTATAGGATTACTCACTAGAGCAACGTGAGCCTTTGGAGTGATGTGGTTATGAAAGCTTGTGAAGAGTAGAAGAGGACTCATCCTTACAGAGACTAATGGATGAATATAGTTATTTTCCCCTCTACTACACACCCTTGTTCTTAACTTGTCAATTTCTGTTGATGGTGCCACCATTTTCAGCACACAAGTTCTGAGTATGCTTTGATACTTCCTTCTCTCTAAGTCTACAAATCCCTCTGTTTCTATTTCTGAAATAATCTGTGAAATTCATTTCCTATTTACCATTACTACACTGTAGTTCTGGCCTTCATTATTTTTTCCTTGTATTATTGCAATAGTCTCCTACATATCTCGCTGCCTCCAGTCCCCTTCCCTTAGCATCCCCTCATTTATAGTATCATAAAATTAATAGCTCTACCGTGGTAACCTTCCCAATGAACAGAATTGAACATGAAATTCTCCTATTCCAAAGCCTCAAAAGTCTTCCATTGCCTAACAAATCAATAAAATTAGACAAATTTATTAAATACCCATATTGTGTGCAAAGGATTCTATTAGGCTCTGAAGGAAAAGAGATGTTTTACAGATATGGTTTCTACCCTCATAGAGTTTACATCTTTAGTAAAGGGACAAGACATATATATGGAGGCAGCAATAAAACACAATAATAAGTGCTTTAAGAGTTATGTAAAACTACAGTGCTATGTGAGGTCCAAGAAGTGGTCAGGAAGCTTGTTATTAATAGAGGAACCAAAGGACTGGCAACATTTGAGTTGGGCTTTCCAGAAAAGGCAGAAATTCAACAGGCAAAGAAGGGAAGGCAGAATGTCCCACATATAGAAAAGGTTTGAGAAAAGGCCTGGAAACTAACAAGAACTGGACACGTTCTGCAGTCAGCAAGTAGTCCTCTTTGTTTGGAGATTATAGGACAAATAGAGAGGAATAATACTCTATAAGTCTGGAAATGTGGGAGGATCCTGAAAGTCAGGCAAAAAAGTTTGAATATTTCACAATGGGAATAGGAAGAGACAATTTTAAAGCATATGTGATGATTTTTAAGCAGAAGTGATATTTATCAATCAGACATCAAATATTTAATGGTTTACTATGTGTCAGGAACTAAGAACTATAACTACAAAGAAAGGTGAAAATTCAGTCCTTGCCCTCAAGAAGCTTACTTTCTGGTGTGTGTGTATGTGCATGTGTGTGTATACACATATATACATATATAAAAATGTTTATGTGCATATAAACATATTTGTATTTATTTTTATAAGCATTTATTATTTCCATTCCAACTCTCCCCATTAAACAATTTTAAAAGAAAAACAACCTTCATAATAAATCAGTATAGTCCAGAAAACTAATTTCTATATTGGTCATGTCCAAAACCATATATCTTATTCTGCCTTTAAAGCGCATCACCTTTCTGGCAAAAGAAAGGTAGCGTGATTCATCTTCAGTTCTCTGTACTCATAACATCATTTCATTAATCAAAATTCTGAAAACTTCAAAGTTGTTTTTCTCTATAATGTTGTCATTATATGCATTATCCTCATTCTTCTCACTTTAATTTGGATCAGTTCATAGACATCTTCCCAGTTTCTTCTGTAATTGTCCATTTAACCATTTATTATGGAACAATAATATTGTATTACATTATCACAATTTGTTTAACCATTCCCAACTAGGTGGCTATTTCCTTAGTTTCTAACTTTTGGTTGCTATGATAAAAGCTACTGTGAAGAATCTTATGTTCTAATGGGAGAGGTAACCTATAAATCATGAGGTAACTACAGGATACAGAATATTTGAAAGTCCATCTGAGAGTGAGAAGCAGCAGCAGTTGAAGAGACTAGGAAAAGACTCAGGCAGAAGGTGGTCTCTGAGTTGGATCTTGAAGGAAGTCAAGAATCCTAAAAGGCAGAAGGAAGAAATCATAGAATTTCAGGCATGCAAGACAGCCAATGCAAAGGCATTTAGATAGGAATATTGTCATATTTGAAAGATTGCATGTAAGCCAATATAGCTTGGTAGAATGAATGGAAGGGAGTACAATGTAAGAGGATGTGTAAAGTTAAGAACAGGCCAAGTTTTAAAGAGCTTTCAATGACAAAAGCAACAACAACAGAAAAATGTTATATCTGGTAATAGGGAGCCAATAGAGCTCATTGATCAAGGAGTAACATCATCAGACCAACTCTTTTTTTTTTTTTACAATAAAAGTATTTTATTATTTTCCAGTTATGTGTAAATATAGTTTTCAACATTTGTTTTCATAAGATTTTTAGTTCCAAATTTTTTTCCTTTTCTCCCTTACCTCCCCCTTCCCCAAGACAGAAAGAAGTCTGATATAGGTTATCTATGTACAATCAAAAATTAAACAAATTTCTGCATTAGTCATGTTGTAAAAGAATAATCAGAACATAAGGGGAAAATCTCAAAAAAGAAACAAACAAACAAAAAGAAACAAAAAGAAAAGTAGAAACAGTATGGTTCAATCTGCACTCAGGATCCACAGTTCTTTTTCCTGGATGTAGAGAACATCTTCCATCATGAATTCTTTGGAATTGTCTTGGATCATTGTATTGCTGAGAAGAGCTAGGTCTATCACAGTTGATCTTCACACAATGTTTCTGTTACTGTGTACAATGTTCTCCTGGTTCTGCTCACTTCACCCAGCATCAGTCTACTTAAGTCTTTCCAGGTTTCTCTGAAATCTGCCTGCTTATCATTTCTTACAGCACAATAGTGTTCCATTACATTATTATACCACAATTTGTCCAGCCATTCACCAATTGATGGGCCTTCCCTCTATTTCCAAGTCTTTTCCACCACAAAGAGAGCTGCTATAAATATTTTTGTACATGATGCAGACCTATTCTTTAGAAAAAAATCAACGTGACAGATGAATAGAGAATTAGATGAGAACATGGAGGGACTTGGGGAAGGTAGACTGCTGTTGTTTTGAAAGCTATTTCAGTAGTTCAAGTTAGAGGTATTAAGGATCTGAACTACAGTTTTGGTTATATGAATGGAAAGAAGGAAATGACAAGATCTGGCAGAAGATTAGGTCAGTGGGGTAAGGTTAAAGATTAAAGAATGGGGGGAAGCTAGGTGGTACAGTGAATGAAGCATCAGCCCTGGTTTCAGGAGGATGTGGGTTCAAATTTGGTCTCAGATACTTGACACTTACTAGCTCTGTTACCCTGGACAAGTCACTTAACCCTCAATGCTCTGCTAAAAAAAAAAGGTAAGGATGATGGTGAGGTTGCAAACCTGAGTGATTGCAAGGAGGTTGAGGAGTGATCAGAATCATATAGTAGAAAAGCCAAAAGAAAGCAGTGTCACAAAAATCCAAAAAAGAAGAAGACAGTGTCAAAGGTTGCAGAGAGATCAAGAAGGATGAAGATTTAGAAAAGGTCATTTGATTGTCAAAAAAAGATAAAGGTATAAAACTAGCAAGATTTGGTAACAGGTAATAGAATTTGGATAAGATAGTTAACAGTTGAATATTGGACTTTGGAGATGGTTTAAAGAAGAATTCTATCTATTGAGCAGGCAGATTTCAGAGGAACCTGGAAGGACTTGCATGAACTGATGATGAGTGAGATGAGCAGAACTAGGAGAACATTGTACACAGTATCATCAACATTATGTGTTGATCAACTGTGATAGACTTGATTCTTCTCAGAAATACAACAGTACAAGATAGCTCCAAAGGACTCATGATGGAAAAGGCTTTCCAAATCCAGAAAAGAAAAGAACTGTGGGATATGGATGCAGATTGAACCATACTATTTCTTTTGGTTTTGGTGCTGTTGTTTTTCTTTTTTGAGGTTTTTTTCTTTTTTGCTCTGATTCTTCTATTATGACTCATGCAGAAACATGCTCAATGATATTGTACATATATAACCTATATCAGATTACTTGCTATTGTAATGATTGGAATGACGCCACCTACTGGAGACTTGCTGTGGAGAGCTCCACCATGAGGAAAATGCCTCAGAGGCATTGTGGCTTTTCCTTGGCGTCAGGAAATGACGCTTGCTCATGGGTGCTGTCTATCAAGTCTACCAGCCAATCAACTGGAGGAGCCTCCTATGGTCTGGGAGGAGACAGGAAGGAGGAAAGGGAGCCTGCGCAGAGAGCGCGGGCCCTTTTGGCTTCCGGACTTGATGGTGGTGGCGGCAGAGGACTTCACAGGAGATTTGAGGAAAGATAGGAATGCCAGACTGTTAGAATTCTGTTCTCAATCTTTTTCTTTCTATTTTCCAATAAACCCTTAAAAAACCTAAACTCGTTTTATCAGTGATTTTTAGTCAGTTTCCCCCAAACTGGGGGAACACATTAGAATCCACATTTAGAATCTTAAATTACACACTATCTTGGGGAAGGGGGGAAAGAGGGGAGGGAGGGGAAAATTTGAAACTAGAAATCTTATAAAAACAAATGTTGAAAACTATGTCTACATGTAACTGGAAAATAATAAAATACTTTTATAATGAAAAAAGAAAAAGAATTCTAAGAGAGGGAGAGAAGAAGTGTTATTGTAAAGAAAGCCTTACATAACTTGAAGATATAAATATACAAAGTTTGTTGTTGTTATGGCCTTGGGCTTACTAGGGGGTATGTCTATAATAATATGGGAAGAGTAAAAGATAAAAAAGCAATTATAGGAGTGCCAAGGACAGCTAAGAGGAATGGTGGAGAGAGTGAGGGTCCTAGAGTCAGGAAGTCCTGAATTCAAATCCAGCCTCTGACACTAGTTGTGTCTGTGGGCAAATCATTTTACCCTGTTTGTCTCAATTCCTCATCTGTAAAATGAGCTGGAGAAGGAAATGGCAAACCACTGCAGTATTTTTGGCAATAAAACACCAAATGGGGTCATGAAGAGTATGACTGAAATGACTAAGAACAACAAAAAGGAGTGCCCAAAGATTTGAATGTTGAACTTCACTCAGTGGTCAGCAAAAGTCATGGTTATTTTGAACTGGGTTGAAAGAATTAATACAAACCTCATCACCCTCTGGATGACATATAGCTGCTCTCTGGATTTAATTTCTTCCTCGGTAAAATACGGTAGACAAACTGATTCCTAAGCTTCCTTGCACATCTATAATTCTATGATTTTATTCAGCAACTACTATATGTTCTGTGCTATGTTAGATGTCATAAGAGTAATGACACAAAAATATATTCAGTGGATCAAATAATTTAGAGCTGTTATGAAAGCTTAGTGATCATCTAGTCCAATTCTTTATTTTATAGCTTAGGAAACTGAGGCCTGATCCTTGAAGCCCCTTGCATTAGAGATATGAACCCTATACACATAACCATATATGCATGAGTGTGTATATAGAATATTTTTATTATTTTCTGATATTTGTTTTCTTTTCCATAATAAACTTATCAATTCAATTTAATTCAAAAAGCATTTGCATACATAATGTACATGTACAAGATAGATATGGAGAAAGAGATGGAACTAGAGAGAGATACAAAGAAAGGGAGAAAGTCAGGGATAAGAGAAAACTCAGAGGAACTTTTGACATCGTCTGATATCTATTTTAACTCTATATTCTACAAATGAAGAATCTAAGGCCAGCAGAGATGAAGTGAGTTTCTCAAAGGTAGTAAGTGGCACAGGCAGGATTTGAACCCAGGTCTATTGATTTCAGATCAAGTTTTCCATTGTACCATGTTGCCTTACACAGACAAGGAAAATTAATTCCCAAGAAGTTTCCCGTACTGAGAGTTCATAAAGGGCTATACTCCAGTCTTGAAAGTGAAGCATTAGGGCAGCTAGGTGGCACAGTGAATAAAGCACTGGCCCTTTATTCAGGAGGACCTGAGTTCAAATCCAGCCTCAGACACTCGACAATTACTAGCTGTAAAACCTTGGGCAAGTCACTTAACAAACATTGCCCTGCAAAAAAGTGAAGCATTTTTTAAGGAAACAGAAATAAATGTTTTGACTTGCTAAAAGGCATGCTAATATTTTAAAGGGATATATATATATATATATATATACACACACACACACACACACACACACACACACACAGATATATATGTAACCATTCTTAAAAAGAAATAAAAGCAGAGGAAGTTGTTCAACATGATGTTTCTTCTTAATTTCCTTATTTCTATAGTAGGCATCACCCTCCTTCTAGTCACCCAGATCTGCAACTTCAGAGTCTTTGTCAACTCCTTGCCCTTCCTCTTCCCTCCCATGCAAATTAATTGACAAGTTTGTTTTTGTGATTGTTCTTTTCTACTCCATCAAATCTTTTACATCCACCCCACTCTCTCCACTCACAGAGCTACTCCTATGGTTTGGGCCCTAGTCACTTTTTTGATTGAATATTTTATTTCCCCCTTATTATGTGAAAAAATAATTTTAACATTCTTTTTCCCCTAACATTTTTTTGAGTTATACCTCTGTGATGTTTAAAATCTAAATTGTGGTCGCCTTAAATTAGAAGCTTCAGCACCAGTCTTTGGGCATTAAACATTTAAAGCATAGAGATATTCACAAGGAGTTCAGAAAGTTAAGAAAAAGTCTATCTAGCCTAGAGTTCCAGCCTGGTTGGGTTCTTCCTCAAGTCCTCTTCCACAAGCCTGCTTTAATCAGGAACTCTCCAGCAATCTGATTGTGGAAGCATTTTATAGGTCTGGAACAGAGGCAGTCCTTACACACTGCTTCAAGCTGATTGGTTGGTGTCATCCAAATCCATTGGTTTTGAAGGTGTTCTCAAATTGAGTTCACAGTCTAGCTCCTGAGAACAATACCTTCTTAAGGGATAGCCAGGTGTGATTACAATCCAGTTAACTTGAAGTAGGCCGTCAATCACTCTCACTTGATTCAATCAGTCTAGATTAATCTCCAGGTGGGTCTTTGAGTATCTGCTAAATCCCATTATTTCATCACACCTCTCTTCCCTTCCCATGTCCCATTGAGAAGACAAGCAATTTGGCATAGGTTATACATGTGTAGTCATTCAAAACACTATGTGGAATCATTTAATAGTAACCTCAGCATGGACTAGTGAATAAAAAAAAATCCAGCCTTCAGTTTAGGAAGACCTGGGATCAAGGCCTAACTCTGTGACTCTGACAATTCATTTATTCTCTCAGTTCTCTAGACCAGGGTTTCTTAAACTTTCCATTTGCAACCCCTTTTCACCCAAGAAAATTTTATGTGACTCTGGGCATATAAAATAGGTACACATAAACTTTTAACGTTGCCAGATTTTTCATGGCCCCCACATTCATCAGATACATGATCCCATGTGGGGTTGCAATCCACAGTTTAAGAAGCTACTAGGCTCTAGACAACACTGAGACTACAAATTGCAGTGTATATGATGATTTTAAAAGAAGTTTTCTCACTAGGAGTTACTGCACCAACAAAATCACATATCTAGTAATAATCTCTCCTTTATGTTTCTGACTCTGTCTCCATCCCTGTTTCTCTGTTTCTCTTTTTTTCTGCCTGTCTCTGTCTCTCTTTTGTCGATCTGTTCTCTTTATGTATTTATCTCACTCTGTGTTGTGTCGCTTTCTCTCTGTTTCTATGTCATGCTATGTGTGCATGCGTGTATCTGTATTTTTGTGTACTGCTTCTGTTTGTCTATGTCTGTGTTTATCTTCACTGTTGGTGTCTCTCTGTGAACAAAAATAATATGAGTTAAATGTTGTAGGAGTACATAGATGAGGCTATCTAAACTTGTGGTCACTGTGGAATTTTGTTGATTGGATATTGTTTGAATATGTGGGCCATCTGTTGTGGATTGGTTTTCTTTATTTTTTCATTGTAGAGATTATTCTTACAATTATATTGAACAGAAGTTTACCTATACTGGAAACTAAAGATTAACAAATGTCCTGAAATTAGGTGGGGCCACTCAGAGACAACTCCTTAGAATTAATGAATATTGAGAGCTGTAGGAAGAGTGGAAGTGCATGGACTGACTGAGAGGAAGGATTGTCCTGATCTTGGATAAATATGTGCTCTGGGGAAACTTGTAATGGTACCTTTTAAAGGGTTCTTGTTATGGTACAATAACAACTAAAAGAAAATGCACAGTTATGGAGAGGATAAAAAAGTTGATTTGGGAGCTCTGAACCTGTCTCTCTGAATAAAGAAAAGCAGAATTTCCCTCTCCAAGTGACTCACCTTTTCCAAATGGGAGGTTTTCCTGACAGCTATGACAGGCTCTCAGTCACTGCAGCAGCATCTCAGCTATACCAGGTTTCATTCAATGAGCAATGAGATGACCTGATACCTAAGACAGAGAGGGAGCCACAGAAGGAAGGTAAATGATTACATACCAGGCATTTATCTGTGAGGTTGTCCCCCCAGCAAAACCAATTACTGGCCTTTTCCTCTGGGACGTGCATTGAGTATTAACTTCTTTGTGGATAGAATAGGGAGGGGTCAAGATATATTGCAATGATATTCATGAGTCTGTCCAGATACCCAAAGAAAGGTCTTTACTATTTCGGAGCTTTAGCAAGTTGAGAGGGTTCAAAGGACATTATAAAATAATTATAAGGTATGATGTAAGAAAAAAATCCACAATAGGGGCTTATTCAGGTGGTTTTAACTCGGGTAAAGATTGGAACTGGAAGGAGAATTGATCAAACTGATAAATGCCTGGAAAAGAATGACAAATGCAATGCTCCTTCAGAGTGAGATACAGGGGAGTATTTCTCAGGGCAACATTGAAGTTATAGAACAATGGGTCTCATCATAGAATAATAGAGTTTCAGAGTTGGGAAGAACAAGAGAAACCTATCTATACAGGAATCCCCACTACAGCATAACTAATAAGTCTGTATATTACTCCTTCTTTGAAGAAATTAAATGACTGGGGACCCAGTGCATTCTGTAAAGGTTTTTGTTTTTTGTTTTTTGTTTTTCCCATTGAGCCTTAACCTGTCTCTCTATAACTGTCACCTATTCATTGCTTCAAGCTCTGATTCCTGAGGCCAAACAAACCAAGTCTTATCTATCTTATAGGAGGTAGCTCTTCAATCACTTGATGATAGCTTTAGTATCCCCATTCAAAGGCACTCTCATCTAGGATAAATTTCTGTAATTCTTTGGCAACATCCTCAAATTGTGTAACTTCCAGTCTTCTCATAATTGTGGGTGCCCCCTTCTGGACACAATCCAATTTATCCATATTTTTACTGAAATATGATATCTATAATGAAATGACATTGTGGTCTGACCAGCAGAGTGGTTACTATGATCAGGCTAGACAATATGTGTCTCTTAATGCAGTCTAAAATATTGCATTTTGGGGAGATTTCTATATCTCACTGTTGTCACAGCTTGAAGGCCACATCTTTTTCTTTGTTTTGTTTTTGTTTTTTGTAAGGTTATTGGGGTTAAGTGACTTGAATGGGGTCATGCAACTAGTAAATGTCAAGTGTCTGAGGCCAGATTTGAACTCAGGTACTCCTGACTCCAGGGCCGGTGCTCTATCCACTGTGCCACCTAGCTGCCGAAGGCCACATCTTTTAAGAATATATTCATATTTCTTGTTTTATAGTACCTTTATTTCTAAGTATATCACTTCTCTCTCCCCTCCTGATAGTCTTCTCTTATTTAATAATAAGGATCTGCTGCTAGGCTTAGGAAATAAAAGCATGTAGGGACCCAAGATCCAGGCTCAATTCATTTTAGGCACCCTATATTGGCAGATATCATGTTACTGAGGGTGGAGAAGAGCAACACCCCTCTGACACCCCTTTAGTCAGGCAGTACTACTTGCTACTTAGAAAAGTCAAAGAAAGAGGAAATACTGTGAAGTTGCCTCTCATGTTTAATTGATGTAATACCTTGGCTCTGTCAGAGTGGAGAATGGACCAAGTACCACCTAGGGTTTGGTGTGTTATAACAAAGCACAAGATAGGGTTGAGCTACACATTCATCAAAAATGACCAAGCCACAGACTCAGCCCTCTATGGGGTATGCTCTAAACAGACCCCCATTGTACTTGTAAGAAAGAATAAAAAAGAAAGGTGGAAAAAGTTCAGTGAAACTATTCAACACTTCAAGTCTGATAATATATGCACTATTTCTCAATTGTAATACTGAGCCAAGATGGTGGGATAGAAGAAGCAAAGTAATTGAACTCTCCCAACATTCTGCTTCAAACAACTTTGAAATAAGGACTCATTAACTTCTAGAGTGGCAGAGCCAATAAAAGGTTCAAGACATTTTTCCACCCCAAGGATACTTAGGAGGTTGGGAAGAGAGGTCTGTGATACCGGGGTGGGTACAAGCCCAAAGCACAAGCAATAGGATTTGGAGATGGTGGTGAGAGTGGCAGTAGCAGCTTTAGGAACTGTCAGCCCAGAGATGTTAAGGGGTTCAGACAAATAATTAGAAAGTGACCACAGAGGACCCTTTTGTAGGACTTGCCACTGTTCCTCAATCTATTGCCTGTATCCAGTTCAGGGTCATAGTTCCTGGGGGTGGAGAGAAGCACTTCTGATCAGGGAACAAGAGACCTGGTCACAGTCCTCGGAATGAGAGAAGTGCTAGTCTTTGCAGTTGTAGGCACTTTTCCTGGGTCATGACCAGAGCACAGACCCGGAGAGCAGTAACTACACCTCTCCCCTGAATCATACCATTTTAAAAGTACCAAAAGTTTGCAGACCCCTAGAACTAGCTCTGAAAAGAGTAGTACAAAGAATTATCAGTCTTGGGACACCGATTTCCTATGCCCATGGCTAGCAGAGCTTGACTTTAATGTAAAGTTCAAGATGAAGAAATAGGCTGGAAAAATCAACTAATGATGACAAAAAAAGAATTTGACCATAAAAATCTACTACAGAAGCAGAGAAGAACAAGAAAAAAAATCAGAAGAAGAAAACATGAAAATAGTTATATGCAAAACTTCAAGGAAAACTGCATTAGTTCAACAAAGAATTCCTGGAAGAGGTAAAGAAGGATATAAATATGGTAAAGAAAAATGGGTAAAGAAATGAGAGTGGTGCAAGAAAATTATCAAAAGACAATTAACAGTTTGGCAAAAGAGGCACAAAAATACTGAAGAAAATAATGCCTTGAAAACCACAATTGGCCAAAAATTCACTGAATTAAGTAATTCCTTAAAAATTTGAAGTATAAAAGTGGAAGTTAATGACTCCATGAGACATTAAGAAACAATACATCAATATCCAAAGAATGAAAAATAGAATAAAATTCAAACTATCTCATTAAAAAAACTGATCTGGAAAATAGATTGAGGGCAGATAATGTAAGAATTATTTGACTACTTGAAAGTCATTATAAAAAAAGAGCATAGACATCATAATTCAAGAAATTATCAAGGAAAACTGCCCTGATAGCTTAGATCTAGAAGGCAAAATAGAAATTAAAAGGATCCACTGATAATCTCCTGAAAGAGATCTCAAAATGAGAATGTTCAGGAATATTATAGCCAAATCCCAGAGCTCCTGAGTCAAGGAAAAATATATTGAAAGAGGTCAGAAATAAATCATTCAAATATTATGGAACCGTATTCAAGATCACACAAGATTTAGCGGCTTCCATATTAAAGGAGCATATGGCTTGGATATTCTAGAAGAGAAAGACATGGCATTACAACCAGAAGTAACCTACCCAGCAAAACAGAGAAAAATCCTTCAGAGGAGAAAATGGATATTTAATGAAATAAAGAACTTTTGAGCATAACTGATGAAAAGAACAGTTAAATAGAAAATGTGACATTCAAATGCAATATTAAATAGCAGCATAAAAAGGTAATTATTCAAGAGAAATCATAATGATTTAATAAGGTTAAACTGTTTACATTCCTATATGGAAAGATAATACATGTAACTCCTAAGAACTTTATCATTATTAGGACTTTAGAAGGAGTTTACATATATAAAGGGCATAAGTGTAAGTCAGCTATATTGGGAAGATCTCAAAAAAATGAAGGGGTGAGAAAGAGGGGGTGCCTTGGGAAAAGAGGGGAGAAGAAGAATGTTGAAAATTATACCACAAAAAAGTGGTGCACAAGAAAGAGCTTTTACAGTCAAGGGGGAAATGGGGTTGGGGTGGTCAACACTTGAACCTCACTCTCAACAGAATTGGTTCAAGGATAGAAGAATATATATTCACATTCCGTTGGGTATAAAAAGCTATTTTATTCTTCAGGGAAATGGGAGGGGAAGGGTTTAAGAAAAATGGGAGAGGTGATAAAAGGAGGGGCAGATTAACGAGGCAGTGGTTCAATGCAAAATGGGCTCAAGGGGAGTGAGTGAGTGAGCAAGAGAAAGCAAGAAAGAGAGTGAGAGAGAGAAAAAACAAAAAAAATATGATGGATAGGAGAACAACAGTAATCATAATTGTAAATGTGAACTGACCTATAAAATGAAAGCACATAGCAAAATGGATTACATACCAGAATCTAACAATATTTTGTTCACAAGAATACACTTAAAACAGTAACACACAGAGTTAAAATAAAGGGTTGGAGCAGAATCTATTATATTTCAACTGAAGGGTTTTTTATTGTTGTTGTTGTTTGTTTGTTTTTTTTTTATTTAAGGCATTGTTACCAACCATTTTGGAGAGCAATTTGGAACTATGCCCAAAGGGCTATAGAACTGTGCATATACTCTTTGATCCAGCAATCCCACTGCTAGGTTTATATCCCAAAGATATCCCCTCCAAAAGAGAAAAAGACCTATTTATAAAAAAAACATATGTATAGCAACTTTTTTGTGGTGGCTAAGAAATGGAAATCACAGGAATGCCCATCACTTGGGGAATAGCTAAACAAGCTGTGGTATATGATGGTGATATAATATTATTGTGCTATAAAAAATGACAAGCAGGACAATTTCAGAAAGTCCTGGAAACATTTGTATAACCTGATATATAGTAAAATGAGTGGAACCAAGATAAAATTGTACACAGATACAGCAATATTGTATGATGAAAAACTCTGAATGACAACTATTCTTAGCAATACAATGATCCAAGACAATCCCAAAGGACTAATGATGAAGCATGCTATCCACCTCCGAAGAATGAACTAAAATTAATTGAACACAGACTGAAGCATGTTTTTTTTCATTTTTTCTTTAAATCAAATTTTCTTATACAAAATTACTAATATGATAATGTTTTACATAATTGCACATGTCTAACCCACATCTGATTCTTACTCTCTCAGGGAATGGGGAGAGGAGGGAGGAAAGAAGGGATAAAATTTGGAACTCAAAACTATAAATAAAAATGTTTATTATTTTTAAAAAGGCATTATTAGAAATATTGATCTCAGACAAAGCAAAAGTATATCTTATTGAAAGAGATGATCAGGGAAATGACATTTTGCTAAAAAGTATCATAGACAATGAAGTAATATCAATATTTATATGACAAATTTCTTAGATAAGTGTCTCACTCAAAAATATAGGGAGTTGGGGGCAGCTAGGTGGCGCAGTGGATAAAGCACCGGCCCTGGATTCAGGAGTACCTGAGTTCAAATCCGGCCTCGGACACTTGACACTTACTAGCTGTGTGACCCTGGGCAAGTCACTTAACCCCCATTGCCCCACAAAAAAAAATATAGGGAGTTGAGTTAAATTTATAAAAATAAGACCTATTCCCCAAATTGATAAATGATCAAAGGATATGAACAGGCAGTTTTCAGAAGAAGAAATCAAAGCTATCTTAGTCATATGAAAAAATATTCCAAATCATTATTGATTCAATAAATGAAAATTATTAGCAATTCTGAGGTACTTTATATCTATCAGAAGTGACAAGTTCTGGAGGGGATGTGGGAAATAGATACACTAATGAGCTATTTATGGAATTTTGTGCCATTACAACCATTCTGGGGAACAATTTAGAGCTATGACCAAAGGGCTATAAAATTTTGTATACTCTTTAACCCAGAAATACCACTACTAGATCTACATCCCAAAGAAATGAAATTTTAAAAAAGGATTTATATGTGCAAAAATATTTATAGTAACTCTTTTTTTGGTGGCAGAGAATTGGAAATTGAGGGGATATCCATCAACTGGGGAATAGCTGAACAATTTGTGGTATATGATTGTGATGAAATGTTATTGTGCTTTAAGCAATAAAAAGCAGGAACATTTTGGAAAGACCTAGGAAAACCTATTTGAACTGATACAAAGTGAAGTGAGCAGAACCAGATCATGGTACCCAGTAAGATCAATAATGTAATCATGACAAACTATGAAAAACAGCTACTATGACTAATACATTGATCTAATACAATTCCAATGGGCTCATGATGAGAAATGCTATCTACCTTTTGAGAGAGAACAGATGAACTCTGAGTATGAATTGAAATATAATGATCTTTTTAAAAATTCTTTTGCTTTTGTGGCAACATGGCTAATATGGAAATGATTTACATGATTTCCATGTCAAGCTGATATCATATTACTTGCCTTGTCAGAAGGTTTGGGAGACACTTAAGGGAGGAAGAGAATTTGGAACTCAAATTTAAGAAAAAAAGAATGTTAAAAATAAATGATAAAATCAAAAAGGGAAAAAAACAACAAGAAAGGGAAGTTTATTTTTCATCTCCTCTAAGTACCAGCTCTTTTCATAGCAACTACATTCCAGCGGTGCCTGCTTCATCCTGCATCTGTGTGCTTGATTTTGTTCTTTAACTAATGTGAAGGACTTTAATGTTTATAGAGGATCTAAAAACATTGTGATTCTTAGCATTTTCTATTTCATTTTATTGCACTATGACACACCCTTTTTATCTCAATTCATCACCAAATACACAATATACATATGTTTGCATACATACCTGCATATATGTATGCATATGTGCATGTGCATATGCATATGCGTATGTATATATGAACACACACACACACACACACCAGTTGCCAAATTTATACATCCACAGTATCTCTCTCAGGGTCCCTCCTCTACACTTATATAAACTCTCCTCTAGATCAGATCCTTATTTTCTCTCCATTAGACAATTGTGACAGGTTCCTTTGGTCTTCCTGACTCATCTCTTCTTACTCCCATAAATTCTCACAACTGTTGAAGTAATTATTGAATGCACAAGCCTGATTGTGTAACCTTGCATACCACCCAACAAACAAAAAACCCCCTCCAGTGGCTTCTATAATCAAATATCAATTTTCTGACTTTGACATTTAAATCTCTTCACAACCTGGCTGTTTCTTACCTTCTCAGTCTTATTTTTTGAACCTTTATTCATTCTTAGAGCCAGCAAAACCAGCCTTCTTTCTGTTCTACACACACACACACACACACACACACACACACACACACACACTGTTCAATGTCTATTCCCTGTGCCTAGAATGTAATCCTTTCTATCTTTTAGAATCTCTGGTTTCCCTCAAAACTCAATTCAAAGGTTGCCTTCTGCATGGAGCCTTTTCTGATTATGGAGCTATTGTTGTTGGTTGCCATTCTTTCTCAAGGAAGACCAATGACATAAGGAGCATAATATCTTGACTTTGAAGTAAATTGGATTTAAGTGAGGCAGGGCTGTGCCAAGTCATCAGCCTCAGTGTCTTCTCCAAGTTCACATGAGTACAGTGGCAAGACATAGGTCAGGATGACTAGAGATGATGCCAGCTACAATAGAAAACCTTGGCCTTTTTAAGCTAAGGTCTTTCCCAGGTCTTAGTTTTAGTGCCTTTCCTCCAAAAAGTGATTTGTGTTATATATGCCATTAGAAGATAAGCTCTTAAGAGTTGGAAATCAAAGGAATGCCCATCAATTGGGGAATGGCTAAACAAACTGTGGCATATGGTGGTGATGGAATATTATTGTACTATAAGAAATGACGAGCAGGATGAGTTCAGAAAGTCCTGGAAAGACTTGTATGAACTTATGTACAGTGAAGTGAGCAGATCCAAGAGAACGCTGTACACAGACAGCAATATTGTTTGATAAAGAACTGTGAATGAATTGACTATTCTCAACAATACAATGATCCAAGACAATCTGAAAGGACGATTGATGAAACATACTATCCACCTCCAGAGAAAGAACTGATATTGATGGGATAGACAGAAGCATGCTGTTTTTCACTTTCTTTCATTTTTTCCCTTTTAATCAAATTTTCTTGTACAAAGTGACAAATATGGTAATGTCTTTATGTAACTAAACTCTTGATTCACTCTCCTGGAATAAAGCACACTACGTTTTCCTCTAAGAGTTTTAGACTACCCAGGTCAGGTTGAGAGTATCTTTCTTTAATGTTATCAGCTTGAGCCCCCATGCCCCTTTCCCCTATACTGTTAGCGGCTAGTGATTTGTGCCCCAGTTCCATTTGACCAAATAAGATCAATTAGCTTTTACAAAAGGATATTTATTTCAAAGGTATAGCAGTAATAGAAGTAAAAACTATCTTTCCCTCACAATATCCCCCACAAATATCTATGGTGGCTTACTTATACTATACCACCTCAGTCCTTGGAGATAGTGGACTCTGATTTAAAGCAGTTTGGTCATAGCACTAATCCCATTAAGTTCACTTCTAAATGTTGAATAACTTCCTGATGAGTCCTTATCTCAGATACTCATAGGCTGGGTTGATCAGGTTATTTCTCAGGGTCTTCCTGCTGGACTGTAAGATCTGGAATGACTCTGGCTCTGAAACCTCTTATGGCTTATTATTCTGATCTTTTGAAGCTCACAAATTCATAGCTGTTCTTTACCTTCTTTACCTAAAAGTAGAAAGAATATGCCCAGGAGAGACAGAGCAACAGCATAGTCAAGCACCCATGTCTTCACATTGGCTCCAAATGAGAGAGGACACAAGACTCCTCTCCTACCCAGAGGTACATAGCAGGCCCATGACATTTTCTTTCAATGCCAGCCAAGCAGGAAAGAACCAGACATCACTTCAGTTGATTTGTGCCTTTTGAATGCACCCCAGGACTGGCTATAAAGCCAGTCAAAATGCTTTTCACCATATGGTTTGAAAACCAGAAACAGTTACAGAATGTCTGCACATACTCCAAAGTTCACATGAGAATTACATCAGCAGAACACTCTGCACACACTCATAAAAACTGGGCTCCCTGGTCAATCCTTCCATGTCCCATATTACATTTGTATCTCCAACACCTAGCATGGTACCTGGCACATAGTAAATGCTTAAGAAAAGCTTGTTTCTTAGTTTGATTGATTGATGAGTCTCTCCATATGTAGCTAAGCTAATCCTTGGAAAGCAGACTGGCTCTGTTGCCAAGATTGTAGTTGAAGTCCTTCCAGCATGGTAGAACCTTCAAGAGCTTGCACTTGGCTAGTACAGAATCTAAGAACCCAGAAGCACGTCCACCCCATTAGATGACATCTGACTACAAAATTTTCATAAACCTTACTGTAAGAAGGAATTAATGCAATGTCCTATTTTAGTTTGGGGGGGCTAGGGAAAACTTTTAATTTGGGAGTTTATAAAATGGTTCCTTAAAGTTTCTTCTTGAACAATGAGTCTTTCATTCATATATCAAAAACCACTCAAGATTCCTTAAAAAAATAACACAGAAATAGTCTAAAATGAAACTTTTATCATTAATCTTGGTCAAGACGCAAAAATGGAAGTTATATATTCACCAGACGTATTCAATGTTTTCGTGCAGGATGTCCAGAACACACTCCAAACTGAAGAGTAATTCTCTGTAGATGGTGATATTCTCCAAATCATCCACTGTATAGATGACATTGTGCTGTTTGCAACAAGCCCCAGAACACTGCAGAGATTCCTGAACGACATCCATATCATTCAAGAATTTAACCTAGCTATACAAGAAAAAATAAAGTAGATGAAGGGCACCTATTGTCCAGACTATGACATGAAGTTAGAGGAACAGCCTTTAGAGCTCATCAATCAGCACAAATATCTATATTCCCTTGTACTCAATTGACATATACATGATATAGATGCTTTTATGTATAATGGGCAGTGAGTTGGGCCAAGATTTAATTAAGTGAAAGAAATGATGATGGGTTGTTATTAGTAAATTACAAAGCTACTTCAACTACTACAAACTTCTCCTTGCAACAAAGGTCTATTTTACATAACAATACCAGTGTTTTATGGCTGTGGGTTGTGAAACACTTTACTTAAAGAATTAAAAACTAATAACATTCAGATGGTAAAGGTGAGGAGCATAGTGGGTATGATCAGGTTGCAACAAATTACAGAAAGTAATTATGAATGAAAACATGAGTAAAGGGTGTGTGATCAAGAAAGAATATGAACTGGTTGAGTAGCAATAGCAAGGGGCAGTTGATGGTCTGTCTATGTGTTGCACTAATAGTCTCATGATGGCAGAAGTAAGTTCCTCAGCATGCTGGGTAGACGTCTTGTGGTTAACTTGTCAGAGGATATGGATAGGCATGGATAGGTTGGCAACTGTATTATGGGAGTCATTTATTATTCAGGCCCATAGATCCATTTAAATATTGGATATAGGATTTATCCTTATTAAATGTAATTTTAATAGATTGAGCCTATCCATAGACTATTGAAATATTTCTGGAGCCATTGTTTTAGCCATATGATCTTGTTAATGGCTGACTATAATGCAAATTGAATTAGTAAAAGGGAATCAGAACAACATCCTCTATCCTTTATTGTCAAAGGTTCCCTTACTAAGGTAATGAAGTTGAGGCCTCTTCCTTCTCCCAGAGAGGAACTTATGGAAATGGACAATAGGATTCAGAAGATCTAGACTCTAGTTCTCTGTGTCAAGTGATAGCTGAATGACTCTGCACAAGATAAGTCCTTGAACTTCTCTGAGTCTCCATTACATCTAAAACTGGAGTAACAAACCTTATTCTGTTTACCTTTGAGGGTTGTTAGGAGGATCAAATGTGACAACACAAGGGGAAATGCTTTGTAAAACTTCAACAATCCATATAAAACAGAGCATTTGTATTTATCATTCTTGAACACATTACAATGAGTTACTTTTATGTATAACCATCTTCTTCCCTCCAGAATATACATGACACAGAAGGAATTCCCATGGTACCCTTAAGCCTAATATTATGAGGTTTCTAGGTTTCGGTTTTCCAAAATGTTTTACATTCTCTGACTTTTTACATTCTTGTAGGAACCTTAGGTTCAGCTCATGTTTAAGGTCTCTAAAAATGGGAAAATAGAAAAGGTACTTAATACATAATGGAAATCAGTTATAGAACAGCTTTTTATTTCCTCCATTCAAAAGACACAGTGGTATATATTGCCAGAAAATCTTAAACAGTAATAACTTATATCTATAATTATGCCCTCCTAGGAAGTTGTTTCTTAAAGCAACAAGACATGAAGCAGGGTTTTTGTTATCATTTTTTCACTGCTACATTGCTATTCCTCACCCAAGGTACTGTCTCGTAATTTTATGCATTTCCACTGACTGTCTCCCATGTCTAGAATTCTCTCCCTTGTCATCTTAATCTGTTATCTTTTCTTATTTCCTTTAAGTCCCAGGTAAAATTCCATCTTCTACTAGTATCTTCCTTCCATTGATTATTTCTAATTTATCTTATTTATATATAATTGTTTGTATGTTGTCTTCCCCATTAGACTGTGAACTTCTTGAAAGCAGGGACTGTATTTTGCCTTTCTTTATATCTCTAGGACTTAGCATAGAACCTAGAACATAGACATAATAAATGTGTGTTGACTGACAGATTTTATATTTCAACTAGGATTTGTACTATTCAAACCTCTTCAGGGCTAACAGCAAGTTATAGAAATATTGTGACAATTAGACATATATAAATTCCTTAGTTTCAATACCTTTCAACCATATGCTGCAATACTACCTGCAACTGCCTTGTAAGGCAAGAGTTAAACAATTCTAACATTTATGCATCAGATTCTTCATTTTTCCCTTTGTGATAGGTATGGAGGAGTGACTTGGCATAAAGAGGGGAATCTTGACATGGGCACTAAGAAAGAATGGATCTTTGTCACCAATGGATATAACTGTGTGTTCGTATCTGATTAGGAATATGCGTGTACATAGGGGTGTGTATATACTCACCTATGTACTCACATGTATGTGTGGATAAATGCATATTTACACATGTGTACATATACCTAGTGCCTTGTCAGATTCCAGGTAGCAGGTGTGGCCCCTTCTCCTTTCTACAGCAAGTATATTGGAAAGCCTTCATTTCTCTCCTTTACTTCTGAGAGGAGGCATTCTCCTCCAAACTTAAAGGATGGAATTGAGCTTAACATGTTTTATTTTTTAAACAAGATAACATTGGAAGAATATCGATTCTTAATTTCTCATGTAAATATGGCAATTAAAGTATGCTCCTTTATCTTACAGGATAACCTGTGAAGGTTCCCCACCTCAGGTGCTTGCTTACACTAATTTCAAGTTGGCTTAGTTACCATTGGCTAGGGGAGAAATGCTCCCCTCCAGTCAAATGAGAGGATTCAGCTGCGTGGGCTCCCATATTATCATTGCTGGGCACGCCAGAGCATGATGTAGGCATTAGGGAACACAGCAGACACAGCAGGCATGGAGAGCTTGCCAGAAAGACGGCAGTAGGGCCTGGGGCTGTAGGCAAATTGGTTTAAATTCAAGCCATTTCATTACTGAGTTCAGCACTGTTTCTCCTCGAGGTCGGCAGGTTGCTATGGCTGCTGTGCCCATTAGCTGAGGGAAGCAAGTAGAGGGAAAAATAATCTTCATTATAGCATCCAACTATAGAGAAAGAGAGAGAATGAATCGCAGGCCTTGTGGGGAACATTTGACTGTTGAATGAATAGTAACAGTAGATAATCAGGGACCTTAGGTTGTGTTGCTGAGGGATAAACAAGGATAACATAGAGTGGCCGACAAAAGGACTACAGCCAGCTTGTGAGTGGAAGGATGATGAAGGTTGAAAAAATATAAAAAATTATTTGTAATCACACATCACACTTAGCAAACTTGGAGCCAATGGTGGGGAGACCAGGCCCATTCAAATGGTTGTTAGGTAAGGACAAAATATACTGATATGGAACTTATTGTAACTCCTTGATATATGCAAGAGCTACACTGCTGGGAACCAGGCAATACTGTTAAGTAGGTGACTGATCACTTGTCATTTATTATTTGATTACTTTGTGTCAGGCATTGTACTCAGTGCTAGGATTGCAAAGATAGAAATGAAACAGTTCTTTTGTAGTTCATCACAGGAGTACACAGACACACACATACACACACACATGGTAATTTGTGGTATTAGGAAAAAAGCAGGTGGCATTTAAACTGAGCATTAAAGGAAACTTAGGTATGGAGGTGAAGAGGAAGTGTATTCCCGGCATGTGAGATAGCCATTGGAAAGGCATGGAAAGTAGAGAAAGAGGATTGTATATGAGATATAGCAAGAAGGCATGTTTAGTTGCAAACAGGTAGAAGGCATGAAGAGTAACATATAATTGATTTGGAAAGGTAGGTTGGAGTCAGATAACAAAGTCTTTAGATGCCAAATGGAAAAGTTTATATTTGGTCCTAGAGTGGGGAGTGATGTGGTCAGAGCCATTTTAAGAAAATTATTTTTCTAGCTATGTAGAGGATGGATTGGAGAGGAGAGAGACTAGAGGCAGGAAGACCAATTAAGAGACTATTGAAGGACCAAAATATGTCTAAAACTTAAGTGTGGCAGTTTTCTGGGGTGGAGCCACAATGGTGGAGGAAAGGCAGTAACCTCTTGGAACTCATAACATGTTCATTCCAAAAAAACTCCAAATAATGCTATAGGACAATTCTTGGAGCAGCAGAACATACATAAGAATGGCTGAGATGATTTCCCAGCCAAAGACTGATTAGAAGGATGGCAGGATGGGGCAGTTGTGCCAGGGCAGGAGTGGAGCCCAACCTAGTGGTCACACTGACAAAGATCCAGTCCCAGGCAGTCCAAGCCAGAGGAAGAAACCCCTGGAGCATATGAATCAGCTGCAGGGCCAGTGTCATCTGGAACTAAGCTCACTGTCTGATAAGAGGACTGAGCAGTTAGCCAGGTGGAGATTATAGGGGTCTCTGCTGGCACTGAGGTGAAAATTGGGTGTTTCAGCCCTATTGGGAACCAGGAAGTAGGCTTGAGTAACAGTGGCCCAGGTGGGGGAGGAGCACAGGCTCATTGGAGCTAACAACCATAGCACACAAAGTTTTGCTGTCTGGTTAATTAGCAAGAATGCCCTTCAGTTTGGGAATGACTGAACAAGCTGTGTTATGTGATTGTGGTGGAATATTATTGTGCTATGGGAAATGGTGAGCAGGATGATTTCAGAAAAACTTGGAAAGACTCATGAACTGATGTATGGTGATGTGAGCAGAACGAGGGGAACATTGTGCACAGGGACAGCATTATTATTCTATGAGAAATTGGGAATTACTTAACTACTCTCCACAATACAATGATCCAGGACAATCCCACAGTTCTAATGATGAAGTATATTATCCACCTCCAGAGAAAGAACTGATGTTGATTGAGCACAGACTGAATCATGCTGTTTTACATTTTTTTCATGAATTTTTTTTTTTATAAAATGACTAATAGGGTAATGTTTTATATAATTGCACATGTATAACCTATATCTGGTTGTTTGCCACCTCAAGGAGGGGGGAGGGTAGAGAGGGAGAGAATGAGAGAGGGATAGAATTTGGAACTCAAAACTTTAAATAAATTAATAAATAAATAAATTTTTTAAAAGAGAGACTATTGCAGTAGTCTAATGATGTGAAGTGCTCTCCCCTTTCCCATTTCAACACCTTCTGCTTGTTCTTGGCCTGCCTAGTACTGAAAGTAGTTTAAGTTAATATTTTCTGGGGCATTTGAGTTAAGTAGAAGATTTTGGAAAACTGGAAAGACTCAAAGGAATTAATTTCTAATGAAGGAATTTCAGGCATAATATTTTTGGCCAAAGGAACATTCCCAGAATCTTTCAAGACAGCAGTTTATTCTGCTTAATAATGTCAAGGCTACAGTACACTTAAGGTTAAGCTTGCAAGTCTCTAAGTTGAGAAAAGGGTGTAGAAACAAGGACAGTAGAAACATGAGTAGATATGTGAACTCTATTTTCCCCTGGGAACTGCCTCTCTGTCCCTGTCCCTGTCCCTGTCTCTGTGTGTCTCTGTCTCCTCTCTTTGTCTCTCTCTGTCTCCTCTCTCTGCCTCTATCTCTGACTCTGTTTCTCTGTTTTTATCACACTGTGTCTCTCTCCCTCTGTGTCTCTCTCTCCCGCTCCCTCTGTGTGTGTGTCCCTCTTTCTCCCTCTGTGTCTCTCTCTTTCAGAACAAATTTGTAGGAAGTCCTAAAAAGGCAAATGAATGTGTTTCTCTACAATTGGGAAGTAAGTTACTCTAATAGGAGACCACAAGATTCTCACATCAGTTTTGAATCTTCTTGTGAAGGAAATAATTCTGGAATTTGGAAGGAGGACACTTTCTATTCTTGGGAAAAAATGGACAAATATAGCTAAAAAACACAAGAATTTGATTTAAGAAACTTGGGTTTTATTCTTTGTCATTCAATTTACGTGTGTGACTTTGGACATCACATTTTGCCTCTTTGACCTTAGTTTTCTCACCTGTAAAATAAGGAAGGTATGTTAGATGAATAATGTCTTCCTGTCATCTCTACATCTATGATTCTATGGTCTTTTGTCTAGTATGAGGAAAATTCAGTGTTTGAGTGACTTGCCTCTAGTCCTATGATAAACACATACTTGAACCTAGCTACGAGGTCAGATGATTTGCTTCTCTTGAGCAAACATTGACTCTGCTCAAAAGAGGGAAGTCTAGTGGAAAGAGCACTAGATGTCAGAGTCAGACAATTTGAGTTTAAATTCTGGCTTTGAAACTAATTGACCATGTGATCTTGAGAAAGTAATTTTACTTCTCTGAACCTTGGTTTCCCCATTTTAAGAATGAGGTGATTGTAATGGTTGATTGTTGATGTCCCTTCCAGCTCTTGATATTATGAGTCTATACTAAGGAAGTATGGGTGACATCAGGGCCATATATTTGACAAAGTATATTGGGTTATTGCGTTGAAAGTATTATAAAATACAGATAAAACTGCACACTAAAATAATTTAACTACTTGGTTAATGAAACACACACTGATATGTAAATACACACACACACACACACACACACACACACACACACACACATATATATATATATATATATATATATATATATATATATATATATATATATATACACACATATACAGAAAAATATAAACCAGGCTGACCAACTCATGAGATAAGGGGAAAATGTGTGTGATCCTCTGATGCTGACAGGTCTTTACTTTTGCTTGATCATTTATCCCAACAAATTGTTATTTAGAGTTTTTAGTCTATAGTAAACTGGGTAGAAGGGTTGATATCAAGACTTTTGGGAACCTTCTGAGGGAAATGGGGCTGACTCTGGTCTTTTAAGTTGGTTGGAGGTCTTAATTTCATTCATAGGTCATCTCACCACACAATAACCACAATTTCACCATTTTACACAATCACCCAGTGTTGAGAGGATATAATGGATAGTGCATAATCCACAGTTGTATTTGGGAGTCATGATATGATACCAATGTTATGCCTTAATCTGTGGTGTCTGTGTAGTGGTTATCTACTGTGTTTCTTGAGGGGAGGGGAAATGGAGAAAGAATAGGACAGTGACTTGTTAGCAACTTGATATTCAAATGAAAAATTCTGTAAGCAAATTTATTATGAATGTTTTCAAGCTCAACATGAAGTTCTCTCTACACAAGTAAGGTGACTGGAAGAATTAAGTATTTATCTGTCTAATTCAATGAGAACAGACAGTCACTGGATTAGAAAGCAAAACACCCCTCCTTGTATTAATCTCACTTGCCTAGAAAATTGACACGTCTTAATAGTGGGTGAAACCATTATAGAGTATCATTTGTCTTACAGAATCTCCAGATGTTTTGCAGCCTCAATATGTTAGAAGAGGATATGGAGAATGATTCAATGCATGTTGAATTCTCCCTCCACCAACACAGTTCAACCAGTCTATGACAGTGGCTATGTACTATGGAGATACTAAAATCACACAGAGGTTAAAGAGCTTGACTGTGTTATATACTTAGTAAGTACTAGAGAGAAGATTCAAGCTAGTTCTTCCTGATTCCAAACCCAGAACTTTAGCCACTAAGCCATGTGGCCACAGTCTCATTATAAAACAGAAATGCTTTATTTAAATTTGAAACACCCTCCCTGCCCCCCTTCAAGTGGAATATAGGAAGACCATGCAAGATTCCCCATGATAATTTAGATATGATCTGGCAAAGAACCTAGTATCTGGCTAAAGCCAGGAAGGGGTTGCTGAAAGAAGAATGGGATTTCTCTTGACTCTAAACTGGTTACTTGGATCCTTCTTTCAACTCTGTACCAATCAATTGTCTTTTGGAAGGGGAAAATGATGCTTGTCATTTGTCTGGAGATAACTACTACAATTTCAGAGAGAAAGCAAGGACATCAGGGAAAGGGCTGGAGCATTGCCCTTATCTCCCTGAGGTGAACCCATTTAAGGACCAGACAATGGTATCAGTGTGCTAATGAGGAAACCATTGCCGATTTTAGACTTGGATGAGCGCATCTTGCCAGTGACAAGTGTGACAGTTGCTCCTTTTGTGCATCAAAGAAGAATAAGAAAGCCAGATGAACAGCCAAAGCGGCCACCTTGGGGAGAAATGCCAGCTTCTCTCTCCTTTCCTTTCCCTTTGAATGGAGTGCTTGAAGATGCAGCTTGTGAGAGAGGAAACAGAACTCATGCTTCAGAAATGTCAACAGCTATCAGTTAGTCTTAATCAAAGAAAACGACAGCAAGTAAGGTGCCTGAGGGAACATTCCCTGAAGCCTGTCTTGGCAGATGGGATGTTCCACTCACCTGTTCATTTTAAACCACAAACCTTGTCCTCTGCTCTTCCTCTCTCTCGTTCCCCCTCCCATTTCTCAGTCCATTTGACCAGATCCAAATCTATTTCCTTCTACTTCCAAATCACTGCCTGCCATTCAAACCTATGTAAACGCACTCTAGTTGGCATTTGGTTTGGAATTAATACATATGGATGGGTGGTAATACATTTCTACCGGTGCATACATTTATTTGAAATACAATTTTCCATCTAATGCATTTTATTCACATCACTGCATGGTAACTGCATCCAGAATAATATCTTTAGTGATTATTCATTACTGAAATAATACATCTGCACCAAACAGCAGCTTTTAAGTGGCTTCAGAGTTTTTTCTTTAAAATTGAACATGTTATTATTACACAGAAAGAATAATCCCATTATCCCTACTAACTGGAGACGACAGCTTTCCAAGAGGTGATTTGACACAGCAGTATGCCAATGGGGATAGGGCTCCTCTCATATAGGAATGAAACTGAATGTTTGGGAAGGTCTTGGCTTAAATGGAAATTCAAACATGTGATTAGCATATTTAGCAAACCAGGTACATATGTTGGCTATACATCAAGGTAGAGAAATGTTTAACTTACAAAAGTATACAATAAGAAAATAGGGATGAAGGGAAGCATTTGGGTTTGACTATGGGAGCACTCACTCTCTCTCTGTCTCTCTCTCTCTGCCCCCCCTCATCATTCACCCAGACATTGTGTGACAATGTATTCTATGCTATGCTTGCAAATTAGATGCAAATAAAAAAAACAACATAGTGACATGAATCAGACCCACATTCAAAACAAAACTTGGATAGTTGAAATTATGAATCTATAGGGAGGCACCTCTTTATAGGTGGTATTTTACTATATGTCCTTATACTTTTGCACTGACTTCTCACCTCTGAGGTACATTTTTCTTAAAGGCAGAGGAAATTTCTAAGAGCAAGTGACATGTAATGTGTCGTGGACCCTTGGGAAATGTCAAGGGACAAGGCTGACTGTTCAAACACTAGAAAGGGACCCAAGCTTTATGTCACTTCCTCATGTTTTTTCTCCTCTTTTCTTTTCTCTTTGGCATAACCTTTCTAATTCCTTAGCTCAATGTTACAGGCTTCCTAGAGTGACCTATATTTCTCTGCTTCATTTAACTTCTATTCAACAGGTAAAATTTGACAAATATTTATTAGATACCCACTATATGTAAAGTTCTCTGCTGGGGACTGAGGCAGAAGCAAAAATGATCAAGATGTGATTTCTACCTATAAGGAGGTTGCAGTGTAACAGAAGAGGAAAACATCTAACCTAATAAAATTGGTTCTTATTAAGTACTTTCTATGGATGTGACCCTTACAGGTTACATTTTACTGAAAAACTATGACAAGTAAATCATTGCACTCATTCTAATTTGAAGGGAGAGTGCACTAACAATGAGGGAGATTAGGAAATGCTCCCCGTAGGAGATAGCTTATGAGCAAGCTTTTGCCTTGATTCTCAAAGGCAGAGACAGGAAGAAAGGACATTCTAGATGTTTGGGACAATAACAGATTGAATAGTGAGGTCAGAGGACAACAACTAGGCCTATGTGGCTGGAGGGTGAAGTGTTATTAAGAGGAATATGTGAACTAACTCAGGAGAAATGCATAAGTCATAGAGTAGATGGCTCGAGATATACTAAGAGGTTTCTATTCTCACCTATAATATTAGGGAGCCACAGAAAATGTTTAAGAATAGAAGTAGAATGGTAAGAATTGCATTTTTAGAATATTCATTTGCTAGCTTTTTGGAGGGTAGGTTGGAAAAGGGAAAGAGTGGAAGCTGAGAGATCACCTCTCCCTCTCCCAATTCCCGTGGAATCCTCTTCCTTCTTTGTATGTTGAAATGCATTTTGTTTGTGATGATTAAGTCCATAATTTTTTTAAAGATTTTTATTTTTTTTAAATAAAAAAATCTTGAAGACCTGCACATCTTTTTTTTTAATACTTGTTAGTAATAGGGTCAAGGTTCAAACCCAATTATTCTGAATGTTTTTTCCTGCACTATAATTGATGTCTTTTTTTAAAAATCCATCAGAATATATAAATATTCTTTTTTTTATTATGGAATCTTAGAGTTGGCCTGAATCCATGATACCCTCACTTACTTGTGCAGACAAATTCAATGCTATTATCAAGAGCAATCTAGGCAGTCATTACACAGCCTAAATTCTGAATTCAGTAATTTGGCAACTACTTGGTAGCAGCATTGTCCTTTTTTCTGAGGGACCTAAAGACACCACATAATCTCCTGAGAAATTTCTCATCAGCATGAGACTGACGGAGAAGCCAAGAAGGTCCAAGGCACCACATGTAACAAGAGAAATGGACTCATATGTTTTTCATTCATTCTTTCTTTCTTTTTCCCTTAGGGAAATATAACATCATTTACTATGGCAATGTTAATTATGCTGTCTCCCAGGAAGGAAAAGGCTGACATCACATATTTTTTTTTAAGTCAGCAAGCACTAGGTCCTTGAATCAGAAGATCTTTTTTTATAAGGGAAAGGAACTTGTATCTTGGAAAGTAAATAAAAACAAATAAACAGACAAGTACAGATTGTAATTAGTTGGTAGCAAAATAATTAGTGATAAAACTGCCTTCAGGCAAGAGCTGAAGCAGTCACACTCATTCCTATAGAGAAGCGCTGACCCTACTAAATACTTATTATTTGTAGTTTTCTAGGGGTCTTTATGATACTGTACTGCCAAGACCTAAGGGACCCGATATAGTTATTTTCCCACAATTTACAGGGAGAACTGCAGCCCAGTTGCTTGGGAGATTAATTAACTTGTCAAACAATTAAGCAGACAGCCTGTAATCGAGGTTTCCATTTCATAATTGATTTATCACTTTAGTAGCTTCTTGGATTTCAGGACTTAGGAATGGAGGAACTGTCACACCAGGGGAACCTTTCAATGGATGCCAAGGGACTGGAGGGAGGAAGGGAGGGAGAAGATCTGCTCCTTATCCGAAGTCATCATTTAGTTTTCCATGATATCAAACCTGCACATGGATGGATGGACTGATGGATGGATGGATGGACGATTCCTTTCGTAGATCTCTAAAATAATGGGTATGGCATGTTCTTAACAGTTCTTTGGCAGCAAAGGGTTTGATGAAGCAATCCCTCCACATGAATCTCTATGGGGCATCTCTGAAGTGCAAGGGATGACCCTTCTTCAGGATGAAAGGGGCTGAAGAAATGTCAGACATTATTATTTCATACAGAGACTGACAAATCACTGACATTCAGTGGTGAGCATTTTTAATAGGGGAAGAAACAAGTTTCACGTGGCTTATGGCACAGAAGTTATTTCAGACTGATTGAGCTTCCCACAATTGCTGTGTTTCTCAAAAGCAAAAATAAGTACTCAAGAAACATCCTGTGGCTATCATCCTCATAGCAGGACTAAGAATAAAAAGTTTTATTCATTTTTGTCAAATGGGATAGTATATATAAATCATTTTAATGTCTATAAACTCTCTTATAAATATCAGCTATTGTTATTATCATTCCCATTTAGTTTATGAGGACACTAAACACAGAGAAGTTATCACTAATTCTCTAGGCATCAGGTCTCTCATTTGGGAAATGAGAGAATTAATGTAGAATCTAGATCAGGGGTTCATAATTTTGGTGTGTGTTTTATGTATCCCTTTGACAATTTGAAGTCTATGGATCCTTTCTCAGAAAAAATGCATAAAATAAAATACATAAGATTAGAAAGGAAAACAGTTATATTATCAAAATATTTTTTAAAAGATCATAGAAAGACCTTTGGCAAGTCACTAAACCCTCACTGCCCAGCAAAAACAAACAAACAAAACAAAAGATCATAAGACCCTAAGTTAAGCGCTGTTTATGAAAATAATTTTTAGTCATGTTATAACCTTATGATTCCATGACTTCCCCATAATACAAAAGTTTCTACTTTAATTTAAGCTGGATTGCTCATTGTATAACCTTTTGCACATCATCCACTCATGCCTCAGGTTTTTTTTTTTCAGGTCCAAAATGATTGGATGATTGCTAAGGTACTTTCCAAATCAGAATCTTACAAATGCCCTTGAGTTCTTTTATTAAAGAAGATGCTGAGATATTATTAATAGCATTGGTTTGAAAGGTAAGAAGCCTGACTTCTTTTTTGAGGCCTGTCAAAAACTGTGTATAACTGTGGAAAATCATGCAAACATTCTGAGTCTCAGTTTCCTCAGCTGTAAAATGGGTTGGACTAAGAAAGAGGTTCTTAACCTGAAGCTTATGAAATAATTTTTAAAAATATATTTTGATGATTTCATTTAAATGAAATTGGTTTTATTTTTAATGTATTCTGTACTTTATATATTTAACATTATAATGAGAAAAATGAGTTGATGACACATATGTGAAATGTTAAGATCCTTTGGTCTAGGATCATAGATTTGGAAGGGACTACAGATGTCATCAAACTCATCCCTAACATTTTACAGGTGAAGAAACTGAAGCCCAGGGAGGTTGTGCTTTGTTCCAGTTAACTCTGGTAGCAAGAAATTTGGGGATAGGATTAGAATCTAGGTCCTCTGACTTCCAGCTCCATTGTATCATAACTAAAAAAATTATTTCCAAGGAACTTTCCATCTCTAAAATTTCTTTTGTTTGATTATACCTTAGAAATTTATGGTCCCAGTTCTAATCTGTCTGTACTGGTGAAAAATAAATAGTCTAGATATGGGAAAGTAGGAGAAAATAGGATTTCATGTTGTTGTTTTTTAAAGAACTGTGGGATTATCAATGACATTCCTAAAGGTATTCTGCCTGCAATTTGTGTTCTGTTACTTTGACTTGGTTCTTAAGGGGAAGTGAAGTTCAAGGTCTTTGCCACCAGGTGTCCAAAGCAGGAGGCAAGGTGCAGAATCAGTGAGGCATGCTATGGCTCTCCTGCTGTTCACCCAGTGAACAGACTCTAGCTTCTGTCACTGAGAACTATTTACATTCTTGGTTGCTCTCTTTAGGACTTAGGGGGGGAAACTTTAATTAGTCCTGATGAAGAGGCTGGAAAAAATAGGATCTGTTGACTCTTATGTGCCCCTATTGGTTGGTATTTCTTTCTGACAGACTAAAAATAATAATACTTCAATTGCTTTTTCAAGCAGACTTCAGAAAATAATGAAAATTACCTCACTATCCCTGCCTACTTTCCTCATCTAAAACCTACAGAAATGCAAATAGGAAATCTATCTCTTCCTGTCTGGGAACCTTGAGCATGAGAAAAAGAGTATATTTTCCTTGATTAGTAAGTACTCTTCCCCTATGCCCTTTCACCTCCCCAACTGAAAGTGTTTTTTTTCTTCTCCAAATAATCCTAGAATTCTTATTTTCTTCTCTAGATCTTGTCTTTGTATTCTTTTACCTTACCTTTTATTGTACCTGTCGGTGTATAGGTAAAGGCATTTTGTGGCATAATGAATGAATGCAGGACTTATGTTCAATTAATATACTTCCATTGGATTTAATTACTAACTCATACATAATGCTTTAATCTGGAGTTTCTCCCAACCCTTGACCAAATCACATATCACGTCACACCTATATCTAAGTATATCTTGTATTCCCCCAGTAGATTTCATGCTACTTAAGGGTAGGGAGTCAGAGATATGGTTTTTTTATTAACTTTTTTTGTATCCCTAGTATGTAGTTGAATTATTTGGGAATAACAAATGACTATTACAGGCTTGTCAAACTCAATCTAATTTTCTGAGGAGGCTAGATGTAGAAATACATGATAGTTATCTTTAATTATTGGGGAATCAAAAATGTTTTACTTGGACTCATAGAACAGAAGCAGGAATAATGGGTATAAGTTGCAGAGAGGTAGATATCATTTCCATATAAAGAAAGATTTCTTAATAATGGGAGCTGTTAAAAACAAAAAAAACACAATGAGAGCTGTTCAAACATGGAATTCAGATCACTAGACTAGGTCCTTGGAATTTTGTCCTGAAATACATTATTCATGCCTCAAAGTAAGAAATCTAAATTCTTTGAAAGTGAAATAAGTTGGTCAGATGGCTAATAAAGCAGTGCCAAGAAGAAGTTGTTGGACCTCCTTATATGCTATATGTGTTTGTAACTAGCCCAGTGCTCTTTTTTTGTTTTGTTTTATTTTATGATTTTTTTTTTTGGCGAGGCAATTGGGGTTAAGTGACTTGCCCAGGGTCACACAGCTAGTAATTGTTAAGTGTCTGAGGTCATATTTGAACTCAGGTCCTCCTGAATCCAGGGCTGGTGCTCTATCCACTGCACCACCTAGCTTCCCCAAGCCTAGTGCTTTTATACTGCTAAAATGCTTGATAATAGTAGGTTGAATAAGCCCAGTAATCTTGTTTATAGATTATACATCCATTCGAATACCGATTTTCTTTTTCATTGAAATTATAAATGGGAGTTTTAGCCCAGTCACTTTCTGAAGCATCAAAAATTCTCAGGTAACTTGAATTTTTTTTATTAAAGTCTTGTTGTGTTAGAATAATTGAAACTATTGTTCTTTTGTATTAAATTATCATTGAATTCTGAAAACTTCCATTTCCTTTTCACATGCAGAAATATCTTAGTGATTTCTTAAGTCAGTCAGGAAGTTGCTACCGGAATTCAGAATCCTGGGCTTAGCTGAACTAATAATGCTCAAAGGTTTCGCCAAACAAGGAAAGGGTTAAACAGGCCACTCTAAGGAAGCATTCTTTTCTTACTTTGTTTGAAGCCTTTGGGAAATTGACACTATGGGAACAGTAGGCTAGGACTTCCTGAGCAGAGTCCAAAGATCTAGGGACAAAGAGAAAGTGGAATAATAAGGTAATAATGAAAATATGAAAAGAAGGGAAAGGGGGAAAGAAAGTGAAGAAAGGCTAAGACCATGTTAGGGCTTATTCTAACCCTCAGAATTTGGCTGCTGGTCCATCTCATAGGTGCAAAACACTTCATCTACATGAAATATTAAATAAAAAGTAAAGAGAGAATATTAATCAGTGTACTGTGACTATAGCTTATTTTGGATGCTTTGTTTTGGAGTGTTGAGTTCAATCAGAAGATGTCACTATGACGAAACTTAATGTTATCTTTGTTCCCTGTCTTATCATGAAGCTTCTATGAACTAATGGCTACCTATGTTGAGGTATGAACCCTTGGGCTCTGAGCAAGTTCCTCAGAGGTTAGCAATTGTTAAGCCCTTAATTCTAGGACTATGATTCTTTTTTTTTTTTTTTTATTTAGGCAATGGGGGTTAAGTGACTTGCCCAGAGTCACACAGCTAGTAAGTGTCAAGTGTCTGAGGCCGGATTTGAACTCAGGTACTCCTGAATCCAGGGCCGGTGCTTTAACCACTGCGCCATCTAGCTGCCCCTAGGACTATGATTCTTAACCTGGTGTCTACTGATTAGATTTTTTTATTGTTGTTGTTTGTTTAGGGAGGGGGTCTATGAACTTGGAAAAGGAAAAAAAAAAACTTTACTTTCACTAATTTTTTTGGGGGGGGCAATGAGGTTTAAGTGACTTGCCCACGGTCGCACACCTAGTAAGTGTGAAGTGTCTGAGGCCAAATTTGAACTCAGGTCCTTCTGAATCCAGGGCCAGTGCTTTATCTACTGTGCCACCTAGCTGTCCCCACTTTCACTAATTTTAATTGAAATTTATCATTTGTATTATTTATGAATGAAGGCAACAGACATTCTAAGAAAGGGTACACAGGCTTCACTAGACTGTTGAAGGTTTCCATGACATTAAAAAAATGTTCTCTTGGTTGTGCTCACTTCACTATATATCATTTCCTACATGTCTTTCCAGGCCTTACTGAAGTCAGTTTGCTTGTCATTTCTCATAGCACAATAATATTCCATTACCACACAGTTTGTTTAGCCATTCCCCAGTTGATGGGCGTTCCTTTAATTTCTAATTCTTAGCCACCACAAAAAGAACTGCTATGAATATTTTTGTACAAATGGGTCTTTTACTCTTTTTGGGGATGTCTTTGGGATATAAACCTAGCAGTGATATTATTGGATCAATGGTTATGCACAGTTCTATAGACCTTTGGGCATAGTTCAAAATTGCTCTCCCAAATGGTTGGATCTTTTCACAACTCTACTAGGACTGGATTAGTGTCCCAGCTTTCCCATATCCCCTCCAACATCCAATATTTTATGTTTTTGTTATATTTGACACTTTGATGGGTGTAAGGTGATACCCCAGAGTTGTTTTAATTTGTCTATTTTTTTTCCATAAAGGTATTTTCTTATTTTCCAGTTACATGTAGAGATAGTTTGCAACATTTGTTTTTATAATATTTCTAGTTTCGATTTTCTTTCCCTCCCTCCTACCTCCCCAAGACAGCTCGCAACCCAATATAGGTTATATATATACAATCACATTAAACATATTTCTGCATTAGACATGCTGTGCAAGAAGAATCAGAGCAAAAAGGAAAAATCTCAAAAAAGGAAAACAAAAAAAAATTGACTTTTGATGAAACATATTATCCACTTCCAAAGAAAGAACTGATGTTGATGGAACAGACTGAAGCATGCTATCTTTCATTTTCATTTTTTTCTTTTAATCAAGTTTTCTTGTATAACATGACAAATATGATAATGTTTTACATATTCTTACATGTATAATCCATATCTGATTGTTTGCCACCCTCAGGGAGGGGGGAGGAAAGTAAGAGAAGGAAGTATAAAAATTAGAACTCAAAACTATAAATACAAAAGGTTTATTACAGAAAAAAACATGTTAAGAACTTCTGGTCTGTGAGAGTGGATGCAGTAAATTTCTGGCTCTGGGAAAAGTCAGATCCTCTTCCCTTTTCTTTTCTCCTTCCATCACCTTCAAACAATTATAACTTTCAAAAATCCATGAGTGGGGGCAACAGATGAAAAACCTGATTCACTACCAACCATGACCTTAGAACCCTTGGAAATTAAGGAAAATTGGTGACACTAATAAATATAAGAATTGGGACCTTTCCTTTATAAAAAGGGAAAACAAGGAACACATATTTGCTGTTGTCCCTCACTTCAAACGATTCTGACACTGTGGGCACCTAGGCAACTAGGGGAATGCAATATGAAGATGCAGACCTGACTACTTACAGCACCTCCAAACTTTAGCCTTCTTGGGGCCTTGTTCAGTCATAAAGAATATTCTTCAATAAATCTCATTTGGATATATGCATTTTGTGGATGGGTTTTCTTTTCTCTTTCCCAGCTGGAACTCTGTTATACCACAAAATCACTTATTTAAGGAAACATTTGTTTTGCAAAATGTGGGAAAGTGAAATGGATAGAATGTGATCAATTCATTTTTAAGAAAAATCCTTTAGACACAGAAAATAGCATGGATTCAGTGATTCCATGAACTCAAGCAGGGTAGTCAAACAGTTAGAAATATTTATGGTATACCCACAGTCCTAGGGCATTAACAAGGAGGATGTAAGAGATGTAGAAATCATCTAGCCAACCACCTCATCTTAATACATGAGGAAAATGAGGCTT
The DNA here is from genome assembly GCF_019393635.1 of Dromiciops gliroides. Lineage (NCBI taxonomy): Eukaryota > Metazoa > Chordata > Mammalia > Microbiotheria > Microbiotheriidae > Dromiciops > Dromiciops gliroides. The sequence goes on from NC_057862.1 coordinate 124,420,272, forward strand.
AGAGAGGTTAAACCCTACACAAGTCATGATTCGAAATCAGATTCCATTGTCTCCAAATACAACACTGGTTTCACTAGACCTATTTGCCTCAGGCAAATGATGATGTAATGAACAAATAGGCTATACATAAATGAATACATGAATGTAAGTGCAGAAAAAGAAAAAGGCAAAAGAATATTACATCATCATGCAAGGTGAAGTTATCAGTAAACTCTCATTATAATAGCATCCATTTGGGACTTTCCAGTAAATAGGCCTCTTTTAGACTGGGTCATGATGGACCTGTGTCACACTGAATTTTGTTCTATAATAAATTTTACTATAATCAAGTCCCAGGATATAAATAAAACCAACTAAAGAGATGAGGTATGTGATGAGTCATCAGACTGGTGAGTTTTGGGAGTAATTTTGGATATTCAGGGTTTAATCATCAGATCATAATGTTAGAAAAGCAAAGAGACCTTAGAAATTATCCAGTCCAGAATCTTTACTTTGTATTCCAAAGCCAGTGCAATTTCAACTGCACTTTCACATAGGGCTTGGGTTCAGATTTTGTCTCGGTTTCTTACTGCCTATGAGACTTTTGATATCAGTTAACCTCTGGGCTCATAATTAGAGAAAATTAGCAACTTATCAACAACCACACAGCTAGTAAAAACACTCAAAACTTGTAGGGATTCTAAGCCTTTGGTTTACTCCACTACCCCATATGCCCAGTTAAAGTTGAAGACAATCACATGTCATGACTATTTGTAAAATAGTAACTGGGGATTTTTTAACCAAGGGCAAGTAGCAAAAATAATACTTGAGACAAATCACATGCTTCAGTGGAATGCAGGAGAGGAGTGTCCAAGTCTGCAGTTACAGGTTCCAAAATGGTCAGAAAAGTGAGATTTTATATTTATATCGACTTATCCCTTAGTCACTTCCTATTTTAACTGATTATGCTAGCTAACTAGGTGTGAGACTCTATTACCTCTCTGCTGCTGAACTGTAAATGCTGCTCCTCTATATTTGGCACAGTGATGTAAATCTCTGGTTCCCCTAGCCTAGTCATCTGTTTCTTTTGCCTTTCTGTACTCTGCTTTTGACAGAAGAATCGTTTTGACTATTGAGGTCACTGCTGAGGCTTACCCTTGCCTTTCTCGCTCTCGCTCTCTCGCTCTCTCTCAATGTTGCTCTTGCTCTCACTCTGTCTCTCTCAATCTTTTTGTTTATCTTTTTTTTCCTCTTCTATTCATTGAGAGAAACTGTATAGGGTAGTGAATAGAGGGATGGAATTGGAACCCAGAAGATCTGAAATGGAATCCTGCTCTTAGATATTTACTAGATGAGTGATGTTGGGCAAGTCACAACTTAGTTTCCTCATCCATAAAATAAGATATCACTGGGTTCTAGTGAGAAATAAATGAGATAATGTATATAAAATGCTTTGTGAGATTTTGAATGCTTTAGAAATATTGACTATTAAGCATCCTTTTTCCTCTGTCTTCTTCAGGGGGTTGACAGCTGCATTATCACTACCATCAGAGAAGCAAACAAATGTACCACCACCACAACCCATGAGCAGATCTCAGTATCAATGTACTTTCAGTCTGGACACCTGGAAAATTACCTAAACATTATGGATCTCACAGGATCATAGCTCTAAAACTGGAAGAGATCCTAGAGGCTATCTATTCAGACCTTTCACTTTATAGATGAGGAAACAGAGTTTAAGTGACTTGTTTAAAATCATATAGGTGATAAGTATCAGAGATGAAATTTGACCCTAAGCCTCATGAATACGGGACAGTAAGAAAGCACAAGCTGTGGGGTCAGTTTGCTTGGAGCAAAAGTGCCTACTTCAGGGGGCTGCATTAAAATATTAAGTATCATATAAAAGCTAGTATGGTCTAGGGCAAGGTTGCTTAACCTGTATTATTTAGTTATGTATTTACCTATTTATTTAATATTATGGATCCCTTTGGAAGTCTGCTGAAACCTGCAAACCCCTTCCCAGAAGAAAATTTTGAAATGCATAAAATAAAATTCACAGCAGGACAAGGGAAAACAATTTTATTGAAGTAAAGATATAATTTATTTCCCCTAGCCAAATTCATAGACCTACTGAAATAGGTCTGTAGACCTCTCTTTAAGACCTTCTCCTTTATAAAAATAATAGAATTTAGAATTAGTAACAGGACTCAAATGTAGGGTCTCTTACTACGTGCATGGCCTTGGATAAAATTTTAATGTCTTAGTCTTCTAATATTACAAGGGCTTTTGTTATTTCTGGGATCTTTAGAAAATAAGAGACAGGGGTAGCTAGGTGGTACAGTGGATAGAGCACTGGCCCTGGATTCAGGAGGACCTGAGTTCGAATCTAGCCTCAGACACTTGACATTTACTAGCTGTGTGAGCCTGGGCAAGTCACATAACCCCAATTGCCTCACCAAAAAGAGAGAGAGAGAGAGAGAGAGAGAGAGAGAGAGAGAGAGCATTTTCTATTAGAAGCAAGGTTAATTTATTGAAAGACTACAAACTGTTGAAGTATCCAATGTCTTTCTCATAGTGATGGAAGGAGGGCTGGCTAGTATTTTCATTCCCCACCTTATAATTTTTGTCCTTAGGGTTTGCTTAGACCTGGCATCCTGATGGAGTATAGAATCCTGGTAGGATACAGCTTCTTCATTCACAGTTCCTTTCATATCTCTTAGGCCAGGGACTGATGATTAAGAGGGAGATGACAAACTGATTTTTTCTGAAGTACAAATTTAACCAGATCACTCGCTTACTTAGTAAACACCAGTGGCCCTCTATTACATACAGCATCAGATCTAAACCCTTTTGTCTGGCATTGAAATCACTTCACAGCAACAATAATGGTGACAGTGACAATAATGATGATGATGATAACTTTATGTAGTGCTAACTACATGACAAGCACTGTGCTAAACACTTCACAATTATTATCTCATTTGACCCTAAACAACATAGTCCAAACCAACATAGTGGTCTAGCCAAACTGTCTTTTTTGTTGTTCCTTACACAAATTATTACTTCTTCTACCTCTGTGCCTTGCTATTGGCTGCCCCCCTATGCCTTTCATATACATCCTGTACCCCTGTCTCTCAGAATCCCCAATTTCCTTCAGGGATTAGTTCAATATAAACCTTATAGATGAAGCCTTTTCTGATTAGCTCAGCTACTTAAATCTTTCTCCAAAATCACCTTGTATCAATCTTCTATCTATTTTTGTATCTGTACTCATGTGTTCTCCTTGAGGGCAGGTACTGTTTGGCCAGTTTTGTCTCAAGGTGGGCAACTCCTCTTCTCCCCTTCCCTTTTCTCCCTCTGTCCATATAGAAAATCATACCCGTGAGTGCTCTGCCCAAAGGAATATGCTTTGATTGCTGAAACATCCCAAGATGTCTTGGGGTTTACAAGACAGATTTATTTTTTAAGGGCTGTGCCTTAAACCCAAATCACTTTCACTCTCATTGATTGGTCAATAATAGTTGCCAGCCCAAATCTCATTTGGACATTGTCTGGCCTCTAGATGGCTCTGAGAGAGCATATGGATTATTTCTGTTTTGGCCAGAAAACCCAAGGGTATTCCCTTCCCAGATTAATCTATTATTTAATTGATCCATCCATCCATCCATTCATTTGGCTAGGTAAAAGAGGCCATTCTTTGCCTCATTTCTGAACTCAGGTCATACTGAATCCAGGGCTGGTGCTTTATCCACTGTGCCACCTAGCTGCCCTTGCCTCATTTCTTAATCACTGAATGGGCATTGGCTCTGGCCAACTGAGACCTGGGAACGACCTTAGCTTAAAAAGGCCAAGGTCTCCCACTGCATCCTGGCCATCTCTAGTTGTCCTGATCTCTATCCTGGCTCTGGAGGAGATAAAGGAGGCTTATGCCGTTCCACAGCCCCGCTTCACTTAAATCCAATTCACTTCAAGTAATGACATCACCTCCCTGATTTCATGGCACATACAGCAACAACAACAACTTTGTATTACCAACTTCTAACAGTTTCTAGCACATAGTAGTGCTTAATGAAAATTGATTTATTAGAAAAATCTCAGAAACTTGCAAGTGTTGATCAGTCTAGAAAAGGGGAACTTACATTAGAAAAATCAGGGATGTCAGTTAAGACATCAGTAGATTCATTATAAGAGAAGTTCTTGCGCTAATTTTTGAAGAATTGAAAACTACCAGTGAAAAGAAACTTAAGGCACCCTAAGTAGAGCTGTTACTGGGGCAAGAGGGATAACTTCCCAGGGCATTAAAACAGATGATGCTGGGGGGGTGGGGAAGCTAGGTGGTGCAGTGGATAAAGCACCAGCACTGTATTCAGGAGGACCTGAGTTCAAATCCAGCCTCAGACACTTGACACTTTCTAGCTGTGTGACCTTGGGCAAGTCACTTAACCCTCATTGCCCTGCAAAAAAAACAAAAAACAAACCAAAACAGATGATTCTGATAGTGTCTTTAGAAGCATTGAAACAACTGAGGTTAGCCCCTAGTTACCAAAGATATTTAGTTAATATAGGAAGCTATAAGGTGGCTCTTTCTCCTCTTCCTGGCTACTTTATTAAATTGTATGTACAGTTTATTACAGTGCTTCTACAATCGTTCTCCACAGATCTGTGGTCTCTGCCCCTAAATGTCTTTAAGTTGTGAAGGTTGCTATGCTTACATTTTGTGAAGCTAAATGTAGCCAATTAATGTAGTGGATAGAGTGCTAGGGTGCAGCTAGGTGGCACAGTGGATAGAGTTCCAGGCCTGGATTCAGGAAGCCCTGAGTTCAAATCCAACATCAGATACTTACTAGCTATATAACCCTGGGCAAGAAACTTAATCCTGTTTGTCACAGTTCCTCATGTGTAAAATGAGCTGGAGAAGGAAATGGCAAACCACATCAGTATCTTTGCCAAGAAAACTGCAAATGGGTCAAAAGAATCAGAAAAAACTGAAATGACTGAACAATAACAAAAATAGAGGGCTAGGCCTAGAGTCAGGATGACCTAATTTCAAACACAGCCTCAGACACTTTACTAGCTGTGTGACTTTTTTTTTTTTTGGTGTGGCAATTGAGGTTAAGTGACTTGCCCAGGGTCACACAGCTAATAAGTGTTAAGTGTCTGAGGTCGGATTTGAACTCAGGTCCTCCTGACTCCAGAGCTTGTGCTCTATTCACTGCACTACCTAGCTACCCCCCATCTGTGTGACTTTCGACAAGGCACTTACTTTTTGTTTGACTCAATTTCCATAAGAGCAAAATGAGGATAATAATTGTACCTACCTCCCACGGTTGTTGTGAGAATCAAATAAGATAATATTTGTAAAGTATACCTGGCACATAGTAGGTGCTATATAAATGCTATTTTAATTTGAAATATTATTTTTATTACTCAGAAGAAGAAAAGTCTCATGAATTTGGGTAACCAAGAGGCACCTGAGCAAAATGAACACTGAAGAGTTGCCATCTATGACTATCTACCAAATAATGCCTGTAGTTCCTTAGTTTTCTCATTTGAAAAATTAAAGGGGCTGGACTTGATAATTTTCCAAGACACCCTCTGACTGAAAAAATCCTGACATTACAAAGTACTTCAAGCTCTTTGACACTCTAAAACTCTACACAAGTAATAGAGATACAACATGGTCCTTAGAGGAATCAAACTTGGCTATACTGGCCGAGATTTATAATATCTTCTCCAAAAGAAATGGGTATGAATATTTGATCCCTCTCTAGGAATATGTGCATGTGCACACACATGTGTATATGCATCTATTGATGTCATTTATACATGTGCACCATGTATTAATATGTATATATGTGCGTGTGTATGTGTGTCTATAGATCGCCAATTGGGACCATCACCCACACACAAACACACACACACACACATTAAGAACCCCTATCCTAGAGCATGATATGAGGTGGTATCTTCCTCTTTGTCAGTCTCATCATGGCCATATGCATTATCTGACTGTATTTGCAGTTTCCAAAGAGAAACAGCATCTAGCCAGTGTGTGATTTTACTCACAATGTTTATGCTCTCTTGCTCTCTCTGCCCCGCCCAGCCCACTGGATAACATGTGTATGAGAGAGGGAGACTCATGTTTTTGGGTGTTTTTCAAAATATTTTAATTATTATCAGCTGGAGAGGACTTTGTCTTTCATGTGATGGGTGTCAGGCTATAGCCAAGCCCTTGTGGTGATTTTGGTTTGATTTCTATGAATCAAAGCCTTGGTGTAATAGCTTGGGAGGCCAAACAGAGGCCAGAGCGGGAGGGGGAAAAAAGGAATGAAGACTGCTCCCAATGGCGGATATTTGGCCCTTTCTTCTCCAGCAGGAACTCTGCTCCAGCAAACACTGGAATTTATTTTTTTTAATAAAAGCTACAACTCCTTTTTTGTAAACAAGATAAAATGATGTTCCTCTGTCCTGCCCTGCCCTGCCATATTACATGGGTCTGTCTACTCTACCCCCACCCCATCGCCTTAGCTCAGGCTCACACATGGTATTAAAAGAGCTGTCCTGTTACTCAAAGGACTTTCTCACATGTGCCTTGTGCCTCCTGGGCTGCTCAGAGCTCCAGTGTGGTGAAGGTTATTTGACTGCAGGAAAAGAGAAAGGGAGAGGCAGGATTGCTTCACACTTCTGTAGTTGACAATAGGAAAAAAAGAAAAAAAGAGAAAGGAGAGAGAGGGAGAGAAAATAAGAACACATTTCCCATTCTATTTTCTTCCTTGTCCCTAAATTCCTTTAGGGCAGAGATATTGTCATCATTTTTCTTTCTCTTTAAAGCAGATTCCTTGTATTCAATAGGTACTTGAAAAAATATGTTGATGGATTTTCAATCAAGATGTGATTATCACTATTATACTCCTCCAGCCATCTTCTTGAAAACAGACAAAAACTCTCAAAGGTAACCAGTAACCCGCAGTTATCAAATCAAATGACCCCTTCCTCCCCATCATATTCTTTATTCTTGATTGAGAATTGAGAGGTAACTTGGCAGAGAAGATAGAATATTGATCCTACCACAAAGAAGGGAAAGGAAAGGGAATAAGTGCCTACTATGTGCCAAATACTTTCACAATTATTATTTTATTTGATCCTCACAACAACACTGGGAGAAAAGTACTGTTGTTATCCCCTCTGTACAGTTGAGAAAACTGAAGCAAGCAGAGATTAAAAGACTCGCCCAGGGTGATGCAGTTAATAAGCATCCGAGGCTGTATTTTCTTCCTGACTCCAGGATAAGCACACTATCTATCCACTGTGTCCCTAACTTCCTGGAAGACATGGATTCAAATTTTGCCTTTGACCCTGACTAGCTATTTCTCCATGGGCAAGTAATTTAATCTCTCTGAACCTTTATTTCCCTACCCATAAAAAGGGAATAATAACAGATAATAACTACTTAAGAAAGTGCTTATAAAAAGAAAATGATAATGCATATAAGGAGATTGCAAACTTTAAATATAATTTATTAAATTAATCAATTGATTAAATACATGCCCTTATTAATAGTTCTTTTGCTACACTGGTCACTGTTGACCAATATCTACTGCATTTTGTATCCCGCTATTAGAATGTCTGCTAGGAGACAGCTAATTGGCACAGTGGATAAAGCAGTGCCTTGGATTCAGGAGGACATGAGTTCAAATCCAGCCTCAGACACTTGACACGTACTAGCTGTGTGACCCTGGGCAAGTCACTTAACCCTCATTGCCCCATCAAAGAAAAAAAAAATGTTTGCTAAGTGAGGGCAGGGAATACTATACTTTTTCCCCCTTCAAATATCATATCTCCAGCTCCTGGAACAATTTGTTGTTGTTGTTGTTCGGTCACTTAGTTATGTCCAACTGTATGCGACCCCATAGACCATAGCTTGCCAGGCCCTGATATTCTCTATTATCTCTCCATGCCTGTCCAAGTTCATGTTTATTGTTTCCATGACACTATCTATCCTTCTCATCCTTTGCTGTCCCTTTTTCCTTTTGTTTTCAATCTTTCCCAACATCAGGGTCTTTACCAGTGAATCCCATCTCATTATGTGGCCAAAGTATTTAAGCTTCAGCTTCCAGAGAATAAACTGAATCATTTTCTTTAAGTATTAACAAATTTGATCTCCTTGCTGTTGAAGGGACTCAAACATCTGAATAGGATCTTGCACATAATTAAAATATAAAGAAATGTTTTTCAAATTGAATTACCATGTACTCCATTCCTGGAACCTGTCTTACTGTAGTCTTGGTTTTATTCTTCTCTTATCCTTCTCTTTATTCCTCTCTCTACTTCTCAAACAGGCATTTCCTAAAATTCTATTCTCTACCATCTTTTCTCATCTCTTTACACTTGATGATCCTATACATTCTAGAACTTTTGGCTATTTCTTCTATGTGGACAGTTCTTCAGGCTATATCTCCACCTTGAACATTATCCTGGATTCCTTACTTATATTTCCAACTGCTTATTATTTATCTTAGACTGCCAAGCTCAATATTTCCAAAATCTCATTAACATTTCCTAAAAAAGTTCATTCTTCCTTATGACTCCCAAGTTTGTTATGAAGTCCTATTGTTTCCACCTCCATAACATTATAGCATTATAAGATTGAGAGCTCAAGGAGACATGAGATCATCTTTGGAATAGACATGTCAAAACCTGGACTGATTTCTTGATACTAGAACATGATGGTCACAGTATTGCCTTGAGACTTAGTCCTCTCTCACTACTCCCCAACTAAAAAAAATCAGAAATGAGTTACTGTGCTATAGTGTAATCTGAGAAAAGAACAAGATTTTCCCAATACAGCTTCACCATTATACTCTTTCCCCATGCCTCTGGTATATGTATTGTTGTATTATTATCTCAGTGACTTGCCTCCTAATGAGAGGTCTGTGGAATAAAGGAAAGAGTTATAGACCGGAAATTCTATTCCCACCTCTACCAATCCAACCAGCTATATATCTTTTGGAAAGTCTCTTATTCTCTTTGGGCCTCAGTTGCTTTATCTACAAAATGGGATGGAGGGGAGCTGGACTCAATGATCTTATGAAGTTACTTCTAATTCTGTGATTCCTTCTAGCAGTGCTGCCTTATTTCCACACACCAACAAAAGTTACAATATTCCTCCCTACTTTCCTCCTTTTATCTCTCCTTCCTTTACTTCATCCTGTCCTACAATGTTCTTCCCAGATTCTTCACTCTTGATCCCTGACTCCTTCTGTCCTTGACTCAGATGTGTTATCCAAATCAGATGACTATTTGGCAGGGTTTGCAGATGGCACCCAAGGAGAAAATGTCTAGGGGAGAGTGGTAGGGAACACATTGTAAAGTTGGTCTCCGACAAATGATGTGACAGAAGACGCGGCAAAGGCGACAGCTGGAAAATAGCAGTTAATATCCACTGCCCAGGATGTGTTCTGGGAGATGGCATGTTGAGCGACGTCGTAACAGCGCTGGAAATATTGCTCAGAGGCCTACAGTGCCAGCTGAAGCTGTAACAGGACTCCCAGCCAGGTGCACTTACTTGTCTAATTTACAAAGCCAGTTGCTTTGAAAATAGAATCTGCTCTTTTTCTTGCTCGGTAGAACACTATCCAGATTTGACATTTGTTCTGGAGCTACCACGTCTGAGACAACCAAGTTGGACTGGCTTATAAATAACTCTCACCATGAACCACTTGACAAAAATGACTACTGTAGACAATGGGGCTTGGGTGAGTCTCATAACTGTTCATGGCTACACTGCAATTATTTCTGAAGATAATTGTAAAGATAGCACCGTTTAAAATATCTAATGTTTTATTCAATATTTCAGTGAGGTTCAATTACTCCCAATTATAATTCAACAGCTTTTCTATTTAAAACAATGATTGCCCTTTGTAACAGTACTTTGAGGCAAACAAATAGTTTGCCATTATTAGCCATTGGTTTTGCTGGAGGTTTCTGTAGAGGCATCAACCCCCCTCCCTCTTTTCTTTTTATTTTATTTTGCTACTAACTAGCTTAGCTTTTTTTTACCTTAGCTTTTTATTAACCCATTCTTTGCTCTCAGAGCATACAACCAAACCTAACTTGCTGAGGGAAAGCTGCTGGAATGACCCTAGAGACAATTAGAATCAATTAAACTCATTACAAGTCAATGGGATTCAATTACTAGCAGCATGACTCCATTTAAAATGTATTGAATAGCCAATCACCAGCCAAGTGACAAAGACAGGAAACTCAGAACTTAGTTGCCATTATATCAAATACTTCAATAAATTCCCTCATCTGCAATCTGCATTTATTTACTTCACTCCACCCCCACCCCTATACTTTATGCCACTAAAGGCTGGAGAAATTGAAAAGGATAAGGCGTACATGGTTTATCTTCATATATTGAAGAGATAAAAAGAAGGATTAAATATATCTTGGGACTGTGAGTGCTGTTAATAGAAAAAGTCAGTTACTGCAAACAATACCCTGATGGGTCTCCTGTGCGTGACCATATTCCATCTCTGACTTGACTTGACATGGCAAGTGAATCAACCATTTTTTTTTCCAGAAATAAAGTTTTGGAGGAATGAGGGCAACAGTTTTGATGAAATGTCACATTCCCATTGTCCATCATATCTCTGTTCAGGTCCTCATCACTGCCTACTTAGACTATTAGAATAACCTGTCTCTCTCCCTCCAACCACTTTTCCTTCTAATCCCATAAATAGCTCCATTATATACCTGATCATATTATCTTTTGCACCTTCAGTGGTACTCAGTCCACTACTAGATAAAAGTCCCCACTCCTTAGTCTAGAAGTAAAGGTGATCCACAGTCTAGCATCATTCTTTCCATTGCCTAGCCTAGATATCTCCTACTTGTTCTCTCTGTCTCTCTCTGTCTCTCTCCCTTTCTCTCTCTCTCTCTTTCTCTCTCTCCTCTTACTCCTTTCCTCTCTTCTTCCCTCCCTCTCACTCTCTCTCCCTCTCCCTGTATTTTTGGTTTGTTTTTGGTGTGTGTGTGCATGTGCACATGCACATGCACACCCTGCGTCTATGTATGATTCCATTTGAGGAAATTCTATGCTTTAAGATCCAGACCTTATGTTACTGTTTCCATGATTCCTCTAGTGGGAAATTACCTTTTCTTCCTTTGAATTCTCAAAAGTGCTTTCTTTCTGCCTTTTTGATTTATAATTTGAGTCCATACCATCTTCCTTAATAGCCTATAAGGTGCTTGAAGACAGTAGCTGTTACTGTGTGGTTCACATCATGCACTGAACATAATAGGTGCTGAATCAATGTTCATTGGGTTGAATTTCTGGCAAAATACTCAGCATTAAGCATTTGGTGTTGAATTGGAGCTCAATGGATTAGGATCCAGAATTAAAATTACTCAGTTTTGCCCAGCATTTGTCTTCCTGCTTAACGTTGAAAGCATCAGTCATACTCCCACCCATTTGCTGTCTTCTGTCTCAGTCTGCTCTGCCACATTGGGTGTCAACTTTGCACATCAGTGTCTGGCATCGACTACTGTACTTTTTTTGTGGGATTCTTTTACTTGCCAACTATGAGTATAGCAGAGTGAGCTTCAGATTTTAAATTTTGTAAATTTTCCCCCATTTTGCTCTTAGAATAGCAATATTAGTATTACATATGTGTGTATGGGGGGATCTTAGGAAATTACAGGTTATTCAAGTATGGACTGTGGTCCAGGAACACAACAAAGGAAAAAATATGATGGATATTCTGGTGTGCCAAATAGCATAAAGAATTTTATCCTGGTATTCTAAAAATATAAAGGATAAATCCAAAGCACATAAGTGGTGCTTAATAAATGCTTATTGACTGACTATTAGAGATATGAGACATAGCCCAAGAGATACAGAAAAACTGGAAAATATTTTACCATTGGGTGAATTTTCTGATGTTAAAACTGTTATTGTTGGAAAAAGTCATGACCTTACCATGATATGGAATATGTCTCTCTACCAAATAAATGTGTTTATGTCTTTCCTTTGAACTTTTGGGTTTCTTACATAGAAAACAATTAGAAAATATCAGTCTTAGTTCTTTTCATCTCTTACTTTTTCTTTTGGAAGCAGATTGGCCTTAGTTAAGGCAAATTTCTTGGAAGAACAAACAACCCCTGGAGGCATGGGGGCCTGCAAAAAAAGAAAATAAGACAATAGAGGATATTTTGTTATGCACTTTGCTCCTCAAAAGCTTCAGTGGCTCTTTAATGCCTAAAGGATAAAGTCCAAGTTCCCCTATGTTACCCAAATCCCAATGTTCATTCTTATGACATTCTGTTTTCCTGGGTGGAGCTCCATGCCCTGCACCTGGGTGAGGGTCATACTCATGGAGACTGCTAGTTCCTCTCAGGTTGCTTTCTTCCTGGAATCTTTTCCTTCAGCAACCTGAAGTAGGATTGTGTGTCTTCCATCTTCTCTTCCAAAACTAGACGCCAGCAACACGCCAAATGGCTGGAGAACCCATAGGGACTGAAAGACTTGAAGAGCCACTAAGCAGTTCTCATATTGCCTTCTATTTTTTCATTCTTTTTGTTCTGCTTTATTGTGCCTTGATTTCTCATAAATTCCATTTGTTCAATCCTAATTTTTACGGAATTATTTTCTTTAGAGAGATCTTTCTTTCTTTCTTTCTTTCTTTCTTTCTTTCTTTCTTTCTTTCTTTCTTTCTTTCTTTCTTTCTTCCTTTCTTCCTTTCTTCCTTCCTTCCTTCCTTCCTTCCTTCCTTCCTTCCTTCCTTCCTTCCTTCCTTCCTTCCTTCCTTCCTTCCTTCCTTCCTTCCTTCCTTCCTTCCTTCCTTCCTTCCTTTCTTTCTTTCTTTCTTTCTTTCTTTCTTTCTTTCTTTCTTTCTTTTTTTTTTGGAGGAGCAACGAGGGTTAAATGACTTGCCCAGGTTCCCACAGCTAGTAAGTGTCAAGTTTCTGAGGCTGGATTTGAACTCAGGTCCTCTTGAATCCAGGGCTGGTGCTTTATCCACTGCGCCACCTAGCTGCCCCTTCAGAGACCTGTTGTACCTCCTTTTCAATTTGGCCAATTCGGCTTTGCAAGCTGTTGACTTTTTTTTTCATGATTTTCTTGCATCACTCTCATTCTCTTTTCATTCTGCTGCAGCTGATTCAGAGGCTCCTGAGGCCTGGTTCTGCTACCTACCTGGACTAGCCTACCTGGGGCTGGATCTTTGCTGGCGTGGCCTGCATGGGGCTGTGCTTCACTCTCACCTTGGTACAACAGACCTTTACTGCTAGCCTTCTAAGCTGTCAAATAATTTCACCCTGCCTTTTTGTAGGTTCTGCTGCTCCAGGAATTGTCTTATGATATTATTTGAAGGTATTTGGAGGGGTCTTGGGCAGAGCTCAGGGAAGTCATTGCCTTTCCTCTACCATCTTGGCTCTGACCCCCACTAAAGAGTTGTAAGAGAGACCAGGGGCAACTAGATGGCACAGTAGGTAGAGCACTGGCCCTGGAGTCAGGAGGACCTGAGTTTAAATCTGATCTCAGACACTTGACACTTACTAGCTGTGTGACCCTGGGCAAGTCACTTAACCCCAACTGCTTCTCCAAAAAAAAGAGAGACCAGAGATCTCCCCTTCCAAACTCTTCATCTTCACCCTAACCCTCCTCACACAGGGGTGCAAGGTATTGATCTCTACTAATAAGGAGAGAATCTCATATGAATGAGCTTTGGGATGTTTTTTTTTTACATTTATTAAAAATGAAAGAGTACAAAACATGAAGATTTTCTCATTTGAACCTCTCAACAATGTTGTGAAGTAGATATGACTAAGAACAGTACTATTATCCCCATTTTGCTGATGAAAAAACTGTGTTTCATAGATTGATTGATTTGCCATGGCCAAATAGCTAGTATCAAAGTTGGGATTTAAACTCAGATCTTCCTTACTCCATGTTTAGCATTTTCTCCACTATGACATTCTTGACATCAAAGGTCTTACACAATAATGGCACCTATGTCCCTTGCTAGCCTTATTTCTTACTCTTTTGCTATAGGAACATTTGTTCAATTCTTTGTCAGTTGTGTTCAACTCTTCATGACCCCATTTGGGGTTTTCTTGGCAAAGGTAATGGAGTGATTTGCTATTTCCTTCTCTAGCTCATTTTACACATGAGTAAACTGAGACAAACAGGGTCACAGAGCTAATGTCTGAGGCCAGTTTTGAACTCAGGAAGATGAGACTTCCTGACTCCAGGCCAGGTACTCTAATCTACTTCATCACCTCACTGCCCCATAATCCTCTTTAACGTTACTAACCAACTCTGCAGGTCATTAATGTTACAAACACACACACACACACACACACACACAGACACACACACTCCTACTTTCTTGCTTTGCTTACACTCCTCTCTTCTAGCACCTCTCCTTCTTTCTTCCCCTATAATTCTCTCTCATTTTCTCTTTGCCTCCCACAAATTCTATACGTGAATCCAGGCATAACTCAACCCCCCTTTCTTCTTATATAAAATGACTTCTAAAAATAGCCATTGCACAGATGAGGGATGAGAGAGGGTGTTTGTTAGTTGTTCAAGGTCACATTAGGGAGAAGGAGAAAGTAGTGAGATAATTTGGTTAGAAGTAATCTCTCTCCCCTCTTAACATTTGAACACTTAATGTCCATGCTTCTCATGTAGTTTTTCTTATTTATTGTTTGCACTTTATTTTATTTTATTTTTATATGCACAGGTCTTCTTCTTTTCCCAATCAGCCTGTAAATTTCTTGAGAGCAAGCAAGCCAGAGTCTTAGACTTTCTTGAATCCTTACACAGAGTATGATTCCTTAATCAATAAGGATTGATTGATTAATCAATATCCTAAGAAGGAGTTCTTAAACTGTTTATCATTATGGACCCCTTTCACAATCTGGTGAAACCTGTGGACCCTTTCTCAGAATGTTTATTGCCTACATTCACCATTGAAGAAAATGCTAAATTTCAGTTGGAGGTTAGCGAAAATAAAGATGCATTTTTTTCTCTATCCAAATTTAAGAATCATCTGAAATCTTTTAATAGAAGGTTCATATACCCAAGATTAAGTACCTTTATGTGGTTGTATGGTCCAGTGTGGACCAGTGCTCTGCTTGAAGCTCACTGAACCTGCCAGTCTCTTTTCTTTTATGCTCTGTATTGAGTAGATATCTATAGAACCATAAAAAAGAACATAGATCTGGTTAGGTCAGTTTTATAAAGTATGTCATGGGCAATGAGAAAGATAATTTGCAATTATGGGTTTATCTTCTTTAGCTTTGGAACAAAAACGGAACTCCATATTTATTTTGTAGCTTTCTTCATTCTTTTCATCACCCATCCATTCAATTTGGCTCTTCCTGGAGGGAATACAGATCAATTAAATATATGTGTATATAAAATCTTAGAAGATCATATAGATTTGGAAGAGGACCAAGTATAAAAGAAAATGGCCTCAGTTGTTAAGTACAATTTATGAAGGTGCATAAACCAGGGAAGAAGTAGTCAGATGAACTTGGAAGATATCATTAGAACTGTTAAGGAATATTTGCAAAATGTGCATTTTTTATTTTTTGATCAAGTAGTTGAAATTTTGTACATTGCCATAATAACTAATGAACTAACTGTTTTCCATGGCTAATGCTTTTTATTTGATTGTTTGTTTACTGTGTGTTTACTGCTTTCATGTCGGTACAAAAACTTGGCCACTAGCTCCTGTCATTGAGCTTGGTTTCATACTGGATGGAGTCCTGGGCTTTGAGTCAGGAAGACCTGAATTTAAACATGGCTTCAGATACTAACTTTGGAATCCTTAGCAAGCCACTTAACCCCTGTCTGCCTCAGTTTCCTCATCTGTGAAATGGGGATAATAATATCACTTACTTCCCAGGGTTGTTGTGAAGATAATGAGATAATATTTATAAAAAACACTTAGCAGAGTGCCTGACACATAGAAAGTGTTATAAAGTTGTTGTTGTTATTATTATTACTTAACTTTTGGTCTAGGTATTTGACTGTCCATAATAATATCATAATAATTATAATAACCTTCTATAAATAATAAGGGTGAGTAGCTAGGTGGTATAGTAGATCGAACACTGGGCTGGGAATGAGGGTGACTCCTCTTCCTGAGTTCAAATCTAGCCTTAGAAACTTACTAGTTGTGTGACCTTAGGCGAGTCACTTATACTATCTGCCTCAGTTTCCTCATGTGTAAAATCAACTGGAGAAGGAATTGACAAACTACTCAGTATCTTTGCCCAGAAAACCTCAAATGGGGTAACAAATAAACAGATATTGAAAAACAACAAAACAAAATAATGATGGTCCCTTAGACTTAACAAAACACTTTTCATGTTAACAACCCTGAAAGGCAGATAGTGTAAAGCTTCCTGTTTATATATGAGAAATGAAAAGTCCATCATACTGAGAATTTAAATGACTTGCTCCGCATCAGTTTGCACGTAATCCATTTTGGAATAGTGATTTGAATCTGGTCCTTCTTCTCCATTATATCCTGCCACACACAAAGTCCATCCAGTCTGTTGTCATTAAATTCATCTGTTCTCCATCATCCTTGCTACATGTCATGCCCAGAGTTGTTCTGAATGATGAACTATTTCTAGTACATCTGCCACTACTGACCTTCTGCAGAGCTCCTCATTTGTCATTAGATCACGCACGAAGGTTTAGCTCATCATTCTTTCCTTTGTATTTTCCCAATTGTTTGTAGGGTGTTTTTTTTTTAAAAATATTTATCTCAGACCTGTGAGGTTATCTGTTTAGAAAACTGCCAGTGTGGAATCTCTCCATTGATGCAGATGAACAGCTTTCCTGGAACTTAGAACTTTAGAGTTACCTGGGACACTAAGAGGCAAATTGACTTGCAGGTGTTTATATAGCCAGGTTAGGGCCACTGTACAGCTTGAACCCAGATCTCTCTGATTCCAAGTCCAGCTCTCTCTCTATTTTGCCATCTTGCCTCTCTTCCCTGATAACAGTGTTATAGAAACACAAAGATGACATTTTGTCCCAAAAGTGCAATGTGATTTATGAATGGGCCATGTTTCACAAGTACAAGCCAGCTAAGGATGAGAAAGTAGATTTTATCTAAGACTGACATGACCTGGGAGAAAAAAAAATTAAACCAAACATGGAGGATAGAATTAGAGCTCAATTTATCACTGAAATTGGAGATTCTGAAATTCCTCAAAGGTTCCAAATTTAAAAATGACCTCAGACTCTATGCTTTGCTGAAATCTATTGATAACTCATCCCTTATACTGTTATTAAATTAATCTTCCTTCCATATATAGTCACTCACTCCTATTTAAAAAAAACCATCTTTAATATCTCCCTAATGTTTACCTATTAAAAGTCAAAATTCTTTGAATGGCATTCAGCAACATCTACAGTTTGTTGCTACCCTGACTTTACATCCTTTTCTTATATGAATGCCCTTCACTAGTTCTATATATGTCAAGTTGAGGATACTATCTCTATATAGTTTTGCCTCCTGCATTTACATGAAATATCCACCTTCCCCCTTTTCACCCACTAAATTCTTATCTGTTATAAAATGTAATGCCTGCACTTGAACACCATACTCCACATGCAGAGTGAACAATCAGTGGGAAAGCTTATTATGAAAATGCAACTAATGGATAGTCCCCAGTCAATTCATAACACTGCCAAAAAGAAACGGGATTCACATTCAACTGAAAGTAAGAGAAAACATGTAGTTTACCTATCAATGTATGTACTGTGCATATATGGATACACATATGCATGTACATGCATGTGCATGCACATATGCATGTGCGTATAAACACACTGCATATAACACATGTATACATATATTTGCCGTGTGTTCATATACACATGCAAGTATGTGCATGCATGCATATGTTGTATAATATACACATGCATACATACATATTTATAATCAAAATTCTGCATTTGGGCTAGAAGAAAGCAGTTCTTTACTCAGATGATGACTAGATCTCTATATATGTACAGCCCTACTCTATCTCCTCAGTTAAATTTAAGTGATATGCAAATGTCTTTTGAACATCTCAAAGTCAATGTGCTGTAGCCATCTCTAATTCAATATGTCTAAAACATGGTCATTCCTTCATAACCCTCCCACCTCTCAAAACTTCATCTTACTGTTGAGTCAACCACCATACTCCCAGTAACCCAGATTTGCCAATCCAGTATGATTTTCTATTCCTCACTTTCACTTGCCCCAAATCTTGTCCTGTCTACCTTTATGACACACATATATATATATATATACATACATATACAGACAGACAGACAGACATATCTTCTCTACTCATACAGACACAACTCTAGTGCAGGCCCTCATTACTTCTCATCTTGATGACTTCAATAGCCTTTGAATTCTTGCCTACAATCTCTCCCCACTTCAATCCATTTTTCATTTATCTGCCAAGGTGATTTTTCTGAAATATTGGACTGGTCATTCTACCCCCACTGAACTCCAGTGAATAGATGCCCATTATTTCCAGGATCAAATAAAAAATCCCCTGGCATTTAAAGCTCTTCATAACCTAGTCCCTTCCTAACTTTCTCAACATCTTAAATGTTATTCCCTTTTATGACCTCTACTATCCAGCCACATTGGCCTATTGCATTTCTGAGAACAGCACATTTTATCTCCTATTTCTGTGGTTTTGCAATGCCTATCACTGAAGCCTAGAATTTCTGTCATCTCTCTTCTGTCTCATAGTTTCCCTGAATTCCTTCAAGACTCAGCTAGAAGCCTACCTTCTGCCAGAGATTTTCCAAATCTTACCCCCTTTCAGATTATCTTCATCTTCTTGCCCTTGTTCTCTCCATCTATATCTATATCTATATAGATACAAACATATATACATTTATATAATCTATTTTCTTTATTTCTATATTTCCCCCCTCTTTACAATGTAAGCTCTTTGATGGCACAGACTTTTCTGTCTTATTTTGTTTTGATTTTAATTTTTAATTCCTTTATGCCATTTTTTTGGTATATCTAGTGCTTAGCACATAATGAATGCTTAAATCTTTCCTAATTGACTAAATAACATATCTGACTGGGCCTCTTCATATGTGTGATATTTTGTTAAATTTATGCAGGAAGGGGCAGCTAGGGGGTGCAGTGGATAGAACTCCGGCCCTGGATTCAGGAGGACCAGAGTTCAAATCCAGCCTCAGACACTTGACACTTACTAGCTGTGTAACCCTGGGCAAGTTACTTAACCCTTCTTGCCCTGCAAAAAAATATTATAAAAATAATGAAACAAAGTTATGGAGGCAAAGGGCAGTTAGGTGGTACATTGGATAGAGCACCAACCCTGAAGTAGTCAGGGGTACTTGATTTTTAAATCTGGCCTCAGACACTTGACACTTACTAGCTGTGTGACCCTGGGCAAGTCACTTAACCCCAATTTCCTCACTAGAAAAAAAAAGTTATTCAGGCAAATCATTTCCCCATTTGAGAAATGGTCAAAAGATATGAACAGGAAGTTTTCAGATGAAGAAATCAAAGCTATCTATTGCCATATGAAAAAGTGCTCTAAATCACTATTGATTAGATAAATGCAAATTAAAACAACTATGATGTACCACCTCCCACCTATCAGATTGGTTAATATGACAAAAAAGTAAAATAATAAATGTTGGAGAAGCTGTGGAAAATTTGTCACACTAATGTAATGTGGGTGGAGTTGTAAACTGATCCAACCAATCTGAAGGGCAAATTGGAATTATGCTCAAAGGGCTATGGGACTGTGAATACTCTTTAACCCAGTAATACCACTACACGTTCTGTATCCCAAAGAGATCATAGGAAAGGGAATAGGAACCACATGTACAAAAATATTTATAACAGTTGTCTTTGTGATGGCAAAGAATTGGAAATTAAGGAAATGCCCATAAATTGGGGAATGGCTGAACAAGTTGTGGCATATGAATGTAATGGAATACTATTGTGCTATAAAAATGATGAGCAGGCAGATTTCAGAAAAACCTGGAAAGACTTAAGTGGACTGATGCTGAGTGAAATGAACAGAACCAGGAGAACATTGTACATAGGAACAGCAACATTGTGTGATGATCAACTGTGGTAGACTTTGCTCTTCTCAGTAGTACAATTATCCAATGCAATTTAAAAGCATTTAGGATGGAAAATGTTTTCCACATCTAGTAAAAAAAAGAATTGTGGATTCTGAATGCAGATTGAACCATACTGTTTCTACTTTGGTTTTTTTGTTTTGTTTTGTTTTGTTTTTGAGGTTTTTTTTTCCTTGTGTTCTGATTCTTCTTTCACAACATGACTAATGCAGAAATATGTTTAATGTGATTGTACATATAAACCTATATCGGATTGCTTTCTGTCTTGGGGAGGGGAGAGGGAAGGGAGGAGGGAGAAAAATTTGAAACTAAAAATCTTATGAAAACAAATGTTGAAAACTATCTTTATATGTAACTGGAAAATAATAAAAACACTTTAATGATTTAATAAAAAATAAATTTAAAAATTAAGTTATGCAGACCCAGGTCATTTGCCAAAGGGCCATCTTACAAGCAAGGTCATAAAGAGTAAAATGGAAAATTTTCTACCTTTACACCCTCCCACAAAAACAAAAACAACAACAATAGTAACAAACATAAGGTAAAGATTTTGAAAAAGGAAGCAAAATAAAACCATCAAGGTCCCTGACAAACAATTAAAATAACAACTCAATTGACAACTCAAAATCTGGGATCAGAAAGAACACTAGAACAATATAAAAGAGCAGAGATTAAATAATGACACTGTGAAGTCTCTTTCCACTTAGATTTCATGCTTTGTGTTGACCTATACTTCCAAACATCCTTGATATGGACTTCCTATAGAAGTGAATAAGCAAGCATGCCCAAGGGAGCTAAAGATAGCCACATCTCATTTCTTACCTTTGTGTCTTAGACTCCTTACATTCCTTTAATACTTCATTACTTATTAAATTCCTTTAAGACTTGGCTCAAGTGCCACCATCTATGGGAAGCTTTTGTTGATCTCTCTAGCCTTTAGAACACTTTCCTTCACCAAATTATTTTATATTTAGTTATGTGTTTTCACATAAAATTGTCCTTGAGGACAATACCTGTTTTTTTTTATCCTTAGCACCTAGCATAGTGCCTTTAATATCTTTGGCCATTTATATATATATATATATATATATATGTGTGTGTGTGTGTGTGTGTGTGTGTGTGTTGAACTGAATTTTTGAAATATCTATTGATATAGTGTATTAGCTCTTCTTTTTTTGTAATAGCATCTATGATTTTTTCCCCAAACATTTGTTGCTTTTCTCTCTCTGATTCCTTGAGAATCAATAACCCAATGCTCTCAAAATTGTCATAAACCTCTTCAATATAGAGTTGATTTAGTTTAGTTGCTCTTCCTATTTCCATTTTTCCTCTTACTATTTTAACGTCCTCAAACAGCACACCCTTCATCTTTAACTGTCATTGAGATGATATTTCTTTTTTTCCTCTCAACTACTTTTTCTTATCTTACGATACAATATAGCTCATGATGTTCTATCATCTTATTCCATAATATTTACATTTTTATTATGAACTTGACAAATTCAATAAATATTCTGATGCAAAAAATAGAGATGATTATATATGCAACTATGAAATTCTATTAGATATTTTTGTTTTTGAAAGTATGTTTTAAATCTAATTCAATATTAGCATGTTTGGTTTGACTTTGTCCATTCTTCAATTACTTTTCTCTCTCATCTTTGTATTTCTTAAATGTTTCATTGACTCTTTTCTTTCCCATCCATAAGATGTTACAGACAAGTTTATAGTTTCAAATAGCATTGCCTAGGCTGTTAAAGCTCTTCATCTGGTAAATAGATGGTTTGTTGGTCAACACAATTTCTGTGGTCTTTTGTTCTCCTCATTATGATGTTTGACTTATATCAGCTAAACATCCTTTAGTAACTGAGAATAGAATATAATAATGCCTATTCTTTTATCTATGACCCATTTTTTAGTATCAACAGCTTGTTTAAATAGGTCAGGTTGGAATCCCCTCAATCACATCATATGGTTTTGTTTTTATCCTGTGTTCTATGTAATATCGACTTTGAGTTTAGTTCGGAAAAGTTGATTTGACCGTATACAGTTAATGTGACAATGACTTAAACATCAATGTCTAGTTGTTATACATGCTTTTGGATATAATCAATTTATTTTTATGAAGTTATTGATACTCTCCATGTCCAATGCCTGCCCTTATTGAATAATAATAATAATAACATTTCTATATTGCCTAATATGCACCAAGAAGTACACATATTTTATAATTATTTTCTCATTTGGTCCTCACAACAACCCTAAGAGGTATGTGGTTATTATCCTCTTCTTACAGATGAGGAAATGGAGGCAAAGAGAGGCTTAATTGACTTGCCTATAATCACATTATTATTCCTGACTTCAAGCCCAGTGTTCTATCTATTGCACCATCTATAGTGAAAATATCAAGATTAGTATGGAATCATTTTTCAATAATGTTACATTTGTTGGTAATTATATAAAGATCTAAGATTTAGACTATGACAAGCAAAATCAATGTTTGTAGACCTTCTATAAACTATGATTCTTGATAAACACTGTCCCCCTTCCTACCATTCATTATACCTTCATCTCCAAAGATATAGAGGACTTAGTCATTTTGTATTTTATTTTATTTTGTGGGTTGACATGGCAAACTTACTGGTTAATGATGGATGTTCCTCTGAATGATTAGCTAGTATCATTCTCAAAAATCATAAATTATTTATTCCTACAATTTTGGTCCCCCTCTTTCTAGCATATTAGTAATGGCCAGAATTTACAATGTTGTTGTTGGTCCTTCATTCTCAAAGAGGACCAATAATATCATAAGGATGATATCTTGACTTGCTAGTGAATTGGATTAAACTGAGGCAGAGCTGAGTCAACTCATCAACCTAACTTTCTTCTCCAGAGTCCAGAGTAGAGAAAAAGTCAAGATGATTGGTGACAGTTCCTGCCCTTAAGAAGCTCACAATTTAATAGGGTCCTTTATACAATCCAATATCACAACCTTTGAGAGTACTATTATCTATGGTCCATGATGAGGCATGCCCTGCAGCTGGGCTCCTCTTGTCATTGGTGAGTTCATTTCTAGAACCTCTATTCAAGGAAGTGCTGTGACCAACCATAGGTCCTTATTAGGACTAGGTCTAGTTCTCTTCATGACTTTCTGGATTTTTTTCATTTTACCCACCTCCAATTTTTCCCTGCTCCCCTAACCCTCACCATAGAACTTTCTAGAGAAATAAGAGGTTAAGTCACTTGCCTAGAATCAGAGAGCCTATATATTTTAGAATATATTTGATCTTTTTGCATTCCAGACCTGCTGGTTTGATATTGGGTTACATTAAGAAAGTTATTGTATCCAGAGCATGTGAGGACCAGATCTTTCTGTCTTCTGCTCCAGTGTTTTGCAGTAGCAAGAATCTAGTTCTTAACCCATGGGTAACTGACAAGCATTATGTTAATTCTGCCAGGGTGAACAGGCTAAGCAGTCATCTACTGTCTTTTCACTGCCCCTCCACCCTCTTAGAGCAGAAATAGTACAATATTCCCATTAATATTGGTCTTGTTTATACAACAATACCTGGAACGAGGGCCAACCTTTGTAAAGGCTTGAGGTAAGAGATAGAATAATAACTTCTGGCAGGAGGGAGTAGGCTAGTTTGGCAGAGAACATAGTATTTGAAAGGTTGGGGTATGAACTAAGGTTGGAATTGTAGGCTGGAGCTACATTATAAATGGCTTTCAATGACAAGCTGAACAATGTGTTTTTTAGCTTAGAGACAGTATGGTATATTCTTTTTTTTTTTTAAGGCAATGGGGGTTAAGTGACTTGCCTAGAGTCACACAGCTAGTAAGTGTCAAGTGTCTGAGGCTGTATTTGAACTCAGGTACTCCTGAATCCAGGGCCGGTGCTTTAATCACTGCGCCATCTAGCTGCCCCCAGTATGGTATATTCTTGAGCAAGGTAAGTGACATGACTGATTGTGTGTTGTGACTGGGTGAGAGTGAAGAAACTAACCAATTCTAGAGATGTGGAGACCTAATTGACAATACCTAGAAACTGATTTGGATGTGGAGGGTGAAGGGAAGAGAGGAATCAAGGATGATTCTATGGTTACAGCCTGAGCGATCCACTGGCACCCATATAATTTCAAAGATCAAAGGCAAATCCTTTAGAATTTAGAGTAGGTCCCTGGGGCAAGATTTGTCAGAAGTTATAGATAAGAGTCACACAAGGTACCAACACATAGGTTGCGATTTGCACAGCTAAAAAGAGTAACTATTTAAATGGCATCAGAGAATCTGTCATGCTAATGACTGTCATTCAATAAATATTAATTAAGCACCTATTAAGTGCCAGGTACTGTGCTAAGTGCTTTTAACTCATTTAAAAACCAATTCAAGTACCATCTTGTACAAATAACCTTCCTTGGAAGCCTGAACCAGAAACAGTCTCACCTAGCACTATGTTCTGTAGGTCTTTTATTTTGCATTATACCTATCTGTGTTGGTGTTTTATCCTTCACTAGCTTATAAAATCCCTAATGGAAGGGATTGAGCTTTATTTAGTTTTATTTTTTTCTATCACAGTGGCTAGTATTTGGCTATGCATTTAGTAAGTGCTTATTTAATGTTCATTTATTATCTATACAAGGAAAGCAAATAACAATAATAACTGATAATTTTAAGATATACAAAGAACCTTATGTACATTATCTCAGATAGAATCAGTGTACCTAGATGAGATAGAGATAACTAGAGTATGTGGAAATGACTGGATAGATGTTAACTGCTTATATAACTCCAAAATATTGTCATCTTTCCTAGAGTTTAATGTACATTAAGCTTTCTCTCTTCTTCCTCTATTTCCTCAGATCCTCTTCCTTCAAATTTGAATGGAATGAGTGACTTACCATAATAATGAACTCACCTGCATATAAATAATTTGAGCAGAGGATAAATGAGAACTACAACCAATAAGACAATTGACAATCATTCAACAAAGTTTTATTAAATGTCTATTGTCACAGCAATATGCTAGCTTCTGTGAGAATTTTTTTTTTAAATTTTGGATAAGGCACAAATGACTTGTAAGGGAGATTGCAGTCTTGATCCATCCTTTGGGTAGGAAATTGAACTTAAATTACTTCTATGGTACTTTCTAACTCTGTTTCTGATTGAAGTTTTAGCATACTTCTTAAAATCAGTTGATAGAAGATATCTAATTATGACCATGCTGTATATCCTATCTGGTTGTATATCATGAATATCTTGTCATCCATCTTCCTCCTCTTCTCCCTCCTTTAAAAAATACATGACTGCATCCTAAAGTTTCTGGAGTTCAAGGAAATGATCCTTTATCATCTCATAAACCAGTATTGGGGCTGGTATTGAAATTATTTTCATGAAGGAAAAGAATGGCTTTGCTGTAAATAATTTTAATAATCTATGTCTTGTTGAAGATATGAGATGTCTCATTTCCTTTTCTCATAATTCATTCTTTCTTTTTTTAATTTTACTTTTCTTTTTCATTTAAAAATTTCATTTTGGGGGCAGCTAGGTGGCCCAGTGTATAAAGCATCGGCCTTGGATTTTGGAGTACCTGAGTTCAAATCAGGCCTCAGACACTTGACACATACTAGCTGTGTGACCCTGGGCAAGTCACTTAACCCCTATTGCCCCGCAAAAAAAAAAAAATAAAAATTCATTGTCTCTCTGTCCTTGTCTCCTATCTACCTCCAAAATTTCCCCTTCTTGTTTTGGGGACAGTAATTAAATCAGTATTATTGTACTACAATTTTTCCTACAAAGAACATTGCAAATGATTATCTTACTGGTCATTTTAGTCCCTCTGACTTCCCAGGCATTATATTCTGTTTCCACTATTTCAATTTATGTGTTGTTTCCATAAATTAAAATGTAAATGTCTTGTGGGCAAGTTCTTTCAATGTTTGTACCTGCATCTTTACACTTAACTCTGTTTCTGTCACATAGTAAGCACTAAATAAATGATTTTTCATGCATTTTATGTATAAATAGTTCAAGGTAAACAAGTTTCATATTTTCTTGTTTCTCCAAAGGCAACAAAGAACTAGAAGGGAGCTAGTGTGTGTGGTGGGGTGTTGTTGTTACTGGGGGTGGTGGGGGAGGGGAGAGGAATAAAAACTTGACAATTGGATTCATTTATCAGAGTTTAGTGAACACCATGACCAACTGGAGACAATGTTGTTACAAAAAGGGGGAATATAAATGTGTATGAATTTGGTGGAGCAAGATTTCTTTTACATCTCACCCATTAGTTTTGATTCCTGATGTCCAGCAGAAGTGTAATCTTACAAATCAGTCTTTAGATACCATTTTCTAAGGTGCTAAAGGAGTCAGGATAGTGGGTACAAAAGGTCAAGGTCCTTGATCTCTGATTCTTCGGGCCAAATGAAGTCAAAGAAGAGGGAAGCAGTATTTATGAAGACTATAGTCATCCTTCCAGTCACCCAGGTTCCTAACTTTGGAGTCATCCTTGACTCTTTTGACTCCCTCAACTTTCCTCATATCCACTTTCCAAATCCTGTTTGTTCTAGCTCTATTTCATCTTTCACATGCCCCCTCCCCTTTTCTCTACTCACTAGATTACCACTTTAATTCAGACCCTCATCACTTCTTGCATAGATTATAATAGTAGCATTAGACTGGATTCCCCTGTTTTTCAAATCATTCTCCACACACATTATATTCCTAAGAGATGAGCCTGGGGATGTTATTTCTTTTTTTCTCATAAACACTCACTAGCTCCCATTTACTTGTAGGATTAAAAATTCAAAAGCCTTTCATGGCTCTAACCTATCTTTCCATTCTTTTTCATATTATCATCTTAACACACTCTGTTTTTTCAAACCAATTTGTTAATTCTCTTGCACACTGGCATCCTAGTCTTTACTGAAGCTGTCCCTTCATGTCTGGAACAAACTTTTTAAAATCTTCACTGTTACCAATTTTCAGATACCACTTCTTACATCTACACTGGACTAATTAGTGTTTTCTCCCTCTCCCAATCATTCTGCTTTTATCCCTCTGTTCATGTTACAATTTCTAATAGTATTTAAGATCCTTGAGAGCAGGGCATATTTCCCCCTCTTTTTTCTTCCCATCATGGAGGACAATGGTTGTCATATTGTAGGTGATTAATGAATCCTTGTTGCATTGGCCCAAAATGACATTCTGCCAAAGGTATCAGCATGGTTGCCACTAGTTGGTTTGGGCATTTCACTGGAAAATTCTGAAGTGACAATTTTTTCCTAGCGATGAAAGTTGTTTTTTGTTTGTTTTTTTTTTGGATAGCTGTTTACAAATTTTGAAAAGCTTCTGTTTAAATGTTGTTTGAAAATATTATTTTCTGACCCCATTATATCTCTCATGTCTGCTCCAGCCAGAATGGCTTCATACTCAGTGCCCTCACATCACTCTGAAGTTTCATTGAATCACAAAATTTTAGAGCCTGAAGGGAACTTAGAGGTCATTTGCTCCAAACCTTTCATTTTATAGATCAGATAACTTGGGCCTGAAAAGGCTAAGCAACTTGCTTAAGGTCATAACAAAAAAATAAGTGGAAGTGACAGGATTCATACAATCTTAGATTTAGAGTTGGAAATGATCTTAAGGATCTTATACTGCAACATTTTCTTTTTACAGATATGAAGATTGAGGTATAGAAATTTGTTCAAGGATAGAGTGAGTAAATAGCAGACAAGATTCCCAGTCTGGTCTTGTGATGTTATGTGGGAGTCTTCCCTCCATACCACACTGCATCTGGGATCAGGTGAATACAACTCTACCGTTCTTCCTATTACACGATGGTGTATTTTACCTCCTTACATATTTTCACATGTAATTTCTCCCAGCACAGAAAATCTTTTTTCCTCCTCTGCCCCTTGAAATTCTACTGATCTGTGCATGATATTGACCATGTTATTATGATTCCCACCAATACCCAGTTAGAATCAGAATAAGGAGATACCCTCAATTTTGGTGGTGCATTCAGAGTTTAACTAAGTGGAAACAGGAAAATGAAATTATAAAGATAGAGAGATAAAGGCCAAAATACATAGCCCTAAGAACCATAGCACCATTCTTATTTTAATGACTCTTTTGAGAAAGTCCATGGTATGACCTGGAATCCAGATGGTGAGATGGATAGAAGTTGTTTTGGGGAGAGGGTCATTACTTTTCTGATATGAAAGGAACCTCATTTCCTTGCACACTGATGCCCAGTTTGATTTTACTTTCATTGGGAATGGGAAAGCATTGGAAACCATATTCAGCTTTCTTCATATAAGCTTAAATGCTACTATATTCATGTTAATAATAAAAATGGGAATTATAGATTGATACCAGTGAATTCATTCTCCTAGAGTACCCTAGGATCTATAAAACCATCCTGTAAGATCCAGCTCCAATCTTATTTCTTTTAGATGTTTTCAAACCCAACACTGGGATACCCATGCCATTCTCCCTCTCAATACCTAGTAGTGTATTGTTATAGGAAGTCATTCAAGTATGCTACTTAGGTCTACTACACATTTTTGTTTAACTTAAGTAGGCTTTCACTGATACACATCAACCCTTTTATTCTTTCCTCTTTGTCTAGTATACTCCTTGAACTGGCTATTCTAAATCTTTTATATTTTCCTCAAGTCTTCTTAAATTCCCCTTGTTCTCAATCTATCTACCAGGAAACTTGATCCTACCTGGCCCTATTCCCATCTGCTCTTGCACTGACCCCACTTCTCTCCATATGAAGCATTCAACCTCATGACCAGACATCCAGAAACAACATCTGTCCTCCTCCAAGTAGAAATTGGTCCACTCAAATTTGATATTTTTTTTTCCTGTGGCTGAGCCATCCTGATTGGTGAGTAAAAAATCATTTACTTAATTATATTTAATTAGCTCCATACCATATCTAACACCCCATCCAGCCATCTACCAGGAAATGAGGATCTACTTGGGTATCTTGTCATCTGGGCTAGTGCTGTACCAATACTGTCCTTTACCTTTCTATGTCTTGATATAGAATCAATATTCAAATCAATACTACTATTGATACCGAGAAGGCAGAGAGGGGAGATGGTCTATGGAAATTATAGACTATATAGTTTCACTTTTTAGTAGTGTGTATATACACATACATACATACATACATACATACATACATACACACACATATATACATATATATATATATAAATATATAAATACACACACAAATACACTCTGTATATACACACAAAAGATAGTTTCTCTTTAAAGGATGCTTAAATTATCACTCAAATTTGTCCCATTTATTCTGAATAAGGAATAAGAGGGAATTGTCTCAGTGGCCCTCCTCCTTGATTCCAGCCATTTCTGTAAATACCTGAATCCAATAACATGCCAGCATTCTATACACCTAAAGCCTTGAATTTTGTCACAGACTGATCAGTACCCTTTAATTATTGCTCTTGTCTATGACAGTACTCTAGAGAGGCCCAACAGAAGGCTAAGCTAGCTCATGGGAAATGTAGGCCCTGAGGAGGGATGATGTTAATTAATTCAAGATTGGCACATATTCATAGCTTCTTTGTTGCCAGTTGTCATCCAGATAATTGATTTGCCTGACCATTGGTGGGTTGAATGCCAATGTGAAATTGCTGCCCAATCAACACTTGCCTTGTAGGACAAAGGGATTAACAAAAGGTGATTGAACTCTTTCTGAAATATTTCCCCACAGGTTTAGAAATTACATGTATGCTGCTGTCAAGCGGTATATCATTTGGCTTGCATTTGTTAGGCCATTTTCATGATCAGACTAGATTAACTACTTAAAAGGTGGGAAGAGAAAAAGCATTCAGTAAATGTCTACACTGTCCCTGCCCAAGGGGTAGGTGTTCTTGTTCTTGTTATTATTATTATCCACATTTTGCATATGAGGACACTGAGACAGACACTCATAGCTATGTGATGCTGGGCAAGTCACTTAACTTTTATAAGGCTAGACTTGAACTCAGGTCTTCATAATGGCAGGGCCAGCATTATCTACTACTTCACTTAGAGACCCTTAATCATGTGTGAGTTTCTGGTCCTTCTGGGACCTACATTTTCTTAATTGTAAAGTGAAAGGGTTGGACGAGATTATCTCTCATATTTTTTTCTAACTCCCAAATCCCATAATTCAATGTTGAATTTTCAAGATCTATTTTGTCTATTCTAATGATTAATTGGGTTTGTCATATCAAGATAGAAAAAAATCTTTCAAGATCCATTACATTTGATTTTTATTTTAATTTTTGGCCACTAGGACAGAGTAACAACCCATGCTTCTCCTAATCTGGACAGGTTGAGATCTAGCTAGGATGTTTATGAGATGGTAATTGTATAAAAATCCCCAAAGTATCACAAAATAAATTCTTTTTTATTTGAAACAGCTCAGATGGCTTTCTCAATTTTATCTCATTAATCCTCATGTAATGATTGGAATGACGCCACCTGCTGGAGACTTACTGTAGAAAAGCTCCACCATGAGGTAAAGGTCTTTGAAGGCAAGACCATGTGTCTTTTCTTTGGGGTCAGGAAGTGATGTTTGCTTGTGGGAGGAAGAAGGAGGAGCCCGGTGCTCTGACTCACTCTTTTCGTGTGGACTCTGGCTGAGAGCAGAGCTAGGAATGCTCTCTCCCTTTAATAGATAGATGAATCTAGGCCTTTCTTTCTCTCTTTACCAAATTCTTATTCTCCTTAATAAATGCTTAAAAGTCTAACTCTTGATAAAGCTTATAATTTATTGGTGATCCACTTATTAGATATTTTAGATAGACTAGCTAGAATTTTACCCTTATACACTCATAATATGTATGGTGAGGAAGATGGGCATGTTAATAATTTGCTTATATTTTGCACTGAGAAATTGGCTCATCAGAGATCATGCAAATAGGGGATGGAGTAGAAAAAGAAATATAAGTATCATGGAGATCAAATCAGTGTTTCCTAAACCATTTTGGTCATATACATTTGGAGGGGGGAAGACAGGTCTTTAAATATATTGATAGATCTCATAATTATTGTTCTGGAAATCCAGATTTATGGAATAATCTCAAGATAAAGGTGGGATCAGGAAAAGAGTTAACAAGAAAGAGGAAATTCAGTATATTTCTGCGATAAAATTTGCTATATACAATATCCTATTGATACATTATTCCATATTTACCACTTTAGAAGGAAAAGTACTGGTAGTTTTATATCATAAAACTTTTATTTACATTGCATGGTACCTCAGGGTTACAGGAAAAAATTTTGAAAAAGCTACAGTGAAGCTTACAGTCATTAATTCAGTTGATGAAAACTGATGAATAGTACATAGGAAAAGAATATCTCCATAATGTAGATAATTTTTCGTGTATACAAGATATAGCTGTCATGTTGACATTTTGTGCAATAGCATTTCTATGCCTAGGTCTAAATGATGTGACCAATTTAGTGCTTTTTTGATCATTTAATTATATAGTAATTCATAGGATTGTCAGTGTGTCATTCTGATTGAATTGAAACAATGGTTATAAATCCCTCATGATCTTTGCTGTGGTCTGGTTTATTCTGTTTTCAACATATTACCTCTTTTTTTTAAAAACAACTCATCTCCAAATAGATATCATTGGGATTTGTTTTTTAATTCAGTTTTAGCTTATTTCCTTTGTGATCTCAATTCTAACCCATTAGCCAAAAGTCTTTTACCTCCAGGACATGAGGGACTCTAGTTCACTGGTTGAAAGAAGAGGAAACAGCCTGAGTTTATTTCAAGGACAAAAAAAATCAGTCCTTTAACTGAATTTTAATCACTTTTTTATGCTTGGGCAGTTTAAAGAAAATTCATGATTGCCTAATTTTTCACCTTTTCCACTGATTTCCTTAGAAGTGTAATTCCAAAATTAATGAAATAAAATAACTGTTGTATTAAGAATTAGATAGCTCAGCAGAGAGATCTCTTTCAACTCTGCCAATAAAGGTTCCAATCCCATTTTGGCCAGAACTCAAGGATGCTTCTAGAGAGATAAGCAGCCCTCAGTGGATCAAACCTCAAGGATACCAGGCCCAAACTCCACTGTGGCCTATCATGTTCTCGGTTTGATCCTATTCCAGAAGCTCTAGGTTCTACATATCTTATAGGTTTTGAGTTGAAACCCCTAACCTTTCCTACAATTTTTTTTACAAGCTTACTTCAAAGGACATCTGGAAAATCAGAACAATGCACATTTGGATTCTGTGATGGGGACTGATCAACTATGTTTGCACTGAGCTAGATTTGCTTCAGAGGTGAAATGATTAAAGCATTAACCATAGCTGTATCTATCCACCTTGCCCTTTGCCGTCAAAAGCAATTAATGTGGATTATATATATTTGTAAGAAGAATATCTTTCATTTCAAACCTTGGAGCATCTCCAGAGAGGATTAGATGGAAAATGAATGGTCTCATTTGCATAAATTAGGGAAAATGTGAATAATAATTTGTATTTGGGATAACTTGCACAGACTTCCAGGATATTGATACTGGATGCCTCATTCAAGTGTGAATAATCAGCAGGCATGAGTGCCCAACAATAGGCTTAGTAACAGGGGGGAAAACAAAATTTCTTGCCAAGTCACTAGGTTTTGTTTTGAAGGGAAAAATAAAGGTTATGGCTTTCAGATGAAAAGAACATCACTTTCTTAAGAATGGCAAAGAGGGCAACTTAGGTGTTGTTTTTCTTTTTTTCTCTATCTCTACTTACTTGGGGTTTCAACTCTTTTAGCCATTTTTGTTCTTTTCTTTTCCATCCAAGGACCATTCTCTTTCACAAAGGAAAACTGAAGCAAAGAGCTGATCAGCTTCACCTTCTCTCTGATGTCCTTTATTATCAGCTCATTCACCCTTAACATGTAACCTATCTATTCTTTGATTCACTCCTTTCCCTAATATAATTACCAAATAAAAAGAAAAGAAAAAATATATACTTTTTTGCTGCCTTAAGCATTCATCATTGGCCTCAGCTCAGGCTTGGCTCTTTCTTCATTTTGACACCCTTGATACTATTAAAAAAATAGATTCTTATTTTTATATCATCAAAATTTTCCCTAGTATCCCTTACTTTAATCCTTCCCAGTGTATTTTACCCATGGACCACCCCACTCCACAAAGCAATGGGGTGGGTATGTCTTCTCATATTTCTTTTTTTGAGTCATACTTATTCTTTTACAATTTGTAACATTCACTTTTGATTGTATTGTGGTTATTATCCTCATTTATATTTTGTAGTCATTGTGTATATTGTCTTCTTGGCTTTGCTTACTTCACTTTTCGTCAATTCATGTAGATCTTTCTATGCCACTCTGTATTTATCATATTTGTGATTTTTTCAGCATAGTAATGTTCCATTATATTCATGTACCACATTTCCTTTAGCCTTTCTGAAATCAAGAGCATCTACTTTGTTTCTAGTCCATTTCCATCATAAAATGTGCTACTATAAATATTTGGGGGTATGTGAGGACTTCTTTTTATCAATAATCTCCTTAAGGAATCAGCCTAGTAATGTAATCTCTGGATCAAAGGAAATGGACAAAATAGTCACTTTATACAATTCCAAATTGCTTTCCAAATGACTGTACTGGTTCAGAGCTCCACCAACTATGTACTAGTGCAACTGTTTGCTCCTGAGTACCACCAACATCAACTATTCCCATCTTTTGTCATCCTTGACAATTTTCATACAGTAAGGTAAAACCTGACTGTTGTTTTAATTTGCATTTCTCTTATTATTAGTGACTTGGGGCATTCTTTCTTACAGACAATTCCTTTTTTTTTGAGAACTCTTTGTTCATATCCCTTTACTGTGATCAATTGAGGAATATAGGAGGACATAATAGCTTTTTAAAAATCACTTGAGATTATTATATTGATTTTTATATATTTGCTTTTAATACAATTATATTGATTTGTTTTTATAATGTTGGACCGCCTTGCATTCCTCAAGTAAATATGACTTGGTCATTATGAATAATTTCTTGGGTGAATTATTGTAGTCTTTTTACTGGATTATATTTAATATTTTTAAACAATATGCATTGATGGTACTGGTTTGTAGTTGTCATTCCCTGGTTTACCTTTCCATGGCTTAGGTATTAGAACTATACATTTCTCACAAAAAGAGTCTGCTTTCTTTCTCAGATTTTTTTTGGGAGGCAATGAAGGTTAAGTGACTTGCCCAGGGTCACACAGCTAATACGTGTCAAGTGTCTGAGGCTAGATTTGAACCCAGGTCCTCCTGAATTCAAGGCTATTGCTTTTATCCACTGTGCCACCTGGCTGCCCCTGCACCTATCTCTCTGAGACTTTTAAAGAATGATTTATATAATATTAGTTTTAAATATTCTTTAAAAATTTGATAAAATTCACCTGTGAATCCATTAGGACCAGGAATTATTCTCCGCCTACCCCACCCCCAGTCCTCACTGAAAGTAACTTTAGAGTTTGTTTATACTACCTTTTTCTTAGCTTATATTATTTAACATCTCCACATAGACTTCTGTTAGCTTGGGTATCTTATATTTTTTAAATGTATTCCTCAATTTCTTTTCTGTTTTCAGTTTTGTTAGCATACAACTCTGAAGAGTAGATGCTGACAATTCTATTCCTTCTAGCTTGGTTGGATTTCACATTGTTTATTTTTTATTTGATTTGCATCTCTTTTTGAATCAGAATAGCTAAAAGGGTTTAAATTTTGTTAATCTTTTCAAAGAACCAGCTTTTTTAAAAAAAGCTTTTAAAATCATTTCTGTAGTTTCTTTCAGTGTTTAGTTTAGCTATTTTCCCTCTAATTTTAAATGTCTCTTCTTATAATAGCATATAAAAATATAATATTATTAAAGGTCTATAGCACAATTTTTTCTTCATGTTCTATTATATGCCTCTTATTCTAGCTTCTATCTCAATTTTTAAAAACATAATCTAAATCAATGGCAAATTCCTGTGTATCTACATTTGTCCCTTTAGATACTTTTACTTTTCTCCTTATCCTAATTGTTTCTCTGTGTGTCTTAAGAATGTTTTTCTTGGAAGCTTCCTATCAGTCCAGGATTATTTCTCTGTTAAATTTTAGCCCATGGATTTCTGCTTATCCTCTCTCTGAATTTTTTAAAGCAACCTTTCTAAAACTTAGATAGCATGTCATACAATCTAGCATTCATTTTTCCTCTCCTTTATCACAATTCTGTGACAGAGTGGTCATCTCCCCTTACAAGCTTCCCTTCAATTTTACCCTCCAACAACCAATTCCACCCTTACATATATAGGGGACACTAAGCAGGACAGTTTAACTGGAACATAGAATGAGTAAAGGGGAGTAATGTGCAGTATCCCTGGATAAGGTAAGTTGGAGCCAAATTATGAAAGGATTAAATGCCAAATGGTAAAGTTTGCATTTCATCACAGAGGCAAAACAGAGGTACTGGAGCTCTTTGTTATGATCAGATCTATGATTTAGGAACATTAATTTAGCTGGAACTGTGTAGAAGATAGGATTTGAGAAATAGAAAATGAGAAGAACAAGTAGGAGATTGTTGTAATAGTCAGGAGAGTAGCAAGGAAAATCTTAAGTATCATGATGGTACTGATTGGACAGAAAAATGTGTGAGAAAAAGAAATGGAGGAATAGAATCAACAAAACTTGGTACCTGAAGGTACATAAGAGAGAATGATAAGATGAAAATTACTTCAAAATTGTGGAACCAGATAAATGGAAGGATGGTTATATCTTCAACAAAAATAGAACAGTTGGGAAGATTATGGGCATAAAATAGGGTTCTATCCTAGGCCCTTTTCTCTTCTCTCTCTACCTTCTTTCTGCCAGTGAAAAGGTAGAGAGAGAAGGGAAAATGGCCTAGGATAGAACCCTAGGACATATACATAAATTTCAGGCAGAACATAGATGATAATCCTATGAAAGACATTAAAAATGAGGTCAAATAATTGAATCATGACAGAGCAGTGTCAACAAAACTCATGGAGGACCAAATATTGAGAAGTTCAATAATGCCAAGTGCTGTAGAGTAATCAAAATGTCTAAGGGGCCATAGAATGATAAGAGATGAAAGAAATGTTGGATGTCATCTAGTTAAACTCTTTTCATTTTACAGACATGGAAACTAATATTGGGATGGGTGAAGTGAATTGCACAAAGCCACACAACTAATAAGTATCAGGACCAAGCTTTAAACACCAATTCAAAATTTCTACAAAACACTATGAGATATTAAAGTTTTCTGAACATAATCTATGATCATTTTTTAACAACTTATCCTCTTCCCAAATAGAAGATCCTGGGGGCAGCTAGGTGGTGCAGTAGATAAAGCACTCTCCCTGGATTCAGGAAGACCTGAGTTCAAATCCGGCCTCAGACACTTGAGACTTACTAGCTGTGCGACCCTGGGCAAGTCACTTAACCCTCATTGCCCCACCAAAAAACCTGAAAAAACAAAACAAAACAAAAAACGAAATAGAAGATCTTCAAGTGAATTATC
Organism: Dromiciops gliroides; assembly: GCF_019393635.1. NCBI lineage: Eukaryota > Metazoa > Chordata > Mammalia > Microbiotheria > Microbiotheriidae > Dromiciops > Dromiciops gliroides. The sequence goes on from NC_057862.1 coordinate 124,456,985, forward strand.
TTTCCAGGGTGTTCCCTTCTTCCTAACCCCAAGAACCTTGTTTGATATATGGCTTCCCAAGTCAAAAAATTGTTTTAAAAAAGTGAAATAAATTGGGCACTGGATTTGGAATGAAAATGCCTAGATTGTTATAGTGGATCTCAGATGAAATGCCTTCCTCTAGGCTCTCGTGCCTACTTCACCACTGGCATGTTGGGTCCTCAGAAGAAAGGCTGTTCATATTTCAGGATTCTAGGGGTAATCCTGTAGGAAGCTATTATTCTAAAAGTAGCTCATAAAATCTCACCAGTGTATTTCCCCTTAACAGCCAGACAATTAACTCAGTTTTTGGAAAGGCATTTGCTCAAATGACCCAGCAAGAAACATCATTATAAAGAATTTCCTGAATAGCAAAGACATACTTTCTAATAAATCCACACAGAGTTCAAGGGAGAAGAGAGTGGGTACAAATTTAAAGTATACTGTTAGAAAGGTACCATCATACCAATGTATAGATAGAAGGTACAAGAGTTCAAGCCAACTCATATCTCTGGGACAGCTGGGCCTCAATGTCCTTTCTTCCTCTAAAGGATTCTCTGGTTCATGGAATAGTGGTAGTGATGGATGAGTGTCTCAGCTAGGCTGGCCCCTCACATACATATCTGCTAAGTAGCTGGCTAAGCTGGGTTTGGCCCTCATAAAGCATGGAGTCTTGACTGGATGGATGGGCCAATGTACTGCTAGGATGGGTCAAGCAGTCATTTGGCTGCTTTTGTCTTGGCAGCTGCTAGACAGTATTGGGAAAGCTGCTTTGCCACTAAGCAACTGCTCCCAGATTGGGCCAAGCAAGTTAGTTATGAGCACTTAGTATGCAGCATTTCTGATGGATATTTCTGTTTTTGGGTTTCTCCAGGCCTACTCTTCACTGGGCAGCTACAATCCTTTTTATACCTTCAGCGAGTCTCTTGGCTAGGGTGGTACATAGCTCTGTGATCTCATTACTTAGGGCAATGCATGTTTGGTTAGAATCAGAAAAATTTTCTTTGACTTCCTTAGAGCCTCAGCTCTAAGGCTGTTTGTCACCTCCTGGTAGGAGATGGGACAGAGTCTAGTAGTTGTCAGAATCAAATGAGATAATTGTAAAGTACTTAGCAAAACCCCTGAGACCTAGTAGGTACTATTTTAGGCTTATCATTATTATTATTGTCAATAATCATTTCTTGTGCAATAGTTCCTTCTTTCAATAGGACATACTCCCCCTTGTCTAGATTAATTAGTCCCAATTTATTAAGTCCTAGCTCCTATCCTTTGAAAATCTTATGTAAATTAGTGGTTTCAGACAAGACACCTACCTAGGCCATAGGTTCCTTGAAGGTAAGCTTATGATTTCACTGTCTTCTTCATAATCAAAATTGAGTCACCAAAGACTTAAATCCTTCCAAAGGTGTGTGGAATGTCTATTTTGGAACTGAAGGCTTTCTCATTTATATCTCTATGTCTATCTTTTTAGCTCTCCAGAACTAAAGCTTTTGCTAGATGTCTCACTAAGACATTCTCTCATATGTGGTAGGAGTAATTTTGGACTAAATTTGAAGTTGAATGAACTGCTTTAGAGTTTTGGATCTCTTTTCTATCTCTTCTGTGACATTGGGGAAATGTCTTCCCCTCTCTTAAAAATGACTTCCCCCCTCTCAATCTCTAATATCACTTCCAGCTCTAGATTCTATGAACTTATATTAGATGTAACTTCTTAGGGATAGTGGGGGTGGAAGAGGAGAGGATACGTTTGGGGATTTAAAAAGACACAAAAGAAAATCAGTCTATAATTTACCCAATGAAATACAAATGGGTGTTGAATTAGGTAGAGTCCACTAGAAGTGCTGCTTGGAACAGAACACTTGTGTTCTATGCTTTGGTTTTGGCATATGAGGTCATAGATTGTTGCCATTTAGACTGGAAGAATAGATGTAATCTGTACTAGAACTTTGTGGGTATAGAGAATAAAAGAGAAAGCTAGCAGAGACACTAATTAAAATAGAGGCATCATGAAAGATCAAACTCCAACTTGGGGGGGAGGAGCAGAGCCAAGATGGCAGAGTAAAAGCAGCAATTCAGCAAAGCTCTCCCAACAATTCCATCCAAACAATTTTAAAACAATACCTTAAGGGGCAGCTAGGTGGCACAGTGGATAGAGCACTGGCCCTAGAGTCAGGAGGACCTGAGTTCAAATCCGGCCTCAGATACTTAACACTTGCTGGCTGTGTGACCCTGGGCAAGTCACTTAATCCCAATTGCCTCACTTAAAAAACAAAACAAAACAAAACACAATACCTTAAATCAAATTCTGTAATGACAGAGCCAAGAGAATGTTAAGGTGAGACAGTTTTCCACATAACACAATTTAGCAGGTCAGCAGACACCCAATGTGAACTGGCCCAGAGCACACACAGCTCTAGCATCAGGAGTGGGACTTGTAGGTGATGACAGGCATCAGCAGCAGTTTCAGAAGCTCTCAGCCCAGAGATGGTAAAAGGGTTGGACAGCTGGTCAGAAAAAGCTTACAGGAGTGAGTACACTGGAGCTTTTGGTGAGGTGGAGGTGAAGGTGGAGGCTAGATGGAGTACTTTCAGGTGTTGGGCTGGGGGCTTAGGTATGTAAGTGGGCACGGAAGTATCTTTGGCTATGTGCTCCAGCTCTTCAGGGTAAATGATGTGAGGGTTGGCACCTCAGTGGGAGAAGACAAATATGAAAATAAATACTATGAAGACTAAAGTTTTTTTGGTCTACATCGATGGATTATCTACACCACTGAAATGAATGGCAAAAATACATTCTGGGATGTGTATGGAAGCATGATGTCCCCTGAAAGGCATTGTTGGCTCGACTTCATGACTGACGACCCTCCAATAACTGTCCCACTAACTTCCCATTAGTTCATTTGGAAGAACCACAAATTCAACCTGAGTGGTGCTCCTGAACTGTATGTTTCCTATTCTATTACCCAAAAGAAGATTCAGGAATGGGTCTCACCTTCAACACCTTACAAGTAGACCCAACTGAGAGTAAAGCTCCAATTTTGTTATCAGATATGGGGTGTCTTTGTAAATTGTACATGTGATGACTAAATCCTTTAAGAAAGTTGTATTGTGTCTTCAGAAAAAAAAGAAAGAAAAAGGTTACAGGAAACCCTTTACTGGCACTGGGTATAACTGAAGCTTATTAGTAAATGTTGCCCATATACAGTTCTGGGTCACAGTTTAAGGACAGGGAGGCCTGTGGTCAGTCACAAGGAATCAGGGGCCTTGATCACAGTTTCTTTTTTCTTTTTTTTTTTTTTTTAGTGAGGCAATTAGGGTTAAGTGACTTGCCCAGGGTCACACAGCTAGTAAGTGTTAAGTGTCTAAGGCCGGATTTGAACTCAGGTACTCCTGACTCCAGGGCCGGTGCTCTATCCACTGCGCCACCTAGCTGCCCCTTGATCACAGTTTCAAGGACAAGAGAAGGACTAGTGCTTGCAGGTACAAGGGAACAGGGAACCTTGTTATAGTTTCAGTGCCAAGATGAGCATTAGAACTTGTGGCTACAAAAGAACAGAGATTTTTCTGGGGTAAAGACAACAGTACAGACCAGAAGGGCAGTGACCACAATCTCTCCAGATTGCATCATCTTAGAAGCACCAAAAACTTGAAAACTCCAGAACTAATTCTGAAAACAGCAATTCAAAAAAAAAAAATCTGAGGTTTGGGATACTACCTCCCCAACACCAGGTAACCTGAATTAAAATTGAACATCTAATTCAAAGTCAAGAAATAGTCTGTGAAAATGAGCAAACAAGAAAAAGAGTTTGAGTCTAAGAAGCTCCAATGGTGGCAGGGAAGACTAAGACTCAAACTCAGAAGAAGAAAACAACATGAAAACAATTACAACTAAATCTTCAAAGTAAAAATATGAAATGGATATACACCCAACAGAAATTTCTGAAAAAGTTAAAGCAATAAAAGTGGTTGAGAAAAAAATGGGAAAATAATTTAGAGTGATATAAAAATATGAAAAGAAAATTAACAGCTTGGTAAAAGAGACACAAGAATATTGAGAAAAATAAGACCTTAAAAAACAGAATAGGTCTAATGGTGAAAAGAAGCATAACATTCTCTAAAGAAAAGAACTCTTCAAAAAGCAGAATTTGCCAAATGGAAAAAGATGTTTAAAAGCACTGGGGGGGGGGGGAGGAGAACCACAAAAATTCCATAAAAATTAAAATTGCTCAAATGGAGGTTAATTATGTCATGATACATCAAGAAACAAAGTCACAAGAATGAAAAAAGATTGAAATATATCATTGGAAAAATAATTGACCCAGAATATAGAATGAGGATAGATAATTTAAGAAATATTGAACTGCCTGAAAGTCATGATAAGTATATAAAATTCATAAGAACTTTATAATTATTATCATATATATAATTATCATTATTATTATGGTAGTTAGAAGGAGACTACATAAAGGGAAGGCATGGGTATGAGTTTACTATGTTGGGATGATTTCAAAAATCAAGAAAGGGGTGAGAAATAGGAATGCACAGGTAGACAGGGGAAAGGAAAGGAAGAATGGAGAAAATTACCTCACAAATAAGTTCATAAGGAAAAGCTTTTATCATGGAGAGGAAAGGAGGAGGTGGGAAACAATCCCCGAATCTCACACTCAGTAAAATTGGTTCAAAGATGAAACACACACATATACACAGACACACAAACTCAATTTGGTATGAAATACTCTTTCCCAATAAGGAAATAGGAGAGGAAAGGGATAAAAAATGGAGTGGGGAGAGATAAAAGGGTAGGTAGATTAAGGAAGGCAGTGGTCAAGAGCAAAATGGACTTGACATGAGACAGAGTAAAAGAGATAGTGAAGGATAAACAGAGGAAAAGAGGGTGCAGCAAAATATACAGTAATAATAACTGTGAATAAAAAAAAGTAAATGAACTCACCCATAAAATGGAAGGGGAGGGAAAAATGGATTAGAAACTAGATTCTAACAATATGTTGTTCACAAAAAAACACACTGGAAACAGAAAGACACATAGTTAAAATAATGGACTAGAGCAGAATCTATTATGCTTCAGCTATGTGAAAAAGGCAGTTAACATACACAATCTCAGAGAAAGCAAAAGCAAAAATAGACCTAATTAAAGGAGAAAAATAGGAAACTACATTTTGTTAAAAGGAACTGGAGATAATGAAGCAATATTTTAAAAATTACAGGCCTCATTTCTCAAATATGTAGGGAACTGTCAAATTTATAAAAATAAGAGCCATTCCTCAATTAACAAATGATCATGGTATATGAACAAGCACTTCTCAAAAGAAGAAATCAAAACTATAGTCATTTATTTGAAAAAATGTTCTAAATCACTATTTATTAAAGAAATACAGATTAAAACTGGGGTACTACCTCACACAAATCAGAAATGGCAAATGCTAGAGAGGTTGTTGTAAAATAAGTACACTAATGGGCTGCTGTTGGAGTTGTGAACTAGTCCAACTATTCTGGAGAACAATATGGAACTATGCTAAAAGGGGTATAAAATTGTGCATACCATTTATTTTTTATTTTATTTTTGTTGTTTGTTTTTTTGTGGGGCAATGAGGGTTAAGTGACATGCCCAGGGTCACACAGCTAGTAAATATCAAGTGTCTGAGGCTGGATTTGAACTCAGGTCTTCCTGAATCCAGGGATGGTGCATTATGCACTGTACCACCTAGCTGCCCCATGTATACCCTTTAAAACAGCACTAACACTTATAGGTATGTATCCCAAAGAAATGGAAAAAAGGAAAAGTACTTATAGGTACAAAAATATTTATAGCAGCTCTTTTTTTTTTTTTTTTTGGTGGCAAAAGTTGGAAATTAAGAGGATGCTCATCAGTTTGGGAAGGACTGAACAAGTTGTGATTCATGATTATGATAGAAAGAAGGCTATTGTGTTATAAGGAATGACAAGGGTTTTGGTTTCAGAAAAACCTGAAATACTTATATGAACTGATACAAAGTAAAGAGAAGAACCAGAAGATCCCAGTGTATAATACCAGCAATAATATAATGTCGATCAACAGTAACAGACTTGGCTAGTCTGATCAATATAATGATCCAAGTCAATTTAGAAAGACTCATGATGAAAAATGCTATTGCTCCAGAGAGAGAACTGATTAACTCTGAGTGCAAATTAAAATATAATTGTCTCACTTTATTTTTCTTTCTATTTGCCACATGGCTATTATGGAAATATGTTTTGCAAGATTTTATATGTGTAATGGGTATTATATTGCTTTCCTTCTCAGTGAATGGGGGAAGTGCTAGAGGAAGGAAGAGAATTGGTATCTCATTTTTTTTAATGTTAAAAAAATAAATAATTGATTCAAAAACAAAACCCAACTAAGAGTAAATGAATCTCCTTTTCCATTTGGCTTTTCAAACTGTTGACTTTTTTTCTCATGACTCTCCTGCATTGCTCTCACTTCTCTTTCCATTCTTTCCTCTCTTCCTTCTATCTCTCCTACTTTCTCTTCAAAGTCCCTTTTGAGAGCTTCCATAGTCTGAGACCAGTTCATATTTTTCTTGGAAGCTTTGGATATTGGAGCTTTGACTCTGTTGTTAACTTCTTCTGAGGTTGTATTGTGGTCTACTTTTCCCCCAAAGAAGTTTTCGATGGTCTTCTGCTTTCTTTGCCTACTCATCCTGGCTTACTATTTCTTGGCTTTTTACTCCTTCTTAAAGTGTAGTGCTGCTTCCAGGACATACTGTTCATACTACAGCATGGCCCAGGGGGTGATTGGGCTTCTTCTCAGCCTGCCTGGCTTATGAGTAATCATGGCCACTTCAACAGTTTAAAAAGCCAAATGGAAAAGGAGATTAAAAAACTGTCTGATGAAAATAATTGCCTAAGAATTAGGAATGAACAAAATGGAAGCTAGTGACCTTGTGAGAAACCAAGACACAGTAAAACAAATCCAATTGAATTAAAAAGTAGAGGGCAATGTGGAATATCTCCTTAGAAAAACTGCTGATCTGGAAAATACATCTAGGAGAGATAATTTGAAAATCATTGGACTACCTGAAAACCATGACCTAAACAAGAGTTTAGACACCGTCCTCCAAGAGATTATCAGAGAAAATTGCCCTGATATTCTAGAAGCAGAAGGTAAAATATAAATTGAAAGAATCCACTGATCACCTTCTGAAAGAGGTCCCAAAAGGAAAACCTCCAGGAATATTATAGCCAAATTCTAGAACTCCCAGGTGAAGGAGAAAATATTGCAAGCAGCTAGAAAAAAGGAATTCAAATACTGTGGAGCTCCAATAAGGATAAAGCAAGATTTAGCAGCTTCTATATTAAAGGACTGGAGGGCATGGAATATGATATTCTAGAGGGCAAAGGAACTGGGACTACAGCCAAAAATTATGTACCCAGCAAAACTGTGTATAATCTTTCTGAGGCAAAAATGGAATTTCAATGAGAAAGAGGACTTTCAGGCATTTGCTATGAAAAGACCTGAACGGAATAGAAAATTTGACTTTCTAATACAAGACCCTGGAGAAGCATAAAAACGTAAACAGGAAAAAGACTTCATGAGGGATATTAAAAGGTCAAACTGTTTATATTCCTGCATGCAAAGATAATACTTTGAACTCATAAGAACTATCTCAGTAAGGAATTCACAGAGGACACAGGTCTGAACTGAATACGAAAGGATGGTATCTGTAAAGCATTTATTCTTTGTTCTTTGGGGGCAGACAGGGTGGGATGTCTTATATCTGGGGCCATATTTGGGCTTGGGGCCTCCTGGGTCCAGGGATGGTGCATTGCCCACTGTGCCACCTAACTAACCCATGATGACATCTTTAAAATAGGGTTGAGGTGTAGGAGAAATAGACTGGCAGAGGGGGAAGGGGAGAGATGGTGTGGGGAGAGGTAGTTCACATGAAGGAAACAAGAAAAAAACTTATGGAGGGGAGCAGAAGGAATTGGGAAGTGAGTGAACCTTAATGTCATCAGAATTGGTTCAAAGAAGGACAAACTTATATACTCAAGTAAATATAGCAATATATTTTTGCCCTGAGGGAGGGGAGGGAGATAATGGGGGTGGGGGAAGAGGGGAAGGAGAGAAAGGCAGATTGAAGGAGAGAGAAGTAAAAAGCAAAACACTTTCAAGGAAGGTGAAGATGTTCTGCATTACGGCACAAATATGACATATTGAATTGCTTGATTTTATAGGGAGGGTTGAGGAGGGAGGGAGGAAGAAAATTTAGAAAACAGAATTAGCTCAAAGACGTTAAACTCATCAGAGGTGGCTCTAGGAGGGAATAATATTCACACCCAGTTGGGAGGAGTAATCTATTTAATCCTACAGGAAAGTAGGAGGGGAAGAGGATAAGGAAGGAAGGGGAAAAAAGGGGAGTGCAAAATAGGGGAGGGGACAGTCAGAAGTAAAACACTTTTGAGGAGGAATAGGTTAAAAGAAGATAGAAAATGGAGTAAATATCAAGGGAAGGGAATAGGATGGAGGGAAATAATTATGATGATTGATTATAATGGCAAAACGTATGGTACCTACCTTGCTGGGCTATTATGAAGAAAATTCTCTGTCAAGTTTAAGGTACTGCATACAGGTTATGATGAACAGGATACTATCAGAAAAACCTGGAAAGACCTACATGAACTGAAGCAGAGGGAAATGTACTGTATACAAAATAACAGCAATAGTGTGAGATGATCTGCTGGGAAGCATGTGGTTATTTTCTGCAAGGCAATGATCCAATATAACCCTGAAGGACTTATGAAAATGGCAACCCATCTACAGAGAAAGAACTGATAATATCTGAAAACAGATGGAAACACATTTTTAAAAAAAATTTTTTCTCCTCTTTGACAATTCCTCAATCTGATTTTTTTTTTTACTGTTTTCTCTCACAACCTAGCTTATGTGGGAATATTTTCCATGACTACTCATGTATCACTTATTTTGAAATGCTTGAGTTCTAGTGGGTGGGGGTGGGAATGGAGGAGGAAGAGAAGTTAGAACACAAAGTTTAAAAAAAATTGATGTTAAAATTTGTTTTTACATATATTTTGGAAAATAAAATTCTATTCAATAAAAAATTAAACTAAAAAAATTAACAAACAAAAAAAAGAATAAATGAACATGATAATGTGGAATGGTGATGGCAAGTAACAGATATTAAGTGGAGAGGAAGATGAATAGTTACTTACTATCTCTGAATTTCCATTTTCTCACCCTGTATAATGAGTGGGTGGTAGTTGGTAACCTCTAAGGCCCTCCTAAATGTGTTTGTAGGATTTTTAAAGATGTTAGAATGTCTAGATGAGTTGTTATGATCTTTCTGATTATGCCTTATAGTGTTCCTTAAGCTTCTTGGCCTTTCACTAACTTTTCACCTTCCAGTCTCTGAATCCATTGATTCCTTTCTTCTCTTCTTGTTTTTGTTAATAAATTTATTTATTCCCATGACTTCAGCTCTCATCTATTTATAAAAGATTGCCAAATCTCTGTCACCAGTCTTGATCTTCCTTTTGATCTTCAGGCCCTCATGTCCAGTTTCATATAGGATGTCTCTACCTGGGATATCCCACAAGTAAATAAAACCCCAACTTTTAGAAATAGCATATTTCTTTTGCTTCTGAAAACATTATTTTATATCACTGTTATTCTTATTCAGTCTCCCATCTTTCAGAATATGTTGTAAACCTGGTCTTTTCTCTTGCCCTTACCTCTCATAATCTAGTTACTAAAACTGTATATAATTTAGCTTCCTTGTGAGGATGAATAATTTACTTTATTTTCTTCATATCCTCCATGCCTAGTAGAGTGTCTGGCATATGGTAGGCACTTAATAAATATTTCTAATTAATTGATCCTTTTTATACTCTCTACATCCTCTCACATCTGTCCTCCCAGTCAGTAACAATCTTCTTCCCCTTTTATTATTAACCCCAAATAGGAATTTAAATGTGTGAAATGTTTTATATTTTAGTTATCCATGTGAGTCATATCTCACTGCTAGACTGTAAAATTAATCAGAACAAGGGCTATGTTTTAACTAAGCTTTATATTTACCTTAGTACTCTGTATAGAGCACTAGGCTAAGCATTAATGTTTGTTTGCATTAAATTATTGTTCAATTGTATTGAGTAGAGAAAAGGATTTCTACAAGTTTGATACATTGTCCTATATCTAGGCCAGTTTATGACCCTGCCTGAAGCCAGTCTAATAGACTAGCTGGTGCTAAAAGACAGTAAAGGATGGTTCAATGTTTCAGTATTTTCCTAGCCAACATTCAAATTGGGAATTCTAGTTACTGTGTGGTAAATCATTCATGGGCAAAACCCTGGAGGAGACAAGCCCTCTATGAAATGGCAAGAGTTATGCAGAAGAGTTCTCAGTCAGTTGTGGCCAAGATCTCACATTAGCCTGAATTCAAAGCAGTATTTCCCCCCAGAATGTGACTTAGTCAAAACCTGACCATTTTTCATTAAAAAAAATAATCCTGGTATTTTTTCTCTATCTTACCTGTAGTGGCTTGACTGGGTAAAATGTAGAATTTATAGTTGGCCTGAAATAGGTCAACTTGTCCCTTATCCCACTCTACTCCCTTAAACACACACACACACACACAGAGGTCTGAATTTACCCGTGGTTAATGCTTACCTTCCTTAAGAATTACAAATTGTAGTGTTTTTTGCTCTGTAAAGTTTGCCTGCTGAGATACTTCCAAACTTAAAAAGGGAATGAGGTAGTCGAAGGGATCTCAAATATGCAACTTTTACAGAAAATGTGTGAGAATGGAAAAAATACATACACCCACATACATGTGGTGGGGATGCAGTCTATATATGGCATGACCTATATTGAGGCCAGTCTGGTTGCAATTACAATCTGTAGTTTTTATTCTTTAACTTTCCTTACCATGGCCTTTCCATCCCCCATCCCCACCCCCCCACCCCCTGCCAACCCAACTTGATCATCTCTTTTTATTTTCATTATTTTCCCATCCATACAGAAATGCCCTGGCAAGACATTCTTGACTAATTGCTGCAATTGCAATTCTCCCCAAACTGCCGAATCTCAAGTGGAGGCTTCATGATATCATAGAATAATAAATATGGAAATGATCTATTATTACTCTTACAATTAATATTATTATTTTTATTACCATGTCAGGAAATTTAAAAAGGAAAGGTGGGAGAGGTGGAGATCATTGTTAGGAGATAGAAGGGGGAAGGGAATTTGGGCAAAACATAAGATATTATGATATTAGGGGAGGAAAGCAGTGGTAGTTTGAGAAGAGGAAATTATTTACCAGTTGTACAAAAATATTCATGGCCACTCTTTTTTGTGGTAGCAAAGCATTGGAAATTAAAGGGATGCCAATCAATTGGAAAATTATTGAATAAGTTATGGCATGCGAAGTGATGAATATTATTTTTCTATAAGAAATGATGAAAGCAATGGTTTTAGAAAAATCTGGTGTGGAAAGCCTCATATGAAATTGAATAATACAAAGGAAATAGTAGAATCAAGAGAAGAATTTATATAATAACATCAATATTTTAAGGACAATTAACTCTGAAAAACTTAGGAATTATGATCAACACAAAGGTCTCATGATGAAACATATCTACCTTCCTATAGAGAAGTAATAGTCAAAGTGCAGATTGAAGCATGTGTTTATTTTTCCTTTCCTTTTTTTAAGGGGGGTTGGGGGGAATGGCTAATGTAGGTATTTGGTTTTTATGGTTTTATATATATATATATGTGTGTGTGTGTATGTGTGTGTGTATACACACACATGCACATACACATACACAAACACATACATATACATATATTTGTACTGAATTTTGTTTTTCTTGCATTCTCAATGGGGAAAGGAGGGTGAAGCAAGGGAGGAATTTTGAAACTGGAAATAAAATTTTTTAAAAAGAAAATTATTAAATTTATAGATAAAAAAGCAAGGGCCAAAAGTATTTAACTAATTTTTCTAAATTAGTTAGTTGCAGAATAAGTACCAGAATTTGTCACTTCAGCTTCCTTTCTACTGTTTTTTTTTCTATTACATAAAATCGTCTCTATATTTCTTAGTTGAATATTTTTCTTATTATTGATCTGTCTGAACATAGACTCTCTACCAGGTGTGCTAGTAAATGTTTAAAAACAAAAGCAGCTTTCAACAAAACAAAATAAAACAAAACAAAAAACAACAACATAGAAAACACAAGTTTAATTTGCATTGTTAACATTATCACTTTCTTAGGTCTAAACAATAAAAGAAACAATAAATTAAAGCTGGATTTGTAGCTTTTGCCAATTTCCAAGGTGTAAATACACACATTGGGAAATTTAACAATTAGCTCCAATTGGCTTGAGCTTATTTGAGCTGGCTCTAGAATATCTTGGCTATTTCCACAGAGAGAGCATCAAAATGTTTGTATTGGCTAGGACATATTTTTCTAGTTTTACCAGCTACTCATGCACACACACACACACACACACACACGCAGAGGAATATATCCAGAAACCAGGTATTTGAAGCTTATTTTTGTTGCTGTTATTGTTATCCAGGTCAATTCACTAATTCAATTCCAAAGATATTTATTGAATCACCAATTGTATGCCAGGTACTAGGCTAGGCATTAGGAATATAAAGACCAAACTTTTTTTGAAAAGTTTTTGTTTACATAAGAAGTGATACTAGATCTGAATCTCAGAATTTAAGAGGTGAAAGTGAAGAGTACTTTAGGCATGGGGGATAGCTTATGCAAAGTCTTCGAAGTAGGAAACATTGTCATGAATAGGAAGTACCAAGAAATCCAGTATGGTTGGATTATAGAATTTATGAAGTGTAATTTGAAATAAATTCAAAAAGGTAGGGTGGACATCTCTAACAGGAAGTCCAAGAAACATCCCAAACATCACAGGTCCAAAACACAACCCATCTTCTTTCCAAAAAACCTATACCTCATCCAGCATTTTGAAGGATAAGCTGTGGAGTTTTATTTCATTTTAGAAGTAATAGGGAACCACTGAAGAGTACTGAATAGAGGAGTGACATGATCAGGCCTGTGGCTCATCATTGTGTAAAGGATGACTGGAAGAGAGAAGAGGCTGGAGGCAAAAAGACCAATTAAAAGACTATTGGAGGGGGCAGCTAGGTGGAGCAGTGGATAGAGCACCGGCCCTGGAGTCGGGAGTACCTGAGTTCAAATCCAACCTCAGACACTTAACACTTACTAGCTGTGTGACCCTAGGCAAGTCACTTAACCCCAATTGCCTCACTAAAAATTAAAAAAAAAAAAAGACTATTGGAGGTGAGCGGTGATGAGGACCTGACCTAAGACAGCGGTGGAATGAGTGAAGAGAAGAGCATGTTAGCATGAAGAGAAATGGGGACCCTCATAACCAAACAGCCCTTGGTGGATTTCTGGAAAGCCATCCTTTATAATGATGTTCAATGGTTTCATTTTATCATTTAGACAAAAATCTGAGAATTAGAAGGGATTTCTAACTTTTTGCTAGAGAAGTACTTCAGACAGAGAAGAAGCTGTTGGTGAGCACAAAGTTGAGATTGAAAACAGTCAATGCCTTTAGCTACTACTTAGTAGGATGACTATTATGTGTCAAAAGGCTTCAACCCTGGGGTAAGGTCTCTCTTATGGGGAGGAAACACTTACTACAAAAGAGGCTCTAGGGAGACATTTCCTTTATTAGGGAGAAAAAAAAGCATGCAAATGAAAAAGTTTTCTCTAATCTGAGGTTGTGAGGGCCTTGCCTTTCTACAAGAGGCATAATATAGCTCAAGCCCCCAGGCTCTAAGATAAAGAAATGGAAGTGTCCAAATTTTCTTTTTATGGGGAAGAGGTGGAACCTCAGATAATGACCCCAACTGAAGACACTAATGGGGAATAGAAAGCCCCGTAGCCAAGCCTGGCATCATTCAGCAGAAATGCCCAAACACCAGTGTGGATTTATATCTGAAAAGTCCATGAGCCCAGCAATTACTATGCTCTTAGAAGAGACTGAAACCTGTGGGAAGCAGTTCAAGTTAGGGTAGCACAATTATATCTCCAGAAGACACCATCACACTTGTTGCTTCAGAGACATGATTGTCCTTTCACCCATGTCCACCTGCCACATGCCTTGCCTACATGTGTGCCCTTCCATGTCTTTGTCTTGGTCACCCATGTTCCCTTTGGGTGCTCCAGCTTTATGGAGAAGGCAATTTTATTATATTGGTACTTTTCTTACCATGCTCTTTCCTTAGATGCTTTTCCATTGAATTGTGACCTCTGTTTGAGTGGTAAAAGTAAGGACATCATTTCGGGTTCATGAGGTGGCCATAGCCACATGATATGTAAGGTAATTCAAGCTTAGGGTAGCTCATCTAGGAAGACCTTAGAGCCTTTTGATGTGATGCCCTTGAGGCACCCCACCCCCAACATACACACAACCTATCACCCAACTGACACTCAAAGCCTTTTAAATTTCCCATCCCTGCTAAAGACTAAACTTCTGGCATACCTTTGAGAATGTCAGGTCCTCTGCATTCCTTGCTTTCCTACTGAGGTGGGCATGGAACATAAGCTCTGGAAACTTCAACCAATGTGGAAAGGCTCTGAATATGAGTCTAATGACAGTATAACTAAGGAGAGGTTCATAAAATATTTCCTATTGTGTGGTGAATTTTTCTCCTTGGTCATAGCACCTTATGAAGACTTTTTACCAACTCATAAAGGGGCCATGATCCTTATGTGTGCAGTGACTGTCTAAACTGGGGAAATAATGAATTATTTGAAGTTTTGAATCATGTTTTCACATGTGCTACCTCACTGGGCATTTGCTATCCAAAGTTGTTTTATTTTTTGATGATATGTTGTTGTTGTTGTTGTTTATTTTGTTCTTGTTTTTTTGTTTGTTTTTGTTTTTGTTTTTGAGGAATGGAGGTAGGGGTGGGAGGTGGTACCCATGGAGGGACCTCTGACTTGAGGCTTTCAGGCTGACCACATTAATTCATAATTTTGTTCTGCCTACTAGAGTTTTCCTTATCCTGTTACATTCTGGAGATATTCAGATTCTTTTCTTCAGGGAGCCAACTACTGGTAGGAATGTCAAGTTCCTAGATACATTTAGAGTTTTTTGTAGGGTTATGGATATCTATATGTTTAACATAAAGTCAGGAAGAAATGAAATATCCTCCAATGTGAATAGAGCCCTTCACATAAATGAACAGAGGAAAATGAGAACCCCCACATATTATTTGCAATTCTATGACCAGACTATTGAGGCAAAGATTGCCCTATTCCTTTAATTTAATCCACATCTTCCCTACATCCCAGCCTATACTCCCAAATAGAAGGTTATTTATGTCTGGAGTCCCTGAGTAGGGGCTTAATTAGAAAATGACTGTTACAGAGATGAGAGAGAGAGAGAGAGAGAGAGAGAGAGAGAGAGAGAGAGAGAGAGAGAGAGAGAGAGAGGTGGGGAGGAGAGGGAGGGAGGGAGGGAGGAAGGGACTAATCCTCACAAGAACCATGCTATTCTTTATCTTTATGACATAGCAGAGAAAGCATTATCATGAGTTGCAGGACCATGAATAGGGTATGTATCTTTCAAAGAGATTGTCTCAGGTTTCCAGAAATTCTGACTGGCAAGTATGCCTTGCAGGCATGTCATACATTATGATAGGGGGGATATAGATAGTATAGAGCAACAGAATTCAGCATACAACAAGGATGAGGTGTTTTGGAAAAGAAGAGATTATTTGTAGTAGAAAATAACAAACCATAAATATTACCATAGTTAGGAAAGTATACCATTTACAGGCCTGGTACTCTGCTTTGGTATAACACAAAGCTGCAATATGAAAGTCATTTAATGACCCATCTGAAGAAAAAGGAGTTCCTCCTCCCTACCCCAGTGTTAAAAATTCCCACTACATAATTAAGTGTTTCAAGTTAAAAGTACCACTTTCAAAAGGTCATGGTTAGGATACAAATAACTATCCTGAGAGAGGTAACACATTAACAGCCATTAACACATTAGCCTGGATTAGTATAGGGAAGTGACCTAAGAGGACCTTGCTGCTACAAGCTGGGGGATAGTAATAAGCAGCCTATTGCTGTTTCAGTCCCTCTGAGATAATAATGAATCCATCTTGGGTTTCTATATGTCCAATTAACACCTATTGTCCCATCCTGGAGCCTATTATGACTACTGGGAAGATAGGTAGAAGGAAAAAAAGGAATATTTGTGTTTTGCTTCCCTCTTCAGGGTTAGGTATGAATTTTGGGATCAGGGGACCCTGATTGAAGTGTAATATAAATTTTGAGCCAATCAAATGAAGAAAGTCTGAAAGAAGGGACTTGGCTAAACTATAGGTAAAGAAATTATTAAATGAGATAATAATTATAAAATGCTTAGCATAATGCATGGCACATAGTATTACATCATCATCTACATAATAATGATAGTAATAATAATAATTTTGTAGGGTTATGGATTATTTGGATTGTCTTGGATTATTGTGAATTATTATTATTAATAATTAGCTTAGTTCCTAGACATTTTCATGAAACATATTGATCAACTATTTTGTATTATAATTCCTTGAGGAGGGCAGCTGGTGGCACAGTGGATAAAGCACTGGCCCTGGATTCAGGAGAACCTGAGTTCAAACATAGTCTCAGACACTTGACACTTACTAGATGTGTGACCCTGGGCAAGTCGCTTAACCCTCATTGCCCTGCAAAAAGAGAGAGAGAGAGAAAATAATTCCTTGAGGATAACTTCTCTAACAAATACTTTTATTTCCTCATCTAGTAAAGCTGTATCAGACAGGATGCTTGATATGGAGTCAGGAAGACCTTAGTTCAAGTCCCCCATCAGAATCTGTGTAACCACACTTAAGTCATTTAATTCCTTTGAGACTGTTTCCTCATCTGTAAAATGAGTGGTTGGATTCCATAAGTCCTAAGGTCTCTTCTACCCTTTAAATCTATTATATTAAATAATTTTAAATATAAGTAACTGCTTGTTAACTAAACCTAGAAAATCCTATTGATCTGCTTGGGAGCCCACCATAAAACTGGGACATTTGAAGTATGTTGGCACATTTTCAACCTGTCTCAGACCTGGCCTGACCTATATAAGCCTGAGAAGTATATCTATTCTGTGTATTGAACACCTCATGCAGAATGAATATTATCACTGTAGAAGGTCAGAATCTGGGAAGATTACCCTATGAAACCTCTACACCATTATTAATATAGGTTAAATCTTGAAATGGTAAACATAAAAGACAGTTTTAACCTGCAGGTTAATTATTAATAGCACCCAACTGCATAATTACAAGGGAGTTGAATAATGGTGTACTTATTTATAAATAAAATGAAGGTTCTGCTAATTTAAAAAGCCTCAATGATTATAATCAATGTCAGGCCACCTATATTCTGGCATATACCTTACTATACTCCCCTGCAGCACACTGTACTATCAGAATATGGTCACTGAAATTCAATGCCATTTTCTTCTTGTTGGTTACAATTGCCTATGATCATGTAGCCAAAGCTGATCACAAAATCTCAGCTGAAGCAGGGATCTCAGAATTTAATGAGTGAAACCTGAAATAGAATGAAACAGAATCTCTGCAATACACCCAACTGAGGTCAGAGGCAAGATGGTGGAGCAGAGGAAACTTAACCTTGTTTTCCAAACATTGCCCTCCAAAAAACTGTAAAGTAATACTTCAGATTGAATTCTGGAGTGGCATAGCCAACAAAAAGTCAGGGTGAACCATTTTTTCCAGCCTAAAACAATTCAGGAAGTCATAAGGAGAGGTCTATGATGCTTGCATGGGGACTGGCCAGGAGCACATTTGGGAATACCCACCTGGGGCCTTGGAGGCAGCTGTGAAGGCAGCAGCAGCAACAGTTTTGGGAGCTCCAAGAACAGATATGGTAAGGGGATTAGATAACTGGTCAGAAAAAGATGACAGGGGGACACTGTACTAGCATCATGTGTAGGTCTAGATACACTTTGGCCACTCCACAGCCTTTACAGACTTCTGAGTTACAGTTCTTGATCTGGGATGAGCACTGAGAGTAGGCACCATTCCTGGGTAAGTACCAGAGCATAGACCAGAACAGTGACCATACTTCTCACCAAATCAAACTACCTTGGAATCAATGAAAACTTACAATTGTCCAGAAATAACTGGGAAAGCAGCATTGTTAAAAAAAAAGATTGAAGCTTGGAATAGTGCCCCACCACAAGGTGAGAAGGGCTCAAATTTAACATAAAGTTCAATGTAAAAAAATAGGCTCTGAAAAATAAGCAAATAACAATAAAAGAGAACCTGGCCATACAAAACTACTTTGGTGTCAGGAAAGATTGGGTCATAAACTAGAAGTGAAAACAGCTATAATCAAAACATTAAAAAAACAGATTGGAAATAAGCTCATTTTTTTTTTTTCTGAAAAGGCTAAAGAAAAAAGAAAGATTTTTTTAAAAATCAAATAAGAGGGGGAAGCTAGGTGGTACAGTGGATAAAAGCACTGACACTTGACACTTACTAGCTGTGTGATCCTGGGCAAGTCACTTAACCCCCATTGCCCTGCACCAAAAGAAAAAAATCAAATAAGAGTGGCAGAGGAAAAGTTGGGAAAATAAATGAGGGCAATGGAAGAAAATTATGAAAAGAAAACTATCAATTTGGCAAAAGAGGTACAGAGCTTCACTGAAGAAAAACAGACTTCAAAAAGCAGAATTGATCAAATTAAAAAAAAAAAAGAGGTACAAACCTTACTGTTGAAATTAATTCTGGGGGCAGCTAGGTGGCACAGTGGATAAAGCATCAGCCCTAGATTCAGGAGGACCTGAGTTCAAATTTGGCTCAGATACTTGACACTAGCTGTATGACCCTAGGCAAGTCACTTAACCCTCGTTTTCCTGCAAAAAATTTTTAAAAAATTTTAAAAATAAATTAATTCTATAAAAATTAGAATTGCTCAAGTAGAACCTATGACTCCGCAAGACATAAAGAAACAATAAAATAAAGTCAAAAAATGGAAAAAAATATAAGAAAGTGTGATCTCATTGGAAAAACAACTGACCTGGAAAATAAAAGAACTATTAAAAGAAACAATTTAGGAATTATTGGATTCCCTGAAAGCCATGATCAAAAAAGAGCCTAGATATCATATTTCAAGAAATTACCATGGAAAACTGCCTCAAAATTTGAGAGTAAAATATAAATCCAAAGAATCCACAGATTACTTCCTAAAAGAAATCCCCAAATGAACACTCCAAGGAATATTATAGACAAATCCCAAACCTCCCAGGTCAGAGAGAAGATTCTTTTAACAGCCAGAAAAAAAAATCATTAAAATATCAAGACATGGGGCAGCTAGGTGGTGCAGTGGATAGAGCACTGGCCCTGGAGTCAGGAGTACCTGAGTTCAAATCTGGCCTCAGACACTTGATACTTACTAGCTGTGTGACCCTAGGCAAGTCACTTAACCCCAATTGCCTCACTAAAAAAAAAAAATCAAGACAGCACAATAAGTACCACACAAAATTTAGCTGCTACAATATTAAAGTAATAGAGAGCTTAGAATATTATTTTTGGAGGGCTAAGAAGGTAGGATTGCAACCAAAAATAACCTATGCAGTAAAAATGAGTACCATATAATCCTTCAAGGTGGAAATGGATATTTAATGAAATAGAAGACTTTCAGGCATTCTTGAAGAAATGCCCAGAGATGAATAGAAAATATTTCATTTAAACTTAAGAGAAACAAAAAATATAAGGTAAACATGAAAGAGAAACTATAAGGGAATTAATATGGTTAAACAGTTTAGATTTCTATATAGGAAAATGGTACATATAACTCCTAAAAACTTTATCAATATTTGTACAGTTAGAAGAATTCTACCTAGAGAGAAGGAACAGAATGAACTAATTATATTGAGATTTTCTCAAAAAAGGGATGGTTGAGAAAGATACATTTGGAGAAGAGGGAAAGAAGAAGAAGAATGGGGAAAATCATTTCACATAAAAGGGGTGTGCAAGGAAGATTTTTTACAGTGAAGGGGAAATGAGAGGTAATTCTTGCCTCACTGTCATTTGCATTGGTTTAAACAGGTATATGGAGTGTATATACACATTCACTTAAGTGCAGAAATCTGTCTTACCCAAAAGGAAAATAGGAAAGGAATGAGATAAGAGAAAGGGGCAGGGGTGATAAGAGGAAGGAAGGATTAAGGGAGGCAACAGTCAGAAGCAAAAGTGACTTTTGAGGAGAAGCAACAGAGACAGACAGAGAGACAGAGAGAGACAGAGGACAGACAAAAACAGAGAGAGAGAGACACAGAGAGACAGAGACAGAGAGATAGAAACAGAGAAACAGAAGAAAATAGGTTGAAGGGAAACACATAGCAATAATATTTGCAAATGTGAATGGAATGAAGTCACATATAAAATGGAAAGGATAGAAAAGTGAATTAGAAACCAGAATCCAATATTATGTTGTTTACAAGAAACACACCTGAAACAGAAAGACACATGTGCAAAGTTAAAAATAGGGACCTGAACAAAATCTATTGTGCTTTGGCTAAGGTAAAAAAGGTGGTGTTAGTTATCATGATCTCAGACAAAGCAAAAGTGGAAACAGATTAAATTGAGAAAGATAATCAGG
Source organism: Dromiciops gliroides (assembly GCF_019393635.1). Lineage (NCBI taxonomy): Eukaryota > Metazoa > Chordata > Mammalia > Microbiotheria > Microbiotheriidae > Dromiciops > Dromiciops gliroides. Next base: position 124,477,732 of record NC_057862.1, read on the forward strand.
GCAATTACATCTTGTTAAAAGTTGCCAGAGATAATAAAGTAATATCAATACTAAACATATATGAATCTAATGACATAACACCCCAATTCTTAAAGGAAAAGTTAAATGAATTACAGGATGAAATTGACAGTACAACTATATTACTAAATGATGTTAATTTTCTTATCTCAGAGCCAGATAAATCTAACTACAAAATACATAAGAAAGAAGCTAAAGAGATGCATTGAATGTCACTAAAGTTAGTTATGATAGACCCATGGAGAAAACTGAATGGGAATAGAAATGAATATGCTTTATTCTCAGCTATGGCACCTTCCCAAAAATTGAATATGTAATAGGGCATAAAAATCTTTCAAATAAATGTAGAAAAGAAGAAATATTAAATGCATCCCTTTTGTACCACAATGCAATAAAAATTCCATTCAATAAAGGTCACATAGATGAAAAAAAAATTGGAAACTAAATGATCAAGTCCTAAAGAATGAGCAGGTCAAATAACAAATCATAGAAGCAGTCAATAACTTTTTAAAAAAAATGTAAACAATGAGACAGCATTCTAAAATCTGTGGACTGTAGTCAAAGCAGTACTTAAGGGAATTTTTAATATCTCTAAACCCCTACATAAATAAAAAAGAGTAAGAGCACATTAATGAATTGAACATTCAACTAAAAAAAAACTAGAAAAAAATTAAAATGCCAAAATGCCAAAAATGCCAAAACAGAAATACAAAAAATTGAAGGAAAATTAATAAAATTGAAAGTAAAAATGCAAACCAAAACAAAAATATTGAAGTATAAATAAAACTAGAAGCTAATTTTATGGGGAAAACCTCAACAAAATAGATAAAACATTGGTTAATTTGATTTTTAAGAAAGAAAGAAGATAATCAAATTACCAGTATCAAAAATGAAAAGGGTGAATATACCATCAATGAAGATCAAATTAAAGCAATTATTCAAACCTATTTTGCCAAATTACATGTCAATAAAACTGACACTCTTAATGAAATAGGTGAATATTTACAAACATAAATTGCCCAGATTAACAGAAGAAAAATATTTCAATAAGTCTGTCTTAGAAAAAGAACTTGAACAAGCCATAAATAATCTCCCAAAGAATAAATACCCAGGTCCAGATTAATTTATAAGTAAATTATATAAAACATTTAAAGACTAATTAATTCTAAGACTATTTAAACTGTTTTCAAAAGTCAGTAAAGAATGAATGCTACTGTGAGAAAATAATGGGCTTTAGCAGATACCCAGGGGCCCCATCTGAAGATTAATTTAGAATTGATTGAATTGGGTGAGACTGACTGAGAACCTACTTAAGGTTTATTAAATCAAGACCACACCTGGCCAGGGCCCTGAGTGGAGTGTTGTTCTCAGAGGCTGTAGTCTATGACATCAACTTGAGACCACCCTCAACCAATCACCTTGAGGGATGACCCCTTGCAGGGAGGGAGACAGGAAGTAGGAAGGGAGGCTGGCTCTGAAGCTAGTTTGGTTACTGAGAGAGGAGTCCAGTCTGAATGGTAGGGAAGATAGGCTTCTTTTTCTGAACTCCATGTGTTTTATCTTTACTATCCTATAATATATTTTAATAAATGCTTAATGTCAAAAACTGGTGCTGTCGTTTCTAGCTTATAAGTAAACCTTAGCTAGTTCTCCCCCCACACTGGGGGGAGAAACAAGGTGACCACACAGATTTTAAACATCACACTACCAAATTCTTCATATGACACAAATATGGTTTTGATATCTAAACCAGGGAGAACATAAACAGCAAAAAACCCACAAACTATAGAGCAATTTCCTTAACAAATACCAGTGCAAAAAATTTAAATTAAACACTAGTAAGCAGATTATAGCAATATATTAAAAAGATAATACAATCTCATCTGGTGGATTTTATATCAGCAATGCAGATTTGGTTCAATATTAGGAAAAACTATCAGCATAATTGACCATATCAATAATAATAACAATAATCATATGATTATATTAACAGATGCAGAAAAAACTTTTGACAATATACAATGCTCATTCTTATTAAATACTCTGGAGAGCACAGGAATCGATATTTTTTTCTCAAAATGAGCAAACCTTATATGTAAAGGGAATGGATTAGAAGCTTTCTCTCTAAAATAAGGGGTGATGTAAGGTGTTCATTGCCACTTCTAGTACTCAACTTTGTATTAGAAATGCTAGCAATTAGACATGGAACATCAATTGAAGTAATAAAAGTAGTGAATGAGGAAACAAAATTATCATTATTTGAAGATTATATGATGTTATTTTTAGAGAATCCTAGAAAATCAACTAAAAGCAAGTTGAAACAATTAACAACCTTAGCAGAGTTGCAGGATATAAAATAAACCTACACAAATCATCAGTTTTTCTGTTACCAACAAAACTCAGCAGGAAGAGATAGAAAGAGAATTTCCATTTAAACTAACTGCAGACGATATAAATACCTGGGAGTCTATCAGCCAAGACATACCCAGGAACTATATGAACACAATTTCACAACAATTTTCATTCAAATAAATACAGATCTAAACAACTGTGAAATATTAAGTGTTCATGGATAGATTGAGCCAACATAATAAAAATGACGTCTATCAAAATTAATGTACTTATTCAGTGTCATACCAATCAAACTGCCAAAGAATGATTTTATAGAACTAGAAAATAATAATAACAAAATTCATCCGGAAGAACAAAGAATAACAAGAGAATCTATGAAAAAAATTTCAAAGAGAGGTGGTCAAGTCGTATCAGATTACAAAGTAATCTAGCACTAAGAAATAGATTTGATACAAAACATTTAAGTGACCATAGTAATGTAGTATTGTATAAACCCAAATATCTAAGCTTTTGGAATAAGAACTATTTTTTTTTTTGCAGGCTTATGGGGGATTAAGTGACTTGCCCAGGGTCACACAGCTAGTAAGTGTCAAATGTCTGAGGCTGGATTTGAACTCAGGTCCTCCTGAATCCAGGGTTGGTGCTTTATACACCTAGCTGCCCCAGAACTCAATTTTGGACAAAAAAAAATATGGAAAAATTGGAAAGGAATTTGGCAGAAATTAGGTATAGTTCAGCATCTCACATTGTTTATCAACATAAGGTCAAAATACTTACATGATTTAGACAGCAAAAGCGAAGTATGGGAACATGGATAAATTTACCAGTCACATCCATGGATAAGGGGAAAGTTTACAACCACATAAGAGATAGGATCACAGCACATAAAATGGATAATTTTGATTACATGAAATTTAAAAAAAATAACTTTTGTATAAGCAAAACTAATGCAGCCAAAACTGGAAGGAAATCAGAAATCCAGGGTAAAATTGTAGCAAGTTTCTAAGATAAAGACCTCATTTCTCAAAGGTGGTATAGGGAACTGAGCCAAATTTATAAATATAAGAGCCATTGATAAATGGTCAAAGGATATGAACAGTCAGTTTTCAGAAGAAGAAATCAAAACTATCAATAGACACATAAAAATAGGCACTAAATCAGTGTAGATTAACAAAAGAAAAATATTCCAATAAGTCTGTCTTAGAAAAAGAACTTGAACAAGCCATAAATAATCTGAAAGAAAATTAAAATTAAATGAAAATTAAAATAACTCTCAGTACCACCTCCAACCTATCAGTTTGACTAACATGATAGAAAAAGGAAAATAACAAATGCTAGATGGAATGTATAAAAATATGGCTATCAATGCCTTATTGTTGGAGTTGTGAACTAGTTCAACTATTCTGGAAAACAATTTGGAACTATGCCCAAAGGACGATCAAACTGTGCATTTTCTTTGACCTAGCAATATCACTGCAATATGTTCCTCCAAAGAGGAGAAGAAAAAAAAAGACACACACACATATGTGTGTATGCATACATACATATATACATATGTGTGTGTGTGTGTGTATACACACACACAATGTTTATGGTCACTCTTTTTGTGGTTGCAAAGAATTAGAAATTGAAGGGATGACCATCAATTAAGGAATGCCTGAACAAGTTTAATTATGATAGAATAATATTGTACTCTAGGAAAGATGAAGTGTTTGATTTGAGAAAAACCTAACAAAACTTATATGCAATGATGCAAAGTAAAGTGAATAGAACCAGGAGAACATTGTACACAGTGAAAGCAATATTGTAACAATGATTAAGAGTAAAAGACTTAGGAACTCTTAAAAATAGGAGAATCCAAGACAATTCCGATGTATTCATCATGAAAAATGTTACCCATCTCCAGAGAAAGAATCAATGAACTCTGGGCGCAGATTGAAGCATACTTTTTCACTTCCATTATTTTTCTTGCTTTTTGTCTTTTTGAAATGTGACTAAAGTAGAAACGTGTTTACATGACTTCATGTGTATAATTAATATTATTTTGCTTGCTGTCTCACTGAATGGGAAAGGGATTGAAAGAAGGGGCATAATTTGGAATTCAACATTAAAAAAATTAATGTTAAAAATAAATTTAAAAATAATTTTAAAAATCGACATTACCTAACAACTGGCTTTTGTTAGAAAATATCTAGTTCTTGGAAAACATATGATTGTACTTTCTAAGAACATACACTCTACTTTTAGACAGCTCTAATTGTTAGGAAGTTTTTTCCTCACACCAACCCTAAAATTACATTGCTTAGCATCAATTATAAGATCATAAGATCAGAGATATAGACATGGAAGGGATGTCACACTTTATGTAGTCTAACCCCTTCATTTTGCAGATCAGTGAATTTAGGATTAAGGAAGATAAATAATCTGTCGAGGATCCTACAGGCAATTATCAGAGGTGGGATTTGGACCCAGACCCTCTGACTCCAGAGACAATAAGGGAATCTGGGACAAGGAAGATCAGAGACAGGCAGGAAATTCTTGTGAGGGTATATCATAGGACTGTCACTTGAATAAGTTCAAGATCAGTAATCCAATACACATGTGTGGAGTTGAAAGAACCGAGGCAAGACATAATGTATAGAAACAGAGGTCAAATCTGCAACCATAGCAATGTCTAAAGAGGCTTCCATATAGTTGAGTGATGGGGTTGACAATGTACAGTGTTAAAATAAGAAGCAAAACACTTGATTTAACAACACTGGCTTTAGTTATTCTGTTGTGGTTAAATGTTATACCTATACATGATATGTATACCCATAATCTGCTGGTTCTCTACCTTTTCCTTTTGCTTTAGGATTGACTCCTCATTGGAAATGGCCAATTACAAGTGCCAAAGGAGAGTTCACCTGAAGCTTGACTCCTATCCAAATAACTTCCTCACACTAGCTTCTTGTTCTGTCTTTATTGTGAGTTTGGGAGTTTGCTGAAAGCTAAAGAGCTCATATCTCTGTACCTACAATTCCTCAACAGTAAAGTGAAGGGGATAAACTACCTGGTATTGAAGATCCCTTCCTTCTAGCTGCTACATAATCTGGTTCTATGACTTCAATTTCATAACACACACACACACACACACACACACACACACACACACACACACACACACACACAGATGTCCATGACAGTTTGCTCCTTTTTGTTGTCCTTTCTTAGGCACTGCCTCTTTAGTTAAGATGTAGGACTTCATGAAGAACCCTGAGCCTAATAGAAAGGGGCTCTCCTTCAAGCTCTAAAGTGGTTCATGTTCCTCTGGTACAATAGAAAAAGTATTGAATTTGGAGATGATTGAGTTCAAATCCTATTTCTGATTCTTACCTCTATAACGTTGGTTGTCACTTTTTATCCCTTGGTCTCAGTTTCCTCATCTGTAAAATAAGAGTCAAACCAGATCATTTCTGCAATACCTTCCAGCTCTAAAACTATAAGCCTATTCCCCTGATTGGTAGATTTTAAAAAATCATCAGGAATTAAAATCAGAATAATGGTAGTTTGTTTTTGTTTTTTCCCAATGAGGAGATTCCACCTCATCATGACACATTCAAAGGAATTAGATAAAGAAATTCTGGGCTCAGCTACCTTAGTTTAGTATCAGTGCAAACATAAAAGAGTATTTGTTTTTTCCAGCCTTTTCTTTGACCTAGCAATATCACTGCAATATTTTGCTCCAAAGAGATCATCAAAGAAAGAGAAAAAGAACACACACACATGTATATACATATATATATATATATATATATACATATGTGTGTGCTTACCTTAACTTCCTTCATTCCTTATCTCTACTTAATAATGACCATTTAAGTTTTCATTGTCTTAAGAATGCTACAAGAGACCATTTATGTATTAGAGTTAATATGCAAATGTTTGTAATATAAAAACAAATTACATCAATAAAACTTAGCAAAAAGAAAAAAAAAAACCCTTAAAAGAGGACAGTGGGTCCACACCAGAGGCATTATAAGGAAAGAAAAATTAACAATGTGGGAAAGTGTTAAAAGAGAGATAGGGAGACTTAAGAAAGACCAGTAACTTCAGAAATTATATGACCAATTTAAAATAGGGAGCAACTTGGAAAGCATATAAAATAGCCCCGATAGTACCTACAATACTGAAGGACTACAAGCACCTCTGTGTTGTATTGGCTACTGCTGTTTCTCTTTAGGAGCTGAAATGTGAAATTTGTGGTTTGTGAGCAGCTAGGACCACAATAGCTATTGGGTTCCATTTTAATCCCAGAAACCCTAACGATTCCTTTATTTGGGAAGATAATAGAGATGCAAGTATGAAATTATAGGATTATATATCCCTAACTATAAAAGATCTGAGAGAACCCCTAGTCCAACCACTTCATTTTATGAATGAAGAAATTGAGGTAGATGGAGGCTAAGTGACAGACCCAAAGCCATACAGGTAGTAAATAGCAGAAGTAGAATAGACACTGAAATCCCTCTATGTGAGAATTAGGTTTGGTTCCAATCTACCTTAGCACTTCATCTGGGCTCCCAGGGGCTCCTTCATATGGGACATTTTTGCTCTACCCATAAAGTGGATGCTTAGCTCTCTGTAGTAACTCAGGGAGGCCTTTCAAATTCTGCAGCACATATAGGCCTGAACATGGAGATTATTGCTTTTCTAGCTCAGGAAACAGAACAATTCCAAGAAAAAAGAGGTTACCTGAGGACCTGGAATTATAGTATCCCAGCTATTGTTGACCATTTATTTCTCTCCTATATTTCTACTCTACCACTGAAATATTTTGATAGGTTAAAACTTTCCTACCTTTCTAGTCTTCATACATTTTATACCCTTCTGGGTTCAATGAGCCAGTTATTCAGGTTCACTTGTTCTTCTTTGTACATGACACTACATTTCCTGATTTTGTGCCACTGTATTGGCTATCCCTTATATATGGAATATTTTCAATCCTCATCTCTCTGTATCCTGGCTTCCTTCTTTTTTTTCCCCCTTTGCATTTTATTTCATCCCCTCCCCTTTCAAGGGCTAAGCTCCTTCAGCACTTTCCACTGACAACAAATATATCATCCTACTGAAATCTCAGTATTAGGAATTCATTATCAGACCCCAGAAAATGATTTTCTGTTACCAAGCTTGGATCATTTATTTATTTATTTATACATACATACCAACAAATCTATTTTTCACTCGATGGAGATTTTCAATTTTTGGCCCAGAGCAATATCCGCAGAGAGAGAGAGAGAGAGAAAGGATAGAGAATCCTGCAGAATACAGGACATGACTAGCACAACATTGAGTAATAAAAAGATAAAATCAAACATAACTTACCCTGTTGAGTATGGAGAAATGTTGGCAAGGTTGATATAAATAAGTCTGGCAGCAAGCACTTTGTTAAAGCTCCTGTGGTGGTGTATACACAGAAAAATAAAAGGGAGACCCACATTCACAAACAGCTTTCAATGATTGAAGTGTGGGTCATATTAAAGGGATGAGGGGGAAGAATATAGGAGGAAAGGAATGTGACCTACCTCTCTTTAACCATGGGAGGTGTTTTTATTGAGTCAGGGTATATAGAATGGAAACATCCTTTGTGACTTCTCATCATGTCAATACTGTGTGCATTGAGAGCTCAATCCCTAATCACTGATTAGGACAGGCAGTGGATAAAAATTGAGGAAAGTAAGTATTTTTTAAGCACTGTCCAGGGCAGCTGTTTCAGCCCAGATAAAAGAGATGCACTGAAAGGAAGGAAATCTCAACATCTTAGTGTTTGAGACTGCCAATCTTGAGACCTTTTTCCAATGTGAAAGAAATCTGGAGACCCATCCAGCATCTGAGTAAAGATCTGGGTTAATCTACTTCAGTTTTATTTTATTCTAGATTTTTAATTTTTTTAGATGAGATACATTCCTCTCTGGTAGAGAAAACCTTGCTGTAACAAATGTCCTCTCTGGGCTTCAGAACTTCATTAATTAGCATCTTTTAAATGGTTGGGTAATATTCTTTTCTCCTTTTTCCAAGCCATTTCCCCAAGCCCTAATTTTAATAAAGCTGGTATGTTCATGAACATTTGAATATTAAAGCCTTTGGTTACAGAAAGACAGAGGATGCATTTTAAGAGAAAGCAGATCAAGAATGACTTAATGATGAACAAAGCCTCTTTTCTTTTATGCATCTGCTTTAAAGATCTAATTTTAAGGCTTTGTGTGTGTGTGTGTGTGTGTGTGTGTGTGTGTATGTATATTTATTGTGGTATGTGTGCATGTGTGTGTGTGTTTCTATGTGTGTGTGCTATGCACAAGCATAACAGATCTGCCAAAAAGACGATAGTCTTGATTATGGAGTCTGAGGTACTAAGTAAGAGTTAGAAGAGTGAATATTGTATGTTTTAGTGTGGGTGGAAATTCATTTCAAAATAAAGCAATAATAAACCTGGTTTCTATTTTTTTATTTAAAAAATTCTTTTAAAAAGAACTCCACTGTATTCTAAGTGTCAAAGGTGTGCTGTTTGAAAGCTTCTACAAAGAAAATGTATGAATAAAATTGTTTAAGAGCCTAAATTGTTCCCAGAATTTATGCAGAGATGAATACATTTGTCAGTGGATACCCCTAATGGCAAAATAGTTAGAAATTGACTCCCCAGTTACTTACCTGACTAGTGTAAGGTGGTGTGTTTCCCCAGCAACTGGAATAACACCATAACTACTTAAAAGGCTATAAGGAAGGCAGTGCTTGCACTCCTTCAGGTGGTAGTGATGACATCAGTTGTTGTTAAGGAGATGCAGAGTTTCCAGTTTCTGAATCCTCGTAGGTAAGCAGGTAAGGGAAACTTTTGCAGTTGAACCTTGATAAAGGTATATTCATTGATAAATGCACAATATTTACATATGAATTGTATTTGAAAACTTATAAAAAGATTATGGTGGGAAATTTCACTTCCCTAAAGAACCTTCTTTATTTCCACAGCTTTCATCATTCCTAACAGCAGATTTTTGTTGTCGAGTAGTTTTTCTGCTAGTGTCTGAGTTTTTGTGACTCCTTTTGTTTTTTTGTTTGTTTGTAGGTTGTTGTTGTTGTTGTTGTTGTTTGAGGCAATTGGGGTTAAATGACTTGCCCAGAGTCACACAGCTCTTAAGTGTCTTGGACCAGATTTGAACTCAGATCCTCCTGACTCCAGGACCAAGACACTATTCACTTAGCTGGTCCCTTTTGGAATTTCCTTGGTAAAGATAGGGGACTAGTTTGCCATTTCCTTCTCCAGCTCATTTTACTAACGAGGAAACTGAAGCAGAAAGGGTTAAATGTCTTGCCCAGTGTCACAGTAAGTGTCTGAGGCGAGAATAAAACTTAAGAAGAATCTTTCTGACTCTAGGCCCAGCACTCTACCCACTGTACCACCTAGCTGCCTGCTAGCAATTAGCAAAGTTATTTTAGGTACACTCAGATTTCTTGTCTTCTGAAACATATTTACAAAGAACTTCAGTGTTTGTAAAGCATTTAATTTACATAGTCTCATTTGAACCCCATGTTTCAGTGGAATAAGCTTTCGACTTGACAGGAAATTGGGGTCCAAATCTCAAAATCTGTACTTGTATAGCTGTGTGACCCCAGTCAAGTCACTTAGCTTCAGCAAGATTGAATTTCCTGATTTGTAAAAGTGAGGGAAGTTGGGGCAGCTACGTGGCGCAGTGGATAAAGCACTGGCCCTGGATTCAGGAGTACCTGAGTTCAAATCTGGCCTCAGACACTTGACACTTACTAGCTGTGTGACCCTGGGCAAGTCACTTAATGCTCATTGCTCTGCAAAAAAAAAAAGTGAGAGAAGTGATACAATAATGATTGTGTGACCCTTATGAAGTGGGGCTTAGGATAAATCAGAAGAAGTTTCTCCTGTGAGAAGTAAAACCAAAGGTGACCAGATAAAAAGACAGGCATATAGAGGAATCAAAGGACTATTAAAGTTCATATTGACCAACTAGATATCAGTACAGACACACTTAAGAAGTAACAGGAGATAAAATACTATAGCAAAAGTCAATTAGGCATGGCTCCTATCTGACCAGAGCTAGGAGACAGAAATAACACCAAAGTTCAGGACCATCATTTAAAAAAATTCCTCTCAACTTTCTTTTTTGTTTTTTCTTTTCTTTTTTTTCTTTTTTTTTTTTTTTTTGCGGGGCAATGAAGGTTAAGTGACTTGCCCAGGGTCACACAGCTATTAAGTGTCTAGGGTCTGAGGCTGGATTTGAACTCAGGTCCTCCTGAATCCAGGGTAGGCACCTTATCCACTGTACCACCTAACTGCCCTTCTCAACCCTCAGGAATATGACAAGCATCCAGGCTTTCCCCACCCCGAAATGGAACTTTTCAGTTGGATACTCCACCTATCCTCTATAAAAGCTTTTGCCTTCCTTCTGTTCTGGGAGGAGAATGTTTCCAAGCTCTCCTCCCCTTGAGGAGAAATCTTTGACTTCCCTCTTGGTAACCTACCCTAGTGCCAAATTAAAAAAAAAAATAATAATAATAATAATAATAATAATAATAATTGTACTGTGTGTGGGAGTATAATTCTTTATTGAGGAATACCTAAGGACCCTCAGAATTTTCCCCTGTGACACCTTGGTTCAAAGGGACAATTGTATGGGATTCTCTCTTCATGGGTGGAGATTGATTATTCAGTGTACTGTGCCTGAGTGAAAGTTAGACAGAGTTGTCAAGAGCAAAGATCAGATCCATATGTTTCTGAGTTCTAGACTTGTGAGAATATATTCCCAGTGCCAACCTCTCTTCAGGTTTTTTAAGGGAAAGAAAGAAAGACTCTATATTGAAACTGACATGGGAGGAGCTAGCAGTCTTTAACATTTCTCTATCCCTAGCTTGCTAGATTAGAGACTGGAAATTTTCCCCTTTCATGAGATCTGGTACTCTCTAAATTGGTTGAGACTAAATATCTTTCTCTTGATGGGAGAATTCTTACAATTTGTATCATCTAGTATGTATTCTCATATATATATATATATATATATATATATATATATGTATATGTGTGTGTGTATCTATATACACACACAGACACAGACACATATATGTATATACACACATATATTCACGTGTATATGTATGTGTATATGTGTGCGCGCGTGTGTGTATATGTATATTTCTGATTTCTGTTTTGCCATTGACTTAAATAAATGGATTTCATTGCTATTTGTTCTGTGCTCATTGTATAAATGGTATTCTGTGGGAAGGAAATCAAGGCTTATCTATAAAGCTTGGTAGTTTCCCTCTTCCCATTAATGGATAGTGTCATGAGTTTAGCTCATACTTTAAAACTATTTCCTCTAGAGTACCACTATTTAAGGGAACAGAGAAGGGATCTTCCTGCTGTCCTATATTTTAAAAGGAATCCTATCTCATATGTAACCATATGAGATCTATCAATATAAGTCATTTTATCAAATTCAGTCTTTCAATTAATGAAGCTTAAGATTGAATTGCCTTCAAAGAAGAGAGTGCATAGTAGGGTAGATAGATTACTAAGCCTGAATCAGATATAGCTGGTTTCAAATCCCACTTGAAATACTTATTAGTTGTATGAGGGTACACAGTTTATTTCAACTCTCTGTGCCTCAGTTTTCTCATCTGTAAAATAAGAGAGCTGGATTCAATGTCCTCTAAGTTCTCTTCCAGCTCTAAATTTTTTTTATTATATGATATTGACTGTAAAATAATATTGTTGATTCATATTTAGCTTGAAATACAATATATGTACTGTTCCTTTTAAAATTATCTATCCATGGCTCTCTTTTCTGGTACTTCAGAAGTGAATTATTCGAATCCTAATATAAGATTTTACATTTGCCCCTATTAAACTTCATCCTATTAGATAATACCCAATCCAGTTCAACATTGTATAGAAAAACCTGTTGTGCTAAGTTTTCCTTAAGTAACTAGCTCAATAATCTCAACATATAAGAGATAGTTAGATGACTCAGTAGATAGAGGTCTAAGCCTGGAGTCAGGAAGACCTGAGTTCAAATTCAGCCTCAGATACTTAGTAGCTACATGACCTTGGGCAAGTCACTTAACTTCTGTTTTGCCTAGAGTCTGGAAAACCTGAATTTAAATCTGCCTCAGACTCTCACTAGCTGTGTAACCTTGGGCAAGTTATTTAATCTCTGTTTTCTTTGATTCACTGCAGAAGGAAACAGAACACCACTTGAGTATCTTTGCTAAGAAAATCCCAGAAGGGGTCAGGAAGAGTTGTAAATGACTAAAAAACCATAACATATTTAAATATAGTTAAATGGTTAAATTATTTAAATGGTAAAATAATTTTTAAATTTAAAAGATAGTTTCCAGTTCTTTGATAAAATAATGTGACTGAAAGAATTAGAACTGAATTGTATGAGATTATAATGCTCATTGTCACAAAGAACAGAGAGAAAATGGATTTCCCTCCTTTTTTGGAAAAGGTAGGAGATTAAGGATGTGAAAATATATGATACTTTTTGATGCTGATGCACTGCTTAGTTTTATTGAACTGCATTTTGGATTTTATTATCCTTTATGACCAAAAAATGGTTATTGGGTTGGGTGGGTGGGATATATTTGGAAATAAATGTGATATAAAGAAAATAAGATAAAAACTTAAAAATTAAATAAATTTAATTCACTTTTTTTTCTTTGTCTCATTGATGTCAAATTTTGGTTTTTTTAGTCTCAATTTTCTCATCAGTGAAACAGGGATGAGGTTTCCCACCTGCTTGAAAATATTTGGAAAGACTTGGAAAACAATTAGAAAAAAAAAGAGGAGAATTATAGTTCCTGTTTTATACATTTCATCCATTTTTTCAAGTACCTATTATGTTAGTGGTACCCAGTAACTACCACTTAAAATTTTGTTTTTATTGCAACCAATATACATGAGAAAGCATTAAGGAAGAAATAATTTCCAAGGTCTCATATCATTGCTGTTGAATTCTAGAGAAGTAATGTTTAAAAATCACATTTAAACTTTGAAAGAGTTTAGAACTCTGGGCAATGAAATGACAAACCACAATACCAGAACACTGAAGATGAAATATACCACTTACCTCCTGTCAGAGAGGTGATGAACCTAATATGCAAAGAGAAACATACACTTTTAGGCATCGCCAATGTGGGAGTTTATTTTATTAATAATATATTTCTTGGGATATAGGTGGTGGGGTCCTTAGGGTCCTTAAGTATTCCTCTTTAAAGAATTATACCCTCTCTCACACAATCCAATTAGAATAAAATAGTTTTGACATTTACTAGCTTTATGACCCTGGGCAAGTCACTTAACCCTCATTGTGCCCCCCCCCCCACTTAGAGAAAGTGACCAAGAGGTCAAAGACTTCCCTCAAGGGGAGCTAGTTCAGAGATATGATTCTCTAAGATACCTTTCTCCTCAACCTGGAGGGAGGCCAAAGCATTTAAAGAAGACAGATGGTGGGGGGATGGGTGGGGTGACCACCTGATTATTGGAAGTTCCCTTTGAGAGTGGGGAAATCTTGAGTAAAGGGTGGTAGTGATCCTGACTTCTAGAGTTATCTCTTTCCCTTGGCGCTGATCAGGCAGCAGCCTCACCTAAAGTGCTTATCTCCCTCCTTAGGTGAGTCCATCCTTTAGCTAGTAGGTCAATTTATAACTTTAATAGTCCAGACCCCCATGTCATATATGTTTATGGTGAAAATTTTTTTTTCTTATATTTTCTCAGTGGTGGTGGGGGCAGTAGGAAGGACAGAGTATATAATTGCATGAAAAAATAATCTGAGAGTAAAAGCAAAAATAATTATAACCTTTATATTCACTGTCTGATTTTCACATACACACAATAAATAGAGGCCCTGCCAATGAGTGGAGAGGACAGGACCCCTCCAGATGCAAAAGATAAAACCATTTTTTCACCAGAAAATGCATAATGGGAAAATAAGACTATTACTAGTTGTCAGGGCAAGATAAACCAAGTGTTAGGCCTTCTTGGCCAGTGATGAAAAGACCTTTTCATGATGCCACTACACATGAAGGAGAATGCATCTTTTTTCCTCTCCTTCTCTTGGTAATTGCATTTTTAGTCACAAGTGCCTGTTATCTGCTGGAATCCCACAGGTGGGAATATTGGATATTCTACAGAGGATTTGATGCTTCAGCCTAGCTCTGGGATCCTTTGTGGTTCCAAATGCCATTTTAACTGTGCCTGTAGCTTGCAATGTGTTTACTCAACTCCTTTTTTTTTTTAAAGCTCTATTTCCCTCAAAGGTGAGGTGCATAGATTTTAAAGGGACACTCAAACTAGAATTTTTATAATGCTTTGCTTGCTATTTACATAAGCAGAGATGATTAAAATGCAAAGAACTTAAAAAACCCACAATCCTTTCTTTGTAACATTGATGGTATTAAGAGAATGATATAATTTACTAAAATGGTAGAGTGAAACTTATAGAATTCTCACTTGCAAATTCCTCACCTCTTTTTGCTCCACAGCACTCCCCCAACACCTCTATTATACTCTCTCAATGAGGTCTTAGGGACTCTAAAGAGGGTGTGTCCTGCTTTAAAAAAGAAAAAAAAAACCTTAGTGTGTGGAAATTCAGACTTACAGAATGAATCCCTTAATGGGCAAGTATTCACATCACAAAAGAATTCACAGCAGGATTTTTTAAATAGAAGGCTCCCCTGATGCAGTTAAAATATGATTTGGCTTATAAAAATGTGATTTACATACCACTTTTTAGGAACAGGTCTATTGTGTAAGATGAGATGTCTGTATTGCATAGTAAGATATAAGTAGAATAAAATTTACATGGGAAAACTACCACACAAACATGGATGTTTTTTCAAAAGGTGATCGGGACCCACAAAACTCTTTAGTCAGTAATAGGAACATTAGTTCAACCAGTCTTTCTGCTCTTATATAATTCTAATAACTCATATAATTAAGGTTATTTTATGTTTGTTGTCTTATTTAATAACAACAATATTAGCAGGATCATGGAGCTATAGCCAGAAGAGACCTCAGTACAGCCCTTGCATTTTACAGATGAGGAAAGTGAGGTTCATAAAGGTTGCCCAAAATTATACATCTAGTAAATTAGGACAAGATGGGAACCCTAGTTCTTTGACTCGATACCTTTGATTTGCTCCACTGTATTACAATACCTCTAATTATAGTAGAGATTACTTAACGAACATAATTTCATTAGACCTTTACAGCCACTCAGAGTGGTTATCAATAGTTATCATAGCTTATCATCCATTTACTTGTAAGGGTAGATTTCAACATTCATTTTCATAAGATTTTGAGTTCCAAATTTTTTTCCCTCCCTCCCTCCCTTTCCTCCCCCCTCCACAAGATCACAATCAGGTTATATATATACAATCCACAAGTGTTCTTTTTATCAGTTCTTTCTGTAGGGGTGCATAGTAAGCTTCCCCCTTAGTTCCTTGGGATTATATTGGATCATTGCACTGCTGAGAGTAGTTAAGTCATTCACAATTACTCATTGAAAAATATTGCTGTCACTACGCACAATGTCCTCTCAGCTCTGCTCACTTTACTATACATAAATGTTCATTAGTCTTTCAAGGTTTTTCAGGGATCATCCTGTTTGTCATTTCCTGTAGCACAAGTCTATTCCACTACAATCATATAATACAGCTTTTTCCATCATTCCTCAATTGATGGACATTCCCTTGATTCTCAATTCTTAGCCTCCACCAAGAGTTGCTATAAATATTTTTTGTACAATTTACCCCCCTTTTCTCTTTTTCATGATTACTACTGTTGTTTCCCTTCCATCCTATTCCCTTCCCCATGATATGTATTCTATTATCCATCTTCTTTCATCCTATCACTCTTCAAAAGGGATTTGCTTCTCTCTGTCCCCTCCCCCACTCTGCACTTCCTTCTTTTGCCCCTCTCTCTTTATCCCTTTCCCCTCCTATTTTCCTGCAGGGTTATAGAGATTACTCCACCCAATAGAGTGTGTACATTATTCCCTCCTTGAGCCAATTCTGATGAGATTGAGGTCTTTGAGCCAATTTTCATGAGTGTTAGGCTCATTTACTGCCCAGATTAAATAGATTACTCCTCCCAGTTGGGTGTGTCTGTTAGTCCCTCCTTGAGGCAGCTCTGATGAGTTTAAGATCTTTGAGCCTTTTCTGATGAGTGTAAAATTCATTTACTGTCCTGCTCCTCTTCCATCTCTTCCCCAACTACATAAGCCTTTTCCTGTTACTTTCATGTAGGATTTCACTTCTGCCCTTCCCCCCTCCCCCAATGAATTCCCTTCACCCCTCAATTTAACCCTAAAGATGTTATCATCTAGCTAAGTGACATAGTAGACAAATCATCACCCCTGGACCCAGGGGGATCCCACCCAAAACCTGGCCTCAGACACAAGACAGTAGCCCACTGTATGACCCCAGGTATGTCCCCCAGCTCCATTTTTTTTTAATGGTTCTCTAGGGTCTTGTATTTGAAAGTCAAATTTGCCATTCAGTTCAGGTCTTTTCATCACAAATATCTGAAAGTCTTCTTTTTCATTAAAGTCCCATTTTTTTCTGCTGAAAGATAATGCTGAGTTTTGCTGAGTAGGTGATTCTTGGTTGTAATCCTTTGCCTTTTGGAATATCATATTCCATGCCCTCTGGTCCTTTAATGTAGAAGCTGCTAGATCTTGTGCTATCCCAACTGGGGCTCCACAGTACTTGAATTCTTTCTTTTTGGCAGCTTGCAATATTTTCTCCTTGACCTGAGAGCTCTGGAATTTGGCTATAATATTCCTAGGAGTTTTCTTTTTGGGATCTCTTTCTGGTGGTGATCAGTGGATTCTTTCAATTTCTATTTTATCTTCTGCTTCTAGAATATCAGGGCAATTTTCCCTGAGAATATCTTGGAAGATGGTGTCTAAGCTCTTTCCTTGATCATGGTTTTCAGGTATACCAATAATTTTCAAATTATCTCTCTTGGACCTATTTTCCAGGTCAGCAGTTTTTCCCAGAAGTTATTTCACATTGCCCTCTATTTTTTTTTATTCATTTGGATTTGCTTTATCGTGTCTTGTTTTCTCATAACGTCACTGGCTTCCATTTGTTCAATCCTAATTCTTATGCAATTATTTTCATCAGAGAGCTTTTGTACCTCCTTTTCCATTTGACTTTTCAAGCTTTTGACTTTTTTCCTCATATCTTTCCTGCATCACCCTCATTTCTCTTTCCATTTTTTCTTCTAACTCTCTAATTTTACCTTCAAAGTCCTTTTTGAGCACCTCTATGGCCTGAGACCAATCCGTATTTTTCTTGGAAGCTTTAGATATAGGGGCCCTGATGTTGACATCTTCCTCTGAAGGTGCCCCTTGGTCTTCCTTGTTACTGAAGAAACTTTCTGTGGTCCTCACCTCTCTCTGTTGGCACATCTTGCCTTTCTTTTACTAGACTTTTAGCTCCTTAAAGTGGGGCACTGTTTCCAGGCTGCAGTATCCCAAGGTTAAGAAGTCTCCAGTGGTATGATTTAAGGAGAATCAGGTTCTTCCCTCACCCGGCCTGTTTCCTGGTCCTAGATGACTCCAGACCAACTTGCCAATCAACCAGCTATGTGTGTCGTGGTTGTTAGCTCCGACGAGCCTGTGCCCCTCCCCCACCTGGACCACTTCTACTTGAGCTTACCACCTGGTTCTCAGTAGGGTTGTAAAATCCAAGTTCTGCCTTAGCACCAGCATAGACCCCTGCAGTCTCTCCCCTGCCCTGGGCTCAGCCCACTCACCAGACTGTGAGCTTAGTTCCAGACGACACTGGTGCTTCAGCTGATTCAGAGGCTCTGGGGGTCTCCTTCTCTGGTGAAGACTTCCTGAGACTGGATCTGTGTCAGGGTGACTGTGGGGTTTGGGTCCAACTCCTGTATCAGCACAGCAGCTCCCTCCTTCTGAAGATGATTTTAGCACATTCTTCTGTGAGTTTTGCTGCTCCGGTCATTTTCCTATGACCTTATTTGGATGTTTTTTGGAGCCTACTACATCTAACAGAGTGTGCTTTACACAAAATATGTTCAGTAATCATTTGCTGAATTGAATTTTAAATTATGAGGGTGTTTTTGTCATTGTTGTTCAGTTGTTTTTAGCTGTGTCTGACTTTCTGACCCCTTTTGGGGTTTTTTTTTGGCAAAGATATTGGAATTGTTCTTCTCTAGCTCATTTTATAGATGAAGAAACCAAGGTAAACAGGACTAAGTGACTTGCCTCGTGTTTGAACTCAGGAAGATGAGACTTCTTGACCCCAGGCTAAGACTTGCATTATAAATTCTATTTAAGTGCAATATAGTAGGGAAAAAAGCTATTGTGATCCAAGGCTACATTAAACAAAATATGGTTTTCAGGGAGAAGTTATATTGTAATCTTCCCTGGTCTTTCTCTATCTAGAGTATTTGGTTTACTTCTTGGTGACACACTGATAAGGACTTTGACAAGCCAATGAACATGCAGAGGAGAGCAATCAAGATCATGAAAGGTCTTGCCTTTCTTCTTGCCATATGAACATTGGTTGAAGAAACTGGGTCTTGAAATTAGAGAAGAGGTAACTGGGAAGTACATGATAGTTACCTTCTGATATATAAAAGACTATCTTTTTATCATAAAAGTATTTTATTATTTTCAGTTACATGTAAAGATTGTTTTCAACATTTGTTTTCATAATATTTTTAGTTCCAAATTTTTCTTCTTCATTCCCTTCCCTCCTCCGTCCCCGAGACAGAAAGCAATCTGATATAGGTTATATATGTATAATCACATTAAACCTATTTTTCCATTAGTCATGTTGTGAAAGTACAATCAGAATGATGTAGGTGAAAAAAGGGTTAACAGAGAACCTAAGATCCAAGCTTTAATTCAGATATTAGCTCTAAAAGGGAGTTGGACCCCGGTTAATGGATAACTTACAAGTCAAAAAGCTAGGTTCTTGTACCCACATAAATCAGTACCCATAATGGGAACAGAGGGAGCTAGGCCAAGGAGACCTGAAGACTATAACAATAAAGGAATTGACAGGCTATAGAAACTTAGACCAGAAATAAAAGAAAAATGAATATGTTTTGAAACTAGCCATGGGAACCTGAAAGAGACATGCACAGAAAAGGCCAGATTTGTCCCCACATTCACATTATAACGTGTAAACTCCCAAAACACACCTCCACAGAAAAAGGTACCCACCTCAGGAGTTGGCTTAGGACCTCAGGAACTCCAAATTAGGATAAGCCCTCCCCTGTACCTCCCAAAGGTGGTGATTATTATAATTAATAGGACAGACCCTCACCTGTACTTCCCCAAGGTGGAGATTATTATCATGAGACTGATAAATCAATTTTTATATACTATAAATATAACTATCTTTTCTTTCACTTATTCAAGAGACACCTTTCCACTTTTCTGGTTCTCTCCCTGTGGTCACCCACAGTATTGCAATAAAACTTGGGAAACTGAGTCACTGAGTCTTGTAATTCTTTTGGTATGACTCATGATGAATTTGACCCCAAATTCCATCCCATATCAAGAACACATGGGAAAAACCTCACAAAAGAAAAACAGAAAAAAAATCAAAAAGTAGAAACAGTATGGTTCAATCTGCATTCAGAATCCAGTTCTTTATCCTCAATGTGGAGAACATTTTCCATCATGAGTTTTTTGGAATTGTCATGGATCATTGCACTGCTGAGAAGATACAAGTCCATCACAGTTGATCATGACAAAATGTTGCTGTTACTGTGTACAATGTTCTCCTGGTTCTGCTCACTTCATTCAGCATCAGTCCACTTAAATCTAAATGACTGGGGGCAGCTAGGTGGCACAGTGGATAGAGCAATGGCCCTGGAGTCAGGAGTACCTGAGTTCAAATCTGGCCTCATACACTTAACCCTTACAAGCTGTGTGACCCTGGGCAAGTCACTTAGGCCCAATTTCCTTACCTTAAAAAAAAATCTAAATGACCAATTCTGAAAGTAGGATTTTAGACTCTCTTTCTTAGGCTCCAGAGGATGGAAATATGTATAATACATGGAAAATTTTTAATGGAACATTTGAACTTGGTGTCAGTAACAATTCTGACAATTAGAGATGTTCCAAAGTAGAATAAATTGCTTTGGTGACAAGGTGTTCTCTCTTTGAGGGTCTTCAGGCTAAGGGTCAATAAGAATTTGTCAGTATCCTAGGATCATAGATTCTGACCTAAAAATGACCTTAGAGGCCAGTGAATCTACTCCCTTCAATTTACAGATGAGGTAACTGAGGTATAGAGCAGTTAACTGTTTTGCCTATTTTCATATCACCAGAAAATATCACCAATATTTTATTCCAGGTTTTCATGACTATAAGGCTACCACTACTATACCATTCTGCCTTTGTATGGCAGGTATTTTATACAAGGAATTTTTATTTTCCCCACTATAGGTTGGATTAGCTGTCTGCAGGGTTCTCTTACAACTCTGAAATTCTATAATTCTAGAATTGAATTGAATTGAATTGAATATATCTATAGGAAATGTGATCAAAATTATTCCTGCTCTATATCTTCATGAAAACTAATCTAAAGGGAAAGATATTTAATATATTTTGGTGCCTTTCTTATTGCCTTTAGGACAATTACTTGATTTTTCTGTCATAATACTTCTTTGCTGCACTCTTTAAAAACAATCTGAGTGATTTAGAACTTCTACTCTACTTTAATTTCCACACTATTTTGTCACCAACTTATTTATGAAGCCTTTTCACAATCCCAAGACACATTCATGATGTTATATAATTTTTTCCCCTTTTATGGATGGAGAAACGCAGTCACTTTGTAAATTGTTTAACATTTCTAGAATAACTGGGGCATCTGAATACAATACACAAAAGACAATTTTAATGGCCTCCATGTTAGTGATGAAAGGAAGCTAAAGAAGGGGTGAATAGATGGCTTAAAACCTGGCCATTGCTATAGAAATGACTAACTGAGAAAATTTAGTTTGTGAATTCTTACTATGTGAATATTTTCATATTTGTGAAATACTTACTATGTACAAGACTCTGAACCAGGTAGTAGTGTGGGAATGCAGTGGGACCCCAAGAAATCCAAAAGATTCAAACCCCCCAGGACAAGGGGAAAACAGCTTTCTCTCCAACTTCAGGAGTGAGGTGTGGCAGGACAAGACCCCAATATGAAAGTCTGCAAGAGCATATGCAGGATATGGATGAACTCTGCATATACTATTGAGACACCACCCCCTTATCAAAAATCCCCTCTTACTTCTCTGGCTCCAGTTTTTGCATTTGCCCTTACTTTGTAATTCCCTTCCCTTCCTTTATTTTGTAAAGATACAAAAGACTCCTGTCTTCTCTTACTCCAATGGGACAGTCACCATGGTGATCTGTTTCCAGGTCATATTCCTCTCTCCTAATCTTTTTATTTGTACAAGATTCACAGTGAGTCACCAATTATTTGGGTAAGCTAGCCCCCCAATTCAGGTCACAAGTACTCCCAAACATTGGGAGGAATACAAAAACAAAACAAAATAATATTTGACCTTTAGAAGTAGCTAGGTGAAGGCAGTATATAGAGCACTGTGCCTGGCTTTAGAAAGGTCCCACTTCAAATGTGGCACCAGATAGTAACTTTGTAACCTTGGAAAAACCACTTAAGCCATTTGCCTTCCTCATCTGTAAAATGGGGATAATAACAATATTTGTAAAGCACTTCACAAACCTTAAATTACCATATGCATTATCTATTATTATATCAGATATCTTACAGTCTACTGAGGTGAAGCAATGAATAGTGTATAACAAAGACAACAGTATAGCATTATACAGCACTTTAGAATTTGTAAAATCCTGTAAACTCAGTGTTATTATACCCATTTTATAGAGGAGGAAAATGAAACTGAGATAAGTTAAGTGACCTGCTCAGAGTCAAGTGTCAGAATTAGGAAGCCCTAAGTTCAAATACTGCCTGAAAGACCAATAAGCTATCCATTGTGCCACCTACCTATTTATTTCGGTACAAGATTATTTAAGGAGGGGGAGAGAACTAATTGGTAGATATATCGATGCTTAATGGAGGGAGTGGCACCAAAGTTCAGTATTAACAGAAGATGAGGCTCTATGGAGGCAGAGATAAGGGTGTGCTAATATGAATATATGGATCACCTGGATTTGATGGAGGTACTTTATTATCCAAAAGTATTTTTATGAAACCCTGGTTTAGTAGGATTAATAGGAGCAAAATGTCCTTCAACTGAACTCCAAGCTGAACCCACATAGCTAGCAGGTAAAAGGCCCTATCTAGGGACTTCTTTTACCTTAGGATGGTAAGTCCCTATCTTATGACAACATCTGGGCATCCTCATTCTTGCCAAACCATTTTTTGGAATCCTGTAATCTTATCATGATGCTTTTGCATTTCCTCCATACTTGTTATACCTGAAATCGTTAAACTGCTTTTTGCTTCTGGATTGATTTCTGTTATTATGCTACTGAAACTGACAACACCCTGCGATCAGTGGACAAAAATCATATATACCCTCAAAAATGGGGAGTCCCCTGAGCTCTCTTCTTAGGAGGGGAGTCTCCACATAATTATGTGTTATATATTTCTTCTTGGGACAAAATATTAAATTGATATTATGTTTTTCATATCCATTCTCTGATCTGGTTTCTGTGAGATACCTACTTCTGGTAAGAGAGGCAGATATACTTCTCTGATCTGGGCGAACAAATTGTAAGAGATGTTATTGATGTCTCTGACCTGTTTATTATCTTATAGGAGGATGGGTATGAAAACTATATTTAATATTCAACAGATATAATCAATTCCAGTCTTGTGCAAAAGGCCAAAGTTGAAAGGAGGAGTATTTGGGAAGTTCTAGTAGTCCTGTTTGAGTAGAAAGAAGAGTTTGTGAAAAGAAGTAATAGAAAATACATTTAGATAGGTAGGTAGAGCCAGATTTTGGGGGGTTTAATATCTTTCCTTCTTTTTTTTTTTGGTGAGGCAATTGGGGTTAAGTGACTTGCCTAGGGTCACACAGCTAGTAATTGTTAAGAGTCTGATTCTGGACTTGAACTCAGGTCCTCCTGAATCCAGGGCCAGTGCTCCATTCACTGCACCAAGTAGCTGCCCCTTGGAGGGTTTAAAATGTCATGCCTAGGGGTTACTATTTTATCTTATGTGAGAACATAATTATTAATAATGAATTTTTTTGGGGGGGACCCAGAAATCAGTTTCAGTCCTCCTCCTCACCCCGCAAGAAAGACTAATTCTTAAGAAACTTCAGCAAATGTTGTCTGGGACAAGCCCAAGGCAACAAAAGAAATGGAGACTGATTTTTTTTTTTCTAGCTCAGTGAACTGATGGGATCCAACCACAACTAGATAATGGACTTTTACTTTATCAGAGGGTCTTTTGCATACTTACCCCTTATTTCATCAGTAGAGTTCATTTTAATTTGGACCACCCTCAAGTCATGTCAACCAATGGAATTGAATGATGCCAACTAATTAACTTAGATCAATGTATGACCCATCTCTCTAAAGAATAAATCCCTTGGTCATGCCAGGGTCATGCCTCTTGGCTCCCTCAACCAGCTTATTTATCTTGGAATGCTGTCTCTTGATGTATGCTCTTGTGAGAAAATAATTGGATTTTGGGACTCCCAGAAGCGCTCACTGGAAGGTCTAAGCCAGAGAACCTTTGCTGAACTTTTAAGACTGGCCCAGAATCAGTCAAGTTGGACTTTGGATTGTAAATGCAGATTATAGAAATTACCTCACTCAAAATCACAACTACCTGAAGGTTTTTTTTTTTTTTCCCTTTGGAGGGCTCTGTACTCTACCATCAGCACATACAGCACTGAATTACCCTCAAGTCCAGTAAGCCAATAGATTGAATACTGTTAGCTAATTAGCTTTAAGCAATGTGTGAAGGTGGCCTCTCCTCCTGACTGCAGGAAGCTTACAGCTCTCAGATGCTCTCTTGGCTCTTGGGGCTGGGAGGGGAAGGAGGAACCATGTGGCCCATTTAGTCTCTCTCCCCTCTATCCTAGGTATGTAGGACTTCTGAGATTTCTGAACAATGTGCTATCTCTATATTTACTAATATTTACTATTTTTAATAAATGCTTAATGCCACAAAACTGGTGCAGTAGCCTCTAATTTCTAAATAGCAATATATTAGAACCCCAGCTAATTTTCCCTAAAACTTGGGACAGAAATAGGGCAACTCCATATAATTTTTTTTTTTTTTTGCAGGGCAATGGGGGTTAAGTGACTTGCCCAGGGTCACACGGCTAGTAAATGTCAAATGTCTGAGGCCGGATTTGAACTCAGGTACTCCTGAATCCAGGGCCAGTGCTTTATCCACTGCGCCACTTAGCCGCCCCCCTAACTCCAAATAATTTTAAAGAACACACTCTTCCTCTTAGGACTATGTAGGTATGAAGGCCTGAGACTATGAAAAGTTAGGGAGACATGCAGTCAATTCTTTATTGGTATACATAATATTAATGAAAAATTAATGCTTAGTGCCAGAATGGTTGCAATAGCAATTAATATATAAATAGTAGGCACTTAACTTATAAAATGCAGTATTAGCAAATAAATTTAGAAAACACACATAGAAGAAGTGGGAAAGAAGGTGTAATTTGTTCTTCTATCTGGCTGAGTCCATCAGCAATTAAGAGGAGTAATGAACAAAGGATAAAGTGGTCAGGATTATACCCTAGAGAAAGAAGCTTTGCTAGCTTTTGAAATCACTACTGTACTCAGGATAGGTCAACAGAGTCTTAAAAATTTCTTATTGTAAAGCTAAAAAAACAACCCAAAAACCTCATGTCAAAAGTGGATATCTTGGTCTAGACAATTCCAAACATACAATTGGAGGCTATCTTTCCCCACTAGATTCACCAAAAAATTATTTTCGTATTGTGTAAATATGCCCAATAAATGTGACTTGTTTATTTCCATTAATAAATCCCAGAAAATCAGTTTCCCTCAAGCTACTTTCTCCTGTTGGAATCTAGGTGATAAAGAATTTTGGGATTCTATTGAGAATCACATCAGTTCCCCATTTTGTCATTCCAGAGAATGTTTATTTCCTCCTAGGTTCCTTGACTGTTTTTAAGTAAGCTCTTGTCAATTGGACATGGTGATTGCATTATGTTCTTGCTGTCAAAATAAGGAGGTTTCAGATTGGTTGGAGGAGATACAGAGGTTTAGTCCATAGAAGAGAAGATTTGGAGGGCCATGATTCTAGCCTTTCAAGTATCTGAAGACAGCTATGTGGAACAGAGATTAGACTTCTTCTCTTTGACCTCAAAGGACAAAACTGGGAACAATGGATGGCAGTTAACAAGCAAATATAAGGCTACTATTAGTAGGGAAAAATAAATTTCCAACAATAAAGCTACTGAAAGTGAAAGACTAACTTATAAAGGAATTAGGTTCTTCCTTATTGAAGGATTTTGAGAAATAGCTGGATTAGCACTTATAAAGAATATGATATTGGGGGTAATTTTTCTAGTACAGATTGTACTAGATGGCTGCTGAGGTCCCTTGGATTCTGTGATGAACTGAGATAGAAAAGAGTTTCCTCCGATTTGTTACTATATTTACACTGAATGAGAAGGTGTGATTGGGTTGCAATATAGACTGATCGCCAGATGATAGGATCATAAATTCAGGTGTGAAAAATACCTTAGAGATGTCTGTGATTCCAATCCCTTTATTTGACTGCTAAGTACATTGAGTCCCAGAGAGAGTAATTTGCTGATTTTCATGAAGCAACATTAGTTAGAAGCAAAGTCAAGTTTCAGAACCAATTTTGTCTTCCAATAGAGTGCTCTGTCCACTAAAACATGGTCCTTCAGATGTATGAAGGTATACATGACTATATTATATCAAGTATTTTTTTTTACACAAAAGTAGAAATCTTTATTCAATTCAGTTGGAATAGTAGTTGTGAAATGTCTACTCTGTCATGTGAGAATTGGAATGGCACCCCCTGCTAGAGAAATATTGCAGGAAAGCTCTGCCATGTGGAGAAAGCATGTGATTTAGAAGCCATGTGACTTTAGTGTCCAGAAGTTAACCAGCATCCAGAAGCTGCCCAGCATCCGGAACTTACATCTATAGGACCTCACCTTAGTTCTGTCAATCCTTATTACCAGCCAATTAGCTTGGATCTGCGTGTGTGGACAGCCCTATTTCCTATTTCTCAGGAGGCTTCAGGAAGAAGCCCGGGAGGAGGGGTCTCTTTTGGGTTGAAGAGTTTGGCTAGGCAACAGGGGAAGGAGATTAAGGAGAGAGCTGGCAGATCTAATTTTTTATCCAAGTGTTTCTCTTCATTAACCCCTAATATATTTAATAAATAGTTAAAAGTCTAAACTCCTGCTAAAGCTTCTAATTTAAGGTGACCACTCATTAGATTTTAATAGATTTTAGACATCATAGCTAGAATTTTAGTCCCTTAAAGTCAGTATACATTGTTTTCAGGAAATTGCAGAACTTTTTTTTTTCTTCCATAAAAGTGAAGACCCATGTTTTCATTCTAAACATTTTACTACTATTATATTACAATGAGACACCATTGCCCTCATAAAGAATTAAATGTTATTTGAGGTTTTTATAACCCCATCTTTTGGCTAGAATTTAAAAAAAAAAACAAAAAATCAACTCGCCGCACACACTGGCCTCTGGGGCTCGACAAACAGCATGGTGCTCCACCCACTGGTTATAGCCATCACTATGGTGCTGGCAGCTCATGTCATCACTCACCGATGCCTACATGGGCCTGCCAAAATTATAATGATTGGAAGCCTAGTGAGGGCAGTCATGTGACTGTCAGAGCAGCAGGCCAATTGGCTGGGGGCTGTCTGGGGTCTGCTGGGAAGAAAGGAGAAGATTTGCCATTCTAGCTGGAAGCTGGAAGGTGACAGGAAACTGCTGTGTATTCTCAGCTGATTCCTGGGTGGTGGTGTTGTTCAGGTTGTATAATTTGCCTTTCCCCATTTTATTTCCCTTCCCTTAATCCTATTGATCCTTTTTGTGTTTTTTATTTAAGTTTGTACTTGTTAAATAAATCCTGCTCTGTTTTGAGGGAGGCTGCCAGTCTCCTTCCTTGCCCCAATATTGTGATGAGTCGCTTAGCTAACACTCCCTAATTAAAAGTTGGTCCCCACAGTTTTTGGTGAGTCAACCAGGAGTTGATTAACCTAGAGAATTTCTTTAAACCACCCTACCTCCCCCTTATTTGGCCATGAGCCAACTAACCTGGGGGACTTTCTTGCCCTTACCCCACTGCCCACTTAGGCAATCTCCCTTGCTCTTAGAAAACCTTAGCATTTCTCTTGCTGGTCAGAGAAAAGCCAGTCCATTTTGAACTGCACCATGATTGAATATTTGCTCCCCCCTTGTGTATTCTAATTGTCATATTTTGGGACAGCATATTGTCCTGATTTAAACTATTGGCCTGCTCAATACTTATTCATGGCATTGCTGGTTTCCTCCTCACAAACACAGTAAAAAAGTCTTTGGAACAATGGAATGGAAGAGTTTATCTTTCCCACTGAGCACATATCCAATATCACTGGAAGCAATACAACTAAATTTGAAATTTACTATACTACTATAATTATAGCTCAAATGGCTATAAATTTTATTCTCGTTATTGTCATTATTGCAATGTGGTATTTTTTTCCAAAAAAGCTGTAAAGAGAGGAAGTGATATGACCATAGTAGACCACGTGTTCAAAGGGATACCAGAACAGGTCCCTCTATTGGAGATGACCTGAGTTCAGAAAAAGATTTAGACCAGTCTTTAGAATCAGATCAACAGAAACTGTTCCCCCTACAGGATGTTACAGCCCACAGAGGAGCACAGTGTAAAACATATAGCCCATTCAGTCCAAAGGATCTGAGTGCATGGAAGAAACTTATACCTAGGTTTGATCAGAATCCAAAGTCAGTAATTTCACAGTTAAGGTCTATATTTAATACACATCAACCCACTTGGGCCAATGTTACTTGTCTTATGGAAATTATACTATCCCCAAGTGAAATTGCAGATATCGTCACAGCAGGAAATTCCTTAGTGGCTTCCAGGAAAACTTCTACAGAATGGCCACTCCAGGAGCCAAACTGAGATTATAACAATCCACAGCAATTCCAAGAATTAAAAAATGCTAGGGAAATGCTACTGAAAGGAATGGAATCCTGTTCTAAGAAATCTGACAACTGGCAAAATTTTTAAAAACTTGCTCAGGAGCCTAATGAACAGCCTAAGAGATTTTATGATAGACTTTGTGAAGCTGCTAGGCAATTTACAAAACTGGACCCACTAGACTCAAAAGACTCCTATATTGTACATCATACATTTGTATATCAATCATTGCCAGAAATCCGTAAATTTTTGATGACACAGTGTCCAGGCTGGAAAGATATGGCTGTAGAAAGGCTTAAAGAAATTGCCACCTATATCTTTGAGGCAAATGAAGAAAATATGGCTAAGCAAAACATTCTGGCACCACCAGTTTCAGGTCAGGCATTTAAAGGTCAGTACAAAACCCCTAAGGTGTGTCAGTAATGTGAAAAACAAGGACACTCATTGAGAGAATATAAAATTTGAAAGCAAGAACTCAAGTGGGCAGTAACTGAGGGTATGGAATATTTTTTCAGGAGGAACCAGAATAATTATGGAAATTTTTACCAGAAAGGAAACAACCAAGATAATTACAGGCCTTATTACAACCAGAATCAGTATAATCATAGACCCTATCAGGGAGGTACAGAAGGATAGAATAAGAATCTGGGTAACTCTAGAATTCCTCTGAGGGAGACACAGGACTGACGGTGTCTGTCCAGGGGAAGAGTGGAAAATAAATACAGAAAGCTTTGCTTTTCCAGATCCTGAATTTTTGAACCCCCTTGTACCAATCCATTCACTTCCCCAGATTAATAAACCCCATGTGACCCTCAAAGTTGGGGACACATATTATGATTGTCTGTTGGATACAGGAGTCTCTAAATCAGTCTTAGTGCATAAACCATACCCTGGATGCAATGCTGTTGGATCTTTAAATGTGGTAGGAGTCTCAGGTAAGGCCCAAAGAGTGACAGAATTGAACCCTTAAATGGTATCTATGGGGCCTTTAACTGTAGAACATTCATTTTTACTTATGCTCAATGCCCCTGTAGATTTATTAGGTTGTGATCTCCTTTATAAACTTAGAGCAACCATATCTTGTGCTCCAGATGGGGCTGTCTCTCTGCAGTTTCCAGAGGATACTGTTCATTTATTACCAATTTTGATTGCAGAAACTCAAGGAGCAGTAGGGGATACATCCAAAATCCCTTCTGACATTTCTGAGTCCCTATGGGCCTCATCCTCTACTGAAGTAGGGCTCCTTAAATCTGCTATGCCTGATCCATTCCACAGTATCCATTGTCTAAAGAAGCTATAGAAGGAATCACCCCTATAATTGAGACTCTGAAAAGTCAGGGTATTATTGTCTCATGCCATCATTCTCCATGTAATACTCCCATTTTGCCATTAAAAAACCCCAAGCCTGGTCCAGATGGCAAACCTGTTTATCATTTTGTACAAGATCTTAGAGTGCTTAACAATTATGTTATTCCTAGACATGCTATGGTCCCTCATCCTGCCACCATAGTTTCCTCAATCCCATGTGAGGTTACATGCTTCACAGTGGTAGACCTTTGCTCTGCATTTTTCTCTATACCAGTGCATGAGGGCTTCCAGTATTTATTTGCCTTTACCTGGAAAAATACACAGTAGACCTGGACTAGACCCCCACAAGGATTTGTAGACAGTCCTACATTATTTTCTCAAATTTTACAACAGGACCTGGCCTCTATTACTTTTATAGGTTCCACTTTAGTGCAGTATGTTGATGATTTACTTTTAGCCTCCCCTGATGCTGATACCTGTCAGGAAGACAGCCACTATTTATTATTAGAACTATACAAGAGAGGCCACAAGGTCTCTAAGTCAAAGGTGCAATGGTGTTTACCTCAGGTAGAATATTTGGGCTTTATTCTGGCTGCTGGAACTTGCTCTATCTCTCCTAAGTGAGTCCAGGCTATTCAAAAACTCGCTGCTCCCTCTACTAAGAAGCAGTTAAGGGCCATTCTGGGAGCAGCTGGGTATTGCAGACAATGGATACCCTCTTTTGGTGAAATTACTAAGCCTCTTATAGCTCTAACCAAAAATTCTGTCCCAGAACCTTTTTAGCTGGATTCCCAGCATCTCTCAACTAAAACAGAATTAAAGCGGGCATTGTTATCAGCACCTGCACTAGGACTCCCAGATTACAGTAAGCCTTTTACTCTTTTTTTGTGCATGAACAGAAGGGAGCGGCTTCTGGGGTCCTGACTCAATCATTAGGACCTGTCCAGCATCCAATAGCTTATTATTCCAGCCAACTAGATTCTGTGGCCTCTGGGGTGCCACCCTGCCTCAGGGCAGTGCTGGCTACAGCCCTTTTGGTAGGAAAAGCCTCTGATTTGGTCCTAGGTAATCATCTTACAACACAATGTCCCCACGAAGTAAAGGCCTTCTTACTATGCCATAGAACACAAGCTTTTTCAGATCAAAGGCTTGCTAAGTATGAAGTAACCCTGCTAAGTCTTGAAAATATCACTTTCAAACTGTACAGTCCTTAACCCAGCAACACTGCTCCCTAATTTACCACTTTTGGGAGAGCCGTTGCATGACTGTGCCTCTTTAGTTGATATGGCTAAGAAACCCTGTGATGATCTTTTGCTAGGCTACGTGAACTCCATGAAGCAGGAGTTGCTGTGCAAGATGGTCCTTTAGACTTTTCCTTGCATGATGTAAGTCCTGGAGACAATGTATATATTAAGAATTTTCAGTGGACCAGTGGGACCCAGCCTGCTTGGGAGGAACCTTTTCAGATGTTATTGACAACTCCTATTACTATTAAAATTGGAGAAACCATCTCAAACACAGAGAAGAAACTGCTAATTATATGCTCAGTCCTAAAGAAGACTTTGGGTATTTTATAGAAACAGATATTCCCTTTGAAGAATATGTTACTGATTTGAAAAAAGCTGGTACACGTGCTAGGAATGATGCCATTGTAGCCTTTGCTAAACATAACAAACTGAATGTAATCATTCACCTGTTGAATGAAACTCTATGGCAAATTTGTGGCACAGAAGAAGCCAATGCTAAAGAACTCCATATTTTCTACAATAATGGTCATTATGACAGCATTAGAAGAATCAATGATGATTCAAAAACTCCTGCCACTTTGGCATGCAGAGAATTGGGGACCCAGTTTAAAAAATGTGGTATACCCCAAATTCTAGCATTATAAGCTCTTACCTTAAACAAGCTTTTCCTCCTACAGGTGAAGAACTTCTCCACCAAGAGCATATGGCTCTGTCTTCTAGAAAGGGTTATTGAACCTTATTGCTTGATTTATAAGACAATTAATGAACATATTGAGTCTCCCTGATGTTTTATTTCCTTTTGATAAATTGTTTACCATTTCAAGTATCTGTTATTGTCATTGTACTAGATAGAGAATTCATGGACAAGATGATGTGGCTTACTTGCTTAATGAAGATTCTGTAATAATGTTCAATATTATCAGGCATTTACATTCATTTATCATTTGTATGTCATTGTGATTATGTATACTCTGGGTATGGTTTGGGATTATATATACATTTCAAGTATATCCTAAGTTATGCAGTGTAGCACGCATTTTTACCATCATATTGTCTTTGGTGAAATTAATACGAGATTTATGATTTATGGAAACTTACCATTTCAGAGACTAATTGCTCTTACAATGAGCTTGATGGAGATGGTTCAACTCCACATTGCAGGCCCCAGAGAGAATATATGTACAACAGGAGGAGAGACAGGTACATGTAAGATACATGATGGAGGCTAAGAGAACAGCCAAATACATTCACGAAGTCCATAGTTTGCTTATGAGAGCAGCTATGTAGAGCCCAATTGCTGGACATTTTCCAGTTTCTTCCTCTCTCACTCCAAAAACGGTCTGGTGTCATGTTATTCTTAACACATGCCCCTGGTTTAACTTAACTTGGCCTTTTCACACAATCTGGTGGCATGGTCAGAATCCATCCACTTGAGGCCTAGCACAATTATTAGATGTCTATGCACCATGAGATGTGGTATGGTAACCTTTCCATAACATTTTCAGGTGTCATCATGGACACATAACTAAATTTGGCCTTGATCCAGTCATATAGTGGTAAAAAGTGTTAATAATGTCATAACTGTCTCAATTCTGTATTGTGTATAGATATAAGTATCCTCCAAAGGGGGGATTCCAATATGCTGTATATATCAAGTTTAAATTTGTTTTGTATATTTTGAAGAACTTTCATTATTTACTTTGAACATTTTTGGACAATGTTATGCTAAAGATTAATGAAAAAACAGCAGTTCCAGAAACAACCAGAATCCAGAGACAGCCAGAATCCAGACCAGAGTCCAGTTCCCCTGATGACATCTCAACCCTCCTTTGGAGACAAGGTTTTAAGGACTTTAAATGGACATTTTTGTTTTTTTGGTTTTCCTTCTGTTACTATATACATCATCTGTAATATGTATTTTCCCTTTTCAATATTGTTATTAGTATATTGTTTGTTAGCATTGGTTATGATATTCTGTTATTTTTTAATTTATTTATTGTTTAATATTTATTGTTCTATCAAGGAAACACCCCGTGTTTCTTGATGAAACAAAGGGGGGGATGTAAAGAATTAATTGTGATTTGAGGTTTTTATGACCTCATTTTTTGGCTAGAATTAAAAAAAAAAACAAAACTCAGCACACACACTGGCCTCTGGGGCTCCACAAATGGCATGGTGCTCCACCCACTGGTTGTAACCATCGCCATGGCGCTGGCACCTCAGGTCATCACCACTCGCTGATGCCTACATGGGCCTGCCAAAATTATAATGATTGGAAGCCTAGTGAGGGCAGTCATGTGACTGTCAGAACAGCCAGCAAATTGGCTGGGGGCTTTCTGGGGTCTGCTGGGAAGAAAGGAGGAGATTTGCCATTCTAGCTGGAACCTGGCTGGTGACAAGAAGCTGCTGTGTATTCTCATCTGATTCCTGGGCGGTGGTGTTATTCAGTATAATTTCCCTTTCCCCATTTTATTTCCTTTCACTTGATCCTACTGGTCCTGTTTGTGTGTGTGTGTGTGTTTATGTTCATTCTTGTTAAATAAATCCTGCTCTGTTTTGAAGGAAGCTGCTGGTCTCCTTCCTTGCCCCAATATTGTGGTGAGTCACTTAGCTAACACTCCCCAGTTAAAAATTGGTCCCCACACCCCCAAAGAACTATAGATGAATACTACACAGAGAATAATGGGGAGTCACTTGCTGGGTATATGTAGGAGGCATAGATAACTAAAAAGGAATTTAAAAGAAAAACAGAATTCAAAGTGTCACTAGGGCAATATATAAGCAGAAAAGATAGGCTAGTCACCCAGCAAGGACAAAGAGTGGCATGTAGATAGTCAGTGTTTCACTGGAATCTTTACTGGATCTGGAGAAAGAGTTGAAGTCCTCCAGTATATTGTGTGGATGCTTTCTTGCAAGTTTTTTAGAGACTGTGGGTAAAAGTTGCATAAAGTGGGGATATATGGAGGAGTTATGATTTGCATCATTCCAGGAAACTCAGATTGATTGATTAGCATTTGATTATATTTAAGGCACCATGGTAAATATTGAAGACACAGAAATTAGAATGAAATGTATTTGCTTCTTTCAAAGGAATATAACATATAAGTAAATAGGAGGAAATTTGAGAAGAAATAAAGAACATTAATAACTTAGACAACTGGGGGAAGTTGTGTTTGTGTGTGTGTGTCTGTGTGTGTATGTGTAATAAAACTTCCCATACTTTCCAAAATGAGCTAATGTGAAGGGCTAAAATTCTAGCTAGTCTGTCTAAAATATCTAATGAGTGGTCACCAATAAATTATAAGCTTTAGCAAGAATATTTCAGTGTTTAAGTATTTATTAAAGAGCATTAGGATCAGAGAGAAAGGTAAAAATTTAACTATTTCTAAGAGATCCCATCATCTGACCTGCCATGGCGAGGTCAGGAAAAAAAGGACCCAACATTTCCTTCTTCCTCCCAGAAGCCTCCTGTGAGACTGAGAACTTCCCGTCCACATGTCCACACAGCTCAAA
This sequence comes from Dromiciops gliroides, assembly GCF_019393635.1. Classification (NCBI taxonomy): domain Eukaryota; kingdom Metazoa; phylum Chordata; class Mammalia; order Microbiotheria; family Microbiotheriidae; genus Dromiciops; species Dromiciops gliroides. The sequence goes on from NC_057862.1 coordinate 124,512,408, forward strand.
TCTAATTGGCTGGTAGCTTTGACATACAGTACCCACAAGCAAATGTCACTTCCTGACACCAAGGAAAAGCCACATGGCTTGCCCTCAGACACCTTCTCCTCGTGGCCGAGCTTTCCTATAGTAATTCTCCAGCAAGTGGCATCACTCCAATCATTACACTAAGTCTTGAAGGAAGCAAAGCATTTTGAAAGGCAGAATTGTGGAAGTAATGCATTTTAAATGTAGGGGACTGCCTGGACAAAGGAAAGGAAATAACAGATAGAGTGCCATTTGGGGGGATTAGTAAGTAGACCAGTTTGAGTGGAAAGATGATCATGTGAAAGGGAAAAATAATAGGAAGTAAATATAGAAAGTATAGTTCATACAAATCATGAAAGATTTTAGAAATCATGCATAGGAGTTTATTTTCTAATCCTAGAGGCAATAGAAAATCCCTAAAGATTATTGAACAAAGAAGTGACATGTTCAGACCTGTGCATTAGTACTATTATACTGACAATTTTGTGGAAGATGGATTGGATAGTGATGTGACTGGAGGCAAGGAGACAAATTAGTAGACCATTGGAATAGTCAAGGTGAAGGGCAATGAGGGTCTGAATAAGGACAGTGGTTGTCTTAGTGGAGATGTTGGAGAAATAGAATTGATTAGATTTGGTCAGAAACTGGCTATAATAGGTTTCTGTGAGGGAAGAATTGCAGATGTAATTAAAGCTTCTAAAGATATAGTTGTATTTAAAGAAGTAGAGATGGTTAGAAGTGCCATGTTTAAGGGTGAAGCTGATATTCAGTGTGAGGTGCCAATTAAAATAGTAATGATGGACTGATAGATACATGTAGACCACTCTGTCCTACATGCATGTATAGATGAATAGATATAATTTATTTAAATTGTACTGAAAAACTAAGGGTTCCCAGTTGAAAATTCACCTTATAATAGCTTTTTAAAAAGATACTGATATTGTTTGTGTTTTAAAGTGGGTGTGTCTTATTATAAGAAAACTTGATAAGTGAAAATTCAAGATTATAACCCAGATCCTATAGTGGGCAAATATTTACATCTTAAAAGAATTCACAGCAGGGTTTTTTAAATGGAAATTCTCTTTGGAGCAATTAAAATATGATTCAGTATATAAAAAATATGATTTACATATGACTTTTTAGGAAAACACCTATTGTGTAAGATGAAATATATCTATATTTCATAGTAAGACTATAAATAGAATAAAATCTACATGAGAAAATTACCAAAAATATAGAAATTTGATTGTAACAAAGAGGGCCTAATCAACAGCAGTTAGACTTTAGGGACAGAATTCAAATCTTTGGAAAGATTGGAGGGGAAATTTTTTTTTAAATTTATTGAACTTAGTACATAATAAATATTTGCTGAATAAATGTGGTTAATTAAACATACAGCAAAATGGTTAATCCAACAATCATCATATGGGCATTCTTTAATAGAATGTTTTCTCTCTAAATCAACCTGAGTCCTTATTAGAGAATCAATTATATTGGGCTTTGTCCCAAGACTTCAGTTTATTATAAAAAAACCCTTATTTTTCAGAATTAATAGATAAGGATTTTCTTTTCAAGTCCTATGACTTTATGCCTTTTCTTATTTAGCTAATATTGTTCTGTGAGTACTTCCTAACTTGCCATTCTCTCAGTGCCCCAGTGAAAGAAACTGCTAAAAGAGCTTTAAAGAAGAGACCTTCTCTCTAGTTTTATGCTTTCAACTTTCTTGTCTCACCATTCCTGGGAAAGAGGTTAAAAATCAAATAGTACTTAAATATATTTTCCTTTTTAAAAAAAAACATTTACTACTCTAATAGATGCGAGGTGAAACCTCAAGAGTTGTTTTAGTTTGCCTTTCTCTCATCAACAGTAATCTAGAGCATTTTTTTTCATACGACTATAGATAGCTGTGATATCTTTGTTTAAAATCTGCCTGTTCATATCCTTTGACCATTTATCAATTGGGGGATGACTTGTATTTTTATAAATTTTACTCAGTTCTCTATATATTTGAGAAATGAGACTTTTATCAAAGATGCCTGTTTCAATTTTCAATTTAATATAATCAAACTTATATATTTGACATTTTGTATTGCTCTTTATATTTTATTTGCTCCTAAATTCTTCCTCTTTTCATAAATCTGACAGATAAACTATTTAATGCTCTCTTATTTTGTTTATTGCATCACCCTTTATGTGTAAATCATGTACCCATTTTGACCTTATTTTGGTATATGGTGTGAGATGTTGGTCTCTACCTAGTTTCCGCTATACTGTTCCAGTTTTCACAGCAGTTTTTTTGAATAATATGTTTTTGTCTGTAAACCTTGGATCTTTGGGTTTATCATATTTTAGATTACAATAGGGGGCAACTACGTGGCACAGTGGATAGAGCACCAGCCCTGGAGTCAGGAGTACCTGAGTTCAAATCCGGCCTCAGACACTTAACACTTACTAGCTGTGTGACCCTGGGCAAGTCACATAACCCCAATTGCCTCACTAAAAAAAAAAAAAATTACAATAGTCATTTACTATAGTGTAATTTGTACCTATTCTACTCCACTGATCCACCTCTATTTATTAGTCAGTTCCAGATTGTTTTGATAATTACTGCTTTATAATAGGGTTTGAGAACTGGTACTGTGAGACCAGGTTCTTTTGCATTTTTTTCATTGATTCCTTTGATATTCTTGAGCTTTTGTTCTAGATGAATTTTGTTATTTTTTTTCTAGATTCATAAAAACTTTTTGATAGTTTTATTGGTATAGAACTAAATAAATAAATTAAATTAAGTAGGATTGTCATTCTTACTATATTGGCTCAGTCACCCATGAACAATTAATATTTTGTCAGTGGTTTAGATCTGACTTTATTTGTGTGAAAAGTGTTTTATACTTTTATCATATAGTTTTTGGGTTTGTCTTGGCAGGTAGACTCCCAAATATTTTATATTGTCTACAGTTATTTTATATGGAATTTCATTTCTTATCTGTTGTTACTGGACTTTGTTGGTAATATATGGAAATGCTGATGATTTGTGTAGGTTTATTTTACATCCTTAAACTTTCCTAAAGTTATTAATAATTTCAAATAGTTTTTATTTGGTTGATACTCTAGGATTTTCTAAGTATAACATCATGTTATCTGCAAAGTGATAGTCTTGTTTTCTCATTATCTATTCTAATTCCTTTAATTTTTGTTCTTTTATTGCTAGAGCTTACATTTCTAGTACAATATTAAATAATACAGGTGATAGTGGGCATCCCCATTACAGATAATGCTCATAGAACATTTTAGATAAATATTACTTATTATTTTAATGTGAGCTTCATTTATTCCTATGCTCTCTAGCATTTTAATAGGAATCAGTGCTCTACTTTGTCAAAGGCTTTTTTTCATCTCTTGAGATAATCCAGAAAATCCAGAATTTAATTGTTCCTTAATTTCTTTCTTATTTATTTTTGGTTAGATTTATCCACTTCTGAGAGGGCAAGGTTGAGGTTTTGACCTACTAGTATAGTTTAATTATCTATTTCATCCTCTAGCTCATTGAACTTCTTGCTTAGATGCTATACCATTTGATGCATATATATTAAGTATTGATATGACTTCATTGTCTATGGTACTTTTCAGCAGAATAGTTTTCTTTATCTCTTTTAATTAGATAATTTTTGCTTTTGCTTTGTCTGAAATCACTACCCCTGCTTTCTTTGCTTCAACTTAATCATAATAGAATCTGTTCTAAATCATAATAGATTATGTTTAACCTGTGTGTATATCTCTACTTCAGATGTATTTCTGGAAAACAACAGATTGGAGGGTTTTGTTTTTTAATCCATTCTGCTATCTGCTTCCATTTAATGAGTGAATTCATCCCATTCACATATATATTTATGATATTTATTTCCCAAGGTATTTTTTGCCTGTTTATCCCCTAACTCTTACTCCCCACCCTTTCCTTCCTCACAAGTGTTTTACTTATGATCATAGCCTTCTCAATATCCCCTCCCTTGTATAAGTCCCTCCTCCTCCTACTATTATTCCCATCCCTTTTTGACTTCCTTATAGGGGAAGATAGATTTCTATATCCAACTGTGTATGTTATTTCCATTTTGAGCCAAATTTCATGAGAATAAGTTTTAATGTTTGCCCACTAACCCCTGCTCCATGCTCCCCTCCATTATAATAGTTCTTTCATGCCTTTTTTGTGTATGTGTGGAACAATTTACCTCATTCAATTTCTCCCCTCTTTCTTCTATTCAGTTTCTTTCTTACCCCTTTATTTTGTTTTATTGGGTGTTTTCCCATCAATGTCACCTTATAAAAACATTCTCTGTATAGCTATACTCCTAATTGATCTTATGATAAAGTACTTAAGACTGACAAATATTATCTTGTCATATAGAAATATAAACTGTTTAACCTTATTGAATTTCTTACATTTTTTTCTTTCTTGTTTTTTTTTTTAATTTCATTTTATTATTTTTACCTTTTTAGTTTCCCTTGAGTCCTGTATTTGGAAGTCATTTAAAAAAAATCATCTCTGACCTTTTAATCAGAAATGTTTGAAAGTCCTCTAATTCATTAAATATTCATTTTCTGCCCTGAGAGTTGTATTTAATTTTGTTGGGTAGTTGATTCTTGGTTGTAAACCTAAATCTTTTCACTTCTGGTAAATCATTTTCTAAATCCTGTGGTTCTTTAATGTGGAAAATGCCAAATCCTGTGTAATTATGACTGTAGTTCCACAATATTTGAATTGTTTCTTTTTGGCTGCTTGCAGTACTTTCTCCTTGATCTGGTAACTTTGAAATTTGCTATTATATTCCTTGTAATTTTCATTTTGGGTTCTCTTTCAGGTGATAATCAGTGTTCTTGCAATTTCTCTTTTTCACTCTGGCTCTAATATATTAGGGCTGTTTTCTTTGATGATTTCTTGAAAGAGATTGTCAAGGCTTTTTTTTTATGTTGTTTTTTGTTCATTTTTAGTTTTGAATCATGGCTTTTAGGTAGTCCAATAATTCTTATATTATCTCTCCTGGATCTATTTTCTAGGTCAGGTGCTTTTCTAATGAGAAATTTCCCATTTTCTTCTATACTTTTTTATCTTTAATTTTGTTTTATCATATCTTGAAGTCTCATAGTTATTAGTTTCTGTTTGTTCAATTCTAACTTTTAAAGAATTATTATCTTCAGTGACCTTTTGTACTTACTCTTCCATTTGTCTAATTCTGTTTTTTAGGGAGTTATTTTTTCTCAGTAAATTTTTGTGTATTTTTCACCATGCTGTTATCTCTTTTTTCATGGTTCTCTTGCATTACTCTCATTTATTTTCCCATTTTTTCTTCTACTTCTCTAATTTTCATTTTAATATCCTTTTAAGCTCTTCCAGGAATTCATTTTGGGCCTGACATCAATTTACATTTTTCGTTGAAACTTCACTTTTAGCCATTTTGTTACTATTGTCCTTCTCTAGTTTATGCCTTAATCTTCCCTTTCACCATAGTAAATTTCTATAGTTAAGCATTTTTTGCGTATGACTTGATTTTTTGTTTTGTTTTGTTTTGTTTTGGTTTTTTGTTTCTTTGTTTTTTGGGGGGTGAAGCAGTTGGGGTTAAGTGACTTGCCCAGGGTCACACAGCTAGTATGGGTCAAGTGTCAGAGGCCAGATTTGAACCCAGGTCTTCCTGACTCCAGTGCCAGTGATCTATCCACCGCACCACCTAGCTACCCCTGACTGGATGTTTTTATAAGAGAGTTGGGCTCTATTCCTGTACTGTCCCAAAGTTTTTTTTTTTTTTTTTTTTTTTTTTTTATGCTGAGGTTCTGGGTCTTACTGGTGGCTTTCACTGGGTTTCAGGACTTAGCTGCTTTTTCCCCCTGCAGAGTAAGTTTTCCTTCTGACTGTTTTTTGGGCAGTTGGTCTTCCATTCTGGCCTCCATGGGTGTGGGCTGGCCTTCTCTAGGGTTGGTGCCCTGCTGTTCAGTTGCTATAGTTAACAGAATCATTCTTGTGCCTGGGCCTGGAGGAGGGGTCTTGTTATTGGTTTGCCCCAGGGGTGGTGTCCTGCTGCTGGCTTGCTCTGTTAACTGGCTTTCTCCAGGTCCTGGAGGAGTAATTTTGTTGCAGATCTGCCCAACAGTTAGAGCCCCTTGCTGCTGGTTTGCTATGGAAATAATCTCTTTATTGGTAGACCCCAGAGGTGGGATCCTGCTGTTTTCCAGCCTCTAGTGGGGCTTTACTACTGGTCAGCAATGGGGTCAGTGTCTCCCTGGTGGTCTATGCTGGGGTTGGGGTAGCTAATGAGGGTCTCTGCTATGCTTCTCAGACTTCCCACTTGCCTGGGGGAGGGGGGATGCTAGTTTGCAGGAGGGTGGGGCCTTCCTGGTGAATTGCCCCATACTTAGAGTCCTGCTTCAGGCTCCTTGCTCTGAGCCTGCTACTACTCTTGGACCTTATTTTTCTCCCACCCAGGTAAGACAGACCTTTCTTCCCAGGTTGGTAAACTGATTTCTTGCTCCTGGAACAATTAAGAGGCAGTTTTGAAGGGGAAATTTGGGAGAACTTCAGAGGGTTCTTTCATCACTCTGCCATCTTGGTACTGGAAGTCTATCACTAATAGTTTTAATGTGATTCTTCTGCTCTGGGATTCATGTGGAGATCTGATGGCCTTCCTCAATTTCTCTTACTTGCCTTAGCTTATCTCTCCTATTGCCTCATAGAATACCAGTTCCTACTGGCTCAGCTCTTTCAATCCTAAGTACTGCAGAGATGCTCTCCTCCTCCTTCTGCTACAGTCTCCAGTCTTTTTCAGTCAATGTCATGAAATTTCTCCTGTTAAGAGCATCTGGCTTTGATTCAAGTCCAATGGTACCAAATAGAGTGTTGGTAGGGAATACTTATTCCTCAGAATCCTCTGGGATTCTAAGCAAATCCCAGTGTGTCAGTCAGTTTCAACCCCTTCTTAGAGAAATGTTAAAAAATTAAAAGAAGTGAGCTGAAGGAAGTTCAGAAGGGAACACACACACAAAAGGCAGTTTGAGTACTTTGTAATGAATTTAATATAGACATTTAAAAAGAAGGACAATGGAATAGAAGATCATGGTCTCATTTACAATGCTTTTTTGCTTTTTGCTTATAAAGGTATTAATGTTTATTGATATTTAACTTCATAACAAAAATTATAACAAATAATACCATGGTTCTGACAATAGGCAGTTGGAAATTCAAACTTTATTTTCTTGTGGACATTTAAAAATATGATCTCTGTGTGTGTGTGTGTGTGTGTGTGTGTTGGAGGGGGGCACTTAGGTAGACTTGACCTATGCATTTACCTGTGTGGGAAATGACTAGTATGTGGCAACTTCTTCCACTGATGACAATCAGTTATTCTTTTGTAACTTATAGTCTTTTTTGTATTTAAATGTTATTTTATTTTTCTCTACCTGTCAACAAAAAATTTTAACATTCATTTCTTTGAAATTTTCAGTTTTAAATTCTTTCCTTTCCTTGTTTCTCTCTCCCTTCTTTGTGAAAGCAAGCAATGTGTGTCTTGTGTTTATGTTATACATGTGCAGTCACATATAATGTTTCTATATTGGCCATTTAATTTATAGTCTCAGAGAGTTAGAAGACTGGGGTTGTTGATAGAAGCAAATTATATATATATGTGTATATATACATATATATGACTATATATAATATACACACATATATTTATACATATATGTATATTTATATATAAATGTATGTATGTGTGTATACATATATACACATATAGGTATACATATATTTATATATCAAATATATGTATATTTTAAATTTCATAATACTTGTGGGCAGCTAAATGATAGAGGAACTCAAACCATAAGCCAAATTACAATCTTTATTTAAAAAATGATAATCTTGCCAGACCAGAAACAGGTCTCATTATTTACTTTAATGACTGAAAAAATAGATGAAGAGGAAATGGGGACTGTTATGCATTTTGATTTTATTGAAGTAGTCTATAAAGCATTCATTTAAATAATATTCTGTCAATCCATTTACATAGGCTTAGATACAAGCAGTTATAAAAGCTTAAAATGGCTAAATGACTTCAAAGAAAAGTAACGAAAAATGACAATATTTTGGAAAGGTGAGTAGTGGAGTGCTGCATGGACTTTGTCTTATGCACCATCTCCCTTAATGATGTGGAAGTAGAGGCACATAGCATATTAATTAAATTTGACAAGGATGCTGATTTGGTTAGCAGTCTGAACCTAGAGGGTTTAGAATCTTTGCTTGAAATTAATGGGAAAAATATTTAACTTGGAAAAATGCATATAGTACATTTTGAGAGAAATAAGCCATTAACATAAATACTGAGAAGCCTTAAACTAGAAATAAAGTATAGGAAAAATAGAAACAGAAAGCACCAATAGGCCAGTCATGCTGTTTGCTCCCTAAAGAAATAGCTTCCTATGTATCCCATAAAACTAAATGCTCTAGCATTTATGTTCTTTCAGTGAAAGATATTTTTCTTATCCAAATTTTAAGATTTTTCTTTTTGGATAGTTTCAGTATTTTTAGCTTAAAATATGCTTATTTTAATACAAGTTTAGATTGGCTGCTTGTTATGAGACAAAAGGCATTGAATTTGCATTCAAAGGACTTGAGTTCAAATTCCTCCTCTACTAATTACTAATGTGAGATTTGGCAAATAATGTAAGCCCCATGAACCTCAGTTTCCTCACCTGGAAAATGATATTGTTGGATCAGATGACTTATCTGGTGTTTTTGAATTCTAAATTGATCCTATGTTCATGACAAATATTCATTCCACCAAGATAGATCCACCATCTCTAAGCCCAAGTATTCATTGTTTATTCATTGCTGTAACCCAAAAGAATCTGTCATCTGGAAAACAGCTTTCTACTGATGAGTCTATCCAAATTTTGCTAAGCTAATGCTCAGATGATATGTATCTGTTTTATTGCTGAAAGCATATTCACCACCTTTCTAGCTTAAACTTATCTGCAAGACCTCATGCTCTACTGCCATAACCTTAGAAAACCAAACGTTACCTCATCCTTTTATAAGGGACCAAGGAAAGGCTTTGGTAGAGGATAAATGTGGATAAAAGTGCATATGTGATTTCATCAGTATAATAAATTCCTCAAATGAAAAATGTTCCACCAGTATTCATCTATATTTTTATATTTCATGGCTTTAGAGCATTGTCTAGCATCTGAGAGGTTATACATTTAGCCCATGGTTAGAGTGAGAGCAAATAATTGTGTGTACACACATATATTTGATATACATATATCATAAAGTGAGACATAAAAATATGTCTCACTTTATGCACACATATGTATGTATATATGTATCACATATGAGTATATGTATGCTCTCCATGTGACTATGTACTAATTGTATAGCATCTTATTATATGTAGTTATATAATCCTTTGATTTGAGCTTATTCCTCTGTAAAAATGAAGCATTTGGACTAATAGGCCTAAGATCTCTTCCATTAAAGATTTATGGTGAGGGCAGCTAGTTGCCATTGCTGACTGACATTTCCCCCTCCTTGCTTAAAGGAAATTAGGGGATATTGTATGAAAAAATACTGAAAATAATCGAAATATTGTAAAATAAGGACTGACCAATGGTGAAAGCTTAAAGTAATTGAGGTTTTCCAACATGAAAAAGAGAAAATTGGGTAGGAGAAAACAGTGCTGGTTTATTATATGGAAGTTCCTTCTCCAGAAAGCTCATGGGGATGAATGTATTTTATACTCATTTCCCTTTACTCTTCTCCACCTAGCTTTTCACAGGAAAGCTAGTGAACTGTGTTGGAAGAGATAGCTCAATAGAACTGGTTTTTAATGGGGTCTTGTCCTTTAATAATAATAAACTCCCATGTGCATGGTATTTCATACCATTTTCGCATGGACTCTCTAATTCAACCTTCAACAATAATCCTTTCTAGTAGGATAAAGGGAGGTGATGTTGTCCCTGTTTTATAGATAAGATAACTTAGACTCTGAGAGAGTAAATGACTTGCCCAGAGCTATGAAGAGAGTAAGTGGGAGAGCAAAGAATAGAACTTGGGACTTCTGATTCCTTCCGTTAGCATTTTTGTCCACATTAGGGTACATGAGCTCATGTAATAAAGAAATATGATTTATAGCTGAAAGCAATTTTAGAGATTATCTATTCTTTTCTCTTCAGTTGTCTGGTAAAAAAAATAAAATAATTCCTGAACAGGGGAAGTGTCTTGCCCAAGGTACTATAAGTACTATTGGCATTGGTGGAGTGATGATGCATCAAGAGAGAAAAAATTCTAACTGGGCAACGTGTTGGCCTTCTAAATATTTAAGGCAGCAGGGAGCATACAGAAGACTCAACTTTCTATCTATGGCCTATTATCAGTAGTGCTCTTTCTGGGAAAACACAAGAGGCTCACTTTATTTCTAGGACCAAAGACAAATTATTATGAAAGAATACCTCATTATTTTGGAGTCAACTGCTTAGATATTTTGCTGACACCTACAGAAGAGATTTCTAGGCAAGCTCCTAAAACTGCTCTAGCAGCTGCCAAGACATGGACTTAGTCCAGGACAGGATGCTGGCGTATTTGGAATCATTCCAAAATAGATCTCAAGTGCAAAAGTTGGAAATCTAGAGTCTGGCAAGGGAGTGAACTGAAGAATTTCAGGTCATTAAAGGTAGTCACTGCCCTTGGCCTGGCTGCACTGGAGGCAGATGGAGGCTCCCTAGCAGCCCTTTCATATTTATTGTCTAAGGTCAAGACAAAAGCCTCATGGGGGAGAAAGTCTATAGTCCTAGCTTCCTTTGATGTTCTGATGACCTTTGCTCAGTTCTAAGTAGTATGGCACTGTCCATACTCTTACTCCCATTGTAATTCAGGATCTCATTCTCAAGGTTCATGCCCATTCTGCCTGTCATTGTATCATGATTAAGAAATCTATGTGAGAAGAATTCAAATTCTCCATGCAGAATATGGTCCTAGTCTTCTGTCCAGAGTCATGCAGAGTTCAGTTTGGGGTAGCTAAATCCCAGTCATTCTTCTGCCAAGACAAGCCAAAATGCCCTTGAAAACCATGCCTAGAGTTTGGAAAATCAGTCTTGTCACCTTTACCATACTACTTTTACTAATTTCCCAAAGGATCATGAAAAGTAAAGGTGACCATTAACGGGATTTTACTGTTCCCTTGCCTGGAACTTGTTGATTTATGAGTATTCAGAAATGGGATACCTTTTCTGAAATTATGTGATAAAATGGAGGGATCATTGTGGCCAAAAGGTGCTATCAGAGTCCTGAAGTATTTCTATATCAAATGGATCACTTGAAAGGTAGTGGTATCTCAAATGGAAGTCTTTGGGCCCCGAAGTTAGGGTTAGGGGAGCAAAGGGAAAGGAAGAATGGGGAGGTGCTGGGTTATTCAAGCTTGTATTTTTGGAAAGTGAAGCCCAATCTACCTGTCAAAATTCTCAACCTGATGGGTTTTCAGTGCAGTTATTGGTGATGAATGACTTGGGTCCAACAATATTTACCTGCCAACAGTTAATGTGAATACTCCAATGGTTTGGGCAGGAAATGAGAACCCCGGATGTTTCTGGAGTCAGTGAGACAATTAATTTGATTTATATCCATCGCATTACAGAGAACTAAAATTTCATCTGCTCCTTCTCAACATTCGTTTGGGGAGAAACCACATTAATTTAAGTGAAACACATCAGTCAAGCTGTTTATAAAATACATAGTGACTAACAAGGATGGAAAGCCAATAACAGAGCAGCGAGATTGCAGATAATGCCAAGACAGGAGAATGCATTATATCATATTGCAGACATTTGAAATAAGGAGGTAAACCTTTTGGGTTAAAACTCTGCAACTTTGCCCAGCTTAGAAAATAGGGACTCTCTTGATATCTTTCTAAGACCTAAGTGATAAACCAAAAAGGCCAGATGGCAGGAAGAAAGAAGATGCTGCTTCCCAGGACAGGAAATGAAATTTACTGAGAGATTCAAAGGAAAGAGTCAGAGATCTTTGGGTTGTCCATTCCCTCACCAGCCTCCCCATAGGAACTGCAGGCACTAATGCAAATAAGATGGAAGGGATGCCTGGGGAAAACAAATGGAAAATTAAATGCGGCTATGAAACACATACCACATAGGGGCAACAGAAAACTGCTGTGAATTTTCCCAGGAGAGGTCTGCAGTTCAGTCCCTTTCAGTGAGCTGTAGGGAACTACAGATGTTCCTGATTTCTGATTGCTTCTCAGAAAGATGATTTAACTGTGACTTTTTTTATTTATAATTTATTTTTTATTTCTCAGAGTCTATAGTCTTTATATAGTCTATAAGCAAGTATTTTTTTTTCAATCCAGCTCTATCTTAATTAAATTCAAAGGTGCCTCTCCACACTCTCACTGAGTAAGTTTAAAAAAAAATTTGGTCTTGATTCAGAAAACCTGGGTTTGAGTTCAAGCTCTGACACTTGCTATGTTACATGTGACAAATTGTTTAATATCCTTTAGTCTGTTTCCTTCTTAAAGCAATTGTTACCTCATAGACTATCTATCTCATAGCATCATAGGGTGGATAGTGTTTTGCACCATAGAAATAAACTTTTATTATGCAAGGGCACTAGATCATCATATGCCCAAATTGAAGTTTCCCCAGTTAGGTAGGTGAAACAGATGACCATACTTTTCTCCAAATGGCTGATAATGACAACCATAAATGCTGGACTAAAGTGTGTTTTTATTTTTTTATGATATGGTCTATGTAATTTGAAGGTGCATATGCCAAAGACTCTAGCATTAAGTCAAAGACTCAAAGATATCAAAGCTGAACAGAACGTATAGCTCACCTGAGGCCTAACCATGTATTGACTAGCCCTTGCTGCAACCATTCTCTAAGGTAGTCACCTCATCTCTCCTTCCAGGTGAATCTGACTAATATAAACTCATGGATAGATATAGTAATTTCCTGTTACAATGATCTTATGCTGAGTTGGATCCAAGATCTGTGCGAAATATAATTTATGGCTCACTCCCTTTAGTACCATGAGCAGTTTGAGCCCAGAAGAAATTTGGGGCTAGAGATGGGCTAGGCCAAGTGAACACATGTTACAATGACTAAGTCACAGAAAAGGCACAGATGTGCGTATGTTAAAACAGGTCAACAAACCCTTGGACCTCATATATGAGTTTGGTTGTACTTCTCTTGTGTACCCATTCTGAACTATTTTGTAATATAGTTAAAGTCAGGTCAATTAGCATTTTTAAAGTACATGTTATATACCTCTGTATATGTGTATCTCTCTGTACATGTGTATCTTTCATATGTACCTATAATGTATAAAGTCCAAAGATCAGAATCTTACCTAAATTCTGTATCTCTGCCAATATGTAGTACATAATTCTATTGATACATTTATTTGATACTAAATGAATTGATGCTCACTAAACCTAATGAGTCATGCCTCTGAAAACTCAGGAAATCTGACCTCTTCAAAACTTGTTATCAATATCCTGCATCAGGGCACAGCATTGGAATGAATGGCATGGAAGATAGCAGGCCAAAGCAGAAGTATGGCTATCCCATGCCTAGGGAATATTTACCCCACAAGCTGATCCTTAGGACTTACAGGCCTTTACAGAAGACCCAGGGTGTATTTTTTTTAATGTGTTTTCTCCTCTAATGAGAATATGTGCTCCTTACAAATAAGGGAAGTGTCAGGTTTTCTGTTTGTAGACCTAGCCCTTAGCACAGTATTTGGCATAGGGTAAGAAAATAAATTCTCATTCATCCATTATTTTTTTTCAGGGCAATGAGGGTTAAATGACTTGCCTAGAGTCACACAGCTAGTAAGTGTCAAGTGTCTGAGGTCGATTTGAACTCATGTCCTCCTGAATCCAGGGCTGGTGCTTTATCCACTGTGCCACCTAGCTGCCCTATTCACCCATCTTTTGAGGCAGCTAGGAGGCATAATTCATAAAGCACTGGGCCTAGATTCAGGAAAATCTGGCCTCAGATATTTTATTAGTTGTATGACCTTGGGTAAGTCACTTAAGCTCTATTTGCCTTAGTTTCCTCAACTGTAAAATGGGGAACATAATAGTATCTACATTATAGGGTTGTTGTGGAGTTCCTGGCACATAGAAGGCACTTAGTGAATCCTTATTCCTTCCCCTTCTTTTCTATTCCTTCATTCATCCATACCAAATACATGCTAGCTGCTATTAGGTAGAAGATATACATCCTAGATTTATTTTGAAAAGAGACTTAGAGGTCATTTAGTCCTTCCATTGTATAGGTGAAGAAAACTGGGATTTGGAGAGGTTAAATGTGACCCAACATCAGAACTGGAATTCAAACCCAGCTCCATTGATTCCATAACCCTAACTTTTTCCCACTATATCATTATGCTTTTAGGAGAGAGGGTAGGTCTATGTGAAGATCTGGGAGAAAAAGAAATGGGGATTGTGTGAGGGAGAGAGGTGTATGTAGGGTGGGGAAAGGGAAGAACTTCAGCTGTGACTTCCCATTTCGTTTTCTACAAACACAAACTAACATGAATTATAAATTTAATGACTGATTAGTTTTCTTCTCTGGAAATTTTTTAAAAAATCCACAAAACAAAATAAAATGGATCTCTTTGAAATATCTGCATTTGCCCCACCCTATCCACTTACACAAAAAGAAAAATGGAACAGCTCAGTCCGTGTTGGCACGTTGCCATGGAGACTGCATCAACGTGATCCCAAGGCATGACTCACCGCTGCAGGAGCCTCAGAACTTAATTATTTATTAATAGGCTTTTACCAGGGCAATCTCCAGAGGTGGAACATCTTGTTTCCAAGTCTGGGATAGCAGCAAGAAACAAAGGCAGAAAATACTGTGCAACTACAAATAATTAATTAGGACCTTTGTAAATACACCAACAAACATGTACCAGAAATGGCATTTGAGGGAGTTGGGATGGCACTGGTGTTCGTGAAAAGAAAGAAAGATGGACTGGGTGTTTCCCCCTTAATCTATCCCTTTCCTATTGTTCTTCTCTGCCTCTGGAAGAATACCCCACACTATGGTCAGGCCTTTGAGATGTAACATGTTAAATGGGGACAGTTCACTGTGGTGAAACAAGACATAACTTGTGCTGAGATGTGCATTTGTTTTATGTTTGTCATTATTTGTTTTTTAATTCCAACTATTCATTAAACAGTTCCTAATATCTACTCTTAAATTTCCATAGCCATTATGACAGATTTGTTATTTCCATTGTTAATGTTTCACTTCAGCTTTATGTTGTCTATTTATTGAATGGGTGCTGGTGATCTTAGGATATTTTGGAAAGAATGTGCTCATTGGTTTTTTTGGGGGGGGGCAATGAGGCTTAAATGACTTGTCTGGGGTCACACACCTAGTAGGT
Source organism: Dromiciops gliroides (assembly GCF_019393635.1). Classification (NCBI taxonomy): domain Eukaryota; kingdom Metazoa; phylum Chordata; class Mammalia; order Microbiotheria; family Microbiotheriidae; genus Dromiciops; species Dromiciops gliroides. The sequence continues at coordinate 124,527,874 of NC_057862.1, forward strand.
GTCAAGTGTCTGAGGCCATAAATGAACTCAGGTCCTCCTGAATCCAGGGCCAGTGCTTTATCCACTGCACCACCTAACTGCCCCCAAAATAGGCTTTTCCAAATAACTCTATCTTCACATACTTGTCCTTGATTGACTGAAAGGACAGTGTTTCCTCCCTTCCTTTGTATCCTCTATGGTTAGTACAATGCCTAACACATAGTAGACACTTAATAAATGGTAGCTGATCGATTCATTATAGATTTGAGAGTTTGGAAACTGTACACTATCTAAATCATCATAGTGAATAGTCATATTGTCCAATAAGATTCTTAGAAGAGGTTGAAAAATAAAACACGGTGTCAAAGAGTAGTACAATAGACAAATGTATGGACATGCTTATTATGTAGAAAGGTTAAAGGTGCCCATTTGCTTTTTCAAAAGGCATTGCCATTTCACTGTATTCACAGACAAATTTGACATGGCAATAAAAAAGTCAAAAGTTCCTCCTTTGATACAATAGGGGATGGATGATCGGAAAGATGGTCCAATTGAATGAACATAAAGATCATATTATTAAAATAAAATAAAAGGCATTGAATGGATTGTCATTGAAATCATCATCATCATCATCAACAACAACAACAACAACAACAACAACAACAACAAAATAATGAAAACATTCAACCTTGACTCTGCATACAGAGAAAGCATCAACTACATTGTCAGAAAGCAGTTAAAAAAATCAAGGAAACAATGAAGACACTAACAGTTATGACTGTAAGTAGGTACTCAACAATTTTCTAGAGTTGCTCAATGTTCCACTAGTGTAACATCCTAAAGACCTGTTTTTTCTACTTGGGAGTTGATAAGATGGACACAAGAACACAGACACTTATGGTTAAGTGGCTTTGGAAGAAGCAGATCGCATAAACCCATAATACTGTTCTCCCTTTAATAATCAAACACTTCTACTCAATTTGGTTTCTTCTTTTATCTCACATCATTTCAGAGCTAAATCTGAAAAGCCAGAACAAATAGGTACTACCAGGAATGTGATATTGTCAGCCATAGTATATTTTCTCAGATCAATCAGGTCTTTACACATTTTAGGTATCAAGGATTTTCATTACAAGACCAATGATGAAGTATGTTACCCACCTCCTGACAGAGGGTGGACTAACGGATAAGAATAAGACATATATTTTTTGGATGTGAACAATGTGGCCATTCATTTTGCTTGACAAGGCATATTTGTTATGAGGAATTTGATTTTCTTTCAGGGAGAGGGGAAATTGATAGAGAAAGAAAACATTTTGTATATTCAAAAATATAAAACTAAAAATTATTCTGGTAACCCACAAGGGAGCTCACGTTTTGTGAGGTTGAAGAGTGGCAGAAGACACCACCAGGTTTAAATAAGCCTTTCTTTTTCAATTGTCTACACAATAGTGGGAGAGACCACCTAAATGTCTTCACAGATACTGCAGTAATGAGAGGGAAAAGAATTATCTCCAAGTTCACTAGTCATCACAATACCTTCTTCCCATCCTGCATTGATCTGAGTGGGAATGTCAGTTAACATGATAGCATGGAAAGTTCTTGTCTGTCTGTCTGCATGTCTATCACTCTATCATCAGGGAGGACATAAAGTCTAATCTGAATATGGTCAAAATGAATAACTACATTAAAAAACCCCAAATGATTCCAATAATGAGAAATCACATCTGGTTCATGTAGAACTATATGAAGGTCTTAGGATCATAGATTGAGAGTTGGAAGTGACCTAAGAAGTCATCAATTCCAATATTCCTCCTTTTACAGATGAGAACACTGAAGCTGAGAGAAGCTAAATGTCTTGCCAAGGATCATACAGTTAAAGTGTTTAAGTGAGGATCTGAACACAGGTCTGCATGATTCCATGCTCAGCATTCTATTCATTATGACATGGAAATAAATAAACATATGGATTAGGTACTGAATTTAGACCCCCAAATTATCTGGCAATCAGCTTAGTCACCATGAGATTGGAGGTAATCCGTTGTCATTAAAAGAGAAGTATTTTGGGGGCAGCTAGGTGGTGCAGTGGATAAAGTACCAACCCTGCATTCAGGAGTACCTGAGTTCAAATGCGGCCTCAGACACTTTACACTTACTAGCTGTGTGACCCTGGGCAAGTCACTTAGCCCTCATTGCCCCACAAAAAAAAAAGAAATATTTTAAATATAGAAAACAATGGATAAAGATAAACTACCATTTTTCTGGTTAAGCAAAAGCACCCCAAGGGTTGATTCAGGTATTATTCTTACTAATCTTGACAGGAAATGTACAGTGAAATGTTCATGATTGTGGATAACTTCTTGGTAGTAATATGCAAAGTTCATAGGAATCTGAAATACGTTATATCATTCTGGATGAAAAGAAGACCCAATGAGACAAGAATGTTCATTGAATGGTAAGAAATATGATCAAAGAAACAGTGCCTCAGCTGTAGAACAAGGATGGTGGGAAATAATTTGTTTTCAATCGTAGCCTTTCTCAGTGTTCATTTCCATATTAATGTCAGGGTAGAGTTATCCGTGGCACCCCCACCACATTATTGGATTTGGAGCTAGCTGGGACCTTTGAGGTCATCTAGACCAGTGATACCAAACTCAAATAGAAAGAGGTCAGTAAACCATACACATGGATCCCTGCAGATCACATATTGATGTAAAAAGCCACACATGATTATATAAATAATGATCATATATCAACACATTATAAATCAGATTACAATTATATTATAATCTGGTTCAGGCCCCACTAAGGACATCTGTGACCTGTCTGCTGTGTGTTTGACACTTCTGATCTAGACCACTCCATTCATTGTATAGATATAGATTGTATAGATTGTATAGAGGCCTATGGAGAGACTTTCTCTAAGTTACACAAGTGGTAATAACAAAATTGTAATTCAAAACAAGAATTTCTGACTGTAAATCCAGAGTTCTTTCATTTGTACTATGGATTCTCAGTATCTAAGGCCTATAAGAGGAATTTTCAAGCATAAATGAGGCAGTTTCTTTTTGAAAAAAGAAAAGTAATTGCTTATACTGTATTATTAGTTATTCAGTTGTTTCAGTTGGGTCCAAGTCTTTATATTCCAATTTGGGGTTTTCTTGGCAAAGATACTGGAGTGGTCTGCATTTCTTTCCCTAGCTCATTGTATAAATGAGGTACCTGGGGCAAACAGGCTTAAGCAACTTACCCAGAGTCAGATTTGAACTCAGAAAGATGAGTCTTCCTGACTCCAGACCCAGCACTCTATCCACTGTGCTAACTGCCCCATACTATATTATGAAGCATGGCCTGACTACTTCAAAACTTATAAATAGAAATACTTTCAAGAACAGAGTTAGATTAATTAATAAATGATTATTCCACAATCCTTATGAAGGAGAATTAGAGATATTTCTTTATTCATTTTGATGCCAGGGAAGGGAGACATTGTCGGTTCTTCCCTCTAGTTCTGCTTCACTTTACCTGACTGCAAAGATAGGATACTAGACTAGAAGAACCATTTATCAGACTCATCATGGCATTTTGTTTCTTGTGCCATGGTGGTTGGGACAAAGGAATGTTTTCTCTAACAACTGATCTCTGTCTCAGGCACCCAGGGAGTTCAGTGCTAGACTTGGAGTTGGGGTGATCCAATTTCAAAACCTAACTCAACTACTTACTAGAACTATGCTTTTCAATTGAACAAGACTAAACATTGAATATCATGTCAGGTAGGAGATTTTTTATTTGATGTTATATGATTTATTTGATACTGTATGATAGTCTTATAAGAGAGATGGTGCAGAACAATGGAAAGGGTTCCCTGGGCTCTGGGTTGCTTAGGTTCTAGACATAAGAGTAAATAATGATTTGGCTATGCTTATATGCCTATTTCTCCATCTTTAAAATAAGAAAAAGAGACAAATTGCAGTCTGATTTTCAACCCCAGTATTCTATTGAAAACATGGATTTCTGTGACACTGTACTTGTTTTACTCCTATTTATAAAAAAATTGCTCTCAGTCTCTCTTATTGCATCTTCAACATTTTCCCTCCCTTATATGTAAGTGTACACTAGGGATCCATCCTAGGCTTTCTTCTACTCTTTTTCTCTTTCATTTTCATTTAGTAATTTTTAAAATTTCCCACTAGTTCAACTATTATCCCTATGCTGATCAGTTTCAGATCTATATATTCCATCTCAGCCTCTCTACTGAACTTCAGTTCCCATTGCCAAGTAGCTTTTGGACATCTATACCTGGATGGTTCACAGACACCTCAAACTCAACCTGTCAAAATAGAATACATTATTTTTCTCTGAGAAGATTTCCTTCTTTTTATTTTCCTTATTTCTGCTGAGGATATGACTATTCTTGCAGTCTCTTATGGTCATAGCCTTAGATACTTCCTTTACTCTTCTCTCTTCCTCACCCCTTGTCCCTAATTTGTTACCATATCTTGTCATATTATCTCCACAATCTCTATAGTCACCACCCTAATTCAAACTCTCCTTAACTTTCTTTAAAATTCTAGAACAATTGTAATAACCTTTTTTTTTTTTTTTTGCAGGGCAATGAGAGTTAAGTGATTTGCCCAGGGTCACATAGCTAGTAAGAGTCAAATGTCCAAGGTCAGATTTGAACTCAGGTCCTCCTGAATCCAGGGCTAGTGCTCTCTCCACTGTGCCACCTAGCTTCCCCCAAATGTATGGAAAACCTTTTTTTTTTCCTTTTTTTTTGCAGGGCAATGACGGTTGAATGACTTGCCCAGGGTCACATAGCTAGTAAATGTCATGTGTCTGAAGCCAGATTTGAACTCAGGTCCTCCTGACTCCAGGGACAGCCCTGCTTTATCCACTGTGCCACCTAGCTGCCCCCTGTAATAACTTTATGAATTGGTATTCTGAGTTCTAGTCTCTCCTCTTCCAATCCATCTAGTACAGTATAAATCAATGATTTCTAGCAATCAACATACATTTATTTTGCATCTACAATAGAGGACCATCACCCTACCAAATCTATTCAATTTTTGTATATCTCTAATTGGTAGTTTCTCCCCCTGTATCAAGACTAAATTTGTCTCTCTGCAATTTCTAACTCTCAGGCATAGCTCTACCTCCTGGGGCATGAGAGAAGTCAGATTCAATTTTCAAGTGACAACTCTGCAAGTTTTTGAAGACAATTATATTATTAGTACTAGTTCTTCCTTTATCCCTCTAGTCATTCTGTCAATAAACATTCAGTCAATAAACACCTACTATGTGCCAGGAATCCAGCTGGGCACTGTATTTTCAAAGAAGGGTAAAAGACATTCCTTCTTTCCTAGACACTCAGAGTCTGATGGCAGAGGCAGGTGGCAAATAACTATTTACATAGATCCTATACATGGGCTAAATTGGGGATTATTAAAAAAAGGAAAAGAATTAGTATTAAGGGGGATTAGAACAGGCTTCCTATGGAAGGTGAGATTTTACCTCATACTTGAAAGAAGCCAGGGGAGCTAGGAGGCAGTGCTGAGGAGGGAAAACATTCCAGGAATGGGGGACAGACAGTGAAAATGCCTGGAGTAAGGAGATGGAGTAACTTATTTGAGCAACAGCAAAGAGGCCAACATCACTGTATCACAGAAGACATTGTGGGATATAAGGTGCAAGTATATTGGATTGATTGATGCCTCAGGGGGTGGAGGGATAGAGGGATGGAGATTGGAGGCAAAAAAATATAGATACAAATGTTTAATCTGGAAAGATGGGGGAGGGAGTGTGCTGGGAAGGGTACAAGAGGTATCTATGCATTTTATATACACACATTAATATATATGTTGTATATTTATGAGTTATTTAGGTCTTATTTATATAGTAGTTATATTTAAACAAATTTGCCATGTAAATTGTTAATATAAATTGATATATATGTTATTTTAAATCAATTATTTAAGGATTTAAAATACTAAATTATATGTATTAGAATATATCTTGGTATATCTAAATGTAATAATATAGAAAATTTACATTAAATATGTAATTTATGTGTGTATGTATATATTATATCCATGTTTTATGTATGTATAAATTATAATTATATATCACAAATGAAATTTAAAAAGAATTAAAAAGAATTTTGGAAGGGGGTGTGTGATAGGACAGTTTATGAGAACTTTGAAAGTCAAATAGAAGATTTTATCATTCCTAGCTTCTTTCAAATGATTCTAATATTTGTCATTTTAAGGCTCTGTTTCATAATACTAGTTGCCCTCTGCATGTTCTCTAATCAATGTCTTTCTTAAAATTTAAGCATGAAAATTGAGCAAAATATACCAGATACTCTTATCTCCCTAGTCTTTGAAACTCCTCTTTTTTTGTTTAAATTTTTTTTTTGGTGAGGCAACTGGTGTTAAGTGACTTGCCCATGGTCACACAGCCAGTAAGTATCAAATATCTGAAGCCAGATTTGAACTCAGGTCCTCCTGAATCTAGGGCTGGTGCTCCATCCACTGTGCCACCTAGCTGCCCCCAAAACTCCTCTTTTTTAATGTAAATATAAGATTGTAATAGCTTTTTCCCTGTCCAAAGCCTTCCAAAGGTAGAATATAAGCTCTCTGAAGACAGAATACACTTTTGATATAGTTTACACTTTTGTGACCCAATTGCCTAAATAATGTCTTGTGTATAGTAGATGCCAAGAAATATTTAAGGTAATCTTTTTTTAAAATTGCAAGGTACGGGACAGCTAGGTGGTACAGTGGATAAAGCACTGGCCCTGGATTCAGGAGTACCTGAGTTCAAATCTGGACTCAGACATTTGACACTTATAAGCTGTGTGACCCTGGGCAAGTCACTTAACCCTCATTGCCCTACCAAAAAAACAAAAACAAAAACAAAATTGCAAGGTATCAACAACCATATGCAAAATTACTCCTAAACACTGAAAATAAAGAGGAATGTAAATTAAACCAAGAGTAAGCTTTTACCTAAAACCCAACAAACTGGTGAAGATAACATGAATAGTAATATAGTAATGTTGGAAGAGGATCTTTGTAAAAAAAAAAAAGCATGCAAAACATTGTTGATGCAGCAGTGAATTTGTTTTACTATTAAATAAAAGAATTTGGATTTATGAAAAAAAATTACTAAACACTTTGAAGCCTTTGAATCAAAAATTCCAGTTACTAGACTTATACCCTTATGGATTAAATATAGAAGGAAGGATCCTATAGGAGACAAATGGCAACACTTTTAATGGTTGAAAAAAAAATCCAAAACAAAACCAGAAACAAAATGAGGGTTCATCTGCTGCGAAATAGTCTAATAAATCATGGTATAAGAATATCCTGAATTGTTGCTGTACTACAAAAAAGACAATAATGAAGAATTCCAACTGTAAAGTCTAAAATTCCATCTGTGCTATCTAAAATCTAATGAGTGGTTGCATTAAATTAGAAGCTTTAGACAGAGTTTAGCCTTTTAAGTATTTTTTTAATGTTTTTGGTGAAGCAATTGGGGTTAAGTGACTTGCCCAGGGTCACACAGCTAGTAAGTGTTAAGTGTCTGAGGCCGGATTTGAACTCAGGTACTCCTGAATCCAGGGCCAGTGCTTTATCCACTGTGCCATCTAGCTGCCCCCTTTTTAAGTATTTATTAAAGTGTATTAGAAGTTAGTTGAGAGAGAGAGAAAGAGAGAGAGAGAAAGAGAGAGAGAGAGAGAAAGCTAAAACAGCCTTCATCCAGCTATCTAAGAGCCAGTATCCATCCTCCTGCCAAGCCCCAAGTCCGGAATTGAAAAGACCCTCTTCTCAGCAGCTTCTCCCAGAAGCTCCCCTGACACTGGAAGCTGGGCTGTCCTCACACACATCTCCAAGCTAATTGGTTGCTAGTACTTATTGACACAACTTAACAGGTGGTAACTTCCAGATGCCAATCTGACCTTCCGGACACTAAGTCACATGCTTTCTCCTCAGAGTGTATCTTCCCTGGTTCCCACAATGTCTTTCTCTGCAGGGGTACCACTCCAATTCTCACACAATGAACTTGAGAAGTCATGTATGAACTGATGTAGATTGACAAGTAGAATCAAGAGACCAAAATATACATTCCACGCAATAATGTAAATGAGAAGAACATTAAAAGAAACCCAGCAAGTAATGTTAATAACACATTGGAGAAGACATAAGAAAGTACTTCTTTCCTTTTGGTAGAAAGTAAGGTACTAGGAGTTGAGGATGTTGCATGCATCTTAAGAACTGTATGCTGTGTCTGTCTGCTTTTCTTTTTGACAAGTTAGGATTCATTTCCTAGGAGCAAGGTGAAAGATAAAGGGATAATTTCTAGAAATGACCGTGGTATAGAAGCAAAAAAGTATCAATAAAGCTTTTTTAAAATGTACCTGTTGACTTGACCACTTGAATAGCATTCCAGTGCTTGAAAAGCTATGATTGCATTATCTAGACCTGCAAATCTTTCGATCAAGCAAACCATTTTGAATGAGGTAGCTAGAAATCTAGTTATTTTATATTTGTACATTTATCCAGAATTGAGCTGCTAAATTTACATCAATTATAGTCCTAAGTCTTATTAACAACTCCATTCCCACAGCTTTCAACAGCCTCTCCACTACTCTCCACTTGGGTTACTAGTCTAATGTGAATTTTAATTTTTGATTGTGTTTTTCCCTAGTGGGTTAACTGTCCTGGTAAACTGCCATTCAAGAGGAAGCGAGGGCAAAGGGAAAAGGAAAGAGAGATGGGGCAGGAGCACAAAAAGAGAAATAGCTTTGAAGAAGGACACACTTTGCTTTTCATCCTATACCTCTCATGAGATGGTCTCTAGGAACTAGGAGCTTGTTAAGAAACCAGTGAAGTAGTCTGCCAAGTTCTGTGTTGGGGAAATGGGAGACCTGGCAATTACTTACTACAGGTTCTTCAGAAATGGACAGAGCTGGAATACTGAACCTCAGAGTCCTGTCCCATAGCCTTTCACTTGGTGCTTCTGAGCACTGAGTGATTAATTAATTAGAATAGGCTGTTATTAGACTGGTCAGCTTGAGGGCTATTGAAAGGCTTGTCATCTATCATCTGAAAGTTCTAGCTTTCCTTAAGAAATTGACAGGCAACACATTATACAAGAGTAGTAATGTAAACTTCACTGTGTTCTAAAATTCCCCATCCACTGTTCTTGTGACGTGATGTACTTTTATATATAATTTTTTTTTTCTCTCTGGAAAGCTTTGTCTGGACACAGCTTTAATTTCTAAGGAAGGGGCAGCTAGGTGGCACAGTGGATAAAGCACTGGCCCTGGATTCATAAGGACCTGAGTTTAAATCCAGCCTCAGACACTTGACACTTGCCAGTTGTGTGACCCTGGGCAAGTCACTTAACCCTCATTTCCCTGAAAAAAAAATTCTAAGGAAAGGCCTGATTCTTAATGTAGTTTTCCATCTCTGAAGAATGAGACATAGGATGGGTAGTGATTTTTGGTTGTGGGTCATATGGGGAGTTATGAATTTAGCATGATTTGAACTCTGGACCTTTTTGTCTCTCAGCCTCTTATCAGAAATATGCTTTAAAATATCCCAGATGATCAGTCCAGGGCTTTGTTTGACAACCTAGTCAAGACGTATAGGTAGCATTTCTCATTTGTACCAGCATGTAATATTGACATTTGAAAATCCGAGAAAAGTGTGCCCATTTTGAAATTGAATCATATTCATTAACTCAGTTGTAAACATACAACTTTGTATTAGCTACAAGTATGTAGAATTTCCAAGTGGCTGATTTATAACTTATGGACCTGGAGGAGACCATTGGAAATCACTGTATCTAATGCTTAGGCAGGGTTTTTCCTTAAGCTACAAAGTCCTGATGTTGATGGGTTTTGTGTTTAAGTTTGAACTTAAGCTATGATTATAACATGTGACCATGAGTCTCTATGCTCTCTAAGCATCAGTTTCCACATCTACAAAATGGGGAAAATATAAACATGCTACTTACTTCACCCTTTGTTTGTTTGTTTTGCAAAGGATCAAATAATGGATGCAAAGTGCTTTGTTAACAGGGTCCCACAAAAACATTAGCTTTTTTGTTGTCACTGTTATTACTTTTCATTATTATTTTTATTGAGGAAGTACATGGTTCTTTTGTCTACTTAGAAACAAGATCTTTTCTGGTGAGGTCAAAAATTCCTCTAAAGGCTGCTAGTCTGCCTTGGCTGCTTCCTGGTATTCTACCCACATATTTCTTGGAATTAGCCTTTTTGTCTTCTGGTCTCTTGGTCTCTTGACCAATTCCTCTATCCTTTCCTCATTCTAAAATCTCCTTGCTGAACACATAATTTCTCTGAAAGTTCCAATTTACTTTGCAATTCCCTCTCCCAAAGCTGTTCCTCCAGTCACTAGTCCATCATAGCATTTTCAGGATTCATTGTGTTCTTTGGAGAAACATATATAATATATGGGAACTGGGAGTAGAGTAAAGGAGATGGAAAAGCTTCACTATATACTGAAATCCGGTTCACTGTCTAAACTTGGTCAGAAAAATCTTTCATTTATTAACTCCTAACTTTTGACCTTGTTTGTCTTTACACAACCAGTAATACTGATTGATTTTATTGTTAAAAAAAATGGATGATGAATGCCTACCATCTAAATCACAATATGTGGTAGCATAAACAATCTATAGAAAGAACAAATAGCACATTTAGAACCTGGAGCTACTATCTGAACTCCACACTGGCAGGTTGGTTCCCCAGAATTCTGGAGCTACTTTTCCCTTCATAATTTAAGGGCTAGGACTTAGAGAGCAAGAGATTAGGGTGGTTTTCTAATGCTGGAGTTTACCAGTAGTGTTTTCCCCACCCACATGATTATTAGTTCATATAAACTAACCAGATTTGCTTAACTAGCTTTTAGTTAGTTGGGAGTATTTACTAAGGTACTTGCTAAACTATATTTACTATAAGATGAGCCATTGGTTTAAAATAGCACCTCCAGGGGCAGCTAGGTGGTACAGTGGATAAAGCACTGGCCTTGGATTCAGGAGGACCTGAGTTCAAATCCAGCCTCAGACACTTGACACTTAACTAGCTGTGTGACCTTGGGCAAGTCACTTAACCCTCATTGCCCTGCAAAAAAAAATAGCACCTCCAAAAGTCTTTGACATACTCTTCCACCAGTACATACAAAGTTTAAGGGAAAGTTGGCTGAACCTCACTCAGAAGGTACAAATGACAAATGGGCACTTCAAAACTCCTAGTTGCTGAAAGTACTTGGGAAATTTCCTTTGCACATAGTAGAACATTTCTTTTTTCCTGGACTACTCAGTGTCCTTGAAGCTGCCTTTCCTCGGTGTATATAGTTTGTCCTCACCTCTGAATGCAGGTTCTATATCAGTTGTTCTAAGGACACTTCTGGAACTAGGAATATGATGGGGAGTTCAAAATCCTTTGTGGGATAGGGCTCAGAAAAGACTGAAACTGAGGACAAGGTTCTTAACTTTCTCCTCTTCTCTCCCCCTCCCCCCAAGAAATTTATTTCTAGTGTTTTGGCTGGAATGCTCTCAACTCTATGCTGATGACACTTAGTCCCTGGGCTTCATACTGGTCAAGTTATATCACGTATAACCCACAGGACATGACCAGTTACCTCAATCAAAGGCATCAGGGAGTATTGTCTTATTACTCACTAAATGAGGTAGAGTATTGGACTCCCACTCTTTATAAATAGAGATATCTTGGAGAGGAACGGCAGATGGACTAGGCTTAGAACTGAGTAGAGAAAGAAGAGTTGGCTGAATTACATTTGGGAAATTTTGGGGTATACTAAGTCCAACACCTTATTTTATAGATGCTGAAATTGAGGCCTAATGAAGTTTAGTGACTTTGCAATGGTCATAAACGTAGTATATGTCAGAAATGAAATTTAAATTCAGGTTCTTTCATTCCAGAGCTGGTGTTCACAGTATTTCCTCTCTAACTCATGTGAAAATAAGTCTGTTGGAAGGTCCTTTCAGTTCTAACATATTACAGTCACTCTTCCTTATAATATCTTAATTACTGGATAAAATTTTGATGGATTCTGTGTAAATAGTTCAGTGGCATTTTCATCCTGCTTGCATTCTTTTGGGTTAAGTGTTAAATAAATTATCACCTAATTAATATGGAAATACAGCCTCCATCTACACAGTGCCCTTCCCTAACTAGGTAGTATTGCATGTGGCATAACAAAACTGCTCAAATTTAGGATTCTTCTCTGTACTGCATGTACAAGTGTTGGATTTACAAATCAAAGTAAAAATTCTCATAACACTTCCAGATATTTTAGTAAGGTGCATAGCCCTCTCTATCCAAGTATGAACTTTGAGAATATGTATTCTCACCAGATGTTGGAGAAAAACCATGAAGTTGCCAGAACTCTCCTGTTTTCCTCAGAAATAATGTTAAATTAAACCTCTAAATTGATTCTGGAGTGACAGAACCCACAAAAAGATGGAGTGAAATATTTTTCCATATTAAAATAACTTATCAGGAGTTCAGGAAAGTTCTATTTTACTTAGGTAAAAGAAAAGCACGGAAAGTATAAGCCAGTGGGAGCCTCTTAGCCACAGCACAGATCAGCAACCAAGGCACCATAATCCTGGATCAGCATACTCTTGGCACAACGGGCCATCTGCGAGGTCTCCAGAACCAGCACAGAAGGCAAACTGTCATTCCCCAGAATACCATCACAAAAGAATAAAATAGGTTGGGCAACAACAACACAGTGGGCAAGCCAACAGCCCCAGAAATGCTGGCACAGAAATCCAGTGACAAGACTACTGGCCATCCATGCAAGAAGCTTGGGAAAGTGCCCCCATGCCCCAGAAGCAGAGCTCAACTTTAAAAAAGAGAAAAAACAAACAAAATAAAAGGTACTGACCATAGAAAGTTATAGTGGCAACAGAGAAGACCAAAACAAACTCAGAAGAGGACAACAATGTCAAAATGAAGCCTAGAAAGAGAAGATAAATAAGTCTCAATTCCAAAAATATTTCTTAGAATAACTGGAAAAAGATTTTAAAATCAGAGAGGGAGAAGAAAATTTGGGAAAATAAATAAGAGCAATGGAAGAGGGATTCAATAGGTAGGAAAAGGAAGGATGAAAATTGACTCAGGAAAGTAATTCCTCAAAAAACACAGTTGGCTGGAAAGCCTTAAGTGGATTGATGCTGAGTGAAGTGAGCAGAACCAGGAGAACATTGTACAAAGTAAAAGGAACATTGTGTGATTATCATCTGTGATAGACCCATCTTCTTAGCAGTGCAATGATCCAAGACAATTCCAAAGAACTTATGATAGAAAATGTTCTCCACATCCAGAAAAAAAAAGAACTATGGATTTTGAATGTAGATTGAACCATACTGTTTCTACTTTTTGCTTGTTTTTTTTCTTTCTTGAGGTTTTTCCTTTGTGTTCTGCTTCTTCTTTTACAACACAACTAATTCAGAAATGTTTAGTGTAATTGTACATGTGTGTGTGTGTGTGTGTGTGTGTGTGTGTGTGTGTGTGTGTGTGTGTGTGTGTAACCTATATCAGATTGCTTTCTGTCTTGGCGGGGGGAGTAGAAAAATTTGGAACTAAAAATATTATGAAAACAAATGTTGAAAACTGTATTTACATGTAACTGGAAAATAACAAAATACTTTTATGATAAAAAATGACAGTTTGCCAAGTGAAAAAAAAATCCACTGGGGGAAAATAAAAGACTCCTTAAAAAGTAGTATTGACCAAATGGAAAAGGAGGTTCACAATCTAACTGAAGAAAATAATTCCTTAAAATTTAGGATTGGGCAACTGTAAGCTAATGGCTCTATAAGACATCAAGAATCAGTCAAACAAAATCAAGAGAATGAAAAAAAGATGGAAATATAAGTCTAATAATAGAAAATGTATGTACTAAACAGTAAATGAGAAACAATCCATAATTTTATCAAAGAGAATGACATTAATGAGATAACATAACAAAATTTATGGGCTACATGCAAAACAGTTCTTAGGAGAAATTTTATATCTCTAAATGCTTACATGGATTAGAGAAAGAGTAGATCAATTAATTGGGTATGCAACTAAAAAACCTAGAAAAGAACAAATTAAAAATCCCCAATTAAATGCTAAATTAGAAATTATGAAAATCAAAGGAGAGATTAATGAAATTGAAAGTGAGAAAACTATTGAACTAATAAATAAAATTACCTGGTTTTATGAAAACAACAAAATAGATAAAACTTTTATTAATGTGATTTTATAAAAGAAGAAAACCAAATTACCAGTATCAAAAATGAAAAGGGTAAATTCACCACCAATGAAGCAATAATTAGGAGCTATTTTGCTATATATGTCAATAAGTCTAGCAATCTAAGTGAAATGGATTTACATATATATATGTTGCCCAGAAGAAGAAAGAAAATATTTAATTTCAGAAAAATAAAGTGAACAAGCCATCAATGAACTCCCTAAGAAAAAATCTCTAGAGCCACATATGTCAATAAGGGAATTGAATAAATATTTAAAGAACAATTAATTCTAATAATTTATAAACTATTTTGAAAAATATGTGAAGTCCTACCAAGGTCCTTTTATGACACAAATCTGGTGCAGCTACCTAAAACAGGAGGAGCCAAAACAGGGAAAGAAAATTATAGATCAATGTCCCTAATGAATTTTGATGTGATAATTTAAAATAATATATTAAGAGAGATTAAAGTGATTTATTATGAGGATAACACACAATGACCAAATCAAATTTATACTAGGAATGCAGGGCTGGTTCAATATCAGGAAAACTGTCTGCATAATGGACAAATCCATAGCAAAAGTAAGAGAAGTATGATTATCACAATAAAAGCAGAGAATGTTTTTAACAAAATACAGCACCTATACCTATTAAAAACATTAGACAGCATAGGAATAAGTGAAGTTTTCTTAAGATGATAAATTGATCAACAACCATCAACAAGAATTATATGTAATGGTGATAAATTTGAAGCATTCCCAATAAAATTGGGGGTGAAATAAGGATGTCCTTTATTGCCACAATTATTTAATATTGTACTAGAAATGGTAACTTTAATAATCAAAGAGGAAAAAGAAATTGAAGGAATCAGAATAGGCGATGAGGAAACAAAACTATCACTCTGGAGATTATATGACAGTACAGTTAGAGAATACAAGAGAATCAACTAAAAACTACTTCAAATAATTAACAATTTTAGGAAAGTTGCAGGATATAAAATAAACACACATAAACCATCAGCATTTATATTTATTACCAACCAAGCCCAGTGGCAAGAGATAGAAAGAGCAATTCCATTTAAAATAACTGTAGATAATGTAAAATACTTGCAACACTACCTGCCAAGGCCAACCTGGGAACTGTATGAACACAATTACATAACTTTTTACACAAATAAAAATATATCTAAATAATTGAAAAATATTAATTGCACATGGGTAGACTGAGCTAATATAATAAAATGACAATGCTACCTAAATTAATTTACTTATTCAGTGTCATAACAATTAAACTTCCAAAAATTAATTTATAGGACTAGAAAAAAGAATACAATTCATCTGTAATAAGAAAAGGTAAAAATATATTAAGGGAATTAATGGAAAAATGCAAAGGAAGGTGTGCAAGCCCTACCAGATGAACAACTATATTATAAAGATGCAAGCATAAGAACTCACCATTTGACAAGAACAGCTGGGAAAACTTGAAAATAGTATGGAAGAAACTAGGCATAGACCAACATTTCACACTACATACTGCATACCAAGATAAAGTAAAATTGGTACATGATTTAGACATAAATGATGATACCATAAGGAAATTGGAAGAGCAACGAATTGTTTACATTTCAGATTTCTGGAGAAGGAAAAAAACGACAAAACAAGAGATTAGAGAACATTATGAAATATAAATGGATCATTTTTATTACATTAAATTAAAAAGGTTTTGTACAAAACCAATGTGACCAAGATTAGAAGGAAAGCAGAAAGCTGGGAAAAAAGTTTTACAGTTGTTCTTTCTGATAAAAGCCTCATTCTTAAATATATCAATATCTGAGTCAAATTTATAAGAAATAAAGTCATTCCCCAATTGAATAATACTCCAAGGATATGAATAGACATTTTTCAGATGAGTAAATTAAAACTATAATTTTATGAAAAAAATATTCTCAATCAATATTGATTAGAGAAATTCAAAATAAAAACAACTGAGGCACTACTTCACATCTATCATAATGGCTAATATGACAGAAAAGGAAAATAATAAGTACTGGAGATATTGGAAAATTGGAACAGTAATACATTGCTGGTGGAGTTCTGAAGTGATCCAACCATTCTGAAGAACAATCTTTATCTATGCTCCAAGGGCTATAAAACTGTGCAAACCCTTTCATCCAGCAATACCACTCCTAGGTCTGTATCACAAAGAGATCATCAAAAAAGGAAAAGGACCCACATGTACAAAAATATTTTAGCAGCTCTTTTTAATTTGGCAAAGAAATGGAAATAGAGTGGATCCCTATCAATTGGGGAATTGATGAATAAGTTTTGTTATATAAATGCAATGGAATATTGTTGTGCTATAAGAAATGATGAGCAGGCAAATTTCAGAAAAACCTGGAAAGACATAAGTGGATTGATGCTGAGTGAAGTGAGCAGAACCAAGAGAACATTATGCGCAGTAATATCAACAATTTTCTGATCAGCTGTGATAGATTTAACTCTCATCAATACAATGATCCAAGACAATTTGAAAAGACTCAGGATGGAAAATGATATCCTCATACAGAGAAAGAACTATGGAGTATGAATGCAGATTGAAGTATATACTTTTCACTTTTGTTGTTATTGGTGGTGTTTTCTTTCTTGTGGCTTTTTCATTTTATTCTGATTCTTCTTTCACAACATTTCTATCATGGAAATATGTTTAATGTGATTGTACATGTATAATATATCAGACTACTTGCTATCTTAGGGAGTAGAGAGGGAAGAAGGAAGGGGAAAATTGGAACTCAAAATATTCCAAAAATAAATTCCTTGATGTTAAAAAGGCAAAAAGGGGAAATACCTAATATACAAAAAGCCACTTGGAAATGCATGAATTATTGTATTCTATTTGAACTCCACCTTAGCCATCCTATTTTTATTTCTCTAACTTTTACCTATTCTTCCAGGCCCACCTCATATGTCATCTCCTTGCCTGGTCTTCCACTTCTCTCAGATAGAAACAATACATGATACACTGAAAAACTATAGCATTCATGGTATTTAAGTAGTATGTCTTGTACAATGGTCATTATCTCATTTTCCTTGATATTATGGTCTTGTAATATCTATTAAAGATAAGCTCCATACATGCAGAGATGGTACTTTATTATTTGTAGCTCATACTCCTAGCAGAATGTTTTCTTTTTAAATAATATTTTATCTTCCCCAATTGCTTATTAAAACAATTTTAATATATGTTTTTTCTTTTACAATTTTGATTTCCAAATTCCATCTATCTTTACTCCTGAGACTCTAAGCAATCTGATATAGCTTATACATGTGAAATCATATAATACATATTTCCATATTAGTCATTTTTTGCAAGAAGATTTGAAAAAAACAAAAAAGGAAAGAAGAAAGAAAGAAAACATGAAAGCAAGTAAGCAAGCAAGAAAGAGAGAAAAATAGTTTGCTTCAGTCTGAATTCAGAAAACATCAGTTCTTTCTTTTGGGTGGATAGCATTTTTCAACATGCGTCTTTTGGAATTGTCTTGGACATTGTATTGCTAAGAATAACTTGTCATTCATAGTTCTCTGTATAATATTGCTGTTACTTTGTACAATGTTTTCTTGCGTCTGCTTACTTCATTTTGTATCAGTTCATGTAACTCTTTCTAGGTTTTTTCTGAAATCATCCTGTTTGTCATTCCTCATACTACAATAATATTCCATTACAATCATATATCACAATGCATTCAGCCATTCCCAAATTTTTGGGCATCCTCTCAATTTCTAATTCTAATATTCAAGATACAAGAATAGAGGAAGCACTATAATTGAGATTTCCTAACATGTTCCTCAAAACACCTTTGAAATAATGCCCCAAATCCAGTTCTTGAGTGGTAGAGCCAAAAAAAATTTCAGGGTGAGACATACTTCCAGCCAATGACAACTTAAGAAGTTGGAAGGAGAGATCTGTGACATTGGGGTAGGGGCTGGGTCAGAACCCACATGGATGTAAGTAGTACTTCTTTTGGTGACAACAGCAATAGCAGCTTCAGGAGTTCTCCAATCTGAGATAGTAGTAGAATGAGGCAATTAGTTATAAAGAGATTACATGGAACTTCATGTGCTAGCACTAGGCACAGGGCCAGATGCTGTTTAGTGACTCCTTTGCCTATACCCACTTCCAGCTCACTGTTCAAAGGCAGGGGAAAGAACTTTTGGCCCCAAGGTACATGGACTTTGAGGGACAGTGTTATTTGTGATCCAAAGGGGCAGAGGCCCTGAGGAACAATTTCAAAGGAACAGGGATTCTTTCTCATTAAGGAACAGAGCACAGATGAGGAGAACAATAACTACACTTCTCTCTGGATCACACCAACTTGGAAGCTCTAAAACACCCACCATAACCCACAGAACTATTTCTGAAAGCAGTTATGCAAAAAAAGCCTGAAGCTTGAGATAGTACCCCCACACCCTCATACCCCATTCTGAGAACAGTCCAACTTTAACTTAAAGTTTGAAGTCAAGAGATGGTCAGAAAAAAAAATGAGCAAACAGCAACAAAAACAATAAAGTATCTAAGCATAAGAAGTTACTATGCTGACAGGGAAGGTCAAGCCACAAACAGAAGAAGACAACAATGTCAAAGGCACAAACAAAGCCTCAAAAGAAAAAAAAACAGACAGAAGCCGAACAATCATTATCAGAAGAGCTAAAAATGATTTACCAAATCAAATAAGTAGTAGAGGAAAAATTGGGTAAAGAAACAAGAACAATGCAAGAAAATCATGAAAAAAATTAATGGAATGGTAAAAGAGTCATTAAGAATACTAAAGGAAATAACACCTTAAAAACAAAATTAGCCAAATGGTAAAAGATGCACAAAAATTATGTAAAGAAAATCACTCCTTTAAAGATCAGAATTGGCTAAATGGAAAGGGAGATACAAAGGTCAATGAAAAAAATCCTCAAAAATTGGAATTTGACAATTGAAAGCTAATGCTTGCTTGCAATATCAAGAAAAAATAAAACTAAGTTAAAAAATGAAAGATATAAGACAATGTGAAATATCTCATTGAAGAACAATTGACTTGGAAAATAGATCCAGGAAAGATAATTTGAGACTTATTGGACTACCCTAAAAGCATGATTTTTAAAAGCCTAGAAATATTTCTTTTTCTTTTTCTTTTCCTTCTTTTTTGGTGAGGCAATTGGGGTTAAGTGACTTGCTCAGGGTCACACAGCTGGTAAAACCTAGAAATATTTTAAGAAATTATAGAAAAAAAGGACCCTGATACCTTATATCCAGAAGATAAAATAGAAATTGAAAAAAATCCACTAATCACATCATCAAAGAGATTCCAAAATTAAAAGTCCCAGTAATATTATAGCCAAACATGAAGCTTTCAGGTAAAAAAAAAATTTTTCAAGTAAGCAGAAAGAAACCATTCAGATATGGTCAAGCCACAGACCAGAGCTGAATAGAAAATTTGGCTTTCAAATACAAGATTCAAGAGAAACATAAAAAGGTAAACATGAAAAATAAATCATAAAGGACACATTAATGTTATATTATTTACATTCCTACATGGGAAAATATAATTCCTAAAAATTTTATCATTATTAGGGCAATTAGAAGGATTTCCAATAGACAGCATATAGTAGTGAGTCAATTTTGTTGGGATGATCTAAAAATGATGAGTAAGAAAGAAGGATACACTGGGATGAGGAAGAAGAGAGGAAGAATGGAAGAAATTATCTCACATCAAATGATGCACAAGGAAGAGATTTTATAGTCTAAGGGAAATGGGGGAGGCAGGCAGTAATTGAAACTCAGTCTAATCTAAATTGGTTCAAAGAGAGAAATATATAGTTAGAGATAGAAGCAGAGATAGAGGTAGAGATAGATACACAAATATACCCATACATATAGATACGTATATATGTATGTGTGTACATATATACATTTGAATACACCTTCAATGGGGTATAAAAATGTATCTTACCCAGCAGTGAAATAGGAGGGAAGGAGAAAGGCAAAAGGGAAGGGTAATGTAAAGGAGGAAAGATTAAGGTAGGCAGTGATAAGAAAGAAAACTGACTTTAGTGAAGGAACAGTATAAAAAGAGAAAAAAAAAACAAAGAGAAGAAAATAGGATCCAAGGAAACACATAATTAGTGATCACAAAGTGTGAATGTGAATGGAGTGAATTTACCCATGAAATAGAAGTAGAAGACAGAATTGGTTGGAAACTAGAATACAAAAATATGATATTAATAAAAAATGGAAACAGAAAGACATATAGAGAGTTAAAAGAAGTGTTTGGAGCTATACTGATTACACTTCAGTTGAAGTAAAAAAGGTAGGTCTAGCAATATGATCTCAGAGTAAGAAAAACTTTAGAAGAGATAATTAGAAAAAAGCAGGGAAACTGCATCTTGCTAAAAAGTATCATAGACAATGAAGTGATATCAATACTAAATATACATACACCAAACAGTATACCATCCAAATTCTTAAAGGTAAATGTAAATGACTTACAGGAGGAAATAATAAAATTATACTTTTGGTAGACCTCAACTTTCCCCTCTTAAAGCTAGATAAATATAACCATAAATAAATAAGAAAGAAGGTAAGGAGGTGAATAGAATTTTAGGAAATTTAAATATGATAGGCATTTGTAGAAAATGAATGAGAATAGAAATGAGTATACCTTTTTCACAGCTGTACATGACCTCTTCACAACAGTTAAGCATGTATTACGGCATAAAAACCTCACAACCAAATGTAGAAAAGCAGAAATACTAAATATACTCTTTTCAGAACATAATGCAATAAAATTACATTCAATAAAGACCCATGGAAGTAAAGATTAGAAATTAATTAGAAATTAAATAAAATAATATTTTTATGAAAAAAAGTTTTATTGAAGATTTTAATCATTTTTCAATGCAAAAAAGAACAATAGTGTACAGTGGGGTTTTCCTTTTCCTAAACAAAGGCACAGTCCTTTCTCCCTTTGATCTAGATTTTCCTTTTCCTATTTGTACATAATTTAAAAATCAGCCTAGTCATGTAATTTATACAGCCTATTCTGTTTGTGAAATTCCAACTTTGTCAATTTGAAATATTGATTACTTTTAACAATTGTAGTATAACTTTGCAATGAGGTTTTAAAATCAATATTATTAGTCATATGTTTTAGAATTTGTACATTATATGCATTTAATGGATATAATTAAATACACTATATCTATCAATTCCTGATAATTTGGACTATTTCCCTCCTCCCCAAAATTTCCCAGAGATTCTATGATATCTTTCACTAGCAGTTAAAGGCATGGTGCAACTAGAGTATATATCATGAACTCACTAGTGTGGTAAAGGAAAAACCAATGTACTTGAATATTAATGAAAAGTATATTTTTTGAGTCAAGAACAACTAAAAGTTAAAAGGTCTTATTTTAAATATATCCATAACTTAAACACAAAACAAAACAAAACCCACAGAGATTTACAAGTCTGAAACTAGTATCTGATTGTCATAATAATTGTATGAACTTCCAAAAGAAGATGCTAAAGGGTACTGCCATATCTCTCTTTTGCAGTTTTCTGTTTATACGCTACATTATTTCCACAAAATATTTAATTTTTAAATAAGTTTAAACTTAATCCTTGCTATGTTCAAACTTTCATCTAAGATGTTACTTATTAATATCATTCTGTCTAGTAGGAACACACTGGTACTGATAAATTCAAAGACATAAATTAGTGTTTTGAGATTAAGGACTCAAATCTTTGAGTGTTTAAGAAAAACTGTAGCAAAAACCTGTTATTTGCCCTTCCTTTCTCTGACTGGGCTTAAGTCAAGGAGAAAAGATTCATCTTCTAGTTTGTGCTCAGGCCCTGTCTGTCTCACAATTTATACAGGGAACCAATTTCTTGGATTAAGAAACTTCATTTTGAGACTTGAGATATTATAGTTTGGAAAATTTCCTTAGCTTCTCCTTGGTTTGAAGTGCATGACTTTGTAAGGGAGTGAGGGCTGTTGGAGACAGGTGAATTGGTCTTAGATATGGGATCTGATAATACAATCCTATTTTAATTCTTGTTGTGCATTCATCTATACATTGTTTAATTAGTTCTGAATTCATAAGATTTTTGATTTTCTTGAACATTCTGGCTTCATTTATAATGTACTGCTTTTCTCTAGTGGTGTTCTCCATCTGCCCCAATGTTGCATGCCACCTCCTCTTGGGTGTTGTTGTTGTCATACTGTGTCTATCGCACCTGTCCCTTCATCCCCACAGTGCCAGGAATGAGAGAAGGGAGTGTCAGGAGCCCAATGGAGCTGATTAAGACAGACCCTAAATAATCTAATCTTAAATAATGAGTAGGAGATAAAACAAATCATTGAAACAATCAACAAATCCATTAAAAAGAATAACAATAAGAAAATATACAAAAATTTTTGAGACACAGCCGAAGCAGTACTTAGGAGAAATTCACATCTCTAAACATATACATAAATAAAACATAAAAAGCTTATAAATAAATTGGTCATTCAAATAAAAATAACTAAAAAAGAACACTAAAATTCTAATTAAATACTAAAATAGAAATTCAGAAATCAAAAGTGAGATTAATAACAATTAAAATGATTGAACTAATAAATAAAACTAGGAAATGGTTTTATGAAAACAATAATAAAATAGAAAATCATTGGTTAATTTGAATTTTTTAAAAGAAAAAAGGCAAATTAACAGCCTCAAAAAATGACAATGGTGAATGCACAACCAATGAAGATGAAATAAAAGCAATTATTAAGAGTTATATTGTATGCCACAAAAACTGAAAACCTGAGTGAAATGGATATTTATAAAA
Source organism: Dromiciops gliroides (assembly GCF_019393635.1). Taxonomy (NCBI): domain Eukaryota; kingdom Metazoa; phylum Chordata; class Mammalia; order Microbiotheria; family Microbiotheriidae; genus Dromiciops; species Dromiciops gliroides. Next base: position 124,551,027 of record NC_057862.1, read on the forward strand.
ATGTAAATTTCCCAGATTAACAGAAATTGAAATAGAATAATTAAATAATTATATTTTGAAAAAAAATGAACAAGCCATCAGTAAGCTCCCTAAGAAAGAAATCACCAGGACCAGAAGGATGTACAAGTAGATTCTACCAAATATTTAAGGAACAATTACTCCCAACAGTATAAAAACTATTTGAAATATTAGGTAATGATTTTTATCATATTATTTTATAAAAGAAATATGATATTTATACCTAAACCAGAAAGATTAAAAACAGAGAAAGAAGACTGTTGACTCATTTTCCTAATGGATATCAATGTAAAATATTTAAATAAAATGCTTCCAAGGAGTTTTGAGCAATATATCATAAAGATCATACAGTATGACCAGGTGGGATTGATACCAGTAATGCAGAGCTTTAGGGAAATTATAAGTATGATTAGCCATATGAATAACAGAAACAACAAAATCATGATTATATCAACACATGCAGATAATTATTTTGACAACCTACAACACACATTACTATTAAGACTAAGGAGAAATAGAGCTTTTCTTAATATGAGAAACGGCTTCTATTTTAAATGAAGAACAAGTATTATACACAATAGGGATGACTAAAAGCCTTCCCAATAAGATCAGGGGTGAGGTAAGATGTCTATTATTGCCACTCTTTAAGAGTATTGTTTAGAAAAGTTGGCAATAAAGAAAAAAAAGAAATCAAAGGAATTAAAATAGGCAATGAGAAAACAAAACTTTCACTCTTTGCAAATTATTTGATGGTATACTTAGAAAAGTCTAAGAGACACAATGACAACAACAAACTAGTTGAAACAATTAACAACATTAGTAAAGTTGTAGAACATAAAATAAATCCCCATAAATCATGAACATTTCTATTTATTACGAGCAATACCCAGTAGTAATAGAAAGAGACATTCTATTGAAAATACTGTAGACAATTTAAAATCTACCTGCCAAGACAATTCCAGAAACCATATAAGCACAATTACAAAACAATTTCACAAAAATAAAAACAGATCTAAACAATTGGAGAAATATTAATTGCTCATGGGTAATCTGAACGAATGTAATTAAAATTTAAAAATTACCAAAAGTAATTTACAAATTCAGTGCTTCCAAATCAAACTACCAAAAATTATTTTATAGAGCTAGAAAAAATAAGAAAATGCATCTGGAAGAACAAAAAGTCAAAAATATCAAGGAAATCAAGGAAAACAAAATTGTGCAGGAGGATGGCCTAGCACTACCAGATTTTTAACTATATCATGAAGCATAATCGTGAAAACAATCTGCTACTAAGAAATAAAGCTGTGGATCAGTGGAATAGATTAGGTACATAAATACACTGTAGTAAATGACTATAGTAATTTAGTGTTTGATAATCCCAAAGATACCAAAAGTAAATGACCAAACTAATGTTTGATAAACACAGATCCAAATTCCTGGGACAAGAACTCAACATTTGGCAAAAATTGGTAGGAAAAAATCAAAGCAGTTGGGAAGAAACTAAGACTCAACAAAGATCTCACACCAAAGCAAGGTTAAACTAGATAGGTGATTTTGATATAAAGGGTTACACAAGTAAATTAGGTGAGCATCAAAAATGTACCTGTCAGGTCTATGGATAAGGAAAGAATTTATGACCAAACAAGAGAGAGAATATCATAAAAAGTAAAATAGATATATTTATTAAATAAAACATTTAAAAATGCACAAATCCACTGCAGTCAAAATTTGAAGTAAAATAGGAATCTAGAAAAAATTACAGCAAGTTTCTTTGATGAAGGTCTCATTTCTCAATTCTATAGGGAACTGAGCGAGATTCATAAAAAATGAAAGCTATTCCCCAATTGATGAATCTCAAATTATATGAATAGGCAGTTTTCAGAAGAAAAAATCAAAGCTATCAAAACTCAAATGAAAAAATACTCTAAATAAGTATTGATTATAGAAATCCAAATTAAAAGAACTCTGAAATATCACATCACACCTATTAGATTAGCTAATAAGGCAAGAAATAAAATTGACAAATGCTGTAATGGATGTGGGGAAAATTGGGACACTAATGCATTGTGTTTTTTTTTTGTTTGTTTGTTTTTTGCGGGGCAATGGGGGTTAAGTGACTTGCCCAGGGTCACACAGCTAGTAAGTGTCAAGTGTCTGAGGCCAGCTTTGAACTCAGGTCCTCCTGAGTTCAGGGCCGGTGCTTTATCCACTGCGCCACCTAGCTGCCCGACACTAATGCATTGTTGATGGAGTTGTGAATTGGTCCAACTATTCTGGAGAACAATTTGGAACTGCTTCCAAAGGGCTATAAAACTGTGCATATGTTTTGACTCAGAAATACCACTACTATATCTGTATCTCACCAAAAAAGATAAAAGCAGCTTTTTTGTGGTGGTAAAGTTCTGATGTATGATTATGATAGAATAACATTGTGTTATAAAAAGTGATGAAAAAATAAGAAATGATGAGTAGAATATTTTCAGAAAAAAAAAAGTTAGGAGTCTTAAATGAACGGAGGCTAAGTGACATGATCAGAACTGGGAGAATACTGAACAAAATAACAGCAATATTGTAATGATTAACTGTGGAAAACTTAGCTCCTCTGATTAAGACAATGATCCAAGAGAATTCCAAAGATGCATGATAAAAAATACTATCCACTTCCAGAGAGTGAACTGATGAATTCTGAGTGTAGATTGAAGCATACTTTTTTCATGTTCTTTATTTTCCTGAATTTTTTGTGTTTTCTTTTGTAACATGGCTAATATAGAAATATGTTGTTCATGACTTCACATATCTTATTGATATCATGTTGCTTGCCTTCTTAAGGAATGGGAGAAAGAAAGAACTTGAAAATCAATATTAAAAAAAAATAAAAAGTTTCAAAAATAAAAATGGGAAATATTTAATGAAATAAAACATATTTTTAAATAATTTTATCATAATTCAAAGTAAGCCTCATTGGCTTAAAGACTGCAAAATCTATTGTCTTCTCTTTTTTGAAAAGTATCATTTACCCTATACAGTCTTATAAACTTTTCTGTTCCTTATAATCTTTAATCAATCTCTAGCATTGGCTTAGTAATAACATCTGTTCTTTCAGAACCCTGGGATGCTCCTACCCTGTACTTTGTTTGAGTCTTATAACCAAAGGCAACTAGATGTTCTCTTACTTGCCCTTATTTGTCTTGGGTTTTATCTCTCTACTATTCATGTTTTTGTTTTGTTTTGGGTTTTACACACCAAAAAGACATTGTTATAACAATCTCCACTTTCATTATAATCTTTATAAATATACACAGAAACATGTGTGTATGTACTCATTTAATCTCTTTCCATGATTACTTTTCTGGGCTTCAATGAAAATCTTCAAGATAGCTTCTAATTTGTCTTTCTGATGGCCCTGTGTGACACTAAAAGGCCTAAATACATTCTTGACCTTAGCTCCTCATATTCCTTTCCACCCTAATCTCCTGCCTATTACCTTAGTAGCTTGGTTTCTCTCTAATCAGTATCACTGCAACAAAATTAACCTGTCATTTAAAAAAATTAATTGCACTTCAGTTTTCCCCCTGCTCCTTAAATGGAGGTATAACATTTCTCCAAAAGCCCTTGCTAGAACTTTGTTTCAAGCCCTTGGCAACAAAAAGCTTATTATTTGCAAAAGTGGGGATCCTAATTGGAAAATGTGATAGAATGAAAACAGTGAATCCCCAGTAATCTCCTTCTAAAATGATAATGTGCTCCACTTAATGAATATTAATGTACAATATTCATGAAACAGAAAGTTTGAACCTGTAGGACAAGGAATTTTTCTATTCCTAAAGCAACATTCTTCTTCATTCACATTTCTTCCCCTGCTATAACTATGTGAACCACTCTTCTTTATTCCTGACAGGATACACAGGAACCAATTAGTATGTGTGTATACATATATACATATACACACACATATATATGCATAAGTATGTTTGTGAATATGCTTTTATGTTTGTTATTTATGTTATTATAAATAATTATTTATGCCTTTACACTCTATCTTATTAAATTGTATATTACACAAATAAGGGTCATGTCTTGACGTTCCCTAAAGAATTCTTTGCACAGTGAGCACTTAGATAATTTCATAGAACCCTAGAATTAGAATATGCCTTCCTGGCACAACTTTTTGCGTAAAATCTAAATAGAGGTTCTAATGCATCCCTAAGAAATGATCATCTCATATTTTCTTGAATACTCTAAATAGACAAAAAGGCTCTCAGTAACATGTGAAATAATAGTCTACCAACAATTCTTCCTTATGTTAAGTATAAATCTGCCAATTTGAGTATCCCACCCAAAATCTAACTCAGACCTGAAAATTCTCATTACAACACAATCATCAAGTAATCACCATCCTTTGGAGAGAAACCATTACATTCAGAGGAAGCCTGTTCCACCTTTGGATAGGTGTAACTATAAAATTTGCCTTAGTTGAAACCTAAATGACTTCATTACACTTGTCATAGTATTACTAATTTTGCCCTTAAGAGACAAATTTCCAAAATCTCATCCCTCTTCCATACACAAAGTTTTCAAAACAATGATCATGTCCCTTCTTTTCTCCTAGATAAACATGAATCTTCTAGAAAAATGAAAAAGGGATGGGGGGAAGCTAGGTGACTCAGTGGATAAAGCACTGGCACTGGATTCAGGAGGACTGGAGTTCAAATCCAGCCTCAGACACTTGACACTAGCTGTGTAAGCCTGGGCAAGTCATTTAACCCTCATTGACCTGCAAAAAAAAAAGAAAAAATAGAAAGATGAAAAGGATCATAATACTGGAGATTTAGAGCTTGATGGGGCCTTAGAGATGATCTAGTCCAACATCTTTCATATATATATACACATACATATATGTGTGTATATGTATATGTGTGTATACATATACCTATATATACATACATACATACATATATACACATACCCACATACCTATATATATACATACATACATATATACACATACCCACATACCTATATATATACATACATACACACACACACACACACACACATATATATATATATGAAAGGTAGCAAAAACTAAGGTCTATTTTGAAGTCTAGCACTTAATCCACCATGCCATACTGCTAAGATGCGTTAATAGATACTCATATGACATGAATTTAAGACCTTTTACCACTCTTGTGGTTCTTTGTTGGACTTTCAATAGCTTATGCATATTCTTTGTAAAATTCAGTGCCCCAAAGAGCATCATGTTGCCTACTTTGGCCTGCCCTTTCTAAATTAGGATGTTTGACTGTAATGTGTTTTTTGAAAAAAAGTACATTATATAGATCTATCAGAGCTCATTCAACCAAATGTTTATCATCCTTCAAAGTGGTCATTTTGATTGGGTAGGTATATCAAGAGATGCTGCTGTTGTTCAAATGAGTTTTGGAACTAATCTTTCAGAAGTGATTTAACTACAGGTATACTTCAATTTCATGTCACAAGATGGAGTGGTTTCCTGCCTGGGGCAACTGCATATTTTAATGTACTATGCTAAAAAGGAGGTGGTTTTTGTTTTGTTTTTCCTAAATATGAACTAGACAAGTATAACTGCTCCCAGCATAGAGGCAACACCAAGAAAATTAGTAAATGGCTCAAAGAACAAAAAGGGAATTAGATTTAAAAAAAAAATGTTTCATTAAAATGGAGGTGTGGAAAAGAACAGTTTAACATATATTATCTTCAACTCAAAAGTGGCTCTTGAACATGAATGGTGTTGATTTAATTGATTGATTTAATACTGATTGAGTAATTAAGAGAAATTAAGGAACAATCCTATGTCCTCAAAGGAAGCCAAACAGCTGTTCCTGAGAGTATCAAGCTAGGATCATTAACTGCTGTTTTGTAACCCTTGAAAAAGACCCCATTGGGCTAGATTGCTTAGATTCCTCTGTACCTTTCTTTTTCCTTTAGGAAGTATGAATGGGAGATACTATCAACCATTTTAAGAGACCAATAATTTACTGCCAAAGATTTTGTTTCTTTACATGCCTTGGCAATATTGCTGGCAATGATAATGCTAACGCTAAAATAATTATAATTCAGAATTTTTGTAATGTTTCAAAGTTTTCAAAGCCTTTTACAGGTATTCTCTCACAACCCTGAGAGGTAGTTTCTATTACTCTATATTTAGGGATAAGGAATTTGAATCAAACTGAGGTTAAAGAACTTGCCCAGGGTCATACAGCTGGTGTTTGAGGCTGTCTTTGAATTCAGGTCTTTCTGAGTTTTGCCCTATGTTCTTTAATTTAGAGATTTGTTGTAGGCATTAACCACATGTAATTGACATTCCTATATCCTTGCCATATTTCTCAAAAGGTGTTATGTACATGGTAGCTTCTCAGTATATATGTTGATAGTTCTGATGATTCATATAGATTTATTATTATCTTTGTTTTATAGTTATTTGTGTAAATGTTTTCATATCATTTATAAGTATATGTCCCTAATGTGAGTTCATGGCCCTCCAAACCCCTATAACACTGTATTTGTTCCTCACAGAACTGATCGTATTCTATATTGTTTCTATTACATAAACTGTGCTCATGTATTTTAAAATCAGTAGCATCTACTATATGATAGACACTAGGAATACAAAAAAGAATTAATAAAAGCACTTTCCCCCAAGGAGCTCACAAATTATCTGTGAGGAAATATAGAAACATATAAATGAATATAAAATTTGAACCAAATAAATACAAGGTGATTTGGGGGAATCAGGAAAACCTTTGTGTTCAAAATGGCATTTGAGTTGAGTTTTAAAAGACACTAATGATTCTAAGAAGTGGAAATGAGGTAAGGCATAACAGGTATGGGAAACCAATAATATGAGCTAAGGGTATGGGAGATGAAGTGCCAACAAAGAGGAAGAGCAGAGTAGCCAGTTTTTATGGACCTTAGAAGTTGTGAAGGTAGACTGTAGTCATATTATGAGGGGGTTTAAATACCAAGCTGTGTCCCTCCTTCCCTTTTAATTTATAGGTAAAAGGAAGCCATTGAGCAGAGGAATAATATGGTCAGGCATAAACTTAGATAATACTCACTTGTTTCCCTGTTGTGAACATATTCAGGCTGATGTGGCAAGAGTTCCAAATGAGAGTTTTAAGGATTAGAGTTCTCTAGTTCATTAATGAAGAAGATTTTGTGATTGTTGTTTTATATTCTTTGTCCTGTGGATTCATCCATACATTCTCTATAACTGGATTATAATTCTTTTTTCGGGTGGGTGTAGTTAAACAAAGCATTAACGTGTCAGATATAAAGTGTCAAGTAACCAACAAACTTGCTAATTATGTGATATCAGTTCCTAATAATTGGTTCAAGTTTCTTCTTTCTTGTTAAGCATTTTAGATGTATCTGTTCTTCCTCCACCAAGAATTGGTGGATTTCTCTATATTTTGGCAACAAACTATTTTCCAAGTCTGACCCTTTATCTTATACTGTGTACCTTTCCCTTTCCTAAGGTTCAATACAGTAAGAGCCTTTTCTGGTTTTGCCTAAAACTAATTAGTGTTTCTTCAAGGCTCTACACAAAGTTCTGAGTAGATTTTCCCATGGGATAGATTCTCTGAGTCTTGTGATCCTGGAATAAAAAGCAGGAGAAACAGAAAGGATTCTCTACAACCTTACAGTTTGTTGAATTTTGGTCTGGCCCCTGATATACAGCAGAAAAAGGCAGAGCAGTTTGAAAATAATCACAATGTTCCCTGGGTATTGATTGGGCACTCACTTTCTGATCTGATAGGTTCCCCTGCTCTCTGGGCATGTGAATGGTGAATGTGTTTCCTCCCAACTGTGCAGCAGACACATTTTACAAAAGCTTTATGTGCCTACAATCAACAGTCTATAGGTATCCCCAAGAAGTTGAAATAAATGGAGCAGGTGAACTCTTCCCTACCATTTTCAATCAGATGTACTGCAGCCAACTTCCTATCTCCCTTGTATTTGTATCAGATATTTGAACTTGAAAAGCTTTGGTTCTTAGCTGTCAATTCTGTAGCAGCAGCAGCAGCAGCATTCTGTTTTTGTGTAGTGCAGTAGTTGTTTAATGCTTTTTATCTTCTATAGTAAGTTATTTGTTCTTGCTTCCATTTTTACCCTAAAGGACTTTACTTGCATTAAAAACCATCACCAAGGACCCAAGATGGTGGAGGAAAGGCAGAGAACCCAAGATCGCCCCAAGACCCCCTCCAAATACCTTTAAGTAATGCCATATGACAATTGAGGATAACCCACCAAAGGACAGGGTGAAATAATTTTCCAGCCCAAGACAACTTAGAAGGTTGCCAAGAAAGGTCTGTTGTACCAAGGGTGAGACAGGAGCTCAGTAAACAAGGAGCAGGCCTCTGAATCAGCAGCAGCAGCAGCAGCAGCAACTGCTTCTGGAACCCTTAGCTTACAGGTGTTAAGGCAGTCAAATAATTGGCCAGGAGGAAATTACAGGGGACTCTTTGCTAGCATGAGTCAGGACTCTGATTTTTTTGTTCATACTCCCATCCTGCTCACAGTCTTGGGTGGAGGCCATAGGTGAGTGAGAGGCACAAGCACAACAGAGCTTTCAGGCACAGTGGAGCAGAACTCTCCACATAGTTCCATGGCAGAAAAGCAGGATTCTGGTTGCTTGAAGACCAGAGCACAGGCCAGGAGAGTGGCAAACATACCTCTCCTTAAATCATACCAACTTGGAATAACTAAAAACTTACAAATTCCTGAATCTCTAAAACCAGTTGCACAAGCCCTCTGAAGTTTGGGAAACTGCTCCCTCCACCCTGTAAGCAGTGTCCCACTTTAACAAAGTCAAGAACTAGGCTGGGAAAATGAGCAAATAGAAAAAAAATGTTGAGGTTCTATGGTAACAAGGAAGATCAAAACAGACCCCCAGAAGAAGATAACTAAATCAAAACTCCTACATCCAAAGCTTCCAAGAAAAATATGAATTTATTGCAGGCAATAGAAGGGATCAAAAAGGACTTTGAAAATGAAGTAAGAGAGGTAGGGAAAATTGGAAAGATAAATGAGAATGATGCAAAATAATCATGAAAAAAAGTTAACAGCTCGGTAAAGGAGACAAAAAATAAACTGAAGAAAATAACACCTTAAAAACAGACTAGGCCAAAGGGTAAAACAAGTACAAAAACCAGCGAGGAAAAGTTTTCCTTGAAAAGATGAATTGGCCAAATGGAAAAGGAGGTACAAAAGCTTTCTGAAGAAAATAACTCTTGAGCCAATGAAATCTAATGACTTTATGAGTAATCAAGAAACAATAAAGCAAAACTAAAAGAACGAAAACATAGAAGGCAATGTGAAATATCTCATTGGAAAAACAGCTGACTTGCAAAATAGATCCAGGAGAGATAATTTGAAAATTATTGGACTACCTGAAAGTCAGGATCATAAAAGGAGCCTAGACATCATCTTTCAAAATATTGTCAGGGAAAATTGCCCTGATATTGTAAAATCAGAAGGTAAAATAGAAATTGAAAGAATCCACCAATCACCATTTGAAAGAGATCCTAAAAAGAAAACTTCCAGGAATATTATAGCCAAATTCCAGAGCTCCCAGGTCAAGGAGAAATTCCTGCAAGCAGCCAGAAAGAAACAATTCAAGTACTGTGGAACCACAGTCAGGATAACACAAGATTTAGCAGCTTCTACATTAAAGGATCGAGGGCTTGAAATATGATATTCTAGAGTGGGATTACAACTAAGAATCACATACCCAGCAAAACTGAGTATAATCTTTCAGGGGAAAAAGAGGAATTCAATGAAAGAGAGAACTTTAAGGCATTCTTAATGAACAGACCAGAGCTGAATAGAAAATTTTACTTTCAAATACAAAACTCTAGAGAAGCATAAAAACTTAAATAGGAAAAATAAATCACAAGGGATATTAAAATGTTAAACTGTTTACATCCCTACATGGAATGATGGTACTTCTATCTCATAAGAACTTTCTCACTATTAGGGCAGGTGGATGGAGTGTATTTAGACAGAGGGCACAGGTGCGAGTTGAATATGATGGGATGGTATCTTTAAAAAAATAAAATTAAGGGGCGAGAGAGGAATGCACTGGGAGGAAGGGAAAGGGAGATGTGGATTGGGGTAAAATATCTCATATAAAAGAAGCAAGAAAAAGCTTATCCAGTGGAAGGGAATATGGGGGGTATGCTAGGGAGTGAGTGAGTGAAACTTACTCTCATCAAAATTGGCTCAAAAAGGGAATAATATACACAGTCAATTGGGTTTAGTACTCTGTCTTACCCTGCAGGAAAGTAGGAGAAAGGGATAAAGGGTCGGGGGAGGTAATAAAAAGGGAGGGCAAATTGAGGCAGGGGGTAGTCAGTAGTAAAACACCTTTGAGGAGGGAAAGGGGAAAGGAGATAGAGAATAGAGTAAATGACATGGAAAGGGAATAGGATGGAGAGAAATTCAGTTAGCAATAGTAACTGTGAAAATTTTTTGAAGGAAGTTAGTCTCATTAAGTCCTCATTTAAACTGAGTCAAATTTAGTAAAATAAGAGCCATTCCCTAATTGATAAATGATCAAAAGATATAAACAGTTTTCAGATGAAATAATCAAAGCTATCTATAGCCATATTAAAGAATGCTCTAACTCACTATTGATTAGAAAGGTGTAAGTCAAAACAATTCTTTGTTACCACCTCATACTTATTGGATTGGATAATAGGGCAGCAGAGGAAAATGACAAATGATGTAGGGGATATGGGGGAAATGAGGCATTAATGTACCACTGGTGGAGTTGTAAACTGATTTAACCATTCTGTAGAGCTATTTGGAACTATGGCCAAAGGGATATAAAACCCTGCATACTCTTTTCCTAGTAATACCACTACTATGCAAGTATCCAAAAAGAGACAAAAAAACCCAAAAAGTTAAAGGACCTATAGGTACAAAAATATTTATGCCAGCCCTTTTCTGGTGCAAATAATTCAAAATTGAGGAAATGCCCATCAATTGGGGAATGGCTGAACAAATTGTGTGATGAGATTATAATGGAACACTATTATGCTGTAAGAAATGATTAACAGGACACTCTCAGAAAAACCTGGAAAGGCTTACATGAGCCGATACAAAGTGAGATGTACTATATACAAAGTAACAGAAACATTGCAAGATGATCAGCTTGGATATTCTTAGCAATGCAATGATCTAAGACATCTCTGAGGGACTCATGAAAAATGCAATCCTTCTCAAAAGAAAGAACTTATGATGTCTGAATACAAATTGAAGCATATTTTCTTTTAGTTTCTTTTTATTATATATTTTGTCTGTTGTCTTTCACAACCTGACTAATGTGGAAATGTTTTGCATGGCTACACATGTATAACATTTTAAAAAATGAATGTTAGAAATGTTTTTACATATAATTGTGGGGAAATGAAATTCAGTAAAGACCCAAAAAAGACTTCAAAACAGTCCTTTAGTTCCAGATCTATGATCCTACCTTGTTTTCTCCTGCACAATATCCTTGAAAGCAGTTCTTTCTTCTTTTATCTTTCTGTCCTTAGTGCCTAGTACTTGCTACTTAGTATATTTTTAGTAAATGCTTATTGATTGATTTATTAAACCAGGGATCAGTTATGAATCTCTTGACTATATTTGTATGTTTTGTTTTTAAAAACAGTTCCAGAGACATTTTGATTGGTGGGTATAGTGCTATAACTTATGGTCTGAAGAGGGAGGATGTTGTCATGATGGCAAGAGTATATTCCATCTCCAAGAGAATCCAGATCCCCTTTTATGAAAGAAGATGCAGTTAAAGGGAAGGCTGTGAGGAGGAAGTAGAGAAAGGTGTCACCCCAGGCAAGAAACACCACCCTGTTTCTGGTATTCTGGGATCAAAGGGCCATAGATTTGGAGTAAGATGGGGCATTAAAAGCCACTTAGTTTAATCCTTTCATTGGATATTTGAAGAAATTGAATCTCAGGGAAGAAAAGTGACTTGCCCATTGTCACTCAGGGACTAAGCATCAGAGTTAGGATTTGAACCTAAGTCCTTTGATCCTAGAACTAGTATTCTTTCCACCATTCAAGGCTGACTCATTTGCCTTGAGTTGATTTTAGATATTCTGGTAATTAGATTTGGCAGCTATATGCTATGACTTCTTTTGAAAGCTTTGGCAGCCTAGAGGCTGGTGAGGCCCCCAAAAAGAAACAGAATAGCATCTGGGTCTTTAGGAACTTAAAGGCTCCCAGGTTCTGATGCTTACACAAAAGATAATGGGCTATGGGTCTTTCTCCTCTTCCCCTTGATTGACAAATGCTCTCAAGTCACATAACAAGCAAGGGGTGGGCAGTGGAATTAGATTGGGTGATTTCTCAGGATCCTTCTAACACTGAGGTTCTGTGATTGGTTCAGAGAGGAGAGGAGACATAGCTAAGATGTGAACAAATAATCAGTAGAGGAATTATATCAGGCATACAAGCCTCTAGCATAATAAACCTTTATCATAGGTAAATATTCATGATTCAGTGAGAAGGGAGAGAAAATGAGACGAAGAGGGAAATGAGGAAAAGAAAAAAGGGAGGTTGAGTGAAGAAAATAAGGACACTTGGTCACCCAGTAGCAGGCAATAAATTTCCAGGATTGTCCTAATTAATGCAGAATATCTCATCTTAGGTAAATAGAGGGAAAAGGATGAAACCAGCAACTTTTAAGAGAGGTCTTTTAAGTTCAATTAAGGTGAAAACACAAAAAGAATTTAAGCATACTTTCATTTCTCCACAGACACATATGTATTTCCTTGTACTTCTTTCAGCAGCTATTCTATGCTCTATAAGTCATGGGGGGGGGGCTATATACAAATAATTATCATTGTGGTCACTTTAAATGATCAAAACCACAAATGTTGAAGAAGTTCCTGTCTATTCATACTTAAGGTGGGACTGGACATCATGTCTTAGAATCAACCCAATTTCCTAAGGGAAAGAGGGAACCAGGAAAATAAACTTTCTTTCTCAGTAACTACAGCCAGCAGTGGTATCTGAATTAGTAAATTGCAAGAGCTTTGTATCAAGGGAGATTCCAGATGGCATCATGTTGTTTGGTGTAAGGATTTAATTGGGCTGTGAAGGAGATTACCTGAAATTTTGTTTGATTACCCCTGACACCTTAACCCACACTGTAGATTCACCTCAGGGGCTTTGTTTCCTGTGTAACCAGGTTTGTTTGGCTGACCCAGTTTACATAAACACCATATGTGGGACACATGCCTGCATTTGGTCAGACATTGAACGACTAGCCTTAAACCTTTATGTATAATACCTGTGCCTTAGCTCTGACAGATTATGATCAAGATGGAGAAATTAAAGGGCAAAAGTGAAATCCTGTTATTTTCACAGTAACTGTAATAGACCGAATCGATAACGTGCTGCTTGTTTTTATACCAATCTTTATTCTTTCTGACAGATCCCCTCCTGCATTAAGTGCTGTGTATTTCAACATTATCTGGGCAGCCTCTGACAGGTCAGTTGGTTACACTGGGATTATTTCACATTGGGTTGGAGTCATAATGGTTCATTTTAAAACACACTGAAGCATCAGATCTACAGGAAAGTATGAGTCCCTTATCTTACTGGTGAGTTTTAGATGATAAATTATTTATTTGGGGTGGGAGTAGGTGTTAAAAATTGGGGGATAAACCAAGATAGTTATCTGGGAATTTGGGGGTTTCTTTTCATCTTTTTAACTGTCAATGTGTTGAGTTTTTGTTTCTGTCTTTTGTCAAAGATGAGGAAAGGAATCCCTGTCTGGTAAAGTGCTAGATGGACTCAGATGGAATAGGCTTTCACTTAAGAATTTGGACAGGATACTTGTGAATTCACCCAGTTAAGGGTTTGGTCAACTATAGCTTGTGCGTCAACTGAATTTTTATTGGCTCTCAAAAAAGTAATGGCTTTTACATGTTAAAATGAAGTGTAATTATTTGAAAAGCATAAAGTACTATACAAATAATATTATTGAGACAGAAGAATATTTGGAATGTCTATAGAGACTGAAATTCTACAGAATTTTTCCCATGCTTCAGAGTACCAGAAAGAAAGGCATTCTTCTTAATATGTGACCAAAATGTTCCATGTTGCATTCCTTCCTGTCCTTCCTAGGTAAGAAACAGGAAAAAGAAATTTTCTATCACTGTTTTTAAGACATTTAAAAATGATATCCAGGATAGAGCACTGGCCCTGGAGTCAGGAGTACCTGAGTTCAAATCCGGCCTCAGACACTTAATACTTACTAGCTGTGTGACCCTGGGCAAGTCACTTAACCCCAATTGCCTCACTAAAAAAATGATATCCAGTCCTACTCTCAGGCTTTTTTTGTCCCAAGTCAGATAAACCTAGTCTCCTTTAGTTGTTCTTTATATGTCCTGATCTTCAAATGTCTAATCATTTGTGGTAGACTCAGCAGTGACAGTAGCAATGCTAGTTTTCTCAAGGATGACTTGCCAATGGATACTGTATCTCTTCTCTTCTCCTAAGTTAAACTTCACAAAAGTGAAAGGTTTAAATGTACTAAAGGTTATCGGGTCTCAATTATTTAGGCTCCTAATGACTGGAAAACTGTCAAATATCCTCTTTATTTGATTATGTGTCGACTTTCTGTAATAATTATTTTTAAAAATATAAAAAGTATTCATTGACTATCTACATAATAAATATTTATGAGTAATTACCAATTATTCAATTCATTTGTTTTACATAACCTTTAAATTTTGACTCTTTCACACTAGTGTAATGATAAGGTTCTCTCCTCAAATGGTTAAATCTTAAGAAGTCTAGAAGAAGGCAGAGTTATCCACTTAGCTCATAGGAGCTTAAGTTTAGAGTTGAAAATGACCTAGCAGGTCATTGAATCTGACTCCTTTGTTTTACAGCTGAGGGAGCTTGAGTCCAGAAGAATAAAATGTTTTCCCAAGGTAATTTACGACTTACTTATAGCTATGACAATAAGTGCCTCTATATATCTTTTTGAGCCCTCTGTGATTAGTTCACATCTAAATGAAAGCACCAGGATAAGCACATTCAAGAAAATGCATATGAAAAAATGACAGATAATTAAAATAGCATATATTTTTAAAATGTCAAAATACAAAACCACTCCATTAAGGGGGGAAAAGAAAACACATTTCAAGATGTGACTCTTCTTCACCAGGGTAGGTAGCTGATGAGTGGGTAGTCAACAAGTTTCCCTCTCCCTTTCTCCAAACTTTCCTCCATCTTTTCCTCTCCCATCTTCCTCTCCCATTATTATCACTACTAATCTCTCCCTTCCTCTTTCTTTTTCCCATTCTAAGTTTCCTACATTCTGTACGTCACTTTCTTCTTTTTTTTTCTTACAATAAACATTTATTTTATTTTTTCCAGTTACATATAGAGGTAGTTTTCAAAATTTATTTTCATAAGATTTAGATTTCCAAATTCTTCTCCCTCCCTCCCTTTTCTCCCCCCTTCACAAGACAGCAACCAATCTGATATAGGTTAAATATGTACAATCTACAATCCATAAGTGCTTTTTTTTTTAGTCTGTGTTCAATCAATATCAGTTCTTTCTCTGGGAGTGGATAGTATGCTTCATCATTATTCCCTTGGGACTGTCTTGGATCATTGTATTGCTGAGAGTAGTTAAGTCATTCACAATTGCTCATAGAACAATACTGCTGACACTATGCACAATGTCCTCCCAGTTCTGCTCACTTCACTATACATTAGTTCATATGAGTCTTTCTAGGTTTTTCGAGAATCATCCTGCTTGTCATTTCTTATAGCATAATAATATTCCATTACAATCATATACCATAGCTTCTTCAGCCATGCACCAGGTGATGCACATTCCTTTGATTTCCAATTCTTAGCCACCACAAAGAGTTGCTAAAAATATTTTTGTACAATTTTTCTCCCTTTTCTCTTTTTCACAATTACTATCATTAACTGTTCCCCCCATCCTATTCCCTTCCCCATGATATTTCTTCAATTATCTATCTTCTTTCACCCTATCCTTCTTCAAAAGGGATTTGCTTCTGACTGTCCCCTCCCCAATCTACCTTCCTTTCTTTTGCCCCTACCTCTTTATTCCCTTCCCCTCCTATTTTACTGAAGGTTTAGATAGATTACTCCACCCAATTGAGTGTGTATGCTATTCCCTCCTTGAGCCAATCCCGATGAGATTAAGGACTTTGAGACTATTTGGATGAGTGTAAAGGTCATTTTATGCCCTGTTTCTCTCCCATCTCTTCCACCACTCCATAAGCCCTTTCCTATTTCTTTCATGTGGGATTTCACCCCATGCTACTTCTCCCCTTCCCCCTCCCCCAGTGCATTTCTCTCACCCTGAATTTTACCCTAAAGATGTCATCATGGGTCAGCTAGGTGACACAGTGGACAAAGCATCCACCCTGGACCCAGAAGAACCCCAGCCACAATCTGGCTTCAGATACAAGACACTCACCCACTGCACGACCCCAGGCATGTCAGCTAAATCTAACTTTTTAAGGTTCTCTAGGGTATTGTATTTGAAAGTCAAATTTTCCATTCAGCTCAGGTTTTTTTCATCACAAATACCTGAAAGTCCTCTTTTTCATTGAAGTCCTATTTTTTCCTCTGAAAGTGTATACACAGTTTTGGTAGATAGGTGATTCTTGGTTGTAATCCCAATTCCTTTGCCCTCTGGAATATCATATTCCATGCCCTCTGATGCTTTAATGTAGAAGCTGCTAGATCTTGTGCTATCCTGACTGGGGCTCTGCAGTATTTGAATTCTTTCTTTCTGACTGCTTGCAGTAATTTCTCCTTGACCTGGGAGCTCTGGAATTTGCCTATAATATTCCTGGGAGTTTTCCTTTTGGGATCTCTTTCAGGAAGTGATTGGTGGATTCTTTCAATTTCTATTTTACCTTCTGCTTCTAGAATATCAGGACAATTTTCCTTGACAATATCTTAGAAGATGATGTCAAAGCTCTTTCCTTGATCATGGTTTCCAGGTAGTCCAATAATTTTCAAAGTATCTCCCCTGGATCTATTTTCCAGATCAGTTTTTCCAAGAAAATATTTCACATTGTCCTCTATTTTTTATTCATTTAAATTTGCTTTTTTTGTGTCTTAGTTTCTCATAAAGTCACCAGCTTCCATTTGTTTAATCCTAATTCTTACGCACTTATTTTCTTCAGAGAGCTTTTTTATCTTTTTTTCCATTTGGCTTTTCAAGCTGTTGACTTTTTTCTCCTACTTACCCATATTTCTTTTTCTATTTTTTTCCTCTACCTCTCTAACTTTATCTTCAAAGTATTTTTTGAGTGCCTCTATGTTTTGAAACTAATTCTTTCTTTTTTACTTTGGAAGCTTTATATACAGGTGCCCTGACATTGTCATCCTCCTCTGATGTTGCACCTTGATCTTCCTTGTCACTAAAGACACTTTCTGTGGTCCTCACCTTTATCTCTTTGCTCGTCCTACCTTTCTTTTACTTGATTTTTAGCTCCTTAAAGTGGGTCACTCTCTCCAGGCGGCACTGTCCCTAGCTTCAGGGGGCCCAGGTGGTATGATTTAAGGAGAGGCAGGTTTTTCACTCACCTGTCCTGTTTCCTGGTCTATAGATAACCCCAGACCAGCTTGCTAATCACCCAGACAGCAGTACTTTGTGTTCTGTGGTTGTCAGCTTCAATGAGCCTGTGCTCTTCCCTCACCTGGGCCACTGCTACTCAAGCCTACCTCCTGGTTCCCAGCAGGGATGAAAAACCAAAGTTCTACCTCAGCACCAGCAGAGACCCCTGTAGTCTCCCCTCTGCCAAGTGCTCAGTCCTCTTACCAGACCATGAGCTTTGTTTTAAATGACACTGGTGCTGCAGCTGATTCAGAAACTCTGGGGGTTGGGGGGTCTCTTTCTCTGGTGAGACCTTCCTGGGACTGGATCTGTGTCAGGGAGATTTGGGGGGTGGACTCCACTCCTGTCTTAGCACAGAAGCTCCCTCCTTCTCACCTTCCAAGCTGTCCTTGTTAGGAAAATGATCTCAGCATATTCTTCTGTGAATTTTGCTGCTCCAGGAATTTTTCTATGGCATTATTTGGAAGTTTTTGGAGTTATCCTGTCATGAGTTTGAGATCTCACTGCCTTTCCTCCACCATCCTGGCTCCACCCTGGAATTCTATTTTTTCTTCTTTCAATGCTATGGAGGCTTTTCCTTAAATGTCCTTAATCTAAACTGAAGAATATTTTAAAATCATTGGTTCTAACTACTGAATTGAATTCCAAGTTTTATGTTATTAATTTTAAGGTAGATGAGTAAAACATTTTGCATTTTTCTCTCCAAAAATCTAAATTGTGGCACTTTTTCACTTGTCTTTTGCAGCTTGTGATTAATTTATCCCCCTCTGGGTTACTGACCTTCAATAGAAAATGGCTTTCAGTAATAGGAAAGTTGTCGTTCTCACAGTTTAAACTTGGTTAAATCATATAATTGTTCTGTGCCTCAATTCATCCATGTGAAAATGAAGTAGTGTGATACCTGTTCATCTTTGCCTCAGTGAGATGCTACGGGGCCATAGGCCAGTAATGGTGGTGGGGGCAGAGGTATTTCTGTTTTCCCACTATACCCTGCCTCTAGCTGTCTGTTTTGAACAAGTCCAAAGTTTGCTGGTACCATTGGTTGGTTTTCCACTAGTTTGATTTTCCCTGACACAATGGTATCTTGTCATCCAACCTCTCCTGAGCAATGATGAATTTCCATTTTTCACACACAAAAAAGTTATTTTGTAGTTTTTTTCACAGAAAGTTTTTCTTAAAAGGATATTTACTCCAATTTTCTTTGATCAGAAAACTATAAAGTTGGGCTAAGTGATAGTGTGACTGTCAAAGGAATGAGTAAAGACTACAAATTCCAAAGGTTATAATAAATTATTCTTTATCTTACTAAATATAGACATTTAAGACCATTATTCTTAACTCCATCTTTCCTCTTTTCTTACATCATTCTACAAGGTACAGACAGACAGACAGTGGGAATTATTGTTAAGACCAGTGCAAGTGGTGGAAATGAAAAAGGATATTAATCTTGGAAAATTATATATAAAAATAATGAAGAAAAAAGAAGGGACTCAAGGTAAATTAGGGGAATATTTATATAAAGATGATCAAGTGGTAGGTAAAGAAGGTGATAGTGGGAATATTATTTTGCATTTATCTTAAATATTGAAAAACAAAGATGGAGAAGAAAAGGTCATGTTGGACAACATGATAAGCTTAGATATAAATATGTTGTTTGAGGTGATGATGGCAAAAATGGAGGCTAAAGTTTGTTTTTAATTTTTCTTTTTTTTTCTAAGTAACAATTCTACATGTGGGAGACAATACTAGAATATGAACTCATTGAGAGTAGGTGTTGTATTTCTATCACCAGCACCTCACACATGAAACAGGTGCTTAACACTTCTAATTGATTGGCTACTGGAACCCCATGATATAGAACAGTTATGGAGATTTAGATTTAGGAGTTATCTGCACAGAGGTTATGAATGAAGCCATGGTCACTTTCTTCATTTGTAAAATGAGCACTTACCTCACAGGATTGTGAGAATCAAATGAATAATACATGTCAAGCACTTTACAAGCATATATACATATAGCTGCATATGTTATGTTAGCTACTGCTATTACTCTTTGGGATCAAAAGATCATGGGTTTTAATATTTAGACCTAAAAGGACACTTAGAAACCTTCTAGTTTATATTTCTTATCTCTAAGTTAGAAAATGTGAGGCAAGAATAAAGTTCTGGGGATGGATATTGTGGATAGATTTACATAAGAAAGGGAAATGGAGTCCGTGAATATAATTACTCACAAGTAATGGGTCTTAAGTTCTTCTATTTCCTATTCTATTCAAATGTCAGTTTTCTAAAACTGATCTCTCATTCTAGAATAATTGTGAAGTTTAGTGAGGACATATTACAGTAGTGATTTTGTGAGGCTCTCTCCAAAAGAATTTAGTATAAATAAATAGTCAATGTACCATGTTAATATTGCCTTCCAGAGGCAGTAACCCAGAGATTGGGCCCTGCATGGTCTAATTCATGAGGACAGGTAAGAAGACTTAGAGATGGAAAGGAACCAGATACAGAGAGGCTATGTCACTTACCCAGTGTTATACAGAATTAGAAAGTAGCAGAAATGGGACTTGATTTCAGGACTTCTGATGATAAATCAATATTCTCTTCAATAGACTTGCTGGTCACACTATTAGTGAGGGGAGGTTGTAAATAGCTGAGTTTTTTAAGATGATGAAATGCAGACCTTGGAAATGTAGGAGCAGCTAATTTAAATGAGGAGGATAATTAATTCAGGAGAATAGTCAACTTTGGGGATCTAAGCAAGGGGCTACATTTTCAGAATAAAAAGAGCCTAATTCAGAGAATTTCTGTGGGCAGGGTTGAAGGGGAAATCCATAAGTAAAGAGATGAGTTTTTCTGAGGAGAACAATTCAGATCTAAAACAAAAGTGTAATTTCAATCATTTCATATATTATTTTTAAATGAGAATTTGATTGTGTTTATTTTTATAATGATTAAAAAAATAAGTTTCAGTCTTTGGCCCAGTGAGGGAGGAAGGAACCATATTGCCCCAGTAACCAATAAAGCTGATCTAAATAGGTTGGCATTGAAAATAATGGTGAATTTGTAAGAATAGATATCGTGATCTCAAGGGTGAAGTCTAGAGTGAGAGCAAAAGAGGGAGTGTTAGAAAGAGACTAATTAAATCTTGTAAACTAAGTCAAGTTAATTCAGTAATACAAGAGTTGTATAAATGTATATTTGTAACTTGTCTAATCTGTATGTAGTTTTTACTCTGAGATTTTCCCAAACCACAGTAAAATATTTAGTGTATTTTGAAATCCATGTGGTTAAACAGGGAGTCTTCTACTATGCTAGAGTTAAAAACAATACATACAAGGGGAAGGGAAAAATACACAATCATAGACAAATACAAAAGGGTAGCCTGGATCTATACACATCATGTAAGGAAAGAAAGAATCTTGTTAAAAAAAAAAGAAAGAAAAGTAAAAACAAAAACACATCAACTGAAGCCTGTAAAAACAAACTTGCTGAGCTTACTAAAAAGTGTTTTTAAAACCATCTTTGGAGCAAGAAGAATAAAAATAAATAAATAATGGATCCTCCACTTGTGAAAGAGGTAACATAAAAAATTCAGAAATATTCAAGTCTAATTTATATCAAACAGCAAAGGAGGATTGGTATAGCTCAAACAACATGAGAAGAATATGGAAACTCAAAATAGGTGAGCAGAGCTTTTTTTTTCGGTTTAGAATTTTATTTTCCAAATTACATGTAAAAACAAATTTTGACATCAATTTTTAAAAACTTTGTGTTCCAACTTCCCTTCCTCCCTCCCTTCCCACCCCCCCACCCCCCCAAGAACTCAAGCAATTCAATATAACTTATATATGAGTAGTCATGGAAAACACCTTCACATTAACTTGGTTGTGAGAGAAAACAGATACAAACAAAACTTCAGATTAAGGAACTGTCCCCTCAAAAATATGTTTAAGTCTGTTTTCAGATACCACCAGTTTTTTCTAGGTAGATGGATTGCAATTTTCATAAGTCCTTTGGAGTTATATTGGATCATTGCATTGCTGAAAATAACCACGTCCTTTCAAGCAGATCATCTGACACTATTTCTTTTATTTTGTATACAATACATTTCACTATGCTTCAGTTCATGTAGGTCTTTCCAGGTTTTTCTGTTAGCATTCTGTTTATCATAACTTTTATAGTACCTTAACCTTGACAAATAATTTTCTTCACAATAGCCCAGCAAAGTAGGTACCAGGTGATTTGCCATTATAATCAATCATCATAACTGTTTCCCTCCATCCTATTCCCTTCCCAGGATATGTACTCTATTTTCTATCTTCTTTTACTCTATTCCTCCTCAAAAGTGTTTTGCTTCTGATTGTCCCCTCCTCCACTCTGCTATCCCCTTTTCCACCCTTCGCTCTTTATCCTCTTCCCCTCCTACTCTCCTTCCAGAGGTTAGCTAGATTACTCCTCCCAATTGGGTGTGTATGTTATTTCCCTCCTAGAGCCAACTCTGAAGATATTAAAGTCTTTGAGCTAATCTGTGTTCTAAATTTTCTTCCTTCCTCCCTCCTCAACCTTCCTTATGAAATAAAGCAATTCAATATAAGTCATACATGTGCAGTTATGCAGAACATCTTCACCTTCCTTGAAAGTGTTTTGCTTTTTACTGCTCCCTCCCCCAATCTGCCCTTCCTTCCTTCACCTCTTCCCCCCACCCTTATCTCCTTCGCCTTCCACTTTCCTTAGGGCAAAATATATTACTATACCCACTTGAGTAAGTGTGTTATTCCCTCTTAGAATCAATTCTGATGATAGTTAGGTTCACTCACTTCCTGACTCAACCCCCCTCTTCTCCTCTCCTCCATAAGAGCAGTGCTTTTTCCTGTGTGGTTGGGTAATAGTCAGTCTGGTCTCCATTGACAGAAGATAAGTAGGTCAGGAATCTAAGTGGTCCTCCTGACAGGGACATCTTTGGTGAAGGAGAATGAAGAGTGCACTGAACAGAAACTATGGCAAAAGAATAGATTTTGTGGTTCAACATGAAGGGTATATGAACATCACAACATACAAGATTGCTGAGGATAATGAAACCCAAGTGATCTGCACAAAGTCTTAAACAATCAAATAATAAACAATGAAACAATAAGAAAAATGGAGAAATTATTGGGCAAATCCAAGACCATTAATTCAGTGAATTTGCATTCATGTAAAAAATAGATCTGTGACCAACAAAGTCCAGCAGCAAGAGATAGAAAGAAATACCATTTAAAGTAATGGTAGATAATATAAAATACTTGGGAGTCTATTTACCAAGACAAACCCAGTAACTCTCATGAACACAACTACCAAACACTCTTCACACAAATCAAATCAGATCTAAATAATTGGAAAGATATCAATTGCTAATGGATAGGCAGAGCTAACATAGTAAAAATGACAATACCCCCTAAATTAATTTACTTATTGAGTGCCATACCAATCATACTACCTAAAAATTTTATAGAGCCAGAAAAAATAATAAAAAAATTCATCTGGAAAAACAAAAAATCAAGAATATTCAGGGAAATTATGAAAAAATTTCACAGGAAGGTGGGTTAGCAGTACCAAACCTGGAGCTTTACTATAAAGTGTCAGTCATCAAAACTATCTGGTACTGGCTAAGAAATAGAGTGGAGGATCAATGGAATAGCTAGGCACAGGAAATGTAGTAGTAAATGACACTAATAATGTAGTGTTTGATAAACCCAAAGACTCCAGCTTCTGGGATAGGAACTCAGTATTTGACAAAAGCTGCTGGGAAAACTGGAAGATAGTATAGAAGAAATTAGGCATAGACCAACATCTGACACCTTATACTAAAATAAGGTCAAAATGGCTACATGATTTAGACATAAAAGGTGATACCATAGGTAAATTAGGAGAGAAAGGAATAGTCTACCTTTTAGATCTTTGGAAAGGAAAACAGTTTATGACCAAACAAGAGAGAGAGAATATTATAAAATGCAAAATGGATGATTTTGATTACATTAAATTAAAAAATTTTTGTAGAAACAGAAGCAATGCATCCAAAATTAGAAGGGAGGCAGAAAGCTGGGAAACAATTTTTATGGCCAGTACTTCTGATAAAGGCCTCATTTCCAAAATATATAGGGAACTAAATCAAATTTAGAAGAATCCAAGTCATTCCCCAATTGAGAAATGGTCAAAGGATATGAACAGGCAGTTTTCTGATGAAGAAAACAAAGCTATCTATTTCCATATGAAAAAATGCTCTAAATCTCTAATGATTAGAGAAATGCAAATTAAAACAACTCCAAGGTACCACCTGAAACCTATTAGATTGGCTAAAATGACAAAAAAGGAAAAATAATAAATGTTGGAGAAGCTGTGGAATAATTGAAACACTAATGCATTGTTGATGGAGCTGTGAACTGATCCAACCATTCTGGAGAGCAATTTGGAATTATGCCCAAAGGGCTATAAAGGTGTGTATACCCTTTGACCCAGCAATACCACTTTTGGGTCTTTTTCACAAAGAGATCATGGAAAGGGGAGAGGGACCCACATGTAGAAAAATATTTATAGCTGCTCTTTTTGTGGTGGCAAGGAATTGGAAGTTGAGGGGATGCCCATAAATTGGGGAATAGCTGGACAATTTGTGGTATATGAATGTAATGGAATACTATTGTGCTGTAAGAAATGATGAGCAGGAGGAGTTCAGAGAAAACTGGAGGGTCTTGCCTGGGCTGATGATGAGTGAGATGAGCAGAACCAGAAGAACCCTGTACACAGTATCATCAACATTGTGTGTTGATCTACTGTGATGGACTATATTCTTCTCACCAGTGCAATGATACAGAAGAGTTCCAGGGAACTCATGATAGAAGAGGATCTCCAAATCCAGGAAAAAAAAAAGTACTGTGGAATATAGATGCTGAATGAACCATACTATTTCTTTTGTTTTTGGTGTTGTTGTTTTTCTATTTTGAGATTTTTCATCATTGCTCTGATTTTTCTCTTATAACATGACTAATGCAGAAATATGTTTAATGTTATTATGTATTTATATATATAAACCTATATCAGATTACCTGCTGTCTAGGGGAGAGGGGAGGGAGGGAGAAAAATCTAAAATTGGAAAGCTTGTATAAACAAATGTTGAGAATTATCTTTGCATGTAACAGGAAAAAATACTTTATTAAAAATAGATCTGAATTCAGTACAAGGAATAATGAGAGTGGTAGGTTGTTTTAAATAACTTTAACTGTTCTGGTCTAGATAAATTGCAGTTCAGAGGACCTTGGACATATAATATCAAAATAATCTCAGGGTCAGGACCTATAATCATTGAAAATTCAAGAATGGGAAAGAAGAATCAGAAGACTACAAAAGGTTTATACATTCTAAATTTTGAAAACCAAAGAAAAGAAATTATAGAACAATAAGCAAAGTATCAAGCCCCAGAAAAAGCCTAATTAAGATTATTTAACACATCAATTATAGATTTAAAAGTAGAATGTACATTATAGGTCATGAAATTCAGACTCCTAATTTTTCCAAATTAGAACATTGAGACCCAGAGTGAAAAAGTTACTTGACTACCATCACATAATCAGTAAAAAGTTGACATAAGATTTAAACCCAGTTGTTTATTGCAAGTCCAAAGCCCTATCTCTTATAACATGATTCACCTACATTTAATAATAATTTTGGGGGAGAAAGGAAGAGAAAAAAACCAATTATTCTGTACCTACTATGTGCTAGATATGTTGCTAAGTTGAGAAAATAATATTTTGACCAATGGTAATCAGTCAACATAGGTTCACTGAAAACAACTTCCACCAAACCTCAAACCAAATTTCAATAGGATTACTAGTAAAATAATACTATGAATAAATGATATGTTAGAGATAGTGCTGGATTTAGAGTCTGGACTACCTGAGTGTAACTCTAGCCTCAGGAACCTACTAGGTATATGATCCTGGGCAAGTCATCTAACCTCTATAGACCTTAGCTTCTGCATCTAGGAAATGAGAATAATAACTCCATGGAGTTCTTGTGGGGAATCAAATGAGATAACTATATGTAAATTGCTTTGTCAATTTAAAAGTACCATATAAATTTTGGTTATTTATATTGCACATCTTGATTTCATCATAATATTTGAAAATATCTCCCAAGATATACTTATGAATAGAATGTTGGACTTTGAGTTGGATAATTATACTGTTAGCTGGAGATAGGGATGATTAGATAACTATGTCCAATAAACTTTAGTTAATGACTCTAAAACAATATGCAGGAACATCGTGAGTGTAGTGATGCTTGCTGTGTTCTATTTGACATTTTTATCAATGATTTATATAAAGACATCAACGAAATAGCTACCAAATTTGCAGGTAATCAGAAGCTGAGAATGATAGCTAAAAATAGGTGACAAAATCAAGAATCCAAACAAACTCATCAAACTGAAACAGTAGGCCAAAATCAACAAGATGCAATTTAACAGGGATAAATCCAAAGTCCTGGATTTAGGCTTTAAATCAATTACACATATGTAGAATAGTGAGATCTGAGGACTTTATTTGTCATAAGCCTAAAGTAAAGCCAACAGCATGACCCTGCCAAAACAAAATAAACAAACAAAAACATCTGAACATTATATCACCATTTATTAATAGAAGTATAGTGATTTAAAATAGTGATCCAGCCTTCTTTCCTTCCTTCCTTCCTTCCTTCCTTCCTTCCTTCCTTCCTTCCTTCCTTCCTTCCTTCCTTCCTTCCTTCCTTCCTTCCTTCCTTCCTTCCTTCCTTGTTTTTCATGAAAGTTTTGACCTGCTTCTTTTCCAACATATTCCAATTTATTCCTCCTTAGGCAGGCAGTTTGGTGACTCCCTGTCCCCAGGCAGACAATTTATTGGCTTTAACCTCTCTGCTGTTGAGAACTCCTGAGCTTAAGAGATCAGCCTCTCCAATAGAGGGTTTTCAATTGTATGTCACCACACAGATTATCCTTTGATAGTTAGTGGACTATGGAACAGGCGGATGAGATGACTTTTTATAGTTTAATACAAATATTAGGAAATAAACTCATATTCTTCAGGTTTACTGAAATAATTTTTAGTACCACTCCAGCAGTTGACTAGACAATACAGAAAACATATACTTTATCCAAAAGGTTTTGGTTTGTTCTTTTACAAGAGTTTATTGAGAAGGAGAACAATATGTTTAGCCATGTTCTTGAGGAATATCTGAGTGGAAGATAGATTAGTGTGGAGAGAGACCTGTGGCAGGCAGACCCTAAAGTAGCTATTGAAATAGTCCAGGAGGGAGGTGATAAGGGCATACACCATGGTGATGGAAGGATCAGAGGAAACAATAATCATATTTGAGAGGTGTGACAAAGATGAAGTCAGTAGTCCTTGGAAATAGATTGCATATTGGAGGTAAGAGTGAGGAGTTAATCATGACACATACCTATATTGTGAGCTTGAGGGATTGGGAAGATGGTGGCTCCTTCCACAGTAACATAGAATTGTGAAGAGGGAATGGTTTGGAGGAAGTACTAGTGTTTTGTACATGTTGATTTTAAGACATCTACAGGCCATTCAGTGTTTTAAGACTTGAGGACAGTGATGCTAAGTGAAGTGAGCAAAACCAGGAGAATATTGTACACAGTAACAGCAACATTGTGTAATGATCAGCTGAGATAAACTTAACTCTTCTCAGCAATACAATGATCCAAGACAGTTCCAAAGGATTTATGAGGGGAAATGCTCTCCAACTTGATGAGGGGTAGAGCCAAATGGTGGAGGAAAGGCAGTGAGGTGGTCAGGGTTGGGTGGCCTGTCTGGAGTTGCTGAGTTGGTGAGTGTCTTGTTTCTGAGGCCAGATTTGGTCTGGTGTTCTCCTGGGTCCAGGGTGAGTGCTTTGTCCACTGTGTCACCTAGCTGCCCTATGATGACATCTTTAGGACAAAATTGAGGGGGAGAGGATTGCACTTGGGGAGGGGAAAGGGGAGATGTAGAATGAGGTGAAATCTCACATGAAAGAAGCAGGAAAGGGTTTATGGAGTTGGGGGAGAGATGGGGAAGAGCAGAGCAGTGAATGAGCCTTACACTGGTCAGAATTGTCTCAAAGACCTTACTCTCATCGGAGTTGTCTCAAGGAGGGAATAGCATACATACTCAATCAGGTGGAGTAATATATCTAACCCTGTAGAAAAGTAGGAAGGGAAGAGGAAAAGGAGGGAAGGGTAAAAGAAGGAAAGGCAGAGTGGGGGAGGGGGCATTCTGAAGCAAAACATTTTTGAGGATGGATAGGGTATAAGAAGAGAGAAAATAGAGTTAATATCATGGGGAGGGAATAGGATAGAGGGAAACAGTTAACAATAGTAACTGAAAAAAATTTGAAGCAGAGGCAAGAGTAATGTAAGATGATGATGAATTGATGATAGATTAATGAGGATGGATTGATGAAGATTGGAGTCACATGAAGATTTATTGATGAGGATTGATTGATGCTGATGAGACTTGATGAAGATGAGGATAGATTGATGATGAGGGATGCTTGATGATGATGAGAATTGATGAATGATGACTGATTGATGATGATGATGACAAAACATATGGTACTTTGCTGCGCTATTGTAAAAAAATTCTTTGTCAGGTAAAAGATACTACATAAATGTTTTCTATTATGGTTTTAATAATAAATCTCATGGGTTTATTGTAAGGAAATCTCTGTTTAAAGTACTATATCAATGTGGTTTACTATAAAAAATGATAAGAAGGATGCTATCAGAAAGACCTGGAGGGACCTGCATGAGATGATGGAAAATTAAATGTACTGTATACAAAAAAAACACCAACATTGTGAGATGATCTTCTGTGAATTACTTGGTTATTTTCAGCAATGCAATGATCCAAGACAACTGAACGTCTTAAGAAAAATGAAATCCATCTACAGAGAGAGAACTGATGTATTTGAATACAGATTGAGGCATATTTTTTTATTGGTTCCATTACCTGAAGTTTTGTTTTTGCCTCTTTTCTTTCACAACCTGGCTAATGTGGAAATGTTTTGTATGACTGCTCATGTATAGCTTATTTTGAATTGCTTGAGTTCTTGGGAGCAGGGTGGCGAAGGGGGGATGGAGGAAGAGAATTTGAAACACAAAATTTTTTTAAATGATGTCAAAATTTGTATTTTACATGTAATTTGGGGAAATAAATTTCTAAATATATAAACAAAGAAAAATGCTCTCCAGAACTGTGGAATCTGGATGCAGATTCAACCATACTGGTTCTACTTTTTTTTCCTTTTTGAGGTTTTTCCAATTTGTTCTGATTCTTCTTTCACAACATGACTAATACAGAGATATATTTAATGTGATTATATATATATATATATATATATTTATATATATATGTGTGTGTGTGTGTGTGTGTGTGTGTGTATAGTCTCTCTCAGATTGCATTCTCTCTTGGGGAGGGGAAGGAAAGGAAAAAGAGGGAGGGAGAAAAATTTGGAATTAGAAATCTTATAAAAAATATTGAAAACTATCTTTACATGTAACTCGAAAGTATTAAAATACTTTCATGATTTTAAAACAAACAAATAAATAAATGATGAGAGAAAAACAAATAAAAAAAAATAGATAAATAGACAGGCAAATAAATACATGCATGAATAAATAGATAAAAATAAATGAATAAATTAATGCATGGATAGCTAAATATATAAACAAGGTAAATGAATTAATGAATAATTGAATGGATGAATTAATGGAATGCAAAAAAGATGAGGTCAGGAGAGAGGTTAGGGCTTGATCAGTAGATTTGAGAATAATTAGCATAGAGATGATGATAGAATCCCTGGGATCTGATGGTATCCAAGAGTGAAATTGTCTAGAGGGAGAACAAAAAAGAGATGAGGAGAGACCTCTGAGGAAAACTAATAGCTAGCAGGTGTGATATAGATAAAGATACAGTAGAGGACTTTAAGAATAAGCATTTAAACAGAGAAGATGAGAAACAGGAGAGAGTAGCACCATGAAAATCTAGGCAGAAGAGAAAAAGTGTGTGATTGACAGTGTCAAACCTGTGGAAACATTAAGAAGGAAAAGAATTAAGTAAAGGAAATTAGATTTGGCAATTAAAAGGTCATTTGAGAGTTTGGAGAGAGTAGTTTTAGTTGGGTGATGGGGCTAGATATCAGACTGTTAGAAATAGTTCTTTAATGTTAATGGGTCAATGTTATTCCCAGGTGGTTATGAGCAAGAGTTTTACCCACAATGAAGCTCCAGCACAGTTTATTTCAATGATTCTTAAGGATTTTCCGGGGTTTGCCTTTGTAGTATTAGGATTTGTCATCTCTCAGTTTATAAAGGATAGTGACTTCTAGTGCATAATTCTGGTCATTTGCAAGTTTTCCCTTAGTCTAGGATCTGAATTTTTGCAACCTTCAATTATATGTTGTAGAGTTTGTACTGTTTCATTATAGAATTTTCCTTAATTAGTAAGTCTGAGATCATTAAGCCTGAAATTTCTATAATTATAGATATACTGATATGCCTGTTCATATATCACCATGACTCCTTCATAGATTCACCAGACAGTCTTTTGTTCAATACTTCTTCGTTGACACATCAATTGAATTATCTAAACATTACCTATCAAAGGATTATTGGTGGTGGTGGTGGTGGAGATATTTACATTATTATTTTTTATACCTGACCAAATGAACAAAGGTGATCAACAAAGGCAGTGGAAAGTTACCCAAGGAGTGTGGTAAACTCTTACTCCTGAGTTCTCTATTTAGGAACTAACATGGATTAGAGATGCTGTGTGTAGCAGTGGGCAGAAACCCTTGACTTGGAATAAAAAAAACTTTAGATCAAACCCTGCCTTCCACACATACTACTATTTTTTGTGAATCTTGGCAAATCACTAATCTAAATTAAAAGCAAAATACTGAGCCTTTTGAAAGGAATATCCACACCAGTAAATGCCTATATCTTGAACACAAGTTCACTCCAAAATAAATAAATAAGTGAATGAATATACAAGTAAATATAGAATTCAATGGGAAAATAAAGAAATAAATGTGGGCTAATGTGTTTTCATTTATATGTACACACACACACTCTCTCTCTATCTCAATAAATTAGGTATATAACACCTCTTGAATTCAGTTTCCTTATTTTTAAACTGCGAAGGTTCAGTTGAAAATTTAGAGTCTTTTAGTTTTTATATTCTATAATCACATGCAAATAGATATCAATATCTAATAATAGCTTTCATTATTGTTGTTGTTATTCAGCAAGCTGAACATGTAATTGCCATATAGAGACTAGTGATATTTCAGAAACAAATTATTTTTAGTTGAACAAGATTCTGGGGGGAAAAAAAACCTGACTTAAGTTGTTGGCAGTTCCAGATAATAAGACTGGGTTTGGATGGTTACCCAGAGGGATCCTATCTCCTGGACCAAATTGTATGAAAGTTGGTACTGAATGTGTAAACAGTTAACATGGCATTGGCTCATCATTTCACATGCTCTTTGAAACCTTGTTGTGGACTGCATAAATCAGAGGATCAAAGGAGATAATGATTCTCACCTCTGGCCAAAAAGAGCTTCCAGGTGAGAGGAAGTCTAAATGAATCCAAATTCATATGTGTATTTTCTAAGGAAAAAGCCTGTTATCATAAAAGTCCACATTCCAATAGTGTGTGTTTTACCATTAGAACATAGCAGACTTAATCTGCCCTTCTTCATTATTATCATAATTTCTTTGATAATAACATTAGGTAATTTTCAAATATGAGATGTAGAAATATATTTTTCCAGTACTAATGTGGACAGTGACCCTCATTGGGAATGGATTCCCTCTTCCTTCAAGTTCCATTTAAAGTCCTTTTCCTTCCATGAAATCTTTCCAGATTGTTCAAGGACTAGTAACTTCCTCTAAAGTTAAAAAATCAATTATCTCTATGACTTATTTGAGAACCAATCATACACAGCCTTATAGGATTCCTTTTATATTTTCTAATTATGGCTATTTAACTCTTTTTGCATAAAAAGTTTCAATCTTCTTACCTTTCTTTCTCATCTACATGGGAAGTTATTTCAATACAACCTATTTCAAATGAAACTGTGAGGAAAGCATCATACTAGGCACTGGACACAGAAAACCAAAAACAAAATAATCTCTGGTGTCTAAGAACTCACACTCTACCAAGGAGAAATAGCACATATAAAGATATCACAAAGTACTTTGAGAAGGAAATTGGCTTAGCCAACCTAATATGTATGAGGGGATAGCTCAAAGTTGTTTTAATTTTCATTTCTCTAATCAATAGTGATTTACAATATTGTTTCATATGTATCTATATAGATTTGATTACTTCATATGAAAACTGCCTGTTCATATTCTTTCCCCATTTATTAATTGAGGAATGCCTCTTATTTCTATAAATTTGACTCAATTATTTGTATATGTGGGAAATGATGTGTTTACCTGAGACATTTGCTATACATTTTTTCACAGTTATAATTACTAACTATATATTTCTCTGCATCTTATTTTTCCCATTTTTCTTATTATCCCCTTTTACCCAATCCATCCTCAAAAGTATTTTGTATCTTTTACTTTCCCCAATCTACTGTCCCTTCTATAAGCCTAAACTTTTCTTATGCCTTTCTGCTCCTACATTTAAGATAATATAGAATTCTATATGCAACTGAGTGTATATGTTATTCCTTTTTTGAGTTAAATCTGATGAGACTAAGGTTTATGTGCTCTTTGTCAATTACTCCATCTTTCACTTTACTGTAAAATCGCTTTTGGGCCTCTTTTATGTCAGGTAATTCATTCAATTCTACTACACCTTTTCCCCTTCACCCAATGTATTCCTCTTTCTTACTTCTTAATTTTATGTTTTAAGATAATAATCCTCTCATATTTTACTCACATCCATCCCCTTTTTCTATGCAATACTCCTTCTAACTGTCCTAATAATGAGAAAGATTTTCAGAATTACAAGAACCATTTTTCATGTAGGAATGTAAAGAGCTTAATTTTATTTAATCTATTATGCTTTCTCATTCTTGTTTATCTTTTTATCCTTCTCTTGAATCTTTATTTGTAAGTAAAATTTCCTATTTAGCTCTGGTCTTTTCACCAGGAATTATTGAAAGTTCTCTATTTTCATTGAATATCCATCTCTGAGTATGAAAATTCATACTCAGTTTTGCTTGGTAGGTGATTCTTGGCTGTAATCCTAGCTCTTTTGTCCTCCAGAAAATCATATTCCAATCCATCTGATGCTTTAATGTAGAAACTGCTAAATGTTTTGTTAACCTGACTGAATTTGCATGATATTTGGATTGTTTCTTTTTGGATGCTTGCAATATTTTCCTCTTGACCTGGGAGCTCTCTTATTTGACTAGAATATTCCTGAGAGTTTCCATTGGGATCTCGTTAAGGAGGTGATCTTTCAATTCTTTCAATTTCTATTTTACCCTCTGGTTCTAGAATATTAGGGCATTTTTCCTTGATAATATCTTGAAAGATGATGTCTAGGCTCTTTTATGTGTGCGGGTGGAAATGAGGGTTAACTGACTTGCTCAGGGTCACACAGGTAGTAAGTGTCAAGTGTCCAAGGCTAGATTTGAACTCAGGTCCTCCTGAATCCAAGGCCAGTGCTTTATCCACTGCACCACCTAGCTGTACCCCTAGGCTCTTTCGTGACCATGGTTTTCAGGTAGTCCAATAATAATTCTTCTTCTTCTTCTTCTTCTTCTTCTTCTTCTTCTTCTTCTTCTTCTTCTTCTTCTTCTTCTTCTTCTTCTTCTTCTTCTTCTTCTTCTTCTTCTTCTTCTTCTGGTGAGGCAATTGGGGTTAAGTGACTTGCCCAGGGTCATACAGCTAGTAAGTGTTAAGTTTCTGAGGCTGGATTTGAACTCAGGTCCTCCTGACTCCAGGGCTCTATCTACTGCACCACCTAGCTGCCCCATCCAATAATTCTTAAATGAGCTCTCTTGGGAAAGTTTTGAAGGTGGAGACGAGATGGTGGAGTGAAACCAGGAAGCTGCCTGAGTTCAACCTGCAAAAAAAAAAAAAAAAGATGGAATGAAACAATCTTCCAACTTAAAATAACCCAGAAGATCTTCAGGAAAGGTCTGTTTCATCTGGGTAAAAGGTGAGCATAGCTCAGTGCAGAGGGTGTCTGGGCAAGCCAGCAACAGGCTTTTCTTAGTCACAGCACAGAGCAGTAGCTGAGGACCCGCAGTCTTAGTTCAGTAAGCTAGTGGCACAGCAGGTCAATTGTGAGGCCTACAGCCCCAACATAGAAGGCAATCTGCCAGCTGGGGTATCAGCTACCCAACAAGCCAAACTAGTTTGGGCCACTCCAGTGCAGTGAGAAAGCTGCAAGCTGCTGACACCTTAGAGCTGATGACTTGGCCCCTGACCCCCCCAGCAAAAGAAGCTTTGGACAGTGCACATTGTACCCCAGAAGCAGAACTGAACATGAATTAGTTTTGAGGCATTATTCAAAGTTCTTTGGAAGGGGTTTTGATGATTTTTTAAGAGTAGAATGGCATGGCCAAAGGTCAATGATGATCAAAACTTCATCTCACCCTCATATTTTTTGAAATCATCATCATTGGGGCAGCTAGGTGGTGCAGTGGATAAAACACCAACCATGGATTCAGTAGGACCTAAGATCAAACCCGGCCTCAGACATTCAACACTTACTAGCTCTGTGACCCTGGGCAAATCACTTAACCCTCATTTGCCTGAAAAAAAATTATCATCACCATCATCATCATGATCTCATATTTTTATAGTACCTTAAGGTTTACAAATGTTTTTTAATTCTTTGTGGTACATTTTGTATTATTCTCATTTTACATATGAGGAAACTGAATTGCAGGATGGCTATTTTTTCATGTTCATTCAGCTAGTGAATTATAGGATTATAACTTAAACCTAAGCCTTCTGATTCTAAAACTAGGGCTTTCTTTTGTCTCATGAAAGCATTTTTTAATTTTCTAGTTACATTTAAATTTAATTTTCAATATTTGTTTTTATAAAATTTTGATTTCCAAATTTTTCCCTCCCTCTCTCCCTTCCCTCCCACCTCCCCAAGACAGAAAGCAATCTAATATAGATTATATATGTACAATCACATTAAACATATCTCTGCATTAGTCATGTTGTGAAAGAGGAATCAGAACAAAAAGCAAAAACCTCAAAAAAAAGAGCCAAAAAGTAGAAATAGTATGGTTCAATCTGCATTTATATACCACAGTTCTTTTTCTGGATGTAGAGAGCATTTTTCATCTTGAGTCCTTTGGAATTGTTTTGGATCATTGTATTGCTGAGAAGAGCTAAATCTATCTTAGTTGATCGTCACACAATGTTGCTGTTACTCTGTCTAATGTTCTCCTTGTTCCTCTCACTTCACTCATCATCAGTTCACTTAAGCCTTTCCAAGTTTTTCTGAAATCTGCCTGCTTATCATTTCTTATAGCACAATAGTATTCCATTACATTTATGTAGCACAACTTATTCAGCCACTCCCCAATTGATGGGTATTCCCTCAATTTCTAATTCTTTGCTGCCACAGGATTGCTATAATTATTTTGTACATGTAGGTCCTTTTCCCTTTTTTTGATTTCTCTGGGATACAGACCTAGTAGTGGTATTTACTAGAGCTTTCTTTATACCACCTTGGTAGCTTTCATAGAGTAAGTCTTCATTAGACAATTGTTCACTTTATATAATAGATAAGGCAATATAGAAGTTACCTTTGTCTTCAGGTGTTGGAGTAGAGAGACTGAAATCATACACTTTTTCATATCAGTTCTTAGTTGATTGTTCCCTTTTTTAAGCAATGCCAAATTAATGGAATACTAAATCTGTTTCTAGTATAGAACAATGGAATATGTGAAAGGAAACATTCCAGTTTCATTACTTAAATTTCATTAAAGTTCATCTTTCATAATCAACCTTGCACATTCCAAATCTCTAATAAATGCTGACTTGAATCAATCTGAGAAGCTACATGGAAGACAACAGAGTAATTTGGAGAGATGATGGCAGGTTATGAATATGAGATAAATACTCACTTTTAAAACATATGATCATAAACTTAGAGCCAGAAGAGACATGAGAAGCTACAAAGTCTAACTTTCTCATTTAATATTTGAAAAGTTAAGTGGTTTATCAAGATCAAACAGGTAGCAAGTGTCAAGACTGAGTTTCAAACAAGGGTACTCTGATTTTTAAGTATAGTATCCTCTGTATGATGCTCTTTCCCACATTGCATCCCTAGAGATCATGTCTTAATGCAGATTACTGGAACAAATGTTCTAAATTATCATGTGACGATCCCCTTCAGCTATTTGGACAAAGGTAAAAACTGTTGAAAAAGTGGACAAGTGCATGAGAAATGAAATGTCTTGATAAGTCAAGTGTCAGAATACCACATATGAAATGGTGAGAAATGAGGATTACCTATGTGCTTGTCTCTGAGGCAAATAGTAGCTTGCCTTGTAATTCAGCAAAATTACCAAGGCAAAGGAGAAAGAGTACAGATCTCCATTATTCCCTTTGTATTTGAGAAGAGATATGGAAGAGGGAATGGTAGGCAGACAAAAGATTCTTCCTTGTCTGCTATAATTAAGAAGGCTAGTCAATTTTTAGACCTGTTTATTAGGTTTGTGGTAGAGAATAAATTATGTATACTTCTTCCCTGGAGTCACTTGTCATTGGATGAGTGAGAGTCTTACCTTTATAGCTCAAAGAGAATGAGGGTTCTGAGTGCTCACTCTGGTGAGTATTCAAGTTCCAGTTCTAACTGTCTTTGATCTATACCACCCCCTACTCTTTACATGGCCTCAACCTATGATCTCTGTTCTGCTAAGTGCTATATAACATAGCCTGTGGCTTCAAATTTTTGTGTGCCTCCTCTTCTACTGCTCTCTTGATTTGTAGGTTTAAAACCCTACTCTTCATTCTCACTACTGCATCTTCCCAGATACAACTTTCCCAGGGTCTTCTCCATAATAGACGAAATGGGTCGGTAATTTATTTGTCCCTGCTTTCTTTTGTTTTTCTTCTTCTTTCTATTCCCTGCTGAAGCTGGAAATCCCTGGTTTATCATTGTTCTCTGGCTTTCCTTAGACACTGGTCCCTGGTTCTTTCAACTGCTCATGAAGAAAGGGTTTCATCTCCATGAGATCAAACAGTATCATGCCACCAGACCACTTATGTTTCTGGAATTAATTAATGGTCATGCTCATGGCATGACTGGCTATATCACCACATTCATAGGCAAGTAGAATTCTGATGCATTTATATGAATAATTCAGCTAACACCCTGCCCCCCCACACTACACTTTTCATGAATTTCCAGGACTTGGAGTCTGAATTACACAGATAATTGCCTTGACCTTCAGTTTTATTTTGCCTGAAGAGCTGCGACCTACATGTGATCGAACTGATAACTAGGGCAACTCTAGGAATGAGGGCACAGATGAGTTCTGTCTGAAAACAGCATTTTTGCACATCTGTACAGGGAAAAATAAAATCTTGTCCCTTTTGCCTGGAGTGATAAATGATCAGAAACCTTGATGGGAAAAGGGACATGAGGAGTATAGTAGGGGGCGTCATTGTCAAAATTTTCTCAAGTCATCACATTAGCATAACTAAACAGCTCTTGTTTCTTAAAAAATGCTAAATAAACTCAAAAGTGATTTATGGAGAACATTTGTCTAAACTTTGTTTTTTATTAAAACAGCAGCTGATTTAGAACTTTATGTATTATAAATTGTTTTCATTTACTCTTTGAGCATCTCCTAACATTTGCATAAAATACTCTGCTGTTGCATCTCATTTGTTATAATATAATGTCTGGACTAAAAAACAAAATAATAAAAACATTAAGAACTATGCACACAGTAACTGAAAGAAAGAATGGAGAGGGGGAGACATAAATGGCTCTAACAAATACACTATTAATACTTAACATAATTGTAGCTTGTACTTAAAACACAGGGAGAGCTCATAGTACTTTCCAAATGCTCTTTTAATCTTATCAATAGTACAGTGACTGTTTGAAGAAGGGAAGAATAGGCAGGAGTAGAACCACTTAGGGTTTTCTCTTGTGGATGAAATTGTTTTCTCCCTACTGAGGCAGTTCAAGGTATTATAGAATAGAGGAAAGGTGCTAATTCTGGACCCAAAAGACCTGAGTTAAAATCTCTGCTTTGCCATTTACTCATTTTTACTTTAGGCAATTTGGATTAATCTCTTTGGGTCCTAGCTTTCTTATCTATATAATGAGGAGCAGTAATGCTGAGGATATACCTCAAGTAGTTCAAATAAAGTAAGTAAAGCCAATTCAAATCTGCCCTCAGACACTAGACACTTAATAGCTGTGTGACCTTGGTGAAGTCGCTTAAGTCTCATTGCCCTGCAAAAAAAAAAAAAAAGCCCTACATACATTAAAATTTTATTAGCAGGGGGGTGGCTAGGTGGTGCAGTGGATAAAGCACCAGCCCTGGATTCAGGAGTACCTGAGTTCAAATCCGGCCTCAGACACTTGACACTTAACTAGCTGTGTGACCCTGGGCAAGTCACTTTACCCCCATTGCTCTGCAAAAAAACAAAACAAAAAATAAAACAAAACAAAACAAAAAATTTTATTAGCAACAAAATTGTAGCAAAGAATTGAGAACAAAATGGGTACTCAAAGATTGACAAATAGATAAACACATCATGGTATGTAAATGTAATACAATATTGTCATGCTATGAGAACATGATGAATTCAAAGAATTATAGGAAGGCTTTTATGTATGGCAGAACCAGGGAAATAATATCTGTGATGACTACACAAACAACATAAAAACAACAGCAAAAAAGGGAATGTTTCATAATTATCATTATTAATAAGAAATATAATGAATAAGTACAATGAGAAATTCCTCCCCCTTTATTTGTAGAGGTGGGGGTGGAATATGTGCAAAATATTGCCCCCTACTGTCACATTTGGTCATTGTGTCAGTTGGTTTTGTAAAGGCTGTGTGTGTTACAAAAGAAAGTGTGTTGGGGTCAGAGGCTGGAACATTTTTACTATGTTATTAAAACAATGCATTAATAGAATGTAAAAGGACAAAACGAAATAAGGAGTTGGATTAGATGATTTTAAAAGTCCCTTTTGTCTCTAATTTATTGTACTTCAAAGCATTCCTTTCTCTATCCATTCCCATTCTTCCCTGTTTTCTTCTATAAGGTGGTGAGTGATGAGGGGTGGAAGGAAGTATAGCCAGGTTTGAGAGTGGGAGAATA
The DNA here is from genome assembly GCF_019393635.1 of Dromiciops gliroides. Classification (NCBI taxonomy): domain Eukaryota; kingdom Metazoa; phylum Chordata; class Mammalia; order Microbiotheria; family Microbiotheriidae; genus Dromiciops; species Dromiciops gliroides. Next base: position 124,590,069 of record NC_057862.1, read on the forward strand.
AAGGGAACAGTGACTAATGGGAAGTAGAAAAAATATTTTTCCTCTAATGGTAATACCAAATTCAGACTAAGTAAGCAAATGAAAATCATGCAACCATCAAATATTAAAAGTGCAGGAAAGACCATTAGTCATCTAGTCTAAACCACTTTAAAAATGTGGACAAATGGAGGTATATTATTTAGTACCCCTACTTTTAACAGATGACTTAGGACCTTCTGAAATATTTTCTAGGTCAGAATGATATATCCTGTCATAAAATGGTCTGGCCTCATGAGCTGGGCCTAACTCCATATGAATAGTATAATTGTCCCCCTCAACTCACTCTTAGCAATTGTATATAGAGGTAGGGCAACATAATCAAGATGGAGAAAGCTTTTTGGGGGGAGTGTTTAAAATGGAGGCATGGATAGTCATCGAAAAGCCTTCTGGAAGAAGTCCTTTGAAGGAATTTGTCCTATCTAGCCATACTGGTTAGACCACATGGTTGGAAAATATCTATTGCACAGAATAAACATGCATTTGAATGGATGGAGCTTATGCAATAGTATGCATATATGGGACAAATATTACAGAGGGACAATGAATTACACCCAGAGTTGAGCAAAAGGAGGAGAGCTGGCTATATTGCTTTCAGGAAACTGAAGACCTAGTTCTTTTACTAAACCTGAGCTTTCTAGGAAACCAAAGGTCCATCATTTATTTCATTACTGACATTTTTTTCTTGTCTACCTAAATGGCATTAAGACATGGAATATAACTGCCTCTGAAGAAACAAAGATGAGTATCAAAGAGAGCATTTATTAATCACCTACTATACCAAAGTCAACATTGGCTTCCATTTTGGAAACTTCCTCAGTTTTCCAGGGAATCTTTCCGCATCATATACTATGGGGATACTTTATAAGTGGCAGCTTTGGCAAACCTGATTTGATCCTTGGGTTTTTCTGGCTTGGCTATTTGGTATAGTTTGTTAGCACATGATCTTCCATCGAAATTTTGCTGATATTAAACAACTTGTTCCATTTGGAAACTGAATTTCTTCTCCCTTCTTTTGGCTATCTACCCAGTAATTTACTATGAAGGAAGCAGAAAGGCTTGATTATTCCTGACCAGAGGTCAGAACCCCTGGAGTCTCTTTCCAGCTCCCCTAGAGAATAGTTTTATGCCCTTAGTAATTTGGATCCCCTCTGGGTACCTCAGTTTCTCTGTCTCTAAAACAAGATTAATAATAGATTTCTCCCCTCCCCCCACCTACTGAAGGGCATGGATTGTGGGAAAAAGAATGCTAGTAACGCTCTGTGGATGAAGAGTGCTTTTGAAAATAATGTATTAATAGAATTCACAATAAGGTACGACCTTACCAAGAACTCCATGGAAGAAAGGCACTATATAAATATACGTTAGTATTATTTTTGTAATAATATAGTGCTGCTCATATTGCAGCACTTAACCCTGTTCTGTTTTCCAAACTGCGTGGGTGTTGATTTGCCTAGGTGATGTGTGTCATATTATTTGTGTATCTTGACAATGCTTTTCAACTGCTGGGAATGGTAAATTGCTGTGCAGCAGGGTGGGACATTTTTGCTATATTGTCTGTGCATATGATTGCATGCTTGGCATGCTTCTGCCCCTACAAATGTCTCTTCTTGTGATTTTGTAAGGAATCTGAGAAGCATTATAAAGTCAACTGCAGCTAGCACATACTGATCAGTACTTGGAAATGGACCCTTGGTACAATGTTGGGCTACTAGGACCGGTTATCTACAGACACACTGAGACTTACAGCCTTGCACTATCTGTCTTCCATCTTCCCTCCTCCTCCTCCTCTCTGTCTTTAGATTCCTCACTTCCTTCAAGACTCAGTTAATGAGTGGCTGTACATAAGATGCCTCTCCTGACTCCCTAAGTTGTCACTAATCACTCTGTACTCTTTAAATTATTTACATATGTTGTGCTGGGGGAAATCCAGCATGTGCATACCCAAGTTCCTTGAGTACAAGTACCAGTTTTTGGTTGGTGGTTGTATCTTCAAACCTTCTCCCCATTGTCTTACACACATTAGGACTTTTACAAATGCTTCTTGGATTGGATTGACGTGTTTCAGGAAAAGATACTATGAGTCAAATTTGATTTTCCCATTGAACCAATTCTTACCAGCTGTCTGACACCCAATTTTTTGATAAAAATGAACACCAACAGCATCTTTAGATTAACAAGGCAGAATGGTACAGTGAATAGGAGGGTGGGCTTATTGTAGAAGGGCTCCCCTCTTATGTGTGATTGTAGCCAACTCTTAACCTCTCTGCCTCAGGTGATGCTCCTTCCCTTCCTTCTCCCTTAACATTATTGTTATCTTTATGCTTAAAAAAAGAAAAAAAAAGACTTTAACTTTCACAATCCAATACTGCCCCCCCCCCCGCCAGTAGAATCCTGCGTTGTAGAAGAGAAATATAGTTAAGCAAAAACTAATACATTGGCTATGTCCGATGATGAGCCCTGGTCCATACCTTCTTGATGTGGGTCTCAACCCCATTTGGCATCATATAACTGAATGTGGTAGTCACAAAAATTTGGCAGTAGTAAAAGTTTATGTCTACCTATTTTATATACTTAGTATATACCTGGGATCAAATAAAAATTTCTCATTTGAAAAGGGGTCACGAGTGAAAAAAGTTTAAAAAATCCTTCCTTAGTCTACATTCTAGTTTGCATCAAAAGGAAGTAGGTCTACGTCATTATCAGTCCTTTAAAATCCATTCTTACTGCATTTATTAGGAATTATTGGGCTTGCTCATTCTTCTTATTGAAATAGAATAGCAACTTATGTTTCTAACCAACAGTCTGATATCTTTTTTAAAAAAGTAAAAATAAACACTAACAGCTATTTAACACACTTAGCCCAATACCTATCACATATTAGGCACTTAAAAAGTTTATTATTTGCTTGATTGAAATAAGCGAATTCAGAGACAGAATGGTATAGTCAATAAAGGGGTGGATTTAATCAGAATTTGTTCAGTCATTTCAATCATGTCTGACTCTTCCTGACCCATTGTGGGCTTTTCTTGGCAAGGATACTGGAGTGGTTTGCCATTTCCCTTCTCCAGGTTATTTTACATATGAGGAAACTGAGGCAAACAGGGTTACAAGAAATGGTCAGGATTAAACAGCTAGTAAGTATCTGAAGCCAGATTTGAACTCAGGAAGATGAGTCTTTTTGATTCCAGGCATGGTGCTCTATGCACTGTACCACCTAGTTGTCCATGTTTTAATTAGAAAGACTGGTTCAAACTGGGTAGTTTACTTTATCTCTCTATGATTCCTTAGGCACTCATTTAAACTTCTTCGCTAAAGTAATAGACAGTTCCTGTCTGCATTTTTGGAAGAAGCTAAAAGGATATGAGTTCTGAAATAACAGCCCCTTTACCCATCTCCACAAAAGGGAGAAACACTATACCAATAAAAGCATCTTAATGTGTATGTAAATGGGCAGCTACACAGACATCAGGGTGGTGACTAGCAAGCAGCAGGCAAAGATGCAGGCCATAGTGGTAACAAACAGCTAACCAGCTCCCAGGAACAGTGAAAGGATGGGCAATGACATTTAAAATGGCAAAAGGCAGGTCCATAAACTTGTAAAGATCCTGAAGCCTTCCTCAAAACTTCGTTGGCTCTGAGGACTATAGGCTTCCTTACCTGAGTACAAAGCAGGCACAATGAGCTTCAAGAGGTCTCTGATAGTTGATTGGTGTAAAATGAGGGACCATTCAGGCAAGGGAACTTGGCTAAGTTCAGTTAACTCAGGGTGACATCAATAACCAACCTAGTTAAAATATCATCCTGCTATGACTAAATAAAACTATTAGCTATTTTACAAAGTAGATCTAAATCCATTGAGCTGAGAAAGAAGTACTGAATTACACTTGGTCCAATCTCATTTGATATAGCATCATAGAGTATGGAACATATATTTTTTATCTTCAGTATCCCTGCTTTTACTGTAACTAATGGAAAATTCAGCACAGTCTTCACTGGGGTCATCAGAAGGACTCCTTTGGAGAAGGGTCCACAGGAATCTTTAAAGAGACTTTTGGGAAGTCTTAAATAATGTCAATTAGTAGCTATTTTCTTTTTCTCCCCTTTTTTTGAGGGGCAATGAGGGTTAAGTGACTTGCCCAGGGTCACACAACGAGTAAGTGTCAAGTGTCTGAGATCAGATTTGAACTCTAGTACTCCTGACCACTGCGCCACCTAGCTGCCCCAATTGGTAGCTCTTTTGAGAATCTGACCCAGGAATATCTATATGACTCCCTGTTTCTCATTGAAAATTTCCCTGTATTATATGTTGGCCGCAGAAATCAAGTGGCCTAGATATTTTGCCCACTTAAAAAAAAGGTTTTCTCCAGCTGCCATCCCAACAGCAATACCAGCTTCACCTTGCACCCTGGTGTTATGCCTGGGATACCTACCTTTAAAATGCATGAAGTAACCCTTATCTTCACTGACTTTTTAAATTCTTTGATCCCTCACCATTGCTTCACAACTCAGGAAAAAAAAAAGCCCCAGGCTTTGGTTTGAATGGTGGCCAAACTCAAAGGCACACAGCACAGATTGATCCTGAATCCATAAAATCAAGTCTTTCCATCTCAGTCACAATTTCTGCATTTTGCTTATAATAGTTGATTGCAGCAGGCACCAGAATCACAGAAATCATAAAGTTTTAGAGCTAGAAGGAAGGGACATTAGACACAGAACATTATTTTTCTTTTTTTTTTCTTTTTACTTTTACCAGTCATTTTTCAAGATTAAATGTGAAGTACAACTATAAAATAATAACTTTTTTTTAGCAAACATACTAGAACTTAAGAATAGTAACCCATTTCTATAGCATTTTAAGGTTTATTCTGCATTTTGCTCACAACCACCCTTCGAGGTAGGGAGCAAGATCCTTATTACATGTGTGACCTTGAGCAAATGATTTAATCCCCCTGGTTCTAAGTTTCCTCATCTTTAACATGAGGAATTTTGACTGGATGGTCCCTGACATCCCTTTAGCTATGATCCAATGAATATCATTGTCCTCATTTTATATATGAGGAAACTGAGACCAGAGAGAAATTAAATAATTAGCCCACAGTTACAATGATATTAAGTGACAGGGCACAATTTAAGTCCAAATCCTTTTATTTAATATCAGCTATGTACCCCCACCACCCCCCAATTACACCATGTTGAGTGCAGTTCCCTTTTGAAGGAAGATAGATGTTATCATGCTTATATTGAGCAAAACATTGTTGGAACTACTCTTTGGAGATGATATATCAAGGACTGTTTACAAGCCACAAAACTCAATCTGATGCATTCTTTTATTGCCATGTATCCAGTGCCCCTGCATTACCTTTCCAACTTATGTTGAACATTGTGGGCCCAGCCAAAGAGGGAGATCATTGGAGCAAACTTTGTGAGACACACGACCAGAAATGAGATTACCCTCAAATTTCATGAGATCAATGGAAGTTGTCCTACTCTGAATGTAGGAATTTGGGTGACAGGATAAAAAAAAGAGATTTTCTTTCATTTATTGTGTCCTCTTATCTCTTACTCTGTTCCTTCATCTGATCTTGCCATTTGGACTTCTTGAAGAGCAGGGAGGAATGACCAGTGTGACCAGTGAACACATGTAGAAGCCTGATCCACATGACCCATAATAGGAGAAACACTTGAGTGCCACACTGAGTATCTGGTGTTGACATCAGACGGGAGGTGCCTGGGGAATCCATCACAATAAAGAATTCATCTAATCTTGGAGAAGAGAAAACAACCAGGAGCCCTGAGGAGTTATAAGATCCAGAATTGCATAGACTGCTACTTTGTATGAATCCTCTTTGCCTGAGGAGCTAAGGAAAGGAGTTTTCTTTTTCTTTTTAGGTTCTGAGCCTGACAGGGAGTGGGGGCACCTTACTGACCTTTTTCAGTCCATGAAAATAGACATTCAGGGTTTGGGAGATGTGTGTGCTTGAATGTGTTGGCACATCCTTGGGTTGACACTCAAAGTGTTTTGATTAAATGTTTGATTAAGTTTTTGAGCCCAAGTCCTTTCATTTCATCTTGGTTATGCACTCTCAACCCCCACCAGTTATACCATGCTTAATGCTGTTTTCTTTAAAGTAGTCATTTTGAGCGGAGAGCCAGGTTACCATGCTTGTATTGGACAAACTATTGCTTGAACTACTCTTTTGAGATGATATTTCAGGGTCTGTTTACTGGCTACAAAACACAATCTGATGTACTCTTGTAATCGTGTACCCTGGTGCCCCTGAATTGCTTTTTTGTTGTTGTTGTTGGCAACCACAGGCCCAGGCAAAGGAGATCACTGGAGTGAAATTTGTGAGACACATGAACAGAAATGAGATTGCCCTAAATCTTCAACTTGCTTGGAGGATTCCAAGTTAATCAAGTGGATAGAATGTATTATCACTTAAAACATTGAAATATTAAATCTATTGCCTCTACCTAGTTCAGAGCCCCTTTGCTATAGCGCATCTCCTTTATCAGTTCATGTCTCAGCACATGGATACATTCAGAGACATAGCATGCTGTAATTATATGGTTTATTTTACATAGAATAAAATGAAAATGAAATTTTGGTGAGGACAGATAGGATGCTGATTGCACCTCAAACCAAGAGTGTGGAAAGGAATGGGTAGAAGGGCTGGGCACTTCCCATCTCTTAGATTCATCCACAGAAACAAATGTAGAGTATGACAGCAATGCCAGTACATGCTAAAGTGAACATTATTATGCCTGCCTCTTTTATTTTTTTTTCCTTTTGGGAGGAGTCTAGGGAGGTGGTGCCCCAGAAGAACCTCTGGAATGAAGTCATGGCTGAACCTAATTTCTCCAGACTCTGGAAAAGACACAGTGGCAAGCTAATAGTATTGCCAGACTTTTCATGAGAGAGCTATATTTAAAAGCAAGGTAGGCATTACTACTTGAGCAGGTATATTTGATGCAATTGTACCATATATAAACAACAGGATTAGGAACCTCTGTTCAGGAAGTTAGGGCACCTAACATTCTCTCATTACACACTCTCCATAATTCCTCTTCCCTATTCTAAGTCAGTTTAGTTTAATATCTAGAGTGAGGGAGACAAGAAGACTTAATTCAAATGTCTCTTGAGAAATTTAAAAGTTGCGTGATCCTGGGCTATTAGTTAACCTCTCTACACTTTAGTTTCTTGATCTGAAAATGAGAAAGATGGACTCATTGGACTCAAGTCACTTTGAACTCTAAATCTATGCATGATCCCTTGGACTGACACAAAAGTTGGTTTTGGGGCCTAACTTTTTAAAGTTTGAAGTTCTCTAAATTTGGCAGCAAGGGGGTAAAATTTCTTAGCTATATCACTACAGTTTTGGCTCTGCTTTAAGTGACTTATTAAAGTTCACTCCATCTATTGTCTAATGTATCCTCCCTTGACTCATTTTCCCTCTTTGTTTTTTTTTTTTTTACAAATAAAATTAAAACAAATAGAGATGAGAGTGAGAAAGGAGGAAAGCTGATGCTAAAAAACAAGAGTAAGATTGGACATTAGGGAAGCCTTCCTGTAAAAAGGAAAGGACCATTAGAGAAAAGACTTATATAAATCAATTTGTATTCAGCTGGTTGGGCCATTAGTATAGCAAACTAATATTATTGTGGGTTCTGCATTTGTTTTAAACTTATAAATTTCAGTGTTCAGAAACTAATTTGCAATAAATTAAGGACCAGTTTATATGACAGGGTTCTATAAGGTTTTTTGTTTGTTTTTCACTAAAGAAACTATTTTTCCTTTTTTTAAAGTATTTTCCATAACTTGTGGTGGTTTTCTGTTCTAAACCATCCTCAGCTACTCTCAATGGAATTATTATGACCAACAATCACATATTTTGCAAGATGGTTGCCATGTGTCCAAGGGGTTAGAGAACATATTGGTTTCTGGTACTCCCAGTGATTAGAGCTCCAGTCCTAGAATTCTGCATCAGCACTTCCCTAGAACCACAGAGTTCATGAACACAGTTCCAAGGTTAATGAATAGTTATAAAAAATATCCTATGACACACACACATATATGCATATATACATATGTATGTATACATACACATATACTTATACTTACACACAAACACACACACACACACACACACTATTCTGTTGATTACAGATAGAGGGAAAAAGTCAATTTGCTATGCTATAAGATCAGAATTTAGTATCACAACCAAAAAGTCAGACCTTTAGATCTTTCAGAGCTTCATCCATCCATCCATCCATCTATCCCTATATTTGCTTTATCTCCATCTATCTATTTACCGATTTAATGAATAGGTCAGTCCACCTGGTTGGACAAAATTAATAGTAGGATTACTCCATGTAAGAGACATTCTATGGGTTTTACTACCACATTTTGTATAGTTCCCATTCTTGTATTTCTGTATCTCTAACGGAGACTAATAAAACAGCTCTTATTCCTGTGGACTATATATATATATATATATATATATATATATATATATATATATAGGTGTGATTTTTTTCTTGGCAAAATAGAATTGGTGTTTGAAATTTATATAATTTACTTAATTCTACTGTTTCTTTTATCTCTCACTATCTTTGCATTCTCATATCACTGGTCATTTTTATTGTAAGAATATTTTAACGTTGCTGGGCCTAATTTGGGGGGACTAATCTGACTGGAGGAATAATCTGGGGACTTTTGACTAACTGGCTATCTGACTGCTATTAGCTTAGTACAGGCCATTTAAAAAATCTCTCCACACTTCTCCCAAATTGATAAGCAAAAGATTAAGAAGCCTCTTAACTAAATAATCAAACCTGAGTTTATTTATGATATACTATTTACAATTAAGACTACAGGAAAATAAAATGTACAACCTGACTGTGTTCCGGGCTTCTCTTTCCACCTGCCTGGAACTTTTTTTGCCTTAGGGTATGTTCCACTTTCACTGCTCAGCTACTTTCTTCTAACTTTCCTCTTAATCTTCTGGCTGCGTTCCAGCGTCTCCGTTCCCTCCTTGTAGCCCCTTTCAGTCCATTTCTCTCCAACCTCTTAACCTTTTCTCCTTCCCCTGTCTCTTAGTGCTCCAGCCTTTCTGTTCTCTTAATCTCATCAGCCCCCCTTAATCTTGTCCACCAGCATCTTACTCTCTGTTCCTGTTCCTTCTCTTCTGCCTAATCTTGTCCTTCGGGCTCTCTATTCTCCTAATCTTGTCAGTCCCCCCTTTCTGTCTAACTCCCAGGTCTATATATATCTTTCTTCTGTCCCCTCAAATCTCGGGGTATTTCGCGCCCCCACAGACCAAGCTAATCCGTCAGCCAGGGCTGCGGCTGGGGCTGGGGGGACGCTCAAACATCATGTGCCTCAGCACAGGCTATGCCAGAGCCTGGCCTGGACAAGGCCGGATCTCTCAGATAGATCTGCTCAGGGCGGAGGGAGCTGGGGGCTTTTTCCTCCCAGCTGTCTGACCTGGCATCTCATACAGCCCATGGGGCTTTTTGGCTCAGCTGAAGTGGAGGGGGAGGGGCACCAGCACCTCCCACACAGAAGAGACCCTGAGGGCCTAAGGCTTTCTAATCTCAGCCCAAAGGTAGGGTCCCCAAATCAAAATAAATTTCCACATAATATTGCCTTCATATTAGGGCTTTCCATGTTCTAACTTCTTGATGGCTAGTTTCTCTGCTACTTTGTTCCATTATTTATGCCCTTCATCTGTTGAATCTCAAGCTTTTGTCTATTGTCTTCTCTTTTCTACTTTCAAATATGTTACCTGCAATAAGGTAGCTACATTGCAGATTTGATAGAGCTATTGGAATCTGAAAGACTCAATCAACTAATCTCATTTATTTATTAGCTGTTTGACCCTAGGCAAGACACATAATATCTCTCAACCTCTGTTTCCCCACTTGTAGAAGCAGTTCTTTCAAAAAAATGGTTGTTTTTTTTTTTTTTCAGAAAAGCCCAAGTCAACCCCCCCCATTCTTTTACTCTCTCTTTTTTTCTCTCCCTTCTTGCCTTATCCTCCAAAATCACGTCATCACCCATACCAGAAACAAGGAGGAAATTCTGCCCCAAGGCCCTGTTCTCCTGAATGACAACTACTTCTCCTGCACCATCTTTTTGGGAACTGCCCATATATGCTTTACTTTACTTCCTTCTCCACCCTTTCCCCTTGCCTCAAATTTTAGAAATATAATCATATCAACCCTGCTTTGTTCCTAGAAGAGAACTATCCCTCTGTGACACCTATCTCTCCTCCTTCCCGCACATCATGGGAACTCTAGGACCACACCTCACCCACAAAAGACTCCCTCTCCATCTGTCCCTTTATAATGCCCCCAACCCCTCATGACTACCTTGCCAGAAATGAGGCTCATTTTACTCATCCTGATCACCACCACTACCACCATGACTGACCACCACCATCTTGGGATCTGGTTGGAATGGGCGGCGGGGGGGGGGGGGGGGGGGGGGGGAGGGGTAGGTTGGGAGAGACATGAGATGGGGGCAAATTGCAATTTATATGCATGGGGAGGGTGTGGAGTGAGGGTGGTGGGGAAGCTACTGCATGTAAAAGAGAAAATTGGGAAAAAAATTAAAATGGGGGAGGGGGGCCAAATCTATTCTCAATCCACTCACCATCCTTGTAACTTTCCCTAACCAAAGTGCCCTTCTTGGTCATCACACCCTTTTAAGTACGCTTTTCCCCCACATTCTCAATGGACAAAGACAGTCTTTGATTTTTATTATCTCTAGAGTTTAGCATACTTGTTATATATTAATCATTTAAATGCTTTTTCATTCATTAATTCAATCATATGAGATATAATGTGCAACATGCTTTATAAACCTTAAAGTATTACATAAATGTGAGCTTTTATCTATTCTTTCTAAATAGCATATTTCACCCTGATATTCCTGTATCAGGATTAGGGATTGGATCTATGATTTAACTGGTACATGGAAATCCTTGGTAAGGAAACTCTCTCTACCAATGCAAACTGGAACTTTTTCTTCAGCTTATGCTCTAAGAGAGTCACTGAGACATTAAGGGACTTTTCCAGGGTCACATAGGTAGTACTATGTGTCAGAGACTTCAGAATATCAAGTAAAGCCTTGGCTCCAAGACCAATTTTGTATCTATCCCTTACCCTATGGTGTCTCTCAATAACAATTTTAATAACTGACATTTATATAACATTTTAAAATTTATATATATATATATGTATATGTGTGTATATATATATATATATATATATATATATATATATATATATATATATATATATATATATATATATATATATATATATATATATATATATATAATCTGACACTCAACTTTGTTCCTTTCCTTCATCAACAAAGTTCCAGAGGTAGATTTCTATGTGTATTAGTTCAACTGTCTCATTACTTCCTTACCCCAATAATCTGACTCCTATCCTCAATATTTAACTAATACTGTTTTCTCAAAGATCACCTACCAGTGGGGTTCTTCATTTCTTTTTTATCTCATTTTGCTCATGGAGATCTTTTATTTGGCTTATGAATTTTGGTAAACTTTGCCTTGTGTATAAATGCACTGCAGTTTCTTAGTTACTTTCCCTCCAAATCAAAACACTGCCTGTAAGTGAAATGACAAACTCTTCTTCCTTCAAATGAGCATCAACTCAGGGCAGCTAGGTGGCCCAGTGCATAAAGCACTGACCCTGGATTCAGGAGGACCTGAATTCAAATATGACTTCAGACACTTGACATTTACTAGCTTTGTCACCCTGGGTAAGTCACTTAACTCTTATTGCCCCACAAAAAAATAAGCATCGACTCTTTGCTGAATTCTTCTGAATTAAGTTTTTATTGCAATGGTACATTACTAAACAAAAGCAAAACCATATAAAATAAAAACTTCCAAAAACCTTTATTTAATTCAGAATGATAGGAATCAATCAGTTGCTTCTTAGTACCAGAATATATACCCTTCTAGAAAGAGTTAACAGTTTAGTTCCTTCTGAAAGCTCTTTTTTAATGATTATCTTTTTTTCCCCATGATCATTGTCCATTAAGATATCCATTACTGACCTAATTAGCTAATCCAAGGTTTTGTTGTTGTTGTTTCTCAGTCTATCTCCTTTACTACTCTATTTTTTTAACTAACCTCTCATTCTTGTAACTTCTTGGTTAGATTTCATTATGCTGCTATATTATGGTTCCTATACTGCATTTCTGTTTCTTTTCTACTCTTTTGTCTTCTTCATTGTTCCTACTGTCTCACCAATGCTGAAATGTCAGAATATCCTGAAGTTCTTTTCCTGTCCCTAATAATCTCACTCCCCCTCAGACTTTCAAATAGGAACACTAGCTGTGTTTCCCAAATACATATCCCCAACTCTAATGTCTCTCTGGCTGCAGACTCACACAATCAGAGATTCCTACTTGACATCTTTAATTGAGCTTCCTATCAGCATCTCAAAATTAACATGTCCAAAGACATGTTGATCATCATCTCCAAAGCAGAACAAGTAAGGTACCCATTTTTTTGGTTACATTCATATTTCTTTTAGACATCGTATCTCTAAACCACAGCCATTTATCTTTGATTCTTCTTTTCCTCTCAGTCAAATCAAACTAGGCGCTATTAAAAATTTCTCCATGAAGTCTCTCTAATTCATCTATTCCTTCTTTTTTACTGTCAGAACATTAATTCATCTTCTCATTAATTTTCATCTGGATTATTGTAGTTCAGCTAGTTTCCTTATATCTCTGTCTCCACTTGCTTCCTTTGTCAACCCATTGCCCAAAATTCTTCTTAAAGCACAGTTCTAATTGTGCCACTCTCCTGTTCAAATCTTGACATTCCTTCATTGTTACTTTTTTGTGGCTGTTGTTTTGGTTCTGCATTTTTATATAAACAGGGAACTACTAAAGGAAAGCTTGCCTATCCATTGAGAGCAGCAACTATTCTATAATACAGGGTCAAAAAGAACTTCTTGGGCATTGATGGGTGAAGTATGTCAAAAGCAGTACTTGATTCCAATTCTCTGAAATCTAAATCCAACTCTATCTGCTTTGCCATATTGACTCTGAGAAACAATATTTTATTGCCACCAAAATAAAATTAAGTATCCTTAGTTCAATAGTCAAGAAACCTTACTTAGTCCTTCCTAATTCCCTCTTTTACTCTTTTCTTTTGATTTCCTTCCTTCCTTTGTTCCTTCATTCCTTCATTCCTTCCTTTCTTCTTTCCTTCCTTCCTTTTCTTTCTGATGATGAGGGGAGTGAATGGGGAGGGAAAATCTAGGCCTATGATTTCTCCAGAAGAAACTCTTTCTATCAATGAAGATCAGCACTAGTTCTGTAATCCATAGTTCTGTGTTCTTCTGTTTTGTTTTGTTTTGCAGGGCAGTTGGGGTTAAGTGACTTGCCCAGGGTCACACAGCTAGGAAATGTTAAGTGTCTGAGGCCGAATTTGAACTCAGGTCCTCCTGAATCCAGGGCCGGTGTTCTATCCCCTATGCCACCTAGCTGTCCCTGCAATCCATATTTATAAGACAGATTCTTGGGGACACAGTGATTAAATGATATGTCTGGTTCAGTCAGTATATGTCACAGACAAGACTTGAAGTCAAGTCTTCCTAAATCCAAAAGTAACTCTTTAGGTGCAGCTAGGTGGCACAGTGGATAAAGCACCAGCCCTGGATTTAGGAGGACTTGAGTTCAAATCCGGCCTCAGACAAGTGTCTTACTAGCTGTGTGACCCTGGGCAAGTCACTTAACCCCAATTGCCTCACCAAAAAAACCCCAAAAACCAAAAACCAAAAAACCCCAAATCTTTAAATATGTATTTTTAGTAGAATGCAAGCTCCTTGAGAGTAAAGATTCTCTTGGAACCTAGCAGTGACATACTCAGAGCATTGTATAGGCTTAGTCATTGCTTATTAAATTGATTTAATTTCTTTCAATAGATTGAAAGTTTTTTGAGAGTATATATAACATTTTTATACTTGTATCCTCTGTGATGATTTGCACATAGTGGGTATCCAACAAATATTTGAGGTAGAAGTAAGTGAATGAATGAATGAACAAATGAATAATAATTACTGTAACCTTTTTTGGTTGTGGTGAAAAGTTTCTATTGTTAGTTTCACCTTTGAAGCAATCTTATGGGAAACATCTTCACCAAGGTGTTTCCTTAATGTTGATTTTGCATAAGACCTCCAAAACATCCTGTTTATACATGAAAAGGAATGCCAATGCTTCCCAGTCCATGGATAACTCTAAAATGAGGATTTTTAAAAATGCAAAGTGCCCATATGCTCTGCTCATACTGAGAAATGGTCTCATGAGTAATTAAAAACAGTTACAAAAGCAATGAAGTTGTAACAATAGAAATATCACACCCATATGTGTGCACTGAATCAGAAACCTCCATAATGCTCAGTCACTAAATATTTTTTTTTTTCTGTGACTGTGGGTTTTGCTAGTACAGAGAACTTATTCAATGCTTACATTAGAGAATTACAGCACACCTCTGAGACTTAGCCAGGTTCGTTGTTGCTGTATTCTGTTTTAAAGATGAGCTTCTCACTTCTGTTAAAAGGCTTGAGGCTGCTGATTGAGTCTTTATATCTTTTATAGCACAAAGTAACCAGTTAGTACTCAGCAAACCTGTAATAATAATGATACCAACTTATTTGTGCTGGGTTGTTTGTCTTTCCCTGAGCAGCTGGGAAAGATTTTTTTTTTCTTTCTTTCTTTTTCCCAATCACAGTAAATGAATGGGTATGAGAGACCTCTGTAGTACAGTGGAAAGTAACTAGAAAAAGGGGGTCAGGACACCTAGGTTCTAGATCCTGGCTTCAATGACCTAGGTGATCTAGGTAACCTCAAGGATATTGCTTCATTTCTTTGGCTTTTTCTCTTTTTTCAGTCTATGAAATGAGAATGTTGAACTCACTATCTTTAAGATATCTCTTTTGCCCCTAAGATGCTATGATGTATGTGTTGAACACAGTCCCTGAGAAATGCAATTTAAATGTTACAATAGATCTACGATGTCCTCAATAAGAATGTTCCTTCCAAAGATGCCGTAATAATTTGTTCCTTCCTGTCCATCCTAAGTGACTCTTGTCTATGTTCTCCCATAATTTTATCCCAGGGGGGTACACCCAAACGGCAGGAGCCCTTCATTGTGTGTTTCTCTCTCTCTCTCTCTCTCTCTCTCTCTCTCTCTCTCTCTCTCTCTCTCTCTCTCTCTCTCTCTATATATATATATATATATATATATATATATATATATATATATCGATATATCTAGACATATAGATATAGATATATAGATATATTTATGTGTCTATCTCTGTCTCTGTCTTTGTCTCTCTCTGTCTCTCTTTGTATCTTTCTCTTTCTCTCTGTATGTCTTCTTGCTTGCTCTGTTTTTTAAGTTATTATTCTGAAGGTGGAAAGAACCTAGAAGCACGAACATTTTCATATATGTATAAGAATAAGACACTAAGAATTACTATTACATACAGCTCATATTTAAAAATATAGTATATCTTCAGCTAGTTCGGTTCAGCAATCTCCTCCTTATCTGAATCTTCTTCTAAACCTCCTTCTACTTCCTTCTGTGCTCTAGTTTTCTGTTGAAATCAAAAGGATATCAGTGAAGTATATACACTGTCCACTGGTCACCCCTCACTCTTCTCGTGTGAATATCCCATCATTTTCAAGCATACAAATAGTGGGGGGTGGACCATCTGCCTGTGGAAAGTTCCTTTAATGAGGGAGGACCATCCCCCACTGGTGGTGGCTAGAGGAATTGGGTGAGGGGTGGCTACAGATCTCTCTTCAGGACACAAAGGCAACAGCCACACCCAAACTTATCTCCCCAGGCATAAGGGAGACCAGAATGAAGGGTGGAGGTCCCAAAGCTAGCTCAGTCCAAACTAGTTCCACTTATCTCTCTAGGCTTATCTGTCCTCTGGTTTAGTTTCTCAAGGAGAAGATTCCTTGATGTGCCCCAGAGAACTTCTGGGGTGCTCTGCACCCCATGACACTAGTTTTTTTGTTTTTAGTGAGGCAATTGGGGTTAAGTGACTTGCCCAGGGTCACACAGCTAGTAAGTGTTAAGTGTCTGAGGTCGGATTTGAACTCAGGTACTCCTGACTCCAGGGCTGGTGCTCTATCCACTGTGCCACCTAGCTGCCCTCATTTAATTTTTAAAATCCTCTTTCAGCTCTTTTAGGAATTCTTATTGGCCTTGTCTCCAATTCACATTTTTAAAAATGAGATTTTGTTTGTAGTTATTTTGACATCAATACCTTCTTTTGAATTTATCTTGTCTTCCCTATCACTATAATAGTTATTTGCAAATGTCTCCCTTTTTTATTATTTGATCATTTCCTCAACCTATATCTTGATTTTTAACTTTATGTTAAAGTTAAGGGTGAGGAGGGGTGGGGTCACTGTCCCAAGTGTCATTTTTTTTTCTTTTGCGCTGTTTTTACAGCTAGTTCTGAAAGTCTATCAGTTTTTAGTGCTTCCAATATGGTACGGTTCAAGAAGACGTGTGGTCACTGCTTTCCTGGCTTGTGTTCTGGTCCTTACTCAGAAACAGCCCTTGCTGCACTCCAGTCAAAAGCTGTAATAATCCTCTTGGTCCTGTAATTGTGAGCATTTCCCCTGCTTTGCTGCAGCTCCAACTGCTAGTGTTCCTTTCTGCCTTGAACCTGAGACTAGCCCTCATCCCTCCACCACCAACTATAAGTATTAGTGCTCCTCTTAGCTGTGAAACTGTGATCCCGAACTGCATAGATACAATGAAACAGGATCCTGCACCCAGTGCCTGCAGAGTCTCCTGTAATTTCTTTTGATCAATGGTCTGACTGTCTTACTGTCTTTGAGATGAGAGCTCCTGAAACTGTTACTACTTCCCATAAGTCTCTAAGGGTGTTCACTGCAGGCACTGTTCTCTAGCCCCAAACCAGGTGTCACAAATCTCTCCTCCCAACCTCCTTAGTTGTCTTGGGCTGAAAAAAATAAATATCTCACCTTGACTTTTTGTTGTCTGTGTCACTCCAGAATTACATTTTAGGCATTATTTTAAAGCTGTTTGAAGGGGAATATTGGGAGAATTCAGATGAGTTGCTGCTTCTGCTCAGTCATCTTGGCCCTGCCCCCTTCCCAACCCCTCTGAATTCCAGTGCCTTCCCTCTGTTACTTATTTCCTGTTTTTCTTTTATATACTTTGCATGGTACATTTTTGTTTATATGTTGTCTCCCACATTAGATTGTAAGGTCCTCGAGGACAGGGACTGTAGTTTGCCTCCTTTTGTATCCCAATTGCTTAACACACTTCTTGGTATGCAGGAGGTACTTATGTGGATCCCAACCTCATTACCCTGTCATATGTAGGAGCTTCATTTCTCAGGGGTTGATTCTGAGGCTCTAAGAGAAGTGGCATGCTCATAGGTTACACAAGGATGTTGATCATTTCAGGCTTAAGTGAGCAGGAGTGTGTGCTGATTGTTCCTGGAATTATGGCATGGGGATGAGCATTATCTTACATGCGGAATCTATTTTAACTATATAGCCCTGCTATGTCCTCTCTGTACCAAGATCAAACAGCCTTGTGAATGAGTCACATTACCTCATAAGACTCCTAATCCTATTCCTTGGAATCATAACTAGCATGAGTCTATTTGAACTTTGGACAAGGACATACATAGGAAGGGAGAAATAATACTTTCCTGAGGAATTTACCTCTCCATAACAAATTGTGGTCCCTGTGCATCAGCTTATAGTTGAGGGCAAAAAGCACAAACCTCGGGAGAATGGCATCTCTTCCAGGACAATACCCATGGTAGAAGTGTCTCAGCCTGTGCTACCTCTTACCCCTCATCCCCTCCTTTCACTTAGAGTTCTGAATTTTTTTTCAAACTGAATGGCAAAATGTCTAACTAGTTATAGGTTTAAGATGTGAGAACATCACAGTGGTATGATTGATCTCATGACTGTAGCATCTAAAGTATGAATGAGTGTATTGATCTTAAGAAATTTCCCACCAAGCCAAAAAATAGACAAAACAGATTACATTTATGTCACATTTATAAGGTTTGAAAAGTGTTTTCCTCAGCATTTGAAGAACATCAGGAATGAAACATTGAACCATTGGGGATAGAGTATTGGACTTGCACCTGGGTTCAAATCCTGATTCTGCCATTGAATAGCTTTGCAAGCAAGGGTAAGTTATTTAAATTTTCAGTATCCTTGTATCATGGGGATAATGCCTATAGTATATATGTTTCATAATTTTATGATACTTAGAGAATCATGTATGTAAATCACTTTGAACATATTAAATTATGAGGCATTGTAGGTGGTATAGTGGTTTTAGTTAGTTAGTTGAGTTGAGTCAGGAGGACTCAAGTTTAAAACTAACTTCAGACACTTACTAGCTGTGTAACCTTGGGCAAAATACTTATCCCCTGTTTGCTTCACTGTAGAATGAGGATAATAACAGCACCTACTTCTCAGGGTTGCTGTGAGAATCAAATGAGATCATATTTATAAAGCACTTAGCACAGCACGTGGCACATAGTAGGTGCTACATAAATGTTAGCTGAGGATGATGACAATAGTGATGAAGAAGAAGATTATGATGTTAAGTTGCTTTAAAATATATTGCTATCCCCATTTCACAGATGACAATAATGAAATCAGGAATGTTAAGTGAATTGCTCAGTGGCTATTAAGTGTGTGAGCCAGTTTTGGATTTGAGGTCCCTTGAGCCCAAACCAGCACTTCATCAAGTATACCCCCCTGCATTGATCAGGCAATGATGTTTGGGATGAATTAGAGTGAAGATATGACTTGAGGCAGAGAATTAGCCTACAGGTATTTGTAATTTGTCCAAGATTAAAGTTCTGAGGCCTAACCAGGCTGGTGCCAATAGCAATGAACAAATGAGAAGTATTATGAAGGAAAAAATGTAGGAACATTATGAATGTCTGAAAAGATTTTATACCATGAGTTAATAGGAGGAAATAAGGAAATTACCATTTTTCTTATAACTAAGAATTGAATGTGCATTTTATTTATTCTTTGTGGGGGTGGGGCTGGGAATGGGGGTTAAGCGACTTGCCCAAGGTCACACAGATAGTAAGTGTCAAATGTCTGAGACCGGATTTGAACTCGGGTCCTCCTGAATCCAGGGCTGGTGCTTTATCCACTGCACCACCTAGCTGTCCCCTTATTTATTCTTAATGTAGTTAGAGTTCAAAACTGCATGTTACTTCAATGTGATATAATTTTAATTTTTCCATAGACAGCATACATAGTACCAAGATTCTAGGAGTACTTATTTTGATATCATGATTCTAATGTGGCATTGATTACTAATTCAGACACAACCCAAACATCATCACCTTTCCAGGCCTTTAATTTCAGACTCATTTTATTCCTGAAAAAATGAGATTTATTTTGAAAAGTACTATCACTTTGTTATGAATCACTGATGATAGGTAACTTGGGTCTGTATGATTAAGGCTATTTTGCTATGGGTATAGAATTTATTAAATTACTGGATGACCTTTCTTAAAGCTGGCAAATCAAGACATCAAGGAGCAAATGTCAGAGACAAAAAGAGCAAAACCAAGGCCACCTGAATGACTCTAAGCTTGAAGTCATGACCCTTCTCAAACAAAGATCTATTTAACCAGCCTTGCTTTATCTTCCAACATTCTTATTAAATGAGGATCCTAAAAGAAAAATAAAACAAAACTAAAATACATTTCAATCAAAAAAGAGGATCTTGGACATAGGAAAAATGAGCCAAGTTCCTCCAGGGTTGAAAAGAAAATCCCACATAGAAAGTGAAGATATTCAATCTAAATGGACATTTGTCTCCCAACATGCTTAGATAAAAATGATCTGGGGAAAAATCACTTGCATAGAGTTTGGCCAAATAAGAATATTAATGTGTACCTTTCAGGAGCATTACAGAAAATATACTACTCTCTGCTTTCCATCTGCCTTATCACCTGACTCCAATGGTTGGGTGCCCACAGCCCTTTTGCATTAACTTTTACATTGATTTTTATGACCCGTTATTACATGTAATATCTGGACTCCAATTGCTCAGCTCTACTCTCTCTCCTCCCCGGTGTGGTATGAAATAAAGTTCATGGCAGCATTATAATGGATAGCTCGGCCAATATCCAAAAGTGGGGGTTACCAGGTAATTATTTTGAGAAGACTCAGAAAAAGTATACTTTTATGTCTGCATATAAAAATTGCATTAAGTTTGGAAGAAGCCAAAATGTGTCTTAGCTTGAGTTCCCTGAGATGACTTCAAAACACCAATCCTTCTCTCCCAGCTACATGTTGAGAAGAAATAATTACTTAAGTGAAGGACCCGTGAAGTCCACATCTTTTCTTTTAAATGGGATATAGTCTGTCCAACTTTAGCTTAAGAATCTAGCAGAAAAAGGAGAGAGCTCTTTGGTTCATGATTCTAGAAATGTTCATGAAATCGGGTGCTCATACTTAAAGGCCAAATTCAAAGCTGCATCTGTCTTCTATTATGACCCAACCTCAAATATGTTTGCTTATAAGCTCCTGGGAGCATGATAAAGTGGAGTCCTAATGCATTCTTAATGCATTATTTTGGAAAAGATGTGCTAACAGCCAACTGTGGGACCAGAGTTCCTTGATGTTATATTTTGGACCATCTTTAGGTTACATATACTGACCTTTCATTCACTTTACTATGATTTTATGGGAGTCTCTTACAAAGATTTTCAAGGTTAATTTGATGCCAGTGGAAGAATATAGGTTGGGCATGGTGAGCACAGATTTCTGCTGTATTCCTCTTTTTAGCATCAGGCTGAATTTCCTACTGCAAGCAAAATCCTTTTTCTTAGACTACCAGCTCTTGCCCACAAGATGTTAATTCTCAGAGTAGTGCTGATAGTTAAGTAACTGTCACATTTCTCCCCACAGGTGGCCATATTTAAGTGATGGGTGAAACAATGCCTGTAGATTTCACTTGTAAAGTGTTTTGGGTCCCTGTGTGATGAGTGCCTTGGGAAGTCATAAGATGTTGTAAAGATTATACAAAGTGGTGGCATTAGACAGTATCACATGCCACTGTCTTTTATTGTGGTTGTAAAATGGCTCATTTAGGGAAAAATGTGAGAATAAACTTTTGAGCAATGATCAATCATTTGTCCTATTGGGTCTCTCAAGCCTTACTTAAAGGC
Source organism: Dromiciops gliroides (assembly GCF_019393635.1). NCBI lineage: Eukaryota > Metazoa > Chordata > Mammalia > Microbiotheria > Microbiotheriidae > Dromiciops > Dromiciops gliroides. The sequence goes on from NC_057862.1 coordinate 124,611,387, forward strand.
TCCAGGGCAGCATGATAGACATATAACAGAGAAGGAAGAGCTTTATTTTTCTTTCTTTCTTTCTTTCTTTCTTTCTTTCTTTCTTTCTTTCTTTCTTTCTTTCTTTCTTTCTTTCTTTCTCTCTTTCTTTCTTTCTTTGCCTTTCATTGTATCCCTAATAGTTATCACAGTTTCTGGCATATAATATTTGCTTATTTAATAAATAAATACTTGTTGACCAAATGACAGAAGGACTGATAAAGGATTGATTGACTGATATAGTGTGGCCATAGATGTCTGGGATTCCAGCTCTGTGGGTGGGAACAGGGTTCTGAATCATCAAATGCACCTGCTGCTTGTTTCGATATAACCAGATTTTCACTTTCTTCCCTGTCCATTTTTTTTTTCTGGGAGCCTTCCCAGGAATTCAAAGTGAGAAGCAGTCCATGGGAAGGTCAGAGAAAAAATTGGGTTCAGTGCCATGGAATTTGCCTGCAACCAAGTCTAGGGTCACATGTGGGAGGAGGGAGAACACAGAGGAATTGAGGTTTTAAATGGCCCAGACCCAGAGATCACTCAGGGGATTCTTATGAAAAATGAACCCTTCAGTGACCAATCCACTGCCTTACTGTCCTGGCTGCAAATTTTACACTAAGTGAGTGAAGACAGGGAGCCCGTTGACTCTGAGACCATAGGCTGGTGTCAGTCACGCCTCTGCATAATGCCTTTCCACCAGCTGTTGAGCATTATCTCTGCCTTCTAATCCTCTCATTTCAGAGTTGTTTCGGGAAGATTATTCCTAAAAACCTCTTGTAATTAATATCAATTATTTAGATTTGCTAGTTTAGAGAGTGTCAGATTTTTCAGCAGAGGACAAGATCTTATTACTATTATTACTTCTAATTGCGGAGTCAGTGAGCATGCATGACAATTATACTTAAAACGTGTGGTGAGATATGAGGGGATAAAACCAGAGGCTTATTCATTATGAAAGAAACCCCCTGGCATGGGAAGATCACTACGTTGCATCAAGTGGTGGGTGGCTCTTATCCATCACCAGTGCTGGCATCTCCTGGGTAGGGGTTATTGTTGTTGTTCAGTTGTTCAGTTATGTTCAATTCTTTGTGACCCCATGGACCATACCATGGGGGTTTTCTTAGCAAAGATAATGGAGCGATTCACCATTTTCTTCTCCAGTGGATTAAGACAGAGTTTAAGTGACTTTCAGGGTCACAAGGCTAGTAAGTGTCTGAGGCCACTTTGAACTCAGATCCTGCTGACTCCAGGTCCAGCACTCTATGCACTAAGCCACTTAACTGCTGTTTGGTGTAGAACATAGGAAAAAGTCATACTCATGTATTTAGGCTGGCATTAAGGGAATATTTGAACTGAATGGGACCTTAGGAGATCAATGAACAAAGCTTCCCATTCAATGGATGGAAAAAGTGATGTCCAGAGAGGAAAGTGATTCACTAATAGTCATGCTAATAGGGGTAAAGTCAAGAATTGAACCCAGGACCTTGGAATCCCAGTTCAGTGCTCTGCTTGGGATACAGAATTTCAGACAAAAAAGAGAACTTAGAAACAATCTAATGTCTTAACCTGGGAAAGTTGAGTGCATGTTCCCAAAATAATTGTGTTTAATTGCAAAGTATACACTATCAAGTTAAAATTGGAGGAGATCTCTAAGATCATAAAGTTCAGTCCTTTCATTGTGTAGATGAGGAAGATGAGGTAACATGAACAGCTTATGGTCATTTAAGTAACAAAACATTTCTTGAAACCATGCCCTCTGAAGCCGCAAACAGCAGACCATGATTTCCCTTGTCTGGAATGCTCTCTCTCCTTACTGCTTCCTCCTGGAACTCCCAGTTTTCTTCAAAATTCAGCTGTGGTTCCCCTTCCTACTGGAAGTCTTCTAATATCCCCACTGCTATTGCTGTTGTCCTAATATTACCATGTATTCAGTGCCTTTGAGGTAACCCAGTGACTTAGTGAACAGAGTGCTGGACTTTGTGTCAGGTCTTGGCCTTAGATATTTCTTAGATTTGCCCACACCATGGAGAGGTTTTTCAATTATAAAATGGAGATAATAATAGCAAATATCACGCAGGATTGCTGTGAGAGTCAAATGAAATACTCTAAGTGAATTACTTTGCAAACTTTGAAGTCATATATAAATACTGGTTCTTCTTATTATTATAGTAAATAATTTGGTATATGTCCTGTGTATATTTATATAAATGCACATTCTCTCCCTTTTTAGAACATAAACTCATTAAGGGCAAGAACTGTTTTGTTTTTGTCTTTGTTTCTCCAAAGTTTAGGACACTCCGATGTAGAGATGTTTGATTATTGCTAGTTGATTGATTATACCAATGAATTCCTGACATAATCCTTATGCAAGGTGTACCCAAGTGCAATTTTCAGCTTTAATAGTTAAAAATTGCACTAAAATACTAGGTGGCACCCTGTAGGAATGTTTTCCCTGCCAAAGAAACTGTGTAATATTGTTTTGGGGGATAGTGGTGGGGAAAGTTGGTAATCATATGTTGTTTGCCTTAAGCCCTGACCCAGAAAGCTATTATAAATCAGTTCACTAAATATATAGTCCAGGACCTTGCTACTTCCAAGCATACTTGGCACAACATACATTACATTTATAATCCTGGGATTATAGATGTCCCCAGGCCATGAAGTGCCCAAGAATCCTTTGGGGGAACTTTCTCATTCCTTTAGCTCATAACCCCCATTTAATAAACCCAGGACAATATCCTAAATTAGTAAATAGAGAGATATAGACATATATGTGTTTATATATATATGCATATATACATTTATGTGCATATGTATATATACACAAATGTATTTATATGCACATGTATGTATATAAATGTACATATATACATAGATGTAGACGATAAAGTTATAGATATCTCCTCCCTCAACACTGTTTCTCCTCTTGTACAATATAATGCTTTATTTTTAAAAATGAGCAAATCAATAGAAATCCTAGAATGAGCATTTAAAAGAGCTTCCAGATCTTAAATGTAAATACTCATATTTACTTTCAGACCTGAAGATGATAGTTTCTATCATGGAAGACTCTTATAAATCTTCTCTCAACTCCCTGCTACTCAGAGGGAAATAGGAGAGGAAAAGGCACAGGCTAGTGCGCGCGCGCTCTCTCTCTCTCTCTCTCTCAATTTCTCTCTGTCCATCTGTCTGTCTCTGTCTATGTGTCTCTGTGTCTCTGTCTCTGTCTTTGTCTCTCTCTTTCTTCCCTTTTTGTAGGTTCCTATACCATCTGAGGTCCCCGACTTCTGGACTAGCCAGAAATTCTTCTTTATGGAGGCTCCGTTTCCTGGAGTTACATTTCCCCAATTGAAGATGAAGATAAAAATATCTCAGTAATTATCTCCCTTTACATCATTATCACAACCCTCCTTCTGCCATCCTTTTTTTTCTGTATTTTTTCTTCTTCCCAACTCCCAGCTAGGAAGGCAGGAAGGGGGCAGATGAAGCTGTATATGCATTTCTTCAAGGGCACATAGCTCCTTGAGAGGCTAGGAAATTATAAGCCATTTGGAAGATTTTTGAATGATACCATAGAAGAAAGTATTTATGGGGGAAAGAGTAGTAAGTAAGGCATTAGGAGATCAAGGCTCTAGATATAACTTATTATTAACTAGTTATAAAATAACTTAACAAGACATTTAAGTATTCTCAACCCCAGTTTCCAATTTGTAAAATGAAGTCAGTCAATAGGCATTTATTATTATGCTAAATGTTGGGGATAAGATGAAAGGCCAAAAACCCTCTAAAAATTCTTTCCATCTACACTCTAATGAGGGAGAGAACAGGCAAACAACTGTGTAAATCCATAATATGTACAATATACATTACAGGTAATCTCAGTGGGAAGGGACAAACAGTTGAGATAAGGGGATGACCAGGAAAGATCTGCAGAAGATTTGAGCTGAGCTTTGAAAGAAACCATTAGGTGGAGGTGAAGAGGTAGATCATTCCAGGCTTTTGGGAACAGTTAGTGAAAAGGCTCTGATGGGGGACAGGGAGATATCTGTACATGGACAGGCAAGAAGGCCAATGTTGCTGGATTTTGAAATATTTGTAAGAGAGTAAAGTGTAAAAGGATTAGAAAGGTAGAAAAGGGTCAGATTGTGAAAAGGCTTTAGAAATCAAACAAAGCATTTTATATTTGATCCTTGGGGCAACAGAGAGCTACTAGAGTTTATTGAGTATGGGGATGATATGGTGAGAGCTGTGTAACGATTGGAATAACATCACCTGCTGGATACTTACTGTAGAAGAGTTCTGCCCATGAAGGGAAGGTCTTTGAGGGCAAGACCAGGAGTCAGGAAGTGACGCGGGCTAGTGGGAGGAGGAAGGAAGAGACTGGCGCTCAGGCTCGCGCTCTTTTTCCTCTGGACTCGGGTGGAGAGCGGAGCTAGAAATGTGCTCTCCCTTTAATAGATAGGAATCTAGGCCTTTCTCTCTCTCTCTTTACCAAATTCTTATTCTCCTTAATAAATGCTTAAAAGTCTAACTCTTGCTAAAGCTTATAATTTATTGGCGACCACTCATTAGATATTTTAGACAGATTAGCTAGAATTTTAACCCTTAACAGATACTGTAACGATTGGAATAACGCCACCTGCTGGATACTTACTGTAGAAGAGTTCTGCCCATGAAGGGAAGGTCTTTGAGGGCAAGACCAGGAGTCAGGAAGTGACGCGGGCTAGTGGGAGGAGGAAGGAAGAGACTGGCGCTCAGGCTCGCGCTTAGTTCCAAACCTATACTGCTTGTATCAAGCCATTTGAATCCAGATTTCTATTAACAAACAATTCATTGCAACATAAATTTGCATGTTCCATGCACAAACCAGGCTCTATGTATTCCCTGAGGAAGCTGTAAATATAAATAAGAAGACATTGTCACAGACCCTTCCACTAAAGAATTTGAAATCTAGTAGGAAGGTTGATATGTACACAAATAAATATAGAGCAGAGTCAGGAAATTCATATTCCTGAGTTCAAATCTGGCCTCAGACATTTACTAGCTGTAGGACCCTGAGCAAGTCCCTTAACCCTGTTTGCCTCAGTTATATTGACCAATGGATCTGGTGCTCTGATTACATAATTATATGCACTTAGCTATGAATGTAGTATCATCATACTTAGACTTTAAAAAAATGAGTTCAAATAGCTGTGAAAGTGCATTTAAAAATGATACTGACCTCTACCAATAAAGAGCAATAATTCCACTGTAATTTATGTAAAATCCAATGAACAAGTATTAATTAAACACCTACTAAGTGCCCAACATTGTGCTAAATGTTGAGAATACAAAGACACAAGACAGTCCCTACTGTCAAGGATCTCAAATTCTCCTGGGAGTCACAACATATAAACAACCACGTGCAATCAAAGTATATAAAGGATGAAATGGCGATAATTTCAAAAATAATGAACTAATTTAAAGGAAGACTAGGAAGGCTTCTGGTGGAACGTGAGACTAGCTGAGACTTTAAAGAAGTTGAGGAAGCCAGGTATAGAGATGAAGAAGAAGAGAATTCCAAGCATGGAACTTGAAGATTTTCAATAATTGTCTGAGGCACTGACTGATTGACTTCCCTATGATTACATAACTGTTTTGTCTAAGAGAGATCCTTTGAATCCAGGTACTCCTGACTCTAAGGATTCAATCTATTCAATCTAAGCAAACTGACTTTTTGGGAAAATACACAAATAGTCAAAATGCTATGAGAATTCATAAAAAAGATGATTTTCTTTTCTGTCAGAGGTATCAGCATAGGCTAAATGGGGGATTTGGCATTTGAGTTTGGCTGTGAAATCTCTGTCTCTCTTTCTCTGTCTGTCTGTCTGTTTCTTTCTGTCTCTGTCACTTCATAGAGTCATCCTTTCCCTAACTTCCCCTTTATTCTGAAAGAAATCAATGATTAACCTTGTTGTCATTACTCTTTCTTCTTCTTCTTCTTCTTCTTCTTCTTCTTCTTCTTCTTCTTCTTCTTCTTCTTCTTCTTCTTCTTCTTCTTCTTTATTAGAATGTATATGGCCCTTTAGGGTTTTTCCAAATCAGTTTACCTATTATTTCATTTGATTCTCACAACAGCTCTGTGAGATAGGTCCTATTACTATCTGCATTTTAAATATAGTAAAATTGAGTCTGAGAGAAGTTAAGTGACTTTCCCAGGCTTATAGAGCTAGAAAGTATCTGAGGCAAGATTTGAAATTGTCTTCTTGATGCTAAATTCATCTCTCTACTCACTATGCCACGTTGCTGATACTATTGTCCAAAGAGGAAACTATAAACAGTGTCCAGGCCCAATTATAATTATCTTTAAAGGTGGCTTTCCCAATAGGTACCTGTTTGCTTATTTTTTCCCATAAACATTAGCTTTCTGTGTTATAAGACAGAGCTATTATTCAGAGTTAGATTTGTTTTCTAACACCTGAACATATGGAAATAACAACTCCGTGCTGAGCACATTGATATTTATCAGTTTTTTCAATTGTGTCCAACTCTTCATGAGTTCATTTGGGTTTTTCTTGGCAAAGATACTGGAGTGGTTTTCCATTTCCTTCTCTAGCTCATTTTACAGATGCGGAAACTGAGGCAAACAGGGTTAAGGGACTTGCTCAGGGTCCTACAGCTAGTAAATGTCTGAGGCCAGATTTGAACTCAGGAATATGAATTTCCTGACTCCAGGTCTGACACTATCCACTATACCACCTAGTTGCCTTGTGCCTAGCTTAAGTACTAGGCACTTAATAAATATTTATTGATTGATTAATTGTGACTAACACTTATCTAGTTCTTTTGGGTTTACAAAATGCTTTACATATTATCTCATTTGATCATCACAATAATCCTGTTAAGTAGGTATGATTATCATTGTCATTTTGCAGATAAGAAAATTGAAGCTGAGATTGTGACTTGCCTAGGGCCACATAGCTGAAAGCACATCATCTGACTCAGGATTTAAACTCACATATTGTGGACTCCAAGTCCATGATTCTATCCATCATGCCACCTAAACTGTTATATGAACAAACTTATCATATCTATATTACTACAGTCTTCCCAGACCAGCATTAAACAGAAGATCTGTTGTATTTTCTGGAATGTAAGGTTCCTAAGAATAGAGAATCGATCATCTCAGTGGGGTACTATGTCAGAAACTTTCCTTTCCTCACTAACTGTGGCTTTAGCTCTTGCCTCTATCCTAGCAGCTCTTCTTTTTTCTCTCTCACACTTTATCTCAACTCTCTCTCTTTTGATGGCTTTATGAGTTCCCATGGCTTCAAAGACCACCTCTGTATTAGTGATCCTTGATCTATATGATCTGACCTCTAATCCTGCATCACCAAGTCCCTATTGGACACTTAGAACTAGATTCCTATACCTACTTCAAATTCAATATATCTAAAACAGAACTCATTACTTGTTCTGTCCCAACACCCAAACCCAAACCTCTTCTCAATTTTTCTATCACTGTAAAGGGCACCACCATCCTCTTGTTGACATTCTCAATTCTTTTTTTTTCACTCATCCCACATATTAAACCAGCTGCTAAATAATGTGATTTCTTTCCTATCTTCATAACTTTTTCATACAAATCCTTCTAAGTGAAAGCATGCTTACTAGCTGAGACAGATTTTCATCACCTCTCACCTGATATATTCCAATAGCCTCCTATTTAATCTCTTGGCTTCAAATCTCTCTACACTCCAATTTAATTTCCACACAGTTGCCCAAGTGATTTTCCTAAAGTGAAATTATGACCATTACATATTGCTACTCAACAAACTCCAGTAGTTCTAAAATATGTCAATCTATGAATATTAGTTGCATAGCAAGAATCAACATACCTACACAGAGGATGTTTCCTCATCTAGATTTCCCTAACCAGTGAAACCACATGATCACTCAATATGAAATTTTAAAAAATGAATGTAAAAGTAGTAAGTAAGAGGGAAGGCCTTAGATCCGATAGACCTAGGCTGGCCTTACAGTTCCATCACATATTGGCTATGTGTGATTTTAGTGAAGTGTCTTAGCCTCATTTTCCTTAACCTTAATATGGGGATACTAATAACTAGCATTCTTCCCTCACAGAGATTTTATGAAGATGAAATGTTCTCTGTTTGGCTTTTAAAACTTTTTAAAACCTAGTCCTATCCTACCTTTTTAGTCTTATAAATCTCTCTCCTTCATTCCCTCTCCAGTCAAACCATGCTGGCCTAGTTGCTATGCTATACATGCATCTTTCCATGTGCTATCCCCATGTCATTGCATTGGTTATCTCCTATGCCTATAGTCTACTCCCCTAGAACCTTTGCTTTTCAGAATTCTCAGTTTTCTTCAAGACTCAGCTTGAGCCACATCTTCCACATGAAAATTTTATTGAACTTTCTAGGTGGTAATAAACTCTCTCCCCCAACCCCATGTAATCATCACACACACACACAAATATACACTCACACACATAGTGTTGCTTATTGTATATGTTGTTTCTCCAATTATTGTATGAATTCCTTGAGGGCAGGGAGTCTTTTGATTTTGTCTTTAAATGTCCATCACCTAGCACAGTGGCCAGGACAGAGTAGGTCCTTAATGAGTACTTGATTGGTTTAAAAAAAGAAAAAAAGCACTGGTTTCTTATGTGTTTGGAGCAGGACCCATTAGATAAGCTACAAAAAGTGGTATAAAGGAAATTGAATTTGGAGTTGGAAGATCTGAATTTTAAACCTTGTTTAGACTTGTGTTAGCTTGGCAAACTTGAATGAGCTATTTTACATCTGGAGACTTCATTTTCATCATGTCTCAGATAGGTATAGCACTAATACTTGTGATCCCTACCTGACAGGCCTGTTGTGAAGAAAACGCATTGTAAATACTAAGTTGCTACATCATTGTTTGATGTGGTGGTGATGATGATGACAATTTTGATGTGGGTTTAAGAAGGACTGATTTTTGTCCAAAGTGAGAATTTTTTCCCAGGCTGTTTTTCTGCCAAGCCTGGCAGACGAAACCTGGATATGCGAATATCAACAATAATTGTTATTAATAAGATAATGATAACTGACACATGTGAGACTTTGCTTTTTATATAGCACTTTACACACACTAATACATTTTATATTTATTTAAATTTCATATAAGCCCTGTGAGGTAAGAATATGAGTTATCATCCCCATTTTAAGGTTGAGGAAAATGAGGCTAAGACACTTGACTAAAGTCACACACAGTCAACATGTGAGATGAAACTAGGTCTCCTGGGCCTAAGGACTGCACTCTTACCATTACTACTTCTATACCATTCTTGTTTCATATTGAGTGATCATGTGGTTTCACTAGTTTAGGGAAATCTGGATGACAAAACATTCTCTGTATAAGTCTAATGGTACCTGCTCTGCAACTAACATTCCTAGAAAGTTGCTGGGGGTCCTGAGAAGTTGTGTTTTTCCTGGTTTATACAACCCATATGTGCTAGGATTGAATCTAGGTCATCTTGACTCCCAGAGTCTTTAAAATCTTCTTTCTCCCCAGACTCAGCACTTCTACACAGATAGAATTCCCAGAGCAGTTCTAACTTGTGTGGCATTACTGTCTCATCCTATTAGTATAAATGATACTTCTTAATTGTGAATAATTATGAAATATAGGAATGGGGAGGTAGAGGAAACTGAGAGAACTTGGGGAGGAGGAAAACCTTCATAGATTATTAAAGTTAGAAGGAAGGCTATAGGGAACATCTATAAGAAAATCCTTGAGGGGCAGCTAGGTGGCCCAGTGGATAAAGCACTGGCCCTGGATTCAGGAGGGCCTGAGTTCAAATTTGGCCTCAGACACTTGCCACACTATCTGTGTGACCTTGGGCAAGTCACTTAACCCTCATTGCCCCACAAAAGAAAGAAAGAAAAGGAAAAAGAAAAAAGGAGAAGACATGGAATCTAATGAGGCCTGAGACACTAACTGGTGGTGTGACCCTGGGCAAGGTTCACACTGATAGTGATCCTCTATGCTTAAGTGAACCCCTTTGCTTTGACTTCAGTTTTCTCATCTGTAAATTTGGGGTTGGAACTCAAAGGCCTCTAAAGTTTTATCCAATTCAAAATCTATTACACTGTGATTTATAAACTATTTCTTTGTACAGATTTCCCCCAGGCCTGGTACACTTCTCTGTCTTTCTAATTCTTGTGGCTCAGTTCAAGATTCAGATCACATGCCAGCTCCTACACTAAGTCTTTCCTGATTCCTACCTAAACCTCACTATTATTTCGCTCTCCTCCCCCAAATTACGGAGGGTTTACTTTTAATATATTCTCTATCATGCCTAAAGCAGGAGTTGCAGCTGTTGGCCACAGAGCAACCCCTGGGCATCACCTGCTGGCAGAACAGAAACCAGATGGGTGAACTCTGAGCTCAGATTTTGGATGGGACCAATATACCATATGAAAAGGGTATTTTCAAGCTGAAAGTCTCCATTCCTGAGAATTACCCATTTGAACCTCCAAAGATCTGCTTTTTGACTCCTATCTATCATCCTAACATTGAATCTGCAGGAAGAATCTGCCTGGATGTCCTCAAACTGCCACCAAAGGGAGCTTGGCGACCATCGCTAAACATTTCCAGTGTGTTGATTTCCATCTAGCTGCTCATGGTGGAACCCAACCCCAATGACCCTCTCATGGTCAACATATCATCAGAGTTTAAGTAGAACAAGACAACCTTCCTCAGGAATGCCAGAGAGTGGATGGAGAAGCATGCTCGTCAGAGGAAAGCAGCTGAAGAGGATGAGGAAGTGGAGAATCTACCAGAACTCAGTAACCCCAAATTTGCAGAAGCACCACAGAAAAGAAAAGGCTCTAAGTGGGGGAAGGGGGGGGGTTGGTGACTGGAGAAGAGACTTTGTCCTGATGCTTAGAGAGCCCATAATGAGCTGTCAAAGTTGATATCATACCATTTCTGGCAAGGGTTCTCATTGTGCTGCATCCTTCTGAATGTTTTTCTTGGTCTTTGATGAGAAAGGCATGATATTTCCCTTATAGAAAGGCCTTGTATATTTATGTGTACTACAATAGAATAAATCTGTGAATGTAATTTGTTGTATTTATCATGTATATATGAATTTTGGAACCCTTTAAGCTGAAAAATAATCATTTAAAATTGGGGAAAAAAAGTGATTTTAAGTATAGGATCCAATGTCACCAAATCCACAAAGTTAACTCAACTACATCAGGCTCCCCATATCCTTCCTGCCTTTGAGATTATATAATAATTTATTTGAACCTTCCACATACATTTACACCTTGTATGTTGTGTGTTTGTGTGTACTTGTGTGTGTACATACACACACACACACACACATATATATATAAGAATATTATTCATTTTCTTCAAAATCTAGTTTTCTGTGGGGCAGCTAGGTGGCACAATGGATAGAGCACTGGCCCTGAAGTCAGGAGGACCTGAGTTCAAATCTGGCCTAAGACACATGATACTTACTAGCCGTGTGACCCTGGGCAAGTCACTTAACCCCATTTGCCTCACCAATAAATAAATAAATAATATTTAAAAATCTAGTTTTCTGCTGAATTATTATCATCTAAATCAGTTGGCCAAATTGTTTTTAGTTTTTCTTTTTTTTAAAAAAAAGATATTAATTAAAGTAAGATGAATAGAGGTCTTTTCATGTTCTTCTGCATTGTCTTCTGGCCCAGCATAGATAGATAGATAGATAGATAGATAGATAGATAGATAGATAGATAGATAGATAGATAGACAGACAGACAGATATAAAATCTCTTCCTAGATTGGTAGCTCTTTAAGGAAAAAAAGGACCTTTCTTCTTTATATTTATATGCCCTGTAGTACCTTATATTATGAAGAAGGTTACTACTAAATATTTATTGAATTGGATTATTAATAAATAAGTGCTGGCTAGCATTCAGCAAATCAGAAATAAGATGATTGAAGAGAGACGAGTTACAATCAAGAACCAAGGAATAGGTCTGGGTTCCAGAAAGAAAGGGATTAAATAAATCAACAAGAATTAATTATATGTGTAGAAATATGTTCAACACGATTATAATATACAACCTATATCAAATTGCTTACTGCCTTTGGGAGGGGGGAGGGAAGGAGAGTGGGAGTAAAATTGGAAACTCAAAAAATATATTTACACGTAATTGAGAAAAATTAAAATAAATATTTTTTGGAAAAAAGAATTGATTAAGGGCCTAATATGTGCTTGGCTATGCAAGGTACTGCAGATATAGAAACAAAAGTGAATTGTTCCTTATTATGAAAGAGCTCATACTCTAATGTGGGACACAGCATTCCCATATATGAAAATATATAATTTATGTGCAAGGTAATAAACTGCTAAATCTAGGAGGAATAAAAAGATCATGTTTACCCCATGTGCCTAATCAGCTTCAGCAAAGTCACGCTAAATTGAATGCAAATACTGCTTACCTACTCTCCTAACAGGACTGATCATAGGTTTGTTTTCATCCAGAGGAAATATTTGAAGGTTTATGTTGTGTCATTTTTTTTTCTTTTTAAAGATATAGCAGTTTGGGGGCCTTTTAAGATTTGTTGTTCCTCTCTATTGACTGATTGGCCAGGACCTTAAAGTAAGGCTTCATATATTACCTATAACCCAAGTTTTCCCAATATTGTAGGAAAAAAAATATTTGCAATGTAGAGAGATGCAAAGTGTTTTCCTGAAAACCCCCGGTAGGGGAAGGATGCCAGGGAAAAGCAAAACCGATAACAGTATGGAGTCAAGAAAAATATATATACACAAATATACACAACTACATGTGTGTGTGTTGAGGCGTTTGGGCATGTGTAATTATGTGGTTGTGGATGCATATATTTTTGTATGTGAGATAGATTTAGAGCTGAAAGTATCAATAGACTAGGCTGAGGGGATTTTAGCTTCCCATATTACACAGGTGAAGAAACTGAGGCATAGAGAGTTTAAATAACTTCACCAGAGTCAAAAAGCTAGTAAGTAACCAAGGCAGGATTTGAACTCAGATCTACCTGATTTTGAGTGCAACAACTATTTAAGTTATATCTACATAAAAACAGTATAATTAGTTTTAGTCGATTTAATCAAATGACAGGTCAGATTGGTCAAGGCTATGGTATCAGCTCGTGAAAGCTCGGCTGTCATGGTGAAAATTCTAACAGTAGAAAGATGTAAAAAGACCTTCTTTTTGGGACCATCTTCATCACTAGCGGCTGAAGGAGTGAATTTTCCTGCCCTTTTAACTCCAGCTAAAATGATCAGTAGAAATTGCAAAACTGATCTTTCGAGTTATCCCTTCCTCTGTTCTCTCCACTTTCCTGCTAGGGGAGCAAAGAGGTGATTCCAAGAAGGTCGCACATTTGCCTTTCATGCCAATTTTACACTGCTGTCAAAGTGCCTCCAAATTCTTGGTGCTAGTCACTCTAGAAATGCAGAAGTAGATGGATAGGTAGATGACAACTAGAAACACTAGCCTGGCAATGCTGTCATGCTGTAAGTAGGAGGAGAGCTGATGGAGGCACTGACAGGTAAGGAAGCACGAGGAGCGACAGAAAATGAATTCCCAAAGGGATAATTAACACACCATGAAAACCTTCCTTAGCTAAACAAGAGTTCTTAGTGCCAAAGTTCTCAATTAAGTCCTCAGATGACCTGCATGAAAGTGTCTGCAAATTTATTCCTCCATTTCTATCAGTAAATTGCCTTCAAACACACACACACACACACACACACACACACACAATCTTTTCTCTCATTAAATGACTATTACTCTGTAAAAATAGCAAAAGAGAGAAGTTGTTGGACTGGAATAAGAGGGTAAGAGTTCAGAAATTGAGGTACCTCCAGAGAAATCACTTATGGCATATTCCAATCCTGCATAAGGACACCTTTCCATTTTTCGAACTAGGAACTTTAGCAGGAGAACATTCAAAACCTGATATTCCCTGGACACTGATTTTCCAGCTGTTTTCCTTTCACTACAATCAAAAATTTCTTTTTCAGTACTCAATTCAATTTGACAGGCATTTTGTTACAAGCAAGAACAATGTGTTTGTTTCCTAAAGATCCTTGGGTGTGCCTGATTTCTAATCCCAGGTCTGTCACATGTTGGATGTATAACTACAGTAAAGTCACTTAACATATGTGCCTCAGTAAGCCCACATATCAATGCAAACCTGTGTGTCATTCTAATCTGCATTGAGTAGGACTCAAAAAAATCTGAAATTTAATGTAAGCTATTCCCCTTATTGAAAGTGTGACCTAGGGCAAATTATTTAACCTTTGGAAACCTCACCTAATTTTCTGATTGACTCCTCTCCTTTACAAATATATTCTGGTATTCTTGACCACAACCTTTAGAGATGTTTTGCTCATGGCCTTACACTTCTCTTACACATGTTTTGCATCCTGTGAAGTTAGTTTTGGTAAGTGTGGCTTTTATCCAACTCCTACTCTGAAAGGTAATTCTTTGATAAAACTAGCATGTAACTTTATTAAGCACACTTCAGTCCTTCAATCTATCTGTGACTGCATCAGTGTTGGTGCAACAAATCTATTACTATACAACGAGCAGTGTAAGGGAGCCAGATTGAAAATGTGGTAATAGATGCACGAGAACCTATTGCTACACTTTCAGTGTAAATATGTACACTTCAGAAATCAGGAAATCCTACAAATCAACACTTGATATATTCTTTTGTTTATTTTCTGGAATTTAAAGTGATGGAGAAAATGTTAATAATGAAGATCAAGATTAAAAGTGGAGGACACCCAACTGTTAAGCAGAGTATCGCTATGTACAATTCTTACCCACGTTCTCCTATTAATCTGCCACACAGGATTGACAATAGTCTAGAACTCTAGAGATTATGTGAGATTATATAGATATTAATGCAGCATATGTGCTATCTGTCTGCTAGACCTCCCCCTGCCCCCTCCCACTTTAAATAATACTTTGATGACATTTTATGCTTGTCCTTTATAATTTCTCACTTGTACTGTGTGACAGCTTTATCCTACCTACCACAGATCCCTCTATTGCTCTTTAGGCAATCTGCAATTTCAATTCCTTAGAAACTGAGCTGGTCTATGACTTTAACAAATTAGGAATAATCAGAGTAAAAAAAGTAAAATCTTCTAATCTATAAAGATATACACACATTATGTATGTATATTATATATAATAAAATATATAATTTTATGTTTTATATTATATGTACCTATATTTATATAATTATATGAATATGTAATTAAACAACCAACTCACAATCAATGTATATATGCAATATATGTATACATATACATATAGGGGATATGCTGAACTTGATATTTATGGGCTTATCGGAATTGATTGTTAAACTTTTAGTTCAATCATTAAATTCTATAAATTGGTACTCGATTTATTGTTTCGTTGTTTACTTAGACTTCAGAAAGTGGTGGTATAAAGTGTTAACAATGTATATAAAATTTTAAGGTGTGTCCATCATATTTTTTCCCTTGTGGAGAATCAATTGTTAAACACTTAACAATATGCCCTTGCCTACATATATACTTAATTTTATAATCCAAAGAAACAATTGACACCCCCCTGGTTTTATTCATGTCTGGGATATGATAGACCAAATTGATGGTATTGCAAATATATTCTTCCCCTAAACGCATTAAAGATCATCATAGAAGTTTTAGCACTATCTCCCTCTTCAAATTATCTTGTATTTACTAATCTGTAAACATGTTCTGTCCATCCATTCCTCTGCCCCTAAGTAGAACACAAAATTATTATAGGAAGTGGTTGTTTTGCTTTTATCTTTTTTTGTGGGGCAATGAGGGTTAAATGGCTTGCCCAGGGTCACACAGCTAGTAAGTGTCAAGTGTCTGAGGCTAGATTTAAACTCAGGTTCTCCTGAATCCAGGGCTGGTGCTTAATCCACTGTGCTACCTACCCCATATTTCCACCTTTATATCACCAATGCTTGATATATTACTTTATACACAGTAGGTACTTAATAAATGCTTTTAATTAAACTGTGCAGAGGAAGATCTCAGAAAGAGAGATGTTCTTGAGTCATTTCATTCATGATCCCATTTGGGGTTTCCTTGGTAAACATTTTGAAGTGGTTTACCATTTCCTTCTCCAGCTTGTTTTGTAGATGAGGAAACTGAGGCAAACAGGGTTAAGTTTTTTGCCCAGGGTAAATCAGCTAACTTGACTGAGGTCTGATTTGAGTTCAGGTCTTCCTGACTCAAGGGCCAGTGCTCTATTCACTGTGTCACCTGGTTGGCCCGTACCACCCAGATGCCATAAGGGTCCCCTTGTTGAGACATTCTTTAACTTGTATTCTCTATGAATCTTTTATTAGAAATATAGACTAGCTTTGTATAATATTTAATTTATTTTAAATCCTATTTTGATCTTATGGAGATGTAGGTCCAAGAATTATAAATTTATGCTATCTTTCCATTCTCTAAGGAATATAATAGGTCACTAGTTAATTAGGTCAGCTTCCACTTTTCAAAGGAAACAAATAATGAAGTGTTTCTAAAAGTTTTTCCACCACTTTCATTAAGCTGCTTCTCTATTCCTTTCCAGCAATCCTGGATGTGTATGTGGTAGTTCAGGAGGACTAGCGACTTTGTTGTGGGGGCTAGTTGAGCCTTTTTCAGGGCTACTCCCCCATATTCCGTGTCCACGTCATTTACCCAACTCCTACCCATGATACCAAGAAGCTAAAACCTGGTAAAGCTCCTTCTGCAAATGAACTAAACCAGGTTGAGGGTATTTGATAGGGTTCAAACTCATTGGTGAGTCAGGGGGATGTCTACACCAAGAATGTGGTGTCTTCACTCAGTGGAATGGGTGGATGAGCACAATTTGTTCCCATGGCCCCAAAGGCATCTGAAATAGGTGCTGTGGTATGCTTAGAGCTTGATTAGACATCAAGGACACAAAGGTCATCCACTGCATCCTGGGCCATTAGCAGTCATCTGTTCCATTATGTGATGCTACATGAGATTTCATGTAAAAAATGACTTCATGTCATTCTACAATATTCTGTGGTACTAGACAAATTGGTAATGGCACATCTTACTTGAACATTTGAATGACATTTGAGAACTGAAAGATTCTTAAGGGTATAAGTTATAGCAAAGGACAAAGGTTAATGAAGTTGAAATTAGCTTCACTTTCTTTTCTTTTTCTTTCTTTTCTTCTCATCGTCAGTTGGACATCCAAAAAACTTTCTGGACTCTTTCTTTGTATGGGACTCCAGAAAGGGTAGATCCTGGCTATGAAAGTTTAAGTGGAAACACTTGTAAAACAACTCTTGGTCAATAGTTGACTCTCTTTAGAGAATATTGCTACTTTAGGTAAGGATTGTACTAAATGATGTACTAAGCTTTCTTTTCCTTTGAGGTCCTTTGGAATTCTAAATGAGCCAATGAACTCTTGCTGAGCTATTCTGCTTGGGGCCTAGGGCATCAGGTGTCTTAAAAAGGTTATGATGGAACCAAAAAGAAACTTTGGATTGGGTCTCAGAGATGGTGTTCAATACCAAGCAGATCCATTAGTGAGAAATGGAGATGATTGCTTACACTTCCCTAGTTGCTCTGGTTGTGATTAGTGCTCTGTGTCTCTCGATTTCTAGAACCTCCCATTCATTACCAAAATTTTCTATTTTTGAAAAAGGGGGGAAAATGAGAGAAAATTATGCCCTTGGTGATAAACTGTTTATTATAAACTCATTGCTTCCAAGGGAGAAACTGCTGCATTTTGCAATTTCTAAGAGAGCATCAACAGAATAGGGCAGGGAGAATATTATCTCTAAAAGCTTATGCATCATCCTCTTAAAATGTTAATGTCCCATTTCCAGCTGAACAAATAAACCTCTACAACTTGGATGCAACTAGTACTAATGAATCTGAGTGCCAACCGAGAAAATAAAGCACCCGCTTCTGATGGCAAAAAGCATCTTTCACAAGGAAAAAAAATAAGTCATTATTTAAAAATTGCTCCATTAATGTGCCACGAACAAAGGGCTGTTAGCTTGAAAAGACCAAACAGCTTTTATTTTGGAGCACTTTATTTTCAATGGGATTATAAACAAGATCCTCATAGAACTCTTCAAACAGAGAGAACACCAGGATGAAAAATTTAGCTGCCTTTGGTCATTTATCGTCTCTCAGAGATCCTTTTGTTTTGTCTTGTTAATGTAGTTCAAATTTGGGAAAGGGGTGCCAAAGTATATATTTATTACAAGAGAAATAATGATAGTGTTTCATCTAGCTAGGCTAGAGGAAAATGGAGGGAAAACAAGGAGTACCAGACTAGGAGGGCAGCAATTGAGAGCTTGGAATGTTATGATTCAAAAAGCCCTGAGCTCTTTCAGTGAAAAGCTGGAGTCATTTCTCCTTTCTGGGCCACTGTACTCCCTGGTTCCTGTAGAAACCAAAACAGCTGAGAGGAAATTATTATTGAAGTTAATTCTCTTTCTCTCTCTTTTGCTTTGCTTACCTAAAGACAATGTACATTGGTCATCAAGTGGGAAATCACTTCCTGGAAATATTTATGACTTAAATTTGAGACCAGTGTTTTGGAGAGGCTTGCAAAGGGATATTTTTGTTAAGATGGAGACAGGTCAGCTTGAGGCCAGACACTCAATCATCATTTGTAGGTGCTCAGATGGCTAAAAGAAACCTGGTACTAAAGAAATTTTGCTTAGCTCTACCCTTGTTGAACTGGTAAAATACATGACTTCACCTCTTAGGTGAAAACAACTTTCTAGGATAAGATTCTCATGGAGGAATCCTTCTTGTGCATTGGCAAAAGAATACATAAGTTAAATAGAAAAATAAGGATCAACTGGGCTGTTCACAGATGTTTCTATTTTATATATGTGCATACACACATATGTATGTTTATATATGTATGTATGTGTATATGTATGTATGTATGTATGTATATATGTGTGTGTATAAAACCTAGTTTCTATCCTCCAATCTCTGTTTTTATTTCTTGCATTTGGGGATTATGCCAATTTTTTAGTAACCTTCAGGGACAAGTGTTAAAGGAATAGTTCTCCCCAGTTCTTAGGACTGATGTCTTATAGAGTACTTAATGTCAGAGTACACATGTGTTCAATGAACCCAGAGTTGTTAAAGCCACTATGCTGACAATAAAGAGCCATTGATAAAATAACAGCAGCCTAGGGTATGACTCATTCTAGTTCTTCTAGATATGAGATAATGGAAACAAGATGAGAAAAAAAAACTTTTTTAGATTGTGTTAACACATCAATAAAACAGTTGATATTTATTTCAAACAACAGCATTTCTTAGTATTTATAAAGAAAAACATAAAATTTGTTATTATTCCTGGTGAAGACCTTCCCAAGACTTTGTTTGACTGATTTTTTTTCACTTTTTGACTAGCTGTTTTTATCATTCTGTAATTTCAGTCACATCTGACTCTTTGTGCTCCCCCTCCCCACCTTGGGGTTTTCTAGGAAAAAGATATTGGAGCAGTTTGTCATGTTGTTCTCCAGTTCATTTTAAAGATGGGGAAACTCAGGCAAAGACAGTTAAGTAACTTGTCCAGGGTCACACAGCTAAGTATCAGGCCAGATTTGAATGCAGGTCTACCTTGACTCCAGGCCAGGTGCTCTATCCACTGTGACAAGGAGCTCTTCAAAGTTTAGAATACCCAGTATTCCCAGGTGGTCTCTCATCCAAGTACTAAATAAGCCCAACCCTGTTTGGTTTTCAGGATCAGATGAGATTGGATAGTGTTCAGGGTGGTAAGGCAATAGACCATTCAATATCCTTGTCTCACTCTTACTCCAATTCATGTTGTCTCCGCAATAGCACTTTCCTAGTCACACATGCTCAGGTCATCTCTCTTATGTTGTTTGAGCAGTGTGCTGAAGTCTATGGACCCTAATCAATATAATTTTAAATATATATTTTTTAAATGGGATTGCAAAAGAAATCAAAGCTTAGTGAACATGAAGATATAAATTTGTCCTTCAGTCATGTTCACTAACCTCATGAAATCTATTCTCAAACTCTAATTTAAGAAAATCTAGTCTAAATTTTAGGATTAACTTCTATTCATCTCTCTCTTTCTACTCCTGTATACACCAATTCCTATTTATTCTTTCTTCATATCCATTGTACTACACTGCCCTTTCTATTCTTGCTGCTGCAAGTTAGTGGAATATATAGGAAAGCTGCAATCAAGTCAAACACCCTGAATTGAAATCCCGTGGTTGGCACTTACTAGCTAGGTGATCTTCTTGGTCAGGTCTCTTAACTTCTCTGGTCCTCTTTATTTATTTTTTTAATTATTTATTTATTTTTTTTTTAGTGAGGCAATTGGGGTTAAGTGACTTGCCCAGGGTCACACAGCTAGTAAGTGTTAAGTGTCTGAGGCCGGATTTGAACTCAGGTACTCCTGACTCCAGGGCTGGTGCTCTATCCACTGTGCCATCTAGCTGCCCCTCTGGTCCTTTTTAAATTCAGGACTTGGTGCTGTCTGAGGTCTCTTTCAGATCTAAATCATGAAATTAGTCCAGGATATTATCATTTTATGTCTGGATTACTGAAATGTCCTCAAAGGTGGTGTTATTCATTAATTTATTCAGTAAAAATTTATTAAGCCCCTACTATGCATAGGACAGCACTAGATTTTACACACACATATAAACTCACATTTATATATAGCATTTTAAGGTTTACAAAATATTTCTTCATAATAACCTTACATGATAGGAAATAGAACTATTTAACACCCCCCCCCAATTTTTTCAAATAAAGAAACTGAAGTTTCAGAGAGTTGAATTGATTTGCCCCTGGTTTCATAACTAATAAATATCAGAGTAAAGTTCTGAATCTAAGTTCCCTGATTCCAGGTCCAGCACCCTTTTCACTATCTTCCTCTCTCACTCATCTCTGTCTTCAATTTATTATACTGAAATGATAGTTAATCTGGCTTCCATATTAACATTCCTGAAATACTCTTTTGATCTGTTATTCTTCTTAAGTACCTATGAGGACTACCTTATTGTTTGGTGAATGAAGTCAGAATTCTAATGCTTGGCCTCCATGGAGGGGAAAAAAAAAAAAAAAAAGAACTGTTCCCACATTACACTCTTCCTGTTCTAGCAATCTAGTTAAAGAGACAGTCAATGCAGAATTACGGAATAACAGAAAGTCAAAGCCAAATATCATCTTTTCCTCTGTTCACCCAAACTTAGAGCCTGGCTAATCTATTTCCTTAATTTTATAAATGAGGAAATTAAGCTCAGAAAAGTTATGTAATTAATAAAAGATTTTCAGGCATTATATATATATATATACATACATACATACATACACATACATATATATACACACATATGCATATAAATGGATATATACAATATATGTTTATGCATAGGTATAGGTGCAGCCAAATATGCTTATATGTATATGTGCATATCGATGTGTATATATGCACATATGTATATATCACACATATATATATCTCCAAATGAGACATATGTAACATATCTATAGATATAAACTAGAATTTGAATATGTTTCTGAAGGATGTTTAATTATCCTAGATAACCAGGGAGGGAATTCCAGGAATAGGATGGTCCAAGGAATAGTGACAGGAATATTTATTTACAACAAGCATCTTTTGGGATGTAGACTTCATGTAGGAGAATGGTGTGAGAGAACTTTGGACGAGTTAGTAGGGGCCAAATAGGAGTTGGCCTTAAATTCCAGGTTTAGGAGCTCATTCTCATTACTCACCAACATAAATCCTACATTCCACTTGGATATTCCCATTTGCTATTCTTAAAACTTTCCATAATTATTTCAACTCATCACTCAGGATCTCTAAGGTCCCTTTCTTTCAGTCCTAATTTCTATGAGTCTATGGTTCAATGAGTCATATTTAGGGACAGGTAACATTTCAGACAAGTGGAATTTATCTGTTTTCTAGGATACTATCAGCTGATTATTTATCTAATTGAATCTTACCCAATCTAATATAGTTTTAAATTCTGCCTTTTCATGCAACCTTCCCAAATACTATATTTCACCTCCTCTCTGAATTTCTATGAAACCACAGCTATGTTCTTTCTTATATTTTATTCCTTAATACATTTAATTTAGCCATATTGTTTGCTAAATATTTCATTTGTATAGGTTAAATATCATTAGATACATTTTTGGCACCTTAGTGATAAGAACATGATCATATATTGTTATAGTTCTCTGATCCTTAGAGAGCCACATAGTTCTGGGGTAACTCTGTAGACACCCCAAAACGTTTGGTTGATTGGTAAATAAGACCATCAAGTGTTTGTTTCCTCAAGGTATTAGTTCTTTTATTTTTTTAATTAATAAAGTATTTTATTTTTTTTCCGTTACATATAAAGATAGTTCTCAAACTTTGTTTATACAAGCTTTACAATTTCAGATTTTTCTCCCTCTCTCCCCTCCCTCCCCCCTCCCCTAGACAGCAGGTAATCTGATATAGGTTATATGTATATATATATATATACACACACACACACATAATAACATTGATCCTATTTCTGCATTAGTCATGTTATAAGAGAAAAAAAATCAGAGCAATGATGGATACCCTCTAAATAGAAAAAAAAAAAACAACAGCATCAAAAATAAAAGAAATAGTATGGTTCATTTAGCATCTATACTCCACAGTTCTTTTTTTTTTTTTTTTTCCTGGATTTGGAGATCCTCTTCCACCGCGAGTTCCCTGGAACTCTTCTGTGCCATTGCATTGGTGAGAAGAATATAGTCCATCACAGTAGATCAACACTTAATGTTGATGTTACTGTGAACAATGATCTTCTAGTTCTGCTCATCTCACTCATCATCAGCCCACGCAAGACCCTCCAGGTTTCTCTGAACTCCTCCTGCTCATCATTTCTTACAGCACAATAGTATTCCATTGTATTCATATACCACAACTTGTCCAGCCATTCCCCAATTGATGGGCACCCCCTCAACTTCCAATTCTTTGCCGCCAGGTAAAGAGCAGCTATAAATATTTTTGTACATGTGGCTCCCTTTCCCCCTTCCATGATCTCTTTGGGAAAAAGACCCAAAAGTGATATTGTTGGGTCAAAGAGTATGCACAGCTTTATCGCCCTTTGGGCATAATTCCAAATTGCTCTCCAGAATGGTTGGATCAGTTCACAGCTCCACCAACAATGCATTAGTGTTCCAATTTTCCCACAGCTTCTCCAACATTTATTATCTTCCTTTTTTGTCATTTTAGCAAATCTGATAGGTGTCAGGTGGTACCTCAGAGTTGTTTTAATTTGCATCTCTCTAATCATTAGAGATTTAGAGCATTTTTTCATATGGGAATAGATAGCTTTGGTTTCTTCATCAGAAAACTGCCTGTTCATATCCTTTGACCATTTCTCAATTGGGGAATGACTTGGGTTCTTATAAATTTGATTTAGTTCCCTATATATTTTAGAGATGAGGCCTTTATCAGAAGTACTGGCCTCAAAAATTGTTTCCCAGCTTTCTGCCTCCTTTCTGATTTTGGATGCATTGCTTCTGTTTGTACACAATTTTTTTAATTTGATGTAATCAAAATCATCCACTTTGCATTTTATAATATATTCTATCTCTTTTTTGGTCAAAAACTGTTTTCCTTTCCAAAGATCTGATAGGTACACTATTCCTTTCTCTCCTAATTTACCTATGGTATCACCTCTTATGTCTAAATCATGTATCCATTTTGACCTTATTTTAGTATAAGGTGTAAGATGTTGATCTATGCCTAATTTCTGCCATACTATCTTTCAGTTTTTCCCAGCCGTTTTTGTCAAAAACTGAGTTCCTATCCCAGAAGCTGGAGTCTTAGGGTTTATCAAAC
The DNA here is from genome assembly GCF_019393635.1 of Dromiciops gliroides. NCBI lineage: Eukaryota > Metazoa > Chordata > Mammalia > Microbiotheria > Microbiotheriidae > Dromiciops > Dromiciops gliroides. The sequence goes on from NC_057862.1 coordinate 124,635,362, forward strand.
ACTACATTACTAGTGTCATTTACTACTGCATTTCCTGAACCTAGCCTATTCCATTGATCTACCATTCTATTTTTTAGCCAGTACAAGATAGTTTTGATGACTGCCGCTTTATAGTAAAGCTCCAGGTTTGGTACTGCTAACCCACCTTCCTGTGAATTTTTTTCATTATTTCCCTGGATATTCTTGATTTTTTGTTTTTCCAGATGAATTTTGTTATTATTCTTTCTAGCTCTATAAAATAATTTTTAGGTAGTCTGATTGGTATGGCACTGAATAAGTACATTAATTTAGGCAGTATTGTCATTGTTACAATATTAGCTCTGCCTATCCATGAGCAATTGATATCTTTCCAATTATTTAGATCTGATTTGATTTGTGTGAAGAGTGTTTGGTAGTTGTGTTCATAGAGTTCCTGGGTTTGTCTTGGCAAGTAGACTCCCAAGTATTTTATATTATCTACCATTACTTTAAATGGAATTTCTCTTTCTATCTCTTGCTGCTGGACTTTGTTGGTCATGTATAGAAATGCTGATGATTTATGTGGATTTATTTTATATCCTGCTACTTTGCTAAAGTTGTTAATTGTTTCAAGTAATTTTTGAGTTGATTCTCTAGGATTCTTTAAGTATACCATCATATCATCTGCAAAGAGTTATAGTTTTGTTTCCTCCTTGCCTATTCTAATTCCTTTTATTCCTTTCTCTTCTCTGATTGCTAAAGCTAACATTACTAGGACAATATTAAATAATAGGGGTGATAATGGACATCCCTGTTTCACCCCTGATCTTATTGGGAAGGCCTCTAATTTATCTCCATTGCATATAATACTTGCTGATGGCTTTAGGTAGATACTGTTTATTATTCTAAGGAAAGCTCCACCTATTCCTAAACTCTCTAGTGTTTTTATTAGGAATGGGTGTTGTATTTTGTCAAAAGCTTTCTCTGCATCTATTGAGATAATCTTATGATTTTGGTTGGTTTTCTTATTGATGTGGTTGATTATGTTAATAGTTTTCCTAATGTTGAACCAGCCCTGCATTCCTGGTATAAATCCCACCTGGTCATAGTGTCTTATCCTGGTGATCACTTGCTGTAATCTCCTTGCTAATATCTTATTTAAGATTTTAGCATCAATATTCATTAGGGAAATTGGTCTATAATTTTCTTTCTCTGTTTTTGCTTTGCCTGGTTTTGGTATCACCACCATATTTGTGTCATAAAATGAATTTGGTAGAACTCCTTCTTCACCTATTTTTTCCAAATAATTTGTATAATATTGGAATTAATTGTTCTTTAAATGTTTGGTAAGATTCACCCGTAAACCCATCTGGCCCTGGGAATTTTTTCTTAGGGAGTTCGTTAATTGCTTGGTCAATTTCTTTTTCTAATGTGGGTTTATTTCAGGATTTTATTTCTTCTTCAGTTAACCTGGGCAGTTTGTATTTTTGCAAATATTCATCCATTTCATTTAGATTGTCAAATTTCTTGGCATACAGTTGGGCAAAATAATTCCTAATTATTGATTTAATTTCCACTTCATTGGTGGTAACATCCCCTTTTTTGGTTTTTGATACTGGTAATTTGGTTTTCTTCTTTCTTTTTTTTAATCAAATTAACCAATATTTTATCTATTTTATTGTTTTTTTCATAAAACCAGCTCTTAGTTTTATTGATTAATTCTATAGGGTTTTTTTTTTTGCGTTCAATCTTATTAATTTCTCCTTTGATTTTCAGGATCTCTAATTTAGTATCTAATTAGGTATTTCTAATTTGTTCTTTTTCTAGCTTTTTAAGTTGCATGCCCAATTCATTAATCTCCTCTTTCTCTTTTTTATTCATGTAAGCATTTAGAGCTATAAATTTTCCCCTAAGCATTGCTTTGGCTGCATCCCATAGATTTTGGTATGTTGTTTCATTATTGTCATTTTCTTGGATATAGTTATTGAATGTTTCTATGATTTCTCGTTTGGCCCATTCATTCTTTAGAATGAAATTATTTAGTTTCCAATTGATTTTCATTATACTTTTCCCTGGCTCTTTCTTACATGTAATATTTATTGCATCATGATCTGAAAAGGATGCATTTACTATTTCTGCCTTTCTACATTTAACTATGATGTTTTTGTGCCCTAATATATGGTCAATTTTTGAAAATGTGCCATGTACTGCTGAGAAAAAGGTATATTCCTTTCTATCACCATTCAATTTTCTCCAGACACCTATCATGTCTAAATTTTCTAGTAATCTATTCACCTCTTTCACTTTCTTATTCATTTTTTGACTAGATTTATCTAATTCTGAGAGGGGGAGATTCAGATCCCCCACTAGTATAGTATTACTGTCTAATTCCTCTTGTAACTCATTTAACTTCTCCTCTAAGAACTTGGATGCTAAACCACTTGGTGCATACATATTCAATATTGATATTACTTCATTATCTATAGTACCTTTAAGCAAGATGTAATTTCCTTCCTTATCTCTTTTAATGAGATCTATTTTTGCCTGCACTTTGTCTGAGATAAGGATTGCTACCCCTGCTTTTTTTACTTTAGCTGAAGCATAATATATTCTACTCCAGCCTTTTACCTTTACTCTGTGTGTATCTCTTTGCTTCAAATGTGTTTCTTGTAAACAGCATATTGTAGGGTTCTGGTTTTTAATCCACTCTGCAATTCGCTTCTGTTTTATAGCAGCGTTCATCCCATTCACATTCACAGTTATTATTACTGACTGTCTATTCCCCTCCATTCTATTTACCCCCTTTGTACTTTCCCCCCCTTCTTTCACCCTATTCCTACTCACCGACGTTTTACTTCTTACCCCTGCCTCCCCCAATCTGCCCTCCCTTTTTATCACCCCCCTCTCTTTTCTTTAGCCTTTTCTCCCTTGCTTTTGTCCTCCCTTCTATCAGTTCTCCCCTTTCCCTTCCCCTTTTGATTCCCTAAAGAATGAGTTAAGTTTCTTTATCTCAATGAATGTGTATGTTTTTCCCTCTTTGAATCAAATCTAATGAGAATAGGGTTGAAACCATGTTCCCCCCTCCTTTCTTTCCCCCTACTGTAATAAGGTTTTTTTCACCTCTTCATATTATATAATTCACCCTCTTCCACCTCCCCTTTCCTCTCCTTCCCATAGACTCCCTTTTTAACCCCTTAAATTTTTTTTGTATCATCACATCAAAGACAATTTATAAATTATTTATACCCTCTGTGTAAAGTCCTTGTCTCTGCCCAAATACATTTACAGTTCTTAAGAGTTATGAGTATTATCTTCCCATGTAGGGATATAAACAGTTTAACCTAATAGGGTAACCTTTTTTTTTTCTCCCCCTCTGTTTACCTTTTTAAACTCCTCTTGAGTCTTGTATGTTGAGATCAAATTTTCTATTCGGTTCTGGTCTTTTCACCAGGAAAGATTGAAAGTCCCCAATGTCATTAAATGTCCATCTTTTCCCCTGAAATAAAATGCACATTTTTGCTGGGTAATAGATTCTCGGCTGCAATCCAAGCTCCTTTGCCTTCCGGAATATCATATTCCAAGCCTTGCGGTCCTTTAATGTTGAAGCTGCCAGGTCCTGAGCAATCCTGACTGTGGCTCCATGATATTTAAATTGCTTCTTTCTGGCTGCTTGGAGTATTTTCTCCTTCACCTGATAATTCTGGAATTTGGCTACAATATTCCTTGGAGTTTTCCTTTTGTGGTCTCTTTCAGGAGGTGATCGGTGGATTCTTTCAATGATGATTTTATCCTCTGATTCTATGATATCAGGGCAGTTCTCCTTAATAATTTCCTGGAATATGGTGTCTAGATTCTTTTTCTGGTCATGGCTTTCAGGCAGTCCAATGATTCTCAAATTGTCTCTCCTCGATCTGTTTTCCAGATCAGTTGTCTTTCCAATGAGGTATTTAAGGTACTAGTTCTTTGACCAAAGCAAATATTGCTACAAATCAGGTAAGGAAATGAAATCCTCTAATTCATCTTGATTTCATATTTATCTTTTTTAATTTTAGAAATATTTTCATATTTATCTTATTCCTATATCATTTTAGTGTCTTGGCGTCTCTTGATTGCCCAAATCCAGAACCAGCACTAAATAAAATTTAGTTTACTAAAGTTTAAAACTACATCAAGACTTTTGGGTGACACTATATAACATAGGGAACAAAAGGGGATATGAGAGATAAAACGAAATCCTTTATTATTTTTGAAGATGGGAATTTCACTAAGATACTGAGGGAAGGGAGTCAAGAGATGCTATAAGGGAATATACACCAGAGCTGAGTCTTAGAGGAAAATAAGAAATATAAAAGGGGGAGATGAAGAAAGAGTTTATTCCTGCCATGGTGGATAGATTACATGAATCTAAGGAGATAGAAAAATTTAATACTGAGTATATGAAAGGATTAGTAGTCCAATTTGAGAAGAATGCAGGACATTTGTTCATCTGCTACAAGTGAGCTTCCATGATTATTTGGCTTCTGGTCATTCTACTTTTGAATCCATACTCCATCTCACTACCAAATAAATCTGATACAGGTATGAGCATATTACTCATTTCAAAAATCTTTGGTGACTCCATAATGCCTTTTGCCTGAAAGGTAAACTTCTCAGCTTGGAATTTAATTCCTTATGCCATCTTGCTCCAGCTTAACTCTCCTGACTTACTCCAAATTCATACCCCACCCCCTTCCTATACTTTGTATTCTGATCCCAGTGGCTTACTTGTTGATCCCAAATCTTGGCATCCTTGGCTTTTGGGCTTTCATACAATCTCCCCCCCCCATACTTATGAATCAATATTCTTTCTAAATTTTTTCAACCAAAATGCACACTAACTGGTTAGGTAACAAGAACCAAGCTAATTACTTTACCCTAAAAGGATTCCAGGGTTCCTCTCAGAGGGTAAGGTGATTATCTAATTCTATGGGTTTGAGCCCACATTCTGGTGCTTCCTCCACTCTCTTAACTGCTGGTGTTTAGTGCCTCTGTTCTATTTAAACAGAATAAACATGATAAGTGTCTCTCATACTCTTTCATCTAAAAGCAAGAAAAATTTGGATGATAGAGACAAAAGCAGTAGCAGAATTATGGGCTTATGACTCATATTGCAGAGGTCTGTCTAGGTGGAGAATAATAATTTCCCAAGGTCTCCATCACCACTTAGAAGTTCATGGAATTTCCTGTCTCTGAATTCTATTGTAGTTAAGCAGGAAATGGACCACCATCCTTCCAGTCATCCAAGTTCAAAACCTAGATGTCATCCTCAACTCCTCACTTTCTCTCACCCTCCCCTGATATCCAAGCAATTTTCAAGTTCTGTTACTCCCTTTATGGCTCAGCACAGGAGTTACCTCCTGTGACAGACCTCTCACAAAGACCCTGAATGTTAACATCTCTTCTTCCTCAAATTTTCTTGTGTTCATTTACATGTATGTTCCTATGATATAAGCATGAAAACTCCTTTGGGGGCAGAGGGTAAGACCTTTTCTATTTTTGTCTTTGTAGTTCCACAGCCATGTATAATCAATGCCCTCCATGTAATAGATACTTGATAAAGTCTCGTTGAATTGAACTGAAATGGATTGAATGTTATTATAATAAAAAACAGGAGAATAAGTGGGCCCTAAGGGTCTCCATCAGCAATTAGATTTTTGATAGATTTTTTTTTCCTCATCCCTTTCTTTGACCTATGTGATTGCCATAAGCACTTGGACTTGACCCATTGGTGAACCAGAGTACACCTAAAGAAAGCAGAAAAAATAGATAACCATCTTACTTCTAGGGACCATTTTGCCTAAATTCCTGCTATGCCCAGAGATTCTTATTAGTTAACATAAGCATTGTCAATCTGTTCTGTTTCACTCTGTTAATGAGGTCATGACACATAGTGGCAGTCACGTTAAGTCCTCCAGGAGTCCCTGGCCCAGAATTGACAAACCCCATTAGCAAGGGAGAAAGAGTGATGCTTTCTCTATGGTTCAGGAAGCAACACCTCCCCTCCTCCCCCGGCCCAGTTGTTCCTTACACCTGTCAGCAAAAGAAGCAATACAGAATAGGTAATGATTCAATACTTAAAATGGAACTCAGGTGTTCTCAGATTCTATTGGTCATATCTAGGTGTTGCAGTGCATAGAGCATTGGACTTGGAGTCAAGATGACCTAAGTATGAATGGTGCTTCAGGTAGTTACTATTTGTGACCCTAGGTAAGTTACTTAACCACTGTCAGCTTCAGTTTCTTATCTTGACAAATGAGGAATAATATGAGAACCTACCTCAAAGGATTTTTATGAGGTTCAAATAAGATAGCATATGAAAAGAACCTTGAATATCATAAAATACTATATAATGGCTAGCCATTGTTTTAGTCTAAGGAAACATATCTCTAGTGTAAGATAGTCAGAAATTTGTCCATTCCCTGGGAAAGCATTTTTTTTTCATGCTATTAAATCAGCAAATGATGTCTGAGTATATTTCCACTCAATTGGGATGATCTATTCCTATGGTCAACATGTCCTATCTCAGGCTTAGTCTCTCATGCATGAAATGCATTGTCTTCTCCTTTAAGGAGTTTGCTGCCTCAATGACCTTTATATTCTACAAAAAGCTTTTTTAATCCACCACACGCCTGCTTTCCTAAGTGGTTTCTCATCTGACTGGCATTATTGAATGGACTTTCTGTGTCGACGGGCACCATTAAGACATTCTGTTTTCTGAATTGAATTGAAACTTTGCTCTTTTATTTCTCCTTTATGCATTTCTTTAGTTTGGAATAAAGATATGTGCATTTGCTTGATTTCTTAGGGATGGTCACATAACATCAATCAAACATAATCACAACACCTTAAAAGCAAAATTCAGCTCATTTCTCCTATTCTCAAGTCTTAGACTAGAGCAATAGGGAGGATATAAGATCAAAAATCCAAACGTAAAGTAAAACCTACTGGACTCCCACAGATGACTCTGAGAACCATAAGTTGAATGGTGAAATGTCTGACTTCAAGGGCAAATCCTTTGTAGACTTTTATTTGGTAATGCCTGGTGCTTCTGCTGAGACCTCTTGGCCCACATTCCACATTTGATTTAAAATATAATGTTTTTGTTACCCTACATAGGAAAAGATACCAATAAAGTGTAAAGGGATTCTGGTAAAAATGTTCCAGACTTGTCATTTATGGTCATTTCATGAACATTACCCAACAGGGCCAGTCCCTCAGTGTGAAAGCCACCACTGGCACTTGAGAGCTTTGTGGTAAAAAGAAGGCTCTGGCTAGTCTTGCAAATACTAAAAGGTTTGAAGTCTAGGCATGGTGACATACTGTGATCTGAATATATTCATCAAAAGAAGATAGAGGTTTCTTCCCAAGATATAGTCAAATCTATCTATCTATCTATCTAACTACATTTATATCTATCTATATCTATCTATCCATCCATCTATCTATCTAAACTATAACTCAATATATCTACATATCATCTCTATGTATAGCTATATAATCTATATAACATCTACATCCATATTATATCTATCTACGTCTTAGTTTATACTGATATGATTAATATCTAAATTTTATTGATATTATCTATATTACTTATGATTATATCTAAATCTATATTTGTATACTTTACTATGTTTTGTATTTATATGTATGCATATACATGCCTGAATTTATATATGCTCATATAAATTGTACTTCATAAATATGTGTGTTTGGCAGGGGAACTATAAAAACTCATGAAACTATTCATAAGACATGAAGAAGTGACCTATGATAATTGAGAAAAAACCCATACTTACAAAACAGCATGGAAACTGAAATATTATCATTATTGCTTCTTCAATTTACATCACCTAGATTCTCCAGAAGATAGTAAGTCTTTTAAGGACATGGGGTCATCATTATATATTTTTAAAAATGTATTCCCATCATTTAAGAATGGACCTTGCAGGGGTTTTTGTTTTTGTTTCTGTTTTGTTTTGTTCTGTTTTTCAGTGGTGGGTGGTGGAGTGGAGATGTGGGAACTTGGGATTTCATTGGTAGTGATCTCTTAGTGAGGAGACTGCCTCTACCAAAGGAGTTCACCAATTGTGTGGCCACTTATAGCCTCAGAGAGATGATGCCTTGGCTATCTTCAAAACGTAGAGGTAGCTTCTGGCATAGTTCATAGAGTGCTGGTCCTGCTGTCAGGAAGATATCAATTCAAATCCAGCCTCAGACACCTCCTAGATGATTAACCTTGGAAAAGTTATTTAACCACTACGTGCTTCAATTTCTTCAACTTTAAATGGGAGTAATAATAGCACCTACATCTCAGTGTTGATGAGAATGAAGTAATGAAGTAATATTTCAAAACACTCAGCACAGTACACCTGGCACATACCAGGTGCTTAGTAAGTGCCAATTCTTTTCACTTCTTCCCCTTTGATTCTCTCTCTCTCTGTCTGTCTTCGTCTCTATCTCTCTATACACATACACACAAAAATGCATGCATGCCTGTGTGTGTGTGTGTGTTTGTGTGTGTGTGTGCTTTAGGACTCTAAATCTGGATCTCTATCGACTATGTCATGCTGCTTCTTACCTTGTGAGGAGTGGGTCCTTAACAAATATTTGTTGAATTGCATTGCATTTTTGTCTTTGGTGTATGCGTTAAGTACCTCTCCCAGTACTACAAATGCCATATGCATTCTTGAAATAAATTACCCAGATTAGCAGAAGAAGAAATAAAATATTTAAATAACCCAATTTTAGAAAAAGAAATTGAACAAGTCATCAATGAACTTCCTAAGAAAAAATACCCAGGACCAGATGGCTTCACAAGTGAATTCTACCAAACATTTAAAGAACAATTAATCTGCACAAACAAAACTAATGTAACCAAGATTACAAGGAAAGTAGAAAACTGGGAAAGAATTTTTGAAACAAATATCTCTGATAAAGCACTAATTTCTCAAATATATAGAGAACTGAGTCAAATTTATAAAAAAAAAATCTCCCTCCACAATTGATAAATGGTCAAAAGATATGATCAGGCAGTTTTTAGACAAAGAAATCAAAGCTATTTATAATCATATGAAAAAATTATCTAGATCATCATTGATCAGAGAAATTCAAATTAAAACAACTCTGAGGTATCACCTCACACCTATCAGTAGCAAATATAACAAAAAAGGAAAATATTGGATGTTGGAGGGGATGTGAAAAATCTTGGACTCTAATCCACTGTTGGTGCAGTTGTGAAAAGATCCAACCATTCTGGAGAGCAATTTAGAATTATGCCCAAAGACTATAGAACTGTGTGTACTCTTTGATCCAGAAATACCACTGCTAGGTTTATATGACAAAGATATCACCAAAAAGAACAAAAAGACCTATTTGTACAACAACATTTATAGCAACTCTTTTTCTGGAAGCTGAGAATTGGAAATCAAAGGAATGTCCATCAATTAGGGAATGGCTAAATAAACTGTTGTGTATGATGGTGATGGAATATTATTGTGCTATAATGACAATTATACATATACATACACATACATATATACACACATAAATATATGTATATATACACGTACATGTATACACACATACATACACATACATATAAATGACAAGCAGGATAAGTTCAGGAAGGCCTGGAAAGACATATATGAAATGGTGTATAGTGAAGTGAGCATAACCGAGATAACATTGTGCACAGAGACAGCAATGTTGTTTGATGAACCGAATGACTTGACTATTCTCAACAATACAATGATCTAAGACATTCCCAAAGGACTATTGATGAAACATACTATCCACCTCCAAAGAAAGAACTGATATTGATGGAACACAGACTGAAGCATGCTATTTTGAACTTTTTTTTTTATTTTTTTCTTTTATTCAAGTTTTCTTATACAAAATTACACATGGCATTATTTTACATATATAACCCATATCTGATTGTTTGCTGCATCAGGGAGAGAGGAGGAGAGGGAGGGAAAGAGGGATAAAAACTGGAACCCCAAACTATAAATAAAAATGTTTATTACAAAATTAAATTAAAATAAAATAAATAATTTCTAATTCAGCACAAATAGTTGACCCATATGTGCATTTATGTTAATTTACTTAGTAGATAACAGGTTTAATAGTACCTACTTTTTCACAAGGAGGCTCAGTCAAGGTTAAAAAAAAATTCTACCATACTGCTCAAATCAAAGTTTCTTCATGCTGTACCTTTGTGGAATCAGTAGGCCTGAATTTGACTCCCAGATATGCCAGTTACCAACTATATGACTTTGGAGAATTCCCTTCCTCTCTGAAATTCAAGTTCTTTAAGAAAATGACAGAGTTGTCCTAGATGAAAGGTGTCAAACATACAGCCAACTGGCTTCTTATAGCCCTTTACATGACTGATTATGGCCCAAACCACATTAAAATGAAATCTCTATTTGATTTCAATGTGTTGATGAATTATTAAAAAAAACAACAACATAAACTTTTGTGGTTTTCTAAGTCATTATTTGTACCACAAGAATTCTTATATATAGTTTGGTAGCCCCATTTCTATTTGACTTTGATACCACTGTATTAGGTGAAATACAACATCCCTTCTAGTTCTAAGATCTGTAATTTCCTCTTTTTTCCATCAAATATCTTTAAAGTAACAAAAGATGGGTCCTGAAGTAGACTTATTTTTCTCTCATCTATTGCCACCATCTCATGTGATTTTTTGGACCTTACCAGTGGTCTTTGACTAAGGATTAGCTTTTTTCGTTAGTTAAGAAGGGTGTAAAAGAGAAACCCACATTACAAGAATAATAATGATAATGACGCCATGATAATGAAGGCAAAATGATAAAAAATGACTATATTATCAAAAAATTATCTCTTTTAACAAAGAATTGTGACTAATTAGACTTTGAATAGAAAATCAAACGAAAATGCATGAAGGCTCAATTTTCCATACAGCTGACAGTCTGACCTTTTTAGGAGTGGGAGTGAAAATTATTTTTAATTAACATGACTAATCATTTCCCGTCATTTTCAGATAATTGGCTTTGTCGACACTGAGGTGCAGCAGGGGGCTGTTCCCTATCCTGTGGCAAGAGCTTTTCTGGCAGGGGGGTTAACTGTATAGAGACTTATTGTCATTTCAGCCAAGATTGGGGTTTCCCTCTCTGAAAGTCTCCGAAAGAATTTTATGGGCTCTTTTGCTTTTATTTGGTCTTCCCTCTTCACATGGCTAGAGGGAACCATTTATTGCTGTATTCATTTATTTTAGTCTCTCAGGCAGCTTCTCCATTTATCACCTTGAAATCATGGCACTTTGGTACCAAAGAAAGATTTAGCAGCAAAAATGGAAGGGGATGTTCCCTTCAATGATATTCCTTGGTTATATAGTTCATGGAGGAGCTGTGGCCAAGTGTAGGGAATATTCTATATCATGTCTTTGTTTCTACTTGGGGGCAATGGGGGCAACCATAAGGAATGTCCCTCTTCCTCCAACCCCTATACAGAAATCTTCTATCTTATCCACTTGAATACTTGTGTGGCCCTGCCTTTCTTTGAGGAGCTACTCACTGCCCATCTTTTATCAATACACAGGGGGAAAAAAAAGGTGCTTAGAGTTTAGGAAGAAGCCAAATAGTGCCTGACCCAGGAAAAAGAGTCATCTGCTCTTCTGGGATCAGATCCTCCTTTCTCCAAAGAATGCTTAAATAATGGTTTTATCTTCCTTTTTTGATTCCATTCTCTTTTTACTTTATGCCTGGTTTGAAACTTAGACACTTTCCACTGCCTATGTTCTTTAACTAATCGTATTCCTGCCTCTCCTTTCCTGACATTTCTTGGATTTCTGGATTTCTTGACATCAAACTGTTATCTTTGTACACTCTACCCTGGACTCTGATTTTGACTTAATATTTTGAATTCTTCATATGCAGTGCTCCTCTCTAGATAACTTCAAAGGAATTCTGCTAATACTAGTATCTCTGAACAAGGAGAGTAAACCATTAGAAGAGAGAAGGCCAATTGAATTAAAAAGTCTGTATGCGGTTTTTGCATATTTCACAGAATCATTAAATAAAATAAAGTAACTCCCATCCCCTACCACTACCCCTGCCTCTAAATTTGAGCAACTTCAGAAATCATCAAATCTAATCCATACATTACAAAGGATATCCCTTACAAAATCACCAATAAGTGGTAATGCACTCTGCTAGAAGTCCATTCATATGGAAAAACTGATTCCCTCTTCATTAGGTCATTGTACTTTGTGATAGCCCTAATTAAGTATTTCCTTACATGAAGGCTAAGTTGGTTTCTCTACAACTTTCAATGATTTTCTAGTTTGGGATTGGTGTGGGGAATTCCCAGCATCCTAATCTGGACAATAACAGAGTTTTCACCCATTTAGTTTTTCTTGTATAGATTATTAAGCTGATCTTCATTGAATGGAACTCTTTGAAGAAGCCCTAAAAATGCTGGGATTTACTGAAACCAACATGATATTTTTTGTGGCAGGAAGCACACATTCATATCTATTAAATTTCATCCTGTATACACACACATATAATATTATATATATACATACACACATATGTGTATGTATGTATGTATGTATGCATGTATGTATGTATGTATGTATGTACACATACGCATACATATGTATGTGTATATGTGTGTGTGTGTGTGTGTATTTTTTTTTCTGGCCAGGAGATTTTTAGATCCCTGTTCTATCACGTAGCATATTAGTTTTCCATACCACTATTGTGTCTTTTACAAATTTGACAATGATGGTATTTGAACAGGATACTACTTACTTGACATCCATAGAGCATATGCTTTAAAAACATTTCTCCAGTACTGATGGTGTGTTTTATTTATACTTACTCTACCCCCCACATCACTAAACATCTATACATGCATTTATGAGACAGCTGATGGAGTCTGGACCCTGTGGCAGAAATGAAATTGATTCCCTTTTCTAATGTTTTATTGTGACATAGAAGGGGTATGCTTTCTTTAATACTCTGCCAGTGGAGAGAAATATTTGAAAGATTCCACTGATCTGGAAAGAATTTGAATGCACACCTAACTTTGAGAAACAGCTATATATTTAATATCTGAGAATCAGCCTTGCTAATTTTAGAAAAGGCCAAGGATGTGTTAGAGCCAGCTCAAAAGAAACTCCCTCTCCTACTATTTTTTAATGAATGGGTACACACCTGTTGTGTTAGACATATGTTGTGTAATAAGAAATGCTCTAATGTATATGTCACATATGCCATATCATGTGACACTATATCATATCAATGTCATACCACACCTGTGTCATACAATGCCATTCTTGCCATGCCATGTCATTCCACATCACAGACATCATTATGCTTGTCACATCTTGCAATTGATTATTGAGATTTTCTCCACCCCTTAGATATAAGTAATTTAACTATGGTAATAATCAGTATATAGGCTACAAAACTGTGATTTAACATTTTTACACATTCTTTAGTAGCTTAAATAATTTTGGGGGGGGCAACGGGGGGGTTAAGTGACTTGCCCAGGGTCACACAGCTAGTAAGTGCCAAGTGTCTGAGGCTGGATTTGAACTCAGGTCCTCCTGAATCCAGGGCTAGTGCCTTATCCACTGTGCCACCTAGCTGCTTCAGCTTAAGCAAATATTAAGGGAGTAAGACTGATCTTGGTAGAACTGCTATATTGTAAACTGGTCTGGATAACTGAAACCAACTCAATTCAATTATGGTTAGGCATCTATCAATCAGATTAAAAGTCAAATACCCAAAATAGTAACTTCTGAGCTGAAAGGGACCAATCAGATTTAGAGAAAATTTGGAACATTAGATACTAGTGGAACAAATTCAAATGCTATATTTCTACCAGGTTTAAGAAGCCATCTGACTGACATTCATCTATTGCTCTTGCAGTCATCTGGTTCAAAAATATTGCTTTCCACCCTAGGGGCCAGCAAGCAAGGAGGCATCATCTTAGGTGGAAAAATGAAATCCAAGGGGTTAACAACCTGGATGATGAAAAATTGATGGCTTCTCTTTCTCTATTTCATATTTCTTGTACATTTACCACTTGGGTTGTGTTTAATTTGTGGGAGGAGTTATTGTGTATAAAAAGCTGTGAATCCTGAGGCTCATGGTCTTTGGGTCCTAGACCCGAGACCAGCTTTATTGTGAGACAGGATACCTCTCTCAAGAAACCTATTTGGTTTGACTTGGAGACTTTGTTTTATCTTTGTCTGACCCTGCAACTTAGAAATGTTCACAACAAAAGCCGATATTATGCTGTGTCATGCTTCATCATTCTGCTATGTCACATTACATCTATGCCATATTTATGTCATGTTATACTATGCCATATTGTGATTATGCTATGCCATGCCAGCCAATCCCACATCAGATCATTCCACATCACACAAAGTCATATTTATCATGCATATATCATTTTGCATTCATGCCCATATAATGCCAACTCATCCCTGTTACACAAGTCACTTTGTCACATAATATACCATACATGTCATACATGTTATAGATAATACATACCTCCTACATATCTGTCATATACTGAATGTGTCATGTGATACCATGTATATTTCATGATGTGTCATACATATAATCTTACAAATATGCCATATCACACCTTTGTCATGTCATACCACATCACAAATTGTCAGGTCATGTCACACCACCATATCATACCATGCCACACAGATGTGACACTTAGCTATTTTAGTATTAGTCAGCAATAACATTCTTCTACTGATCCTATGAAATCTGAACATGCCCTCCTTATAGACATTTATAGAATTTTCTTCTTTTCATTTGGGGTTTGAAACTATGGTTTCCTTTTTTCCCCTACTTTTTCCTAGTTTTTAAAATCATAAATGTAACTAACTTCAACAAACATTAACTTTTTCGTATGTCTCTATGATTTCACTGATGTAGGGAACACCCATGCATGAAAGGTCTTTCACTGATGCAAATGGTCAACTCCTTTTATAACTTGTAGGTGTAGAAAGTTGCTGGGGGCAAGTTAAATAACTTGCTCAGGGTCACAAAGATATATGTGAGGGACATGACTTGAATCTTTGACTCCAGGGATGAAATTCTATCCATCACACCAGGGAGCCTCTTTTATATATACAACTATATAATAATATAATATATGTTGTTTAATACATACATATGTGATATTATGTATGCATACATGTGTATTCATGTAATTTTTATAATAATATATTATATATTATATTATGTATATATTTAAATAGCAAACATTTGTCTTCTCTCCTTCCAACTTCCCATACCTTATATTTGAAGGGGGGAGGGTACCTTGTAACAATAAATTTGCATATTTAAGATAAACAAATTTCTTGTTTTAGTCACATCCAAAATGTAGATCTCATTCTACATATTGATTCCATCGCATCTCTGTCAGGAAGTAAATAGCCTGTTTCATCATCTCTCTTCTGGAATCTCTTAACCTAGGATAAGCTTAGGGGGCAAAACAGAGCTGATGTCAGCTCCCACAATAGCTTGATTAATTTAAATAGTAGGGGGCAAACAATACCCTAGGCTCTTTTTCTGATTTATCTTAATCCTAGAGTCATATTCTGGCTAAAGTGTTTATTGATGGTGTGTAATTTGGAAAGTCTTTAAAAAAAAAAGGAATGGATTGCAACTAATCACTGTCTCACTATTATTCATTCCATACACCCCCACCTTGTCTTCCTGTTTAGCCTAAAATCCTTCACTTTAAAAGATTTTTTCCTCCCCAGCTTCTTTCCAGCTGGGGTTCAGCCTTTCCTTTCACTGGGTAAAAAAAAATCATCCATAAAAATGTTGACTGGGACATGCTAATTAGTGGATGTCCAAACATCTGGAGAGCAACAAACAAATTTACACTTAACACCAAATAAACAAATACATAACGGGAGGACAGTTTGAATTCATCAAAGAGATTGCTTGGAGGGATGTATTCTATAAGATCTCTGCACCTGTTTATTGGCCCAATTGACTCTGAAATGGAGAACTAATAAATCACATTGAGTCAGTGTGTGTCCCAGTTTAATTCTTGATTCCACAAACCTATTATAGTCCTATTAAAATATTTAAATAGGAAAGATCTTTTAAGACGGAGAAATATTACTTGTTTACTAGTCCCCCCAAATCCAATGGGCATTATATTACTTTTCCTAAAGGACCTCAGAAATCAATAAGTGCAACCCTCTTATTTTACAGAGAAGAAAACTGAGACCCTAAGAGGGAAAGTGACTTGTCAAAAGTCCTAAACTAAGTTAGAATTCTGTTTCCCATTCTACCCCCCATTTCCATTACACTACTTTTTCCACCTTGTTCCTTTTTATGTTAATGTGTGTTTTGTTTTGTTGTGCTCTGTTTGGAGGGGGACAGTGTGCTCCAGATAAACAGAATAGAACAACTCCACAATTTGGTGTAGTGTATTGAACACTGAACTAGGAGTCAGCTGACTTGCATTCCAGTCTTATGATTGACACAAACTAGCTGTGTTACCTTGGGCAAATCACTTAGTAGACAGGATGACAATACCAGAGAGTGGTGAGCAGCTATGTCCTAGACCTTCTTCCTTGGCTTTCTTCTCTATACATTCATATTCTTTCTCATGGCTTCAGTTATCACTTCTATGAAGTGATTTCTCAGATTTATATTCCCAGACTCACACTTTCTCCTCACAGATGCACTCCCACATTTCCAACTGCTCCCTGGGTATATTATTTTGTGTGTTCTGCTGATATAAAAAGCTTAATATGACCTCATCATCCCTGTCACCAAACCAGTCCCTTTCCTCACTGTGTGTGTGTGTGTGTGTGTGTGTGTGTTTCCTTGATAATACCACCAATTTACAAATCCTCCAGGCAGGCAGGCAGGGTTAGAGTAATCTTTGACTCATCACTCTTCCTCAACCTCTCTAGCTCCCATGCCACCTGTTTCCAGCCTGTGTTTCTGGAGGATCCAGCTCTTGGTGGAATTTTTGGAAGACTTTTTAAAAAAGTTATTTCTGGCATTTTTTGCCTAGCAGTATTAATATTTATCTTTTATTTTTTCACAAGGTTAAGGGACATTGGCATTTGCACCCCCAAATTACAGTGGGATCCTAGAGGAGTATAATATCATTCAATCTCTTTTCCCCCCATTAACTGGAAACTCCATAAAAGGATAGGTTGTGTCTTATCTGAGCTTTATATCTTCCCAACACTTAACCCAATACTCCAAACATGGTATATGTTTCATAAATGCTCATTGAATTTGCATCTCATGTTTGATTTCTTTATGTGAATGGCTGTTAATACTTTATTAGAACTAATTCCCCATGCTAAAAGTTTCTGGTACATTGCCATACTCATTTTTGTGTAAGAAAACTTCCCCAAGGTAATCAGGGTATATTTTAATCTGGTGTGTTCAATAAATATGCACTCTTATTTTTAAGGACAGATGCATGTGTGTATTTGTTTTAGTTAAGTGCAATCTGTCAAGACACACTATTGCCAAGGTCAAAGAGCCTGAATTCACAAGATTTTGCTAGATAATTCTGCTAAGACATTTCGTTAAACATTATATTGAAAGAAAAGAAGTAAAATAGGGGCATATAGTTCCCTTAGCTTTAAGCCTCAGTTTCTTCATTTGTAAAATGGTAGTTTAGACTAGGTGACATCTAAGACCTCTTGACCCTTGAAATCCTGTGATATGTTGCACACTTGACAACTCCAGTCTGTAAAACTAAAAATTTAGCCTGGGGCTATTGTCTCCTAGAGAAACATAGGCTTACACTGGCCAAAAGCATTACCAGAGAATCCAAGTAAGACATTTCTTCTTATCTATCCAGAAGCTTCTACAAGCAGGTGTTACAGCATGTTTCTTTTCTGAAAAAGTCATTATAATTTATTTGGAGTAATTATGGTAAAAATAAATGATATTTATTTACATAAGTACATTTTTTTTCTTCCTCCAAAGACTGTTTCTGGAGAGTTGAAAGTGCAGTGTATCCTCCCACTGCCCTGGGGTGGGGCAATGTAAGTAGCCCCATTGTACAGAGGAGGAACCCACGAGACATCCCAGATAAGGAACAGTCAGGTTGTTAGACTATAATCCACTGCCCTCCACTCCTCAGGCTGGGGAGAAGTTGGATCAGTAACTTTTATTACCCTTGCTTTGCCCGGGAAGAATCCTATTTAATCAGATGCTTGAGAAAAGAACAGAGCAGAGCCTACATAGATGGGGTCTGTTAAGGATGTAGCCATTATATTTGCATTTTATAATTGTTTCTGCAAAGGATTGTGTGAGTTGAATCATACCAGAGACTGCTCTCCTTCCCCCTCCCCTTTCTTCCCATGCAGACAGGCAGAATTTTAACCAGCTTTATTTCCAGTGGGCAGAGGGTATCTTTGTCCTGCAGTCTTTGATCATTTTCTCAGTTGGAATACCAAATCAAGTGCTACCCTCCATTGCCTTCCCCCTCCCAGGAACATGGGACTAAGAGCTGGAGGGGCTTGCATGCCTTTAAGTATGGTGATGATTTTTAACTCAGCAGTGGCATGCTGATGGTGACTATGGCCACCCCTCCCCCAAACAAAATACAACTGAAATAATAGAATCCCTTTGGGATTAATAATTGATGGCGATGTTGGAAGCATTGAGCTGTTACTATAGACACACAAAAGATCTGAAGCTTTTTTCTGATTTTCTGATTTCAATTAAGATTCTTATCTCTACTGAATGATGTAGCTCAATCTCTTGCCATTCTCCCTCCCCCTTTTACTGATCTGCTCTAAAGCAACATTAACCAGGGATAGCTAGGTCCTTTAGTTTAGCTCTATTTTTCTGTCAGGCCTCTCTGTCTTAAAGTCTGAAGTCCTTTTTATTCCATTGTTATAGAAGATTTGCAATCTTAGTGTCAGAGATGGGATCTCTTGCACTCCTCCACATGGAATAAAGCTCTGCCATTTTCATCATGAGAAGTATCAGATTTATTCCATGTGTGTTTGGGAAAGTGATTGAAAGTGAATAATCAATATTTTTTTCCCTTTTTTGCTCACTACCATGCTCAGAACACCATGCTAGGTACCAGTAAGGTTGTCGGAGGGAGGAATGCACAATTTTAAAAGGCCCAGTAGAAGACGAGGGTCTTCTAGAAACATAGTGTGAGGCTAAGACACCTATACAGATAGGGGTTTTTTGTATTTTGTGTGTGTGTGTGTTTTGTTTTGTATTTTTGGCCATTTACTGAAGATTATGGAGTCCTTCTCAGAACTGTGTTTTTAAATAAAATAAAATAACAAAGGAAATAAATTATATTGACTGCAATAATAAAAATATATTAACAAAAAATAATGAACCTGATATTTAGAACTCCTGGTGAGTGGAGAAAATTTTTATTGTGAACATGTTACAGAAAGAGTGCCAAAACCAATTAAAGCTAGAAGATAATATAGAGATTATCTAGTCTATCCTCATTTTAGAGGAGCAGCAGCTCAGAAACAGAAATATTATGTTATTTGGCTAAAGTCAACCAGCAAATTTTTAGAAATGGATAAAAACCCATATTCCTGACTGCCAGTCACATTTATTCCATCACACCAAATAAACACTCTTTCTTTGTAAGAGTGTTTATCGACCTCAAAAAGTAGCAGATTCCCAATTGTTTCCCCTTTTAAACTAAGCTTTATTGGATTTGTTGTGTAAAACATTTTAAACTTTATATAATTAAAAATATCCATTTTATCTTCTGTCATCCTTTCTCAACCTTGTTTGGTCATGAATTGCTCTTCTATCCAAAGATAGATAGGTATTTTTTTCCTTATGGTTCTCTATTTTTTTTTAATGATGTGACCTCCAATATCCATGTGGAGTTTTTCTTGCTGTATAAGGTGTGAAGTGTTGCTCTAAATAAAATTTCTTCAATACTGCTAATCCAATTTTCTAAACAATTTTTAATAATAAACATTTTTATTTAAAGTTTTGAGTTCCAAATTCTATTCCTCTTTCCCTCTCTTCCTCTCCAAAATGGTAAGCAATCAGATATAGGTTATAGAAGTAAAACTATGCAAAACATTACCATATTATTCATTTTGTATAAGAAACCTTGAATAAAAATTTTAAAAAATGAAAAATAGCATGCTTCAGTTTGTATTCAATAAAGATCAGTTCTTTCTTAGGAGGTGGATAGGATGCTTCAGTCGTCCTTTGGGATTGTCTTGGATCATTGAATTACTAAGAATAGTTAAGTCATCAACAATTCTTCATCAAACAATATTGCTGCCACAATATTCTCCTGGTTCTACTCACTTCACTATATAATAGTTCATATAAGTCTTTTCAGGTCTTTCTGAAATTGTCACATTTGTCATTTCTTATAGCATAATAATATTCCATCACCATCATATACCACAGCTTGTTTAGCCATTCCCCAGTTGATGGGCATTTCTTTGATTTACAATTCTTAGCCACTACAAAAGGAGCTGCTATAAATATTTTTGTACAAATAGTTCTTTTTTTCTCTTTTGGGGGGTGTTTTTTGGAATATAAACCTAACAGTGTACCAAAGGGTATGCACAGTTCAATAGCCCTTTGGGCATAATTCTAAATTGCTCTCCAGAATGGTTGGATCTTTTCACAACTCCATCAACAGTGGATTAGCCTCTCAGTTTTCCTACATTCTCTCCAACATGCAACATTTCCTTTTGTTGTTGTTGTTATATGTGCCATTCTGATAGGTGTGAGGTGATACCTTAGAGTTTTTTTTAAATTGCATTTCTCTCATCAATAATGATTTGGAGCATTTTTTCATATGACTGTAGATAGCTTTGATTTTTTTGCCTGAAAACTGTCTGTTCATATCCATGAACATTGTCAGCAATTTTTCTTGCATCTTAAGTCCTTATATCAATAGCTAGACTCTGTTTTTCAGTTGGCACTGCATTCATTTACTTATGTACCTTGTGTTCCACTGATCTCTCTCTCTCTCTCATCTGTCTTGGTTTCTCTCTCTCTCTCTCTCTCTCTCTCTCTCTCTCTCTCTCTCTCTCTCTCTCTCTTTCTCTCTCATCTGTCTTTGTTTCTCTCTCTCTCCCTTGAACAAATTACTAGTTCTCCATTTACATAGATATGTATATTTTGTAAACTATAGTTAATAGTTATATTTGTATATTTATTGTGCATATCTTGGTAAGCAGATCCCCAACTATTTTATATACTATATAGTTATTTGTAATATGACTTGCTTTTAAATTTTTTTTCTATATTTTATTGTTATTATATGGGAATGCTGATGATTTCTGCTGATCCATTTTGTAACCTTCAATTTTGTTTCAATTACCTTTTTGTAGTTGACTCTTGTTTTCTTTAAGTATGCCCCATTACCATCTACAAAACATGATGATCATGTTTCTTTTTTACTGAGCTTATTCCTTCAATTTCTTTTTCTTGTCTGATTGTTACAGACAGCACTTCTAGTACTATTACCAAAAACAAGTGGTTATGATAGACATTCTTCACCCCTTGATTTTGTTGGAAAAAATTTAGTTTTCACCATGGAGGGTGAGTCTTTACAGCAAGTTTCTTCCAAAAGGGACTAATTTACAATACCTACATACCTATATACACAAATGCATATTTATGTATGCATGTATACACACACACACACACACACATATATAATTTAAATTTGTAAGAATCATTCATCAATTCATAGATGACCCAAAGATACACCCAGTCCTCAAGGGAAAAACAGGTTATCTATAGCATTTTGAAAAAAAGAAAAACAAAGCTTCGTCACTAACAAATAGAGTACTAAACATTAATGGAATTCTGAGGTTCCACCTCACACCTACCAGAATGACCAAAAAAGACAAAAAAGAAAATGACAAATGTTGGAGGGGCTGGGGCAAAAAAACAGTAATTCTGATGCACACTTGGTGGCCCTGTGAATAAGTATTAACACTTCTGGAAAGTAGTTCAGAATTATACACAAAAAATTAATACATGGTGCATGCCCTTTTATCCACCTTTATTGTTCCTAGACTTATGCTCCACCCTCAAAAAATTAAAAAAAAATTAAAAGTTCTTATATTTTCAAAAATACCTCTAGGAATTTATTTTTCTAGAAGCAAAAAGAAAATTGGAAACTAAGAGTTAATTCATTAATTTGTGAATGACTGAACAAATTGTCATATATATGCATTTAATGGAATGCCATTGTGTTATAGGAAACAAGGAAATAGATTATTTTAAAGACATATGGGAAGAATTTTATGAAATCATATGAAGTAAAATAGCAGAGCCAAAAAATAACATAATATTACATAAATGTCATAAAAACAAATAATTTAAAGATATATAAACTGATGAAAAATGAAATGAGTAGAACCAGGAGAAAAATATATATGCAGTAAAAAATGAAAACAATAGGGAAAACAATACGAACTCTTATTAATACAATGATTGTTCATGATTACAAAGGAACAATGATGAAATATGCTGAATATTTCATATATTTTGGTACAGAAGAGAATTATTCAGGTAAAAGAATAAAATGTATGTTTTACACATGGCCAATGAGAGAATTTTTGTTTAATTATGCATATTTGTTATATTCTATTTGCTTTTCTTTTTTTACAAAAAGGGATAGGGGAGCAGAAAGGAGAGTAATTTTGGCTAATTAAAAATACACTTAATTTAAAAAATACCTTATTTGACCATACAATTACTTATATTGAGTTAAGCAATTATGTACACTATATCACTATTTATAAAGTGTACATCTCTCATAGTTTACAAAGCCTCTAATGTGGGGCTATATTTTTCCCCCACCACCAATTTACAAAAGGATTCTAGTCTTTTTATCAGTATTATCACATCTCCTTCCAGGCTACCTAAATCAGGGTACCAAAGCTAATTATTAGCCCTGTGACTTATGTAACACAGACAGAATAGAATTGGTCGCATAGAAATCTTTAGTCATCCATTTTTTTAATGACTTGTAAAGACTCTCCACAGTAATAGTGGCGATTCCTTTTCTTGGGTGTCCTGCCATTTCTAGATTCACAGAGACTTTCCAGAGTTAATGACATCCCCCCTGATTTTTGACCTATCCAAAGATTCTCTGATTCTACTTGGTTTTCTAAGCTGTTTTAAAGAAAAAACAGTATTTGTCAATTGAATTGAAATTTCCTTTCATCAGTGGGGTCAGTAGATTTCCATCCATTTCATTCATCCATTTTTGTATTAATAATTAAGACGTTATAAAATAAATAATCATATAAAATATTAATCAAATTTGCATTCTGGTTTTGTTTCATTGTTTCAGTCTGGCATCTGTTTCAAAAATCTGTCCAGCACTTATCAAATCACACCAAACATATTAAAGCCAAGTAAGAGTCAAACCATGGAATAATGTTACATTACTATGGGATTTAATCAACAGATAATGTACTCCAAACTGTACAGATTGCAGCTGGAATTCTATATTGAGGTACTGGTGACATCATCAAGGGGCAACAGCAAGCCCATCATCAGAAACCGTGAGATGATGTTACAATTGTACTTTGTGTGCCTGTTCAGGAGAACAACATTTGCTATTAGACAGGCACTTTTAAAAGTATTTTTCCCTAAGGCATTCTGCATAGCTCATCCCTTCTGTCCACCACCTTCTCCCCAGCCTGTGTCATTTTCTCCCATCTGCCACATGTTTCTGAGTTTGACGGCTTAAGTGATCAAACTGTTTTCGTTCCCAAATGGTTTTAAGTAGCTTTTTTATTCAGCATTTTCCTGGTGTCACTCTTAGGTAGTAACACTAGTATGATATTGAGTATCAAAATCTCTTCTATTACTAGTTTCCTCGTGCGGTGAATGTTTTCTTTTTTCTTTCTTTTTTCTTCTTTTGAGTTGGTCTGATACCCATTAAACCTGAAGTGGACTTTTAAAATCTGATGAACATTTAATCAATGGGAAATTGGATTGAATAAATTACATCTGAGATGAATTCCTTAAATTGATACAATCTTTAATGAACATTGCACTTGATTGAATAATCTATTTATTAAATATGTACAATGATTGGTAAATTAAACACTTGTCTCACTACAAGAAATTAAGAATTTTCATTCCATATTCATTTTCCCCAGAGATGAGATAATATTTGTTAAATCTCAAGCACATGGAAGACATCTTCCGATTGTTTCTCCAATGAAATTCTCAATATTAAATCATGTTGCTGGCTACACACATCCATGCTCTTGTTAAACATACAGGGATAGCTAACAAGTATGAAGTAAGATTTACTAACTCCAAAATAACTGGTATTGAATCTCCAGTGAGTTTGTAAAAACTACATAATATTTAATAAATCTCCTTTAAGATTTGTTAAATCTGTTTAACCTCTTTTAACCCCAAAAAAGGAATTTGTTAAAGAGCCCCTGCTGCATTCATCCAGTCTTTAAAAGAATATCATATTTCATCCTAATCTCATTAAGCTGCCATGTGCAGTTTTTGGATGTCCCCTATTTCCTTTCCAATTATCACTGATTATTACTGATGAATTTACATAGAAATAGTAACTTTCTCATATATAATGACTTACTCCCTCTTGTCCAATTCCATCTGTGATGGACTAATGGAGTGCTTGGGAACTTAAAATACAGTGTTACAGTTAGCACTTACTTAAATCTGAATACTCCCCATTTTGGAGACTATTCTTTGTTTTTGAATCCTTGATGAGAGTGAACAATTTATCCATCTCTCCTTTATAAATCTCTTACAGTACATCAAGATAAAGGTCATAGACTGCATTAAAAATCATTCCTAAGTTGTGTTATGAATAACATCTTACATTATTAACCCTGAACCTATTTAAATATCTAATTTGGTCTTCTCTGGATGCCAGGCCAAATTCTCATCTTATGTAACTCAATGAAATAATTCATCTCCTTTCATCTCTATAAGGAGAATTTGGTTTGAACTGATAATTTTGTTTGCATCCATTTCTCAGGTTAAATAAAATTCATAAAATATACTATTTCAACCCATCAGTAGTTATTTAATGAGCCCCTACTATGAGCACTCAACTATACTAAATATTATAGAGAAAAGTAAAACACAGAGCATAGTACCTGTCCTCAAGGAGCTTAAAATCCAAGTTGCAAAAAACATGATTAACACACACGATACAGTAGCAAACAGTTCAAGGCAGAATAAAAATAAATGGTATGGATGACTATAAGTGTTTAACAATTAAATTAGAAGGATATAATATTATGTAGGAATATTCAGGTAAATTGAAAGCAGATCTCTGTGTCAGATTTTTAGGATTATAGACCTATAGCTGAAAAGGATCTCAAAAGCCATCTGGTCAGTTGCTTTTATATTACTGATGAGTAAACTGAGGTCCAGAGATGTTTAGTAACTTGCTTGAAGTTACACAGGTAGGAAGTGACAGTCAGCTTAAGTTTAATGCTTTTTACACTATTTCCTCCCTTTATTAAGGGGAGACAGGAAAGAGATTTTTAAGATGTAAAGGGGTCAAAGGAAGATATGCCAAGTGGGTAAATAATGACAAAATGCAGAAGAGTAAAATCGCCATCATTACTGCCATCTACTTAGCACTTAAAAAAAAAAAAAAACTCAGGGGAATAGGGGGCTAAATTTGTGATTTTTGTCCCTGAAGTTAACTCCTGGTATGAAACTTCAGTAGGATCATACAGTCAGGATATGTCTGGGGCTGAATTTCAAACTAGGCCTTTCTAAATCTGATACCAGTTGTCTACCCACCATGTCGTGTTTTCTCTCATGTGATCCTTCACATTTTACAAAGGTTTTTTTTTTTTTCATGCATTTTCTCATTTGAGATTTAGAACAATTTAGGGAAGTGCAAAATAAAATAAGTATGACTATTCCCATATTATAGTTGAAGAAACTGAGACACGTAGAGTTATATGACTTGTTCATCATCACACAGGATTTGGATACAGGTCTTTTTTATTTCAAGCCTAGAACGTTAGGTTTTTCTTACCTGAACTATGAAAAAAAATGTTCCAAAGTAGGAATAAACCTGACCTATTGTTAGGAAAGTAAGGAAACTACAATGACTCTAGTTAAGAGCAAACACTGTAGATAAGTAGGAAAGAGAGTTGAAAAGATGTTGTGGGGGGAAAATTTTGGAGAGTCTTCAAAGTCACATAAGATAATTGCAGTAAGAATTAGGCATAAGGATATAGGGAAATATGGAAGTTTATTAAGCAATAGGCTATTATGAAATTGATATTTGTAGATTATTAGTTTGTGAAAACTATGCAGGACTAATTCAAGTGAAAAGAAACTGGCAATGGGCAAACAAGTAATTGTTATTGAAGCAATCCAACCATGAGGTGCTAAGGGTGTTGACTAAAATCAGAAATTAGAGATTAAATATTTAGATGCTTTAGATGCTGTAAACAACAACAATTATATATATATACATATATATATATATACATATATATATACATATATATATATATGTATATATATATATAAATAACTTTAAGGTTTGCAAAGGGATATATAAATATCTCATTTTAACCTCACAGCAATCCAAGGAGGTAGGAGCTTTAGGCACCTATTTGCTAATAAGTGTCTATGGGCATTTATTTACTCATTTTACAGATGAGGAAACCGATGTGGGAAGAGGTTATTTGACTTTTCTAGGGTCAAGCAGTTAGTGGCTGAAACTGGTTTTGAACTCAGATCTTCTAGACTCCAGATTTAGAATTCTATCCATCACACCACCTAATTGCTTCTATATGTACAATGAGTTATATGACAATCTTAAATGCACAAGTTATTGGGGACAACTATTGGGGTGAAGTTGAAGTAAGATTAGTTAAAGGAGCAGATAAAAAAAGTATTGTTGAATTAGAATTTTTTGTTGGTGAGGCAATTGGGGTTATGTGACTTGCCCAGAGTCACACAGCTAGTAAGTGTTAAGTATCTGAGGCCAGATTTGAACTCAGGTCCTCCAGAATACAGGGCTGGTGCTCTATCCACTGCACCAACTAGCTGCCCCTGTTGAATTAGAATTTAAATGACTTTCTAATTGATTGGCTATTTATAGTGGAAGAAAGAGAGTAATTAAATATAACAATAGGATTTGAACATGTAAAAATAAATAACTGTGCCATTAATAGACATACTTACAGTAAAAGACAGAATAAGAAATAGCAGAAATATGATGGTGATTTTTCCATTATTAGTTTTGGGCAGCAATGGGAAATCAGGTTTAAGTGTCCTGTAGAAAGATGAAGTTATGGAATTAGGACTTAAGGCAGATGTCAACATGGACAAAAGAGGTTTGAAATTCATGTGACTATATATAGTAATTGGATTGTATGAGAATGATTATGAAGAGAGTGCAGGAAGAAAGGAGATGAGAGGCCATGAGAAAAGAATAATGACAACGATATTTGCCTTACCTTAAGGAATCTAAAATTAGGATGAATGAAAGAAAAATAAGAAAAAATAAGCAGAGAACCAGCACTGTATAGCTTTTGGAAGTAAAGAAAAATGGGAATCCATAAAAAGGAGATGGCCATCAATGTTAAAATGAGAAGATAAGTTCAATTGAGTTGGCCTGTGAAGATTACCAAAGGAAAATTGTCTCTGGAAGGGTTTTGCCTGCACTGCAATGAACCCTTAGAAGACTAAGAAATTAAACACATAATTACTATATCAATGAATATCTCATAATATCCAAGATATCTCAGTAAAGGATTCTAGTATTTCCCCTTGTAAAATCCAATTGTTTAAAAATCGAGAATCCTCTTCATGTCTCAAATATATAGAGAACTGATTCAAATTTATCAGAATACAAGCCATTCCCCAACTGACAAATGGTCAAAAGAAAGAAAGTGAAAAATATCATGCTTCAGTCTGTGTTCCATCAGTATAAATTCTTTCTTTGGAGGTGGATAATGTGTTTCATCAATAGTCCTTTGGGATTGTCTTGGATCAGTGTATTGTTGAGAATAGTTAAGTCATTCACAGTTCAGCTAACAATATTGCCATCATTGGGCACAATATTTTCTTGCTTCTGCTCACTTCACTACACATCAGTTCATACAAATCTTTCCAGGCCTTCCTGAAATCCTTTTCATATATCACAGTTTGTTTAGCCATTACCCAATTGATGGGCAGATGAAAAAAAAAATCAAAGCTCTGTATAGGCATCTGAAAAAATGCTCTAAATCACTTTTGATTAGAGTAATGCAAATTAAAGAAACTCTGAGGTACCACCTCATGTCTATCAGGTTGGCTGATATGACAAAACATGAAAATGATAAATTCTAGAGAGGATGTGGGAAAATTGTGATGCTAATTCACTTTTGGTGGAATTATGAACTGATCCAACCATTCTGGAGAGCAATTTGGAACTATATTCAAAGGGCAATGAAACCGTGCACACACTTTGATCTAGCAATACCACTACAAGGTCTGTATCCCAAAGAAATCATAAAAAAGAGAGAAGTATTTATAGCAGCCCTTTTTTGTGGTGGCAAAATATTGGAGATAGAGGGCATGCCCATCAACTGGGGAATGACTGAATGAGCTGTCGTATATAAATGTAATAGAATACTATTGTTCATTAAAAAATGATGAACAGGATGATTTCAGGGGAAAAAAAGACCTGGAAAGACTTATGCAAATGTATGCAAAGTGAAATGAATAGACTCAGGAAAACATTATACACAATATTAACAACATTGTTTGATGATTAGTAATGAATGACTCAGATGTTCTTAGAAATACAATGATCTAAGACAAGTACAAAGGCCTCAAGAAGGAAAATGATATCCATATCCAGATCAAGAATTGATGGCTTCTGAATGCAGATGGAAACATACTTTTTTCACTTATTTTATTCTTTTGTTTGTGTTTTTCTCTTTTTGATCTGTTTCTACTTTCAAAACTGTGACTAATATGGGATTATGTTTTACATGATAGCACATGTATAATCTATATCAAATAGTCCACCATTTAAGGAAGAGGGGAGGGGAAAAAGGGATGAAGAAAATCTGGGAACTCAAAATCTCGTAAAAACAAATTCTTAAAATTGTATTGACATATAATTGGGAAAAATAAAATATTATTTTAAGAAGAAATTAATAAATGACAGCTAATAAAACTAGGAGCTGGTTTATGAAAAACCCAATAAGATCGATAAACTATTGATTAGTGTGATTAAGAAAGAGAAAGAAAAAAACAAGTGTCCCAAAATGTAAAGGGTAAATTCACCATAATGAAGAGGAAATTAAAGCAATTATTAGGAAAAATTCTGCCCAATTCTATGCCAATAAATCTGACAATCTATGGAAAATTGATAAATATTTCTGAAAGCATAATTGCCCAGATCAACAGAAGAGGCAATAGAATACTTACGTAACCCTAGCTTAGAAAAAAATAAATTGAACAAATCATCAATAATCTCCCTAAGAAAAAAATCCCCAGGGCCAAATGGGTTCACAAGTGAATTCTACCAAACATTCAAAGAACAGGTACTTCCAAAACTATATAAACAATTTGGGAAAATAGGTGGCATTCTATCAAATTCCTTTTATGATACAAACATGGTTCTGGTACCTAAATCAGGAGAGTTAAAACAGAGAAAGGATACTATAGACCAATTTTCCTATTATATTAATGCAAAAAATTTAAATAAAATAATAGCAAAGAGATTACAGCAATATATCATAAGGGTCACATTATGAACAGGTGCAATTTATACTAGGAATGTAGGACTTGTTCAAAATTAGGAAAAATATCAACATAATTAAACATATCAATAACAAAACCAATATATATGATTAGCTCATTAGATGCAGAAAAAGCTTTTTACAAAACAGCACCCATTTCTATTAGAAACAAGAAAAATACAGGAATAAATTAATGTTTCCTTAAAATGGCAAGTAATATCTATCTAAAAGCATCAACAAGCATTATCTGTAATTGGGATAACCTAGAAACCTTCCCAATACAATTAGGGGTAAAGCAAGAATGGCCATAATCACCACTATTGTTCAAAATTGTACTAAAATATTAGCTATAGAAATGAAAGAAGAAAAAGAAATTGAAAGAATTAGAATAGATAATGAAGAAACAAAATGATCACTTTTTGTAGATGATATGATGTTTTACTTAGAGATCACTAGAGAATCAATTTAAAAACTACTTAATTAACAACCTTTGCAAAGTTTCCAGATATAAAATAAACCCACATAAATCATCATTATGTCTATAGATTACCCGGGAAGCCCATTAGCAATAGATAGAAAGAGAAATTCCATTTAAAATTAAAGTAGACAATATAAAATATGTGGGAGTTTGCTTGCCAAGATGAACCCAGAACTATATGAACACAATTGCAAAACACTTTTCACACAAATTAAGTCAGATTAAAGAAGTGGAAAAATATTCATTGTTCATGGGTAGGCTGAACCAATATAATAAAAATGACAGTTCTTCCATACTAGTCAAACTACTAATATTATTTTATAGAGCTAGAAAACATAAGAAGAAAATTCACAAGGAAGAACAAAAGGTCAGGATATCAAAGGAATTAATGGGCAAAATGCAAATGAAGGTGGATTAACCATACCAGATACCAAATTATATTATAAAGTGGTAACCGTCTATCTGGTATTGGCCAAGAAATGGAGTGGAGCATCAGCAGCGCAGAGTATGTACAGAAGACATAGTAATGTAGTGTTTGATAAATCCCAAATCCCCAGCTTCTATGATAACTCACTATTTGAGAATAACTTCTAGGAAAACAGAAAAAAAATGACAGAAACTGCTTATAGATCAACATCTTACAACATAAACCAAAATAATTTCAAAATGGGTACATTTTTAAGCATGAAGGGTGATAACATAAGGAAATTAGGAGAGTAAAGAATAATTTACATCTCATATATGTGGAGAAGGGAAAATTTATGACCAAACAGAGGATAGTGAGCATTATGCAATGCAAAATGGACATTTTTATTACATAAAAATAAAAATGGTTTGCAGAAACAAAACCAATACAAACAAGTTTAGAAGGAAAACAGAAAGCTGGAAAGTAATCTCTAAAGCAAGGACTCATTTCTCAAATATGTACAGAACAGAGTAAAATATCTTATAATATAGGTCATTCCCCAACTAACAAAAGGTGAAAGATATGAAAAGGCCATTTTCAGATGTAGAAATCAAAACTATCTATAGTCAAATGAAGAAGCACTCTAAATCATCTTTGATTAGAGAAATACAAATTAAAATAACTCTGATTTTTTTATCAGGTTGACTAATATGCTAAAAAGGGGAAATGAGAAAAGTTGGAAAGAGTGTGGGAAAATTGGGACACTAATGCACTATTGGTGAAGCTGTAAACTTATCCAACAATTCTGGAGAGTGATTTTGAACTATACACAAAAGGCAATTATACTGTGCATACCCTTTTATCCAGAAATACTCCTGCTAGGTCTGTATCCCAAAAAGATCACAAAAAGGAAAAGGACCTACATGTATCAAAATATTTATAACAACTCCTTTTCTGGTGAAAAAGAATTGAACATTAAGGGGATGCTCATCAATTGGGGAATGGATGAAAAAGTTGTGCTATATGAATGTAATGGAACACTATTGTGCTATAAGAAATAACAAGCCGGTGTATTTCAGGAAAACCTGGAAAAGATAACATGAACTGATGCAAAGTGAACTGAGCAGAAACAATGGAACATTGTACACAGTGTTAGCAACATTGTGCAATAATCAACTATGAATTAGTTAGCTCTTCTCAGCAATACAGTGATCTAAGACAATTCCAAAGGACTCGTGATAGAAAATGCTATGCACATTAAAAGGAAGAATTGATGGAGTCTGAATACAGATCAAAGCATTTTATTTTCACCTTTTTGTGGTTCTTTTCCTTTGGCCCATTTTTCTCTTTCACAGCATGATTAATATGCAAATATTTACATGATGGCACATACATAACCTATATAAATTGGTTACTGTCTTAGGGAGGGAAAGGTGAGGGAGGGATAGAGATAAATTTGGAATAATTTTTAAAAATTGCTGTTAAAATTATCTTTACACACCTTTGGAAAAAATATTATTTAAAAAAAGAAATATAGTAGTGGATCAGTGGAATTCATTAGTTACACATTACACAGTAATAAATGACCATAATTATCTAATGTTTGATACTTCAATAAGGTCAAAATTGGTATATGACTTAGAAATAAAAGTTGATTCAAGTAAATTATAGGAACATGCAATACTTCACCTGTCAAATTTATGGATAATGAAAAAATATGACCAAAGAAGACATAGAGAGCATGATAGAATATAAAATGGATAATTTTGGTTACATTCAATTGAAAGGTTTTGCCAAGGTTAAGAAGAAAACAGTAAACTTGGGAAAATCTATAGCAAGTTTCTCTGATAAAGGCCTCATTTCTCAAATTTATTGTTATTTGCATCAAATTTATAAGAATACAAGTTATTCCCTAATTTACCAATGGTCAAAGATATGAACAGACAATCTTAAGAAGAAGGAATTAAAGCTATCTATAGTCATGTGAAAAAATGATATAAAATCACCATTGTTAAAAGAGATGAAAATTTAAACAACTCTGAGATAGTTTCTCACACTTGTCAGATTGGCTACCCCGAGAGAAAAAAAAAAGAAAATGATAATTTTGGAGGGGAGGGGAGAAAATTGGAACATTAATGCATGGTTGGTGGAGTTATGAATTAGTCCAACAATTCTGGAGTACAATTTGGAATGATGCCCCAAAGTCTGTAACATGTGCATATCCTTTGACCCAACAATATCACTATTATTTCTATATCCAAAGAAATAAAAAAGGGAAAGATTCCATATGTACAAAACTCTTTGTTGTGCCAAAGGATTACAAATTGAAGGGATGCTCATCAGTTAGGTTATGTCAGAACAATTTGTGGTTATGATTGTGATGGAATACTATGGTGCTATAAGAAATAATTAACAGGATACTTTCAGAAAAACTTGAGAAGACTTACCTGAACTGATGAAAAGTTAAATGAGAAGAGCCAGGGGACCATTGTTCACTGTAACAGCAATATTGTACAATGATTAACTGTGAATGAATTTGCTATTCTTAGCAATACGATAGAAGACTATTCTGATGGACTTTTGAGGAAAAATGCTAGCCACCTAGGGAGAAAAAATAACTGACAAAATCTGAAGGAATATATAATGTCAATAATCTATGTCAAAGTGCATGCCTTCTCAAGGACTGGGGAGGGGAGAGAGGGAAGGAGGGAATTTGAAACTCAGAAATTATTTTAAAATCAATGTTAAAATTGTTTTTACATGTAATAAAGAAAAAATTAAAACATTCTTCAAAAAAATAGGAGCAGGAAACTCCAAAAGGGTAAGATATACAGTGGATACCCTTAATAATTTAAGGAGATTGAATAGAGAATGAGTAAATTCTTCTGCTCCCAGAAGCAATTCAAGGTATTAAATATCAGGTTCTATCCCAAAAGATCATTCCTGAATGTAGCTAGTGAATCAGGAAAGGATTTTGTTACTTAAGATTATAATTTTTAAGGTTGCCATTAACCTTCCATTGTAATGGGCTACCACTACCATTAGCACCAGAAAGTCCTTTCTGAGCTATATTGCTCTCAACCCTTTCTTTACCCTTTCAGCAACTAGCACTGCTACATGGTGAATTGCCAACCCCTGACATTCCTGCTGTTAAGGGTTGATATTTTCTCTCCCCTTTTCACATTTCTCTTCCTTTTGTCATCTTCTTCATAGGCAAACACAATCAGGATGACTTGTATAAAACCTTGATGCCTAACTGGAGTTCAAATTATTAATCCTCTGACGTCTTCTATGCCTCCACTATCATTCCTGGGGCATAGCACTAGGATAGTGACTTTTAGGTAAAAGTACACCACATAAAAGTAGGAGAAATGGTTTATTAAACTCCTGCTGTGTACTATAGTATTATATAAATATTTCTAAGTCCTATATAAATATCTCATTTGATCCTTTATTTTAGAGTTGAGGAAACTGAGGCAGAATAAAGTTAAATGACTTGGCCAGGACTGCACGACTAGTCACAACTGTGTGAGGCAAAATTTGAAGTTAGGACTTAATGATTCAAGGTACACTGCTATATTCACTGTGCCCATGAGTGATCACTATCTTCTTATAGAAAGGGTTCATAACTGGCTTTCAGTCCAATCCACCTGGGGCTGAAGTTAAAACAAACAGTTACAAATCTTTATCATAAATTAATTATTCACAAGGCCCCAGAGGTGCTTGTGGGGTGGGAGGGATAAGCCAACTAAAACTGCCATGTATCCATAACAAATCATGTTATCTTGAAATAACAAGATAACAAGAGTCCTGAAATTTAGAGGGAGCTTAGATATGATGTGTTAATTACTTTATTTTAAAATGACATTGGTTGAATGATATTATGTATAGTATGTCTGTATATAATATAGGTTGGTACTTATTCCTCCTCAGGGGTCTACATTTATCAAGCAATCTGTACTTGATGTAAGATAATTAGATAATCCTGGAAGCATTGGAGGGTCATTTTACCATATATCTATGGGACAGTAAAAGATAAAACAAAATAAAACAAAACATTGGCAATATTATTACTCAAAAAGTACAACTGATCAATAAAGCTATTTTCTTATCTTCATAAAATCTTTACATGAATTATCTATACACATTTTGAGGGTGTTCTGAATGAAAATAAGTGAAGGGAAAAGGCAAGTTTTTGAAAATGACTTTCTATAGCAGATTAAATTCCTCTGTGTATATTATTTGGTGATCTAAAAATAGATTTTATTCTATATAGCAAAAAGGGGAAAAAGTCTCTAAAGACAATGCATCATACTTATGTAAAATCTAATACATTTTTTACTAAATATAATCACAGAGATAATTCTGTTCACTGACCTCCTAGGTTAAGGTAAAGTAGTATGGAACAAAATATGGAAATTAAAACTCACCAAACATATATACTAATTTCATGAAGGGTGTTTTTTGAAAGATTTAGATGGAGGAATTTTTTCTTATTGATGGTGGAGTTTTCGAGATAATTATTAAGGCCAATTGCCATGAGCTGTCTTTTCTCCCATATTTTTCATCTCCTATTACTTAGATGCCTTCTGCTACTTTCTCCTCCTTTATTCCAGTCACATATGATGAAATGGTATTACTCCTTACCAAGGTTAATACCACTACTTGTTCAAAGGATAGCATTCCTTCCCATCTCTTTCAAAAATTTTTCGCTTTGTCATCCCCACTCTATTATTTTCAATTTTTCCGTCTTTACTTCCTTATTTTATACTACTATCCTATTCCCTACATTTCCTACTTCCATTTTCTACATTTCCTACATATTACCTCCAAATTTCCTATTTCTATATTCTGGAAAAAAACAAACGAATTTCACTTGTTTCTTCCATCCCCAATATATCCTAAATCTCTTTTACCCTTTCATATCTAAAGTTCTCAAAAAGGCTACCTACAATAAGTGCCTCCTCTTTCTCTTTTCTCACTTTCTCCTTCAGTTTATTTGTTGTTTAGTTATTCATTCATGTCTTACTCTTTGTGACCCCATGGCACATCAGGCCTTTCTATCTTCCACTATTTCTTAAAATGTCCAAGTTTATGTTTGTTGTTTCCATGACACTATCTATTAATTTCATCTTCTGCCATCCCCTTTTTTCTTTTGCCTTTAATCTTTCACAACACCAGGATCTTTTCCAGTGAGTCCCAGCTTCTCATTACATGGCCAAAGTACTTAAGCTTTACATTCAGTAT
Source organism: Dromiciops gliroides (assembly GCF_019393635.1). Lineage (NCBI taxonomy): Eukaryota > Metazoa > Chordata > Mammalia > Microbiotheria > Microbiotheriidae > Dromiciops > Dromiciops gliroides. Next base: position 124,671,260 of record NC_057862.1, read on the forward strand.
TTGACCTTCCAACGAATAGCCCAAATTAATTTGTTCAAGTATTGATGGATTTGACCTCTTTGCTGTTTAAGGGTCTTTCAAAAGTCTTGTCCAGCAACAAAATTTGAAAGCATCAATTTTGCAGCACTCAGCTTTCCTTACAGTCAAATTCTCACAGCCATAAACTGTTACTGGACCTTTGTCAGCCAAGGCCATGTCTCTGCTTTTGCTGTCCAGATTTGTCATAGTTTCCTTCAAAGGAGTATGTGTCTTTTACTTTTCACTGTCTACTGTGATCTTGGAGCCCAACCATATAAAATCTGAAACTTCTTCCATTTCTTCTCCCTCTATTTGCCAAGAAGTAATGGGACAAGTTGCCAAGATCTTAGGGGTTTTTATTTTTGTTGTTGTTTGATAAGCTTCAGGGCAGCTTTTGGACTCTCCTCTTTCACTCTCTTTAAGAGGCTTTTTAAATCCTCTCCACTTTCTGCAATCAGAGTAGTATCTTCTGATATTTCTGCTGGCTACCTTCATTCCAACTATTAATTTATCCAGCCTGGCATTACTTATGATTTACTCTACATATAAATTAAATAAATAAGGTAATGGTATACAGCCTCGTCATATTCCTTTTACAGTCATAAGCCAATCAGTTGTTGCATGTTCACTTCTAACTGTTCCATCTTGACCTTTATATAGGTTTCTCAGTAGACAAGTAAAATGATCTGCTACTCCCATCTCTTTGAGGACTTACCACATTTTGTTGTGATCCAAATAGTCAAAGGATTTAGTGTAGTCAATTCAGCAGAAGTAGATTTTGTTTTGTTTTGTTTTCCTGGAACTCCTTTGATTTCTCCATAATCCAGTGAATATTAACAATTTGGTCTTTAGTTCCTTTGCCTCTTTGAAAACCAGTATGCTCTCATCCCCCCAAAAAGAAAAAAAAATACTTCTTTGTACAAAAAATATTTATAGCAGCTCTTTTTACAGTGGCTAAGAATTGGAAATCAAAGGAATGCCCATCAATTAGGGAATGGCTAAACAAGCTGTGGTATATGATGGTGATGGAATGGTGATCTTATTGTCCTATAAGAAATTACAAGCAGGATGATTTCAGAAAGACCTGGGAAGACCTGCATGAACTGATGTATAGTGAAATGAGTAGACCCAAGAGAACATTGTGCACAAAGACAGCAATATTGTTTGATGACGAACTGTGAATAACTTGACTATTCTCAACAATACAATGATCCAACAAAATACCAAAGGACAATTGATGAACATACTAGCCACCTCCAAAGAAAGAACAGATATTGATGGAACACAGACTGAAGGATGCTATTTTTCACTTTCTTTCTTTTTTTTCCTTTTATTCAAGTTTTCTTGTACAAAATGGCTAATATGGTAATGTTTTAAATAATCATACATCTGTAACCTATTTCTGATTGCTTACTAGCTTTGGGAGGGGGGAAGGAAGGGAGGGAAGGAGGGATAAAATTTGGAACACAGTACTATAAGTAAAAATGTTTATTAATTTAAAAAAAATAAAAAAGAAAATCGGTCTGCTCTCCTGGTAATTCTTGGTTCATATATTGTTGAAACAACTTGAAGGATCTTAAGTATAACATTGCTGGCATGTAAAGTGGACACAATTGTTTGGTAATTTAAACATTCCTTGACATGGTACTTCTTTAGGATTGGGAGATAAACTCATCTTCTTCAATGCAGTGGGTACTGTTGAGATTTGCGTTTTCCAGATTTGCTGGTATATTGAGTGTAGCATTTTAAGAGAATAATTTTTTAGGATTTTAAATAGTTCAGCTAGAATTCCATTGCCTCCATTAACCTTATTGTTAGCATTGCCTCATAAGACCTATTTGACTTAATTCTCCAGGATATCTGGCTCTGGATCAGACATACATCATTGCTACTGGTAATTGCTATTGGTAATTGGTATTAACATGTTTCTTGTATTTTTCTTTTGTGTAGTCTTTCCATCTCTTCTTAATCTCTTCTGCTTCTGTTAAGGCTCTACCATTTTTGTCTTTTATCATGCCCATTTTTGCATGAAAATTTCTCTTGATATCTAATTTTCTTGAAGAGATCTGTTGTCTTTCTCCTATTATTTTATTCATCTTCTTCTTCCTTTTCCTTTTCTTCTTTCTCTTCCTCTTCTCCTTTTCTTCTTCTTCTTGTTCTTTTTTCTCCTTCTTCTTCTTCATTTCTCATAAAAAAAACCTCATCTCCCCTTGCTATCCTATGGAATTTTGCATTCAGTTGGGTTTATTTTTATCTATTTTCTTTACCTTTCACTTTCCTTCTTTCCTCAGCTACTTGCAAAACCTCATCAGAGAGCCATTTTGCTTTTTTGCTCTTCTTTTCTTTGGGATATTTTTTGATTCTGCCTCCTGTAAAATATTGCAAACCTCTGTTCATAATTCTTCAGTCTATCTATGAGATCTAATTCCCTATATGTATCTATCACCTACAATTCATATTCAATAGGGAAATTATTTAGGTCATACCAATTTGATCTGATGGTTTCCCCCATTTTCCCTATATTTACTATATTATAATTTGTATTCCAAGAATATAATTCTACTGAAATTTTATGAATCCTCCTTCCATTGATCTATCTTTACCTTTCATACTGTTTACCACTCTCCCCTCTTTGGTATTCTCTACACTAGGTTTTAGGGATGCTATTCTCTCCTTGTTCTCTTCCTAGCTATCTTATGTTACTTTATCTGTCTTCTTTTTATCCTCTTCCAGATCATATCATCTAAGCAAAGGCATACCTTAAAATTCTCTCATAGGCACTTAGTAAATATTTATAGATTGATATTCTGATGATTATATCAAGCCTGATAATATTACAAAGTTTTCTCAATGAGATTAATACTTAGACATCTTATCTTATATATGTAGGCATTCCTTCCCGTGAGGCAGATGAAGATCTAGCTATATTTTCTCAGCCTAGGCTACTCTACTAGTCTTGTCTATATCTTCCTGGAAATCCTTTACATCAGTTTCTACCCAACTTTTTTTGGGGGGAGGAAGAGTACATACATACATACATATACATACATGCATACAATATACAAGCAAACATACACAGATACATACATGTGTGTTATGTTTATGTATGTATATACATATACATACACACATATATAGATCCATCTATCGATCTGTATTTTAAGATTGTTTAATGCCAATGGAGTATGTGGACTATCTTTTGGTTATCTCTTAATCCCACTACATGATTTAGAAACCTAATTTACAGGCTTTACTCACAATAAAGCTCAATGAAAACTTCTTTTTAGACAGTACTAATTCCTTATACAATGCTGCTTATCAGAAGGTACTTAGGGTTAGGGGTGGAGTGCAACATATTCAAGAGAGAAAGTGTGTGAAAGGTCAACTTTTGAGCAGAAAACCTACAGGAAGACTCATAAACAAGGAAGGTAAATGATCAGGAGGACTTAGAAAACTTACAATACAATAAAGACATAATGGAAATGCAATGATAAATGAAATGAAAATCTATTATAAAGAAGAAAGTAAATTATAATTTTATGGTACTCCAGACAAAAAGGGAAGAATCAATAACAAAAACAAAAACAAACCCAAAAAACCACCTTTGTCATATAAAGTAAATTAACTATCTCCTTAAGTTTTACTCTAATTCTACCATAGTTCCAATCTTTATTTCCTTGTATATATATTTTTCTTTTTCTTTTGGATAATCCCAAAGAATAGCATGAAAAGAAAATCTCACAAAATCCAAAAGGCCCTAAGAGATCTGAAATAAAAGAAGAAATTGATCATGTGGCTTTCAAAATTCAAGTATGGAGTTTTGGTTTTGTTGTTGTTGTTTGGTTTTATTTGTTTCTTAGTTGAATTTTTATATTGAGAGAAAGAATATATAAAATCAATCAAAATCACAGCAAACAAGATCTAGCAGCATCTACATTAAAGGACTGGAGGGCATTGAATATGACATACCAGAGTGCAAAGGAACTGGGGCTACAGCCAAGAATCACATACCCAGCATAACTGAATATAAACTTTCAGAGGAAAAAATGGGACTTCAATGAAAAAGAGGACTTTCAGGGATTTTTCAAGAAAAGACCTGAACTGAATAGAAAATTTGACTTTCAAACACAAGACCATGGAGAAGCATAAAAAGGTAAACAGGAAGAAAGACTTCATAAGGTTTATTGAAAGATCAAACTGTTTACATTCCTACAGGGGAAGATAATACTTCAAACTCATAAGAACTTTCTCAGTAAGGAATTCACAGAAGACACAGGTCTGAACTGAATATGAAGAGATGATATCTGTAAAGCATTTATGTTTTGTGCTTTGTGGGGCAAACAGGGTGGAGTGTCTTATGTCTGGGCCCGGATTTGACTTGGGGCCTCCTGAGTCCAGAGCTGGTGCTTTGCCCACTGTACCACCAAAATAAACCATGATGACATCTTTTTTGTTTTTTGTTTTTAGACTTCTATTTTCCAAATTACATGTAAAAGCAAATTTTGACATCAATTAAAAAAAAAATTGTGTTCCAGCTTCTCTCCCTCCCTCCACTCCCATCCCTACCCCAAACACTAAAACAATTAAACATAAATTATACATGAGTAGTCATAGAAAACAATTCTACATTATCTAGGTTGAGAGAGAAAACAGATAAAAACAAAACTTCAGATTATGGAATTGTCAAAAAAATGTGTTTCAGCCTGTTTTCAGATACCATCAATTCTTTCTCTGTAAATGGACTGTAATTTTCATATGTTCTTGAGTAATATTGTATCATTGCCTTGCTGAAAATAACCATGTGCTTCCCAGCAGTTCATCTTACAATAATGCTGTTATTTTGTATACAGTACATCTCTCTCTGCTTCAGTTCATGTGGGTCTTTCCAGGTTTTTCTGATAGCATCCTGTTCATCATACCTTTTATACAGTATCTTGCACTTAGCAGAATGGGTTTGTAATGATTGGAATGACGCCACCTGCTGGATACTTACTGTAGAAGAGTTCTGCCCATGAAGGGAAGGTCTTTGAGGGCAAGACCAGGAGTCAGGAAGTGACGCGGGCTAGTGGGAGGAGGAAGGAAGAGACTGGCGCTCAGTCTCGCTCTCTTTCCTGAGGACGCTGGTGGAGAAGGGAGCTAGAAATGTGCTCTCCCTTTAATAGATAGGAATCTAGGCCTTTCTCTCTCTCTTTACCAAATTCTTATTCTCCTTAATAAATGCTTAAAAGTCTAACTCTTGCTAAAGCTTGTAATTGATTGGCGACCACTCATTAAATATTTTAGACAGTTTAGCTAGAATTTTAGCCCTTAACAGATGGCTGACCACGAAGAGGAAAGCTAACCCTCAGTCTTCTTCTGATCTTCTGGTTGGGTAAGAAATTTCCCCTCCCTCTCCCTTTAACTGCTAAGTACTGGTGTACTGGCTGTGTTTTTCCTTTGAATTTTTTCGAATGGACCTTTTAAACTCCCTAATTATCCTATTTTTGATTTTAGTCTGTTTAACCAGACAAATGGGAGATAAGATCATGTTAATGCTTTGTTTTTGTGGATTTTCTATTTTTCTTTTTATTTTTGTTAAAAGAGCCAGCAACTTACTCACACAAGGAAATATCTCTCCCTCTCCCAACCATGCTTTTTCAGAGAAACCTGAAGAGATTCCTGCAGCTTTTCCCAGTTCTAACAGTAATTGTTGCTTTAATTTTGCATGCCTGGAGGCAATGACCCACCCTCTAGAAGCTTTTAATCCCCTAGCACCTGGAGGCAAAGTGGGGGAAGAGGAATCCAGGCCTGAGTTCAAAATCAAGTCTGATTCAAATTGCTCTGGTCCCTCCCCTCCTCTCCAGACCCCACCCTCTACTCCTCCTATGGCCAAGCCCATTGCTTCCCCTGCCTGGGAAGTCCAGAGATCTGATGCGCATGCTCAACTTTCTCTAACTACATTTGCAGCTTCAGGCTCAGCCCTTCCCCAGCCTGGCTGTGCTTTTGAGACAATCTTAGAAAACTCTTTAAATTCCAGATATGCTCGTTTTGTTCATAATTTTGCTAACCTGCTTTTGTCTTTAATTAGTAATCTTATAAAGCATTTGTATGGTGAAAAGCCCGACAGACAATATAGAGGGGTTAAAGAAGAAAAACTTAGGCTGAATAAGAATGACAATCAACATAGTTCAAGACTCTGCTTCTTTTGCCATGGAAGGGTATATATTTTACAGAAATGTAGAAGTAAGCAGCAAGGTATTGATATGAGTATTGGGGATTTTAGATATTGGAATCAAGAGTGTTCTGAATTCACTCAGATTATTAATGTCAGTTCAGAGGTTACATAGGATTTCTATGCTATTACATATACATTTTGGAATTAATGGTATAGGTTTATTTTCATAGAGATTTTAATGCTTTTGAGATTGTGTCTTATACTTAGTTTCTAAAACAAGGAGAATATTTGTAAAAGCTTTTTATAGTCATGCGATCAAGTTTATATTTTGTAATACTCTTATTAATATTAAGTTCATATTCATTTAGATTTCCCTAGTTTGAATTTCATTGTCTTTTATTATTCCACGTGTATTTTCTTCTATTCATTCATCTATCTAATTTTGAAACATGGTTTTGATTTCATAATACAATGTTAATTCTAGGAGTATTGTGCTCCCATATTCTGAGTTATTTGTTTTTGCTATTTTTTCTCAACTGATTATTTGATCAAACTCTTTAAAGCATTTCCCTGGCAAATTGTTTGCCATGGCAAGTGTAAATTGATTCTAGAAGTATTATTTTTGATAAGCATATTCCAAAAAAAAAAAGAGAGGAACATTTGTAAAAATTGTCTTTGAGATTGTGTTGTGCTTTAACTTGTATTCAAATATGTTCTGATTTTTCACAAAAGTAATTGTATACTAAGTAAAAAAAAGGGGTATTATTTGAAATTGTTGCATAATTATATATTGTGTTCTGAGTCAAGATGTATTCACATTTTTTGCAATCATTTATTATCCTCAATTTTTAAATCCATATGAGATTTTAAATTATGGGAATTTATCATTTAAGACATTAATTGCCGTTATTCTGAGTAATCAGATGCCAGTTGGCCAAGATGCCATCCAATCACAAGAGGAATACATGCAAGAGCAGACACTGAACTGTCACATGAGGGGAGACATGCATGAAGTCAAGGTATGGCCGAGGGAACGGCTTTTGACAAATGTTGAGGTTGGATTCTCTTGGTTTAATATTTTATTCTCTTTTTCCCCACAATATTGTACAGATGGCTGGAAGTATTCATCCCACCCATCTCACTTCTACACCTGGCTTCTATGCTCCCTCCTATATGCCTGATGCCATGGACATCTCAATCCCATGCATCTGATTAAGTTTGACTCAGTTTCCTCCAATATGTTCGGTGGCATGGACATATATTCCATCCACCTATTTTAGACCTGGCATACTGCATGGGCAGTATATATTGCTCAAGTGTGGGAATGCTCATATCCCATCATTTCTCTGTTCTTTTATGGTAACCCCCATAATTATCTCAGGTGTCATGATAAATAACAGTGTTGAATTTGGCCTTGACATCTGTTACTAATTATATTAGATTTTCTAATTTCTCATAATGGCATGAGGATAATTAGGCAGATGATGCAAAAAGTGATGAAACAAAGATAAAAATTATTTTTAAAAATTAATATCGCAGCAATTGTCTTCTCAATTACTCTCCATAAGGGGGGACTATAATAATAATGTAATTTTAAAGAATGGTTCGATTTTTGTTTTATTGTATGTTTCACGTGTTAACAACTAAGATTCTGTATTCCCTTAGACATGTTTTTGAGAACTTTCATTGTTTGATTTGATTATTGACAAAGCTATTTTAAAGTTGTATTAAGCTCAATTTTGTAGGAAATTTCCTGGCTGATTACCAGTATCCACACATCAACCCCTGAAAAGACTTCCATTCCACGACTACACCTAGAGGATATCTGAGAAAAGACTTTCAGAGACTTTAAATGAACAGTTTTGATTTGTTGTTTTTGTTGGTTTTTTTTCTCTTTCTGTTATAATATACACCATCTGTAACATGTATTCTCTGCAGAGGCCCTCCCTTTGCAAGACTAATGTCAAAGCGTCGGTTCATGAGGACAAAAAATCGCCCCTCTGGACAAAACTTTCCTCTCTTCCTTTTCTATATTGTTGTTCACATATTATTAGTTAGCAATAGTTATTATATTGTTTTTACTGTTCCGTCAAGGAAACATTTTGTTTCTTGAGGAACAACAGGGGGGACTGTAATGATTGGAATGACGCCACCTGCTGGATACTTACTGTAGAAGAGTTCTGCCCATGAAGGGAAGGTCTTTGAGGGCAAGACCAGGAGTCAGGAAGTGACGCGGGCTAGTGGGAGGAGGAAGGAAGAGACTGGCGCTCAGTCTCGCTCTCTTTCCTGAGGACGCTGGCGGAGAAGGGAGCTAGAAATGTGCTCTCCCTTTAATAGATAGGAATCTAGGCCTTTCTCTCTCTCTTTACCAAATTCTTATTCTCCTTAATAAATGCTTAAAAGTCTAACTCTTGCTAAAGCTTGTAATTGATTGGCGACCACTCATTAAATATTTTAGACAGTTTAGCTAGAATTTTAACCCTTAACAGGTTGCATATGTTTTGACATTGTAGTCAATCATCATAACTATTTCCCTCCATCCCATTCCCTTCCAATGATATTTACTCTGTTGTCCATCTTATTTTTGCCTAATGCAACTCAAAAGTGTTTTGTTACTGACTGCCCCCTCCCTGCTCTACCCTCCCTTCCTTCATTCACCCTTCCCTCCTTATCCTCTTCCCCTCCTACTTTCCTGCAGGGTTAAATAGATTACTCCTCCCAATTAGGTGTGTATGTTATTCCCTACTTGAGCCCAATCTGATGAGGTTAAGGCTTTTGAGCTAATTCTGTTTTCTAAACTTTTCTTCCTCCCTCCCTCCTCAACTTTCCCTATGAAATCAAGCAGTTCAATATATGTCATACATTTGGTGTTATGCAGAACATCTTCACCTTCCTTGAAAGTGGTTTGCTTTTTACAGCTCCCTCCCTCAAATTTCCCTTCCCTACTTCCCCTCTTCTTCCCTGCCCCAATCTCCTGCTCCTCCCACTTTTCCTCAGGGCAAAAATATATTACTATACCCACTTGAGTATGTATATAATTCCCTCTTAGAACCAATTCTGATGATAGTGAGGTTCACTCACTCCTGCTCTCCTTCCCTCTCTTCCCCTCCACTCCATAGGCTTTTTTCTTGTTTCTTTCATGTGAGCTACCTGTCCCCAGACTATCTCTCCCCTTCCATCTCCCCTACTCTATTCCTCCTACCCCTCACCCCTATTTTAAAGATGTTATCATAGGTTAGCTAGGTGGCATAGTGGGTCCAGAATCCAAATCTGGCCCCAGACACCAGGCATCCCACCCTATTTGCTCCACAAAGAACAAGGACACACAAAAAACAAATGTTTTACAAATACCATCCTTTCATAATCAGTTCAGACCTGTGTCCACTATGTATTCCTTACTGAAAAATTTTTATGAGTTAGAAGTATTATTTTCTCATGAATGACTGTATACAGTTTAACCTTTTAATATCCCTCATGATTTCTTTTCTTTGTTTACCTTTTTTATGATTCTCCAGGGTCTTGTATTTGAAAGTCAAATTTTCTATTCAGTTCACGTCTTTTCATCACAAATACCTGAAAGTCTTCTTTTTAATTGAAGTCCCAATTTTTCCTCTGAAAGATTATACACAGTTTTGCTGAGTACATGATTTTTGGCTGTAGTTCCAGTTCCTTTGCCTTCTGGAATATCATATTCCATGCCCTCAGGTCCTTTAATGTAGAAGCTGCTACATCTTGCTTTATACTTATTGGAAATCCACAATATTTGAATTCCTTTTTTTTCTAGGTGCTTGCAATATTTTCTCCTTGACCTGTGAGTTCTAGAATTTGGTTATAATATTCCTGGAAGTTTTCCTTTTGGGATCTCTTTCAGGAAGTGATTGGTGGATTCTTTTAATTTCTATCTTAGCTTCTGCTTCAAGAATATCAGGGCAATTTTCCCTGACAATCTCTTGGAGGATGGTGTCTAAGCTCTTGTTTTGGTCATGGTTTTCTGGTAGTCCAAAGATTTTCAAATTATCTCTCCTGGATTTAGGTCATCTGTTTTTTTCAAGGAGATATTTCACATTGCTGTCTATTTTTTCATTCAATTGGATTTGCTTTACCATGTCTTCGTTTCTCATAAGGTCACTGCCTTCAATTTGTTCAATCCTAATTCTTAGGCAATTATTTTCATCAGACAGTTTTTTTTTAATCTCCCTTTCCATTTGGCTTTTCAAACTGTTGACTTTTTTCTCATGACTTTCCTGCATCTCTCTCATTTCTCTTTCCATTCTTTCCTCCCTCTCTCTACATCTTCCTTCTATCTCTCCTACCTTCTCTTCAAAGTCCCTTTTGAGAGGTTCCATGGCCTGAGACCTGTTCATATTTTTCTTGGAAGCTTTATTTGTAGGGGCCCTGTGGTTCATTTCCTCATCTGAGGGTGCCTCCTTGATCTTCCTTGTCACTGAAGAAGCTTTCTATAATTCGGAACTCTCTTTGCTTGCTCATCTTTTATTTGACTTTAAACACTCCACTGGGGGGGGTCCTGTTTTTTGGTTCCACTACTGTTCCCAGATTCAGAGGGTCCCAGGTGTTTTGGTTTGAAGGAGGGCAGGTTTTACTCTCATCTGGCCTTTTCTCTGGTCTGAAGATAACCTCAAGCCTACTTACTGAACAACCAAACAGCAAAGCTTTCTGTAGTGTGGTTCTTAGCTTTGAAGAGCCTGCACCCCTCCCAGTTCTGGGCCGCCTGACACTCAGGATTTCTTCCTGGTTCCCTGCTGGGGGGGGGGCAACCAAATTCCTCCCTAACTCTCGCTGATACCCCTGCACTTCCCCCAACCACCACCACCCGGGCCAGCCATACAGCCCTCTCACCTGACCACACACTCAGTTCTAGAAGACACTGTTTTTGTAGCTGATTCAGAGGCTCTGGGTTAAATTCCTCTGGCAGCTTGCCTGGGGTCTCTGTTGGCACAATCATGGGGCTGGACTTTATTCGTAGCCCAGCACAACCCCCTGTAATCTATCTATAGCTGGAGAATAATTTCAGCCTGTAATTTTTTGTGTTTTTCTGTTCCAGGGGTTCTATTATTGCTGTTTTTTGTGGTAATTATATCAGGAGCTCTGTGTGTTTAATGTCTTTCCTCTGTCATCCTTGACATCTTTAAAATAGGATTGAGGGGTAGAAGGAATAGACAGGGGGAGGTGGAAGGGGAGAGATGGTCTGGTGAGAGGTAGTTAACATGAAGGAAATTTTAAAAAAGCTTATGGAGCGGAGGAGAAGAAGGGAAGGAGTGGGGGAGGGAGTAGTTTTTGGGTTTTTGTTATGTTTGTTCATTTAACAAGATGGATCTTATGTTGCCCTTCTTGTTTCCTTCAGAAATTATTTCTGCTCATTTCTATGTATTTTTGATGTTCCATTTATGTTGTTTTTTTTTCCACTTTTTTTTCCCATGGCCATAAATAACCATGGCAATGACTCCAAATGATTCCAAAATAAAAACCATCACATGTAACAAATAAATATAGTAAAACAAAGGAAATGTTTCTAAATTGAATTTTAAATGAATTTATTAATTTATTTTTTATTTTCTTGAAATATGGGCCCTAAAACTGCCTCCTACTTCTTTATGTTTCTATGCTTAGCAGTCATATTGCTAAGTTTAAAGGCTTTTGTGCACAGTATGAAGACTTTTGGTATGCTTCAAAATAATTTCCAAAATACTAGAAAATTTGTTATTAATACATTATTGTGTCTATCTTCTGATAACCCCTCCAACACAAGTCATTTTTCTTTTTTGTTATTTTTGATAATCTAATGAATGGGAGCTGGAACATCATACTTGTTTTAATTTGTATTTTTCTTGTTATTAGATATTTTGAGCATTTTTAATTTGAATTGATTTTTTGAAAGCATATTTATATTATTTGATGATGTATTAGGAAATGGCTCTCATCTTTATATATTTACATCAATTTCAAGTATAGAAACAGATACCTTATATTCATTCTATATTTTGCCTTGTTGGGAAGAATAGACTATTGACATTGCCTCTCTTTCAACTCAGAGACTTACAGTAGGTCTTTACTTGATCACCATAAGGAGAAAAGAGAAATGGAGCTCCTCCATTAGAGCCTTTTTATACATACTCATTTCTGGTTCCACAGCTAATTAATATTTCTATATTCCTGACAGATATTAATCAATGGGATTTGAGAATAAGAAATAGGAATTTCTTGGAATCTCAAGTAATCCTGACATCATTAATTATTCTGTACTTTCATAACATTTTTGTGTTTTAAATCAATGAGTGAGGATAAAAACTGTTAACTATGTTTCTGTAAAGGGCAATACCAAAGGTTTCAGAGGTTTTCATATAGTGTTTGTGTGTTCATGGTTTAGTCATATTACAAACTAATATATTTTGATAATTATTTAAAGCAGATGGCAATGAGATAACTGATATAATTTATCTTTTAAAAAATAATTACTTTATTTTTCATATTTTCTACTTATTATAATATAAAACATTCGATAAATAAGAAATACTAAGTTTAGTTACATCTATAAAGAATTATAACCTATGATGAATATTTGAACATTGAAAATTATAAATTAATATTATTGGGTAATGTTTGAATACCATAATATTCAGCAAGATCCAAGGACTACACAGGCTCACATGTGAAAATTGTCAATTTAAGATTTGTTTTGTTTCCAAAAATGTTATTTGTAGGAACACTGCTCACAGGATTCATATAAAATATAATATGCATATAAATATATTAATATTTACTTTGTTTTCAAGAATGACATCAATTCCAGCAGATAAGACCATGAACACACATATAACATGGAAACATTTACAAGTAATTAGATTTACAACTAAATAGACTATGACCCATTGTCTCCATTGTGTTCCTGTTACAATTCCTATGAATTTAAATTTTGATTCGACATATGACCTTTTGACTCATTATCAATGGATACATTTAAATCAATAATGTTTCTATGTGTATTCTTTCAGGAAATTCACAGTAATTTATGCTAATTTATTGACTTTTTTCCCCCAGGAACAGGGATTTTGGAAACAAATTGCTTGAGGGATGCCATGAAGGAATTAACATATGAAAATATTACAGGCTTGTCCTTACTATGTAGTAAATACATGTAAACAAGTTGCAGAATGTTTGTGCATGTTCTGAAATAGGGGCAGGAGCCCTTCATTCCACATCATCACACATTTAATTTAGCTGGATCACCAAAACTTCCACATATTTAAAAATAAAGCTTTCACATATTCTGAGGACTGAATTCTTACTGACCATTTCTCTGTTTAATATTTTATTACCTCTAAAAAAATTTGTTGAAGTAGCCTCTTTGATACTATTACATTTAATATTGTTGCATATATTTTCATTTAATATATTGCTATTTACTACTTCCTTTACTTTACATTTGCATATTTTTTCCTCATAGAAAGGAGTTTGGCAGTATGGCTTCTTCTTTCTATTTTTTTTCAAAAGTTAATATTTAGGATAATTTTTCTTTAAAAGGTTGAAACATTTATTAACAAGTCCATTTAATTATTTTTCTTCTTTAGAATTCCCATAATTACTCTGAAATATTTTTTCCATTCAATTATTTAAATTCTCAATGTTTTAAAAAATTCTCAATGTTCTAAAATCAATTTTGTTGTTTTAAAATATAATTTGATAAGATAATTGTTTAAAATATTCATTTATTTGCTTTTAATCTATTGTAAATTCTTTTATTTTTATGAATTAATTTCCTTATTTTTTGGTATACAATTAAATTGGTTTTATACTCAGTTTATAATGGTTCATAATTTTACATATGCATTTCCAGATTTTTGTTCTTGATTTTAACTCTTTTGATTTTCAAAACCGGATTTTATATTTATTTTAAAATAGTTTTACTTTAAAAAAAATAGCTGCATATCCAATTCTTTGATCTGATTTTTCTTTTCTTTTGTTGAGGGAAATGTTTAGAGACTAATTTGATCATTTCTCAAAAGTTTGGAATTTTTTTTTAATTTTCTTTCTTGGAATTACTTATTGATTACATGACTTGTTAAGGGTCAAATCTTTAAGATTATATTCTTTGAGGGGCAGCTAGGTGGCACAATGGATAAAGCACTGGCCTTGGATTCAGGAAGAACTGAGTTCAAATCCAGCCTCAGACACTTGACATTACCTGTGTGACCCTGGAGAAGTCACTTAACCCTCATTGCCCCACCAAAAAAAAAAGAAAAAGATTCTATGAACAGCTAAGATCAAATGTAATCTATTCATTTTTCATTCCATAATTAATAGATAAAAATAATTAACTTTTCTAAAATTCTTTTCATGTCTTTAAGTTTATATTTCTATTAGATTTGTCTAAAGCAAAAGGGGATAGTCTCATTCCTCAACTACAATCATATTGCTCTTACCTCTCCCTGTATTTAAATTAGAATTTAGATGCTGTCCCATTTGATGTGTATATATAAAATTTTGATAATATTTCATTGTTTAGTGACATTAACCATAATGTTCTTTCCCTGATTGTTTTTTTCTTTTAACCTTGTCCATTTTTATACTTACCTTCTCTGGGGTTTGACTTGTCTGTATATTTCAAGTATTTTAAAAAAGAATGATTGAATTTTGTTTTTAATCCATTTTCTTTATTTCTTTAAATTTAAATTACTTATACATTTAAAACAATCTTACATAATTATGCTTATTTGTTTGAATTTTTTCTTTTTTTAAAAAATGAAATATACTCACATATTTTACCTAATCTAAATTTCTTCCTGCACTCCATCTGTTCCCTGTCTCATAGAGTCATCCTATGTATTAAAGATTTTAATAATGAAACAAAGAAAAAGAGAAAAAATAATCTATATAAATATGATAATGTATGTGATGTTCTTCACCCATGGATGCCCTACCTTTGCAAATGATTTGGGAGAATTATGGTTTTTAAATTTCTTTGAGGTCACTCCTCTTCTTTCTAATTTTGCAACATTCATTTAAAAAATAAATACTATTAATATATTTTTCTTTATAGCATCTAAATTTCTTCCTGTATCCCTTTTACTTCCCTAAGAACTATAACATGTAACATATTTCTTTGAAAAGGAAAATAATACAGCATGTCCAAAAATTCTTAGTGCAGGTGTAAGCTACTAAAATTTTGTACCTTAAAGGTATACTAAGATTTTTAGGACATATTTTTATTAGTTTAAAGCTATAATGAGACTTTTTGGACATGGTGTATGTAGTCATCTTATATTTGTTCTTTATTTGACCACAACCCCCCTTTTCAAAATGATTTTAGGGGAGAAAGTAATGGAATTAACAATAGCAATCAAAAATTGCAGTGGTTTTAACTCATTGCTCTGTTTCCATTCTCCCTACCCAACCTACAGAGACTACTTTCTCACTTTTTAATTCTCTCTTTATGATAGATAGATGCTTTTGCTTGTGTCTACTTCTTCCTTAACTCTGTTTCTTAGCCTCCCTCCTTCCTGTCTCCATTTGCCTGTTAAATACAATATTTTTCTTACTTTTAATATTTTTTAAAGTATGAACATAAAACCCAACACAAACTAGTATTTCCCCATACAGAACTGAAAGTGTTGATTGTAAAACTCTGAATCTCTATTTTATCAAGCTTGTTTTAAAAGTATTTATTACATGAATATATCATGAGCAAGACTGTCCTTTTTAATGTGTTCCTTATGAACTTTCTTCTGCTCTTCTCTATTCATTTTTATTGTTTCATTTATGTTCATCTTTTTCATTCTTTTTTAATCATTATCACTCACCACCTGAAATTAATAGCCTTCCTTTTATAATAAATAAAAAGATTCATGCAATGATGATTCTTAAATTATTTTTCTTCACTTTGTTTTCTAATTCAGTTATTTTTTATAGTAAGTACCTTATATATTATTTTAATTTTTATGTCTTTTGACTTTGTTATCTCACTGAACCACAATGATCTATTTTATTTTTCCATTCTACTTTTCAGGCATGCCAATGATTACCTTTAAGTAATTCTAGTTTTTAGTTTTAAATCATATTCCCCCCAGAAGAGTTTGCATTATTTTCTTAAAGGCAATGAAAGTGCTTTGATCAGGGAGGTGACTTCTCAAATTTGTGCTTTATGGATATCACATGGGCAGCTAGGGAAGATAGATAGGTTAGGGGAGAAAGAATGATAAATCAGAGAGGGGAACAATCAGTGGACTGGAGAGTGGAGATATTTGAGGCAGAGAAACAAATAAGAGGTGGTTGCATTATTGGTCAATTTGAGTGGGGTTTGAGTACAGTTATGAGAGATGTTGTGAAGATCACATCCACTAAATTTGGTGATTGATTGACTATGTGGGGGTAGTGAAGGTAAGTCAAGAACATGAATAACTGGAAAAAGGTATAAAGAAGTTGGGGAGCTCTCTCCTTTCCTTTTCCGTGCTGAGGCTGCAGCAGTATGCTCAGGCTTCAGAAGAGGCTTGCCTCTAGTGTCTTTCGATGTGGAAAAAGAAGGTATGGTTTGACCCCAATGAGACCAATGAAATTGCTGACGCCAATTCCAGTCAGCAGATCTGGAAGCTGATTAAAGATGGGCTGATCATCTGGAAGCCCGTTACTGTGCATTCCCGTGCTAGATGCCGGAAAATACTCTGGCTTGATGGAAGGGCAGTCACACGGGCATTGGTAAGAGAAAGGGTACTGCCAATGCCTGTATGCCTGAAAAGGTGACCTGGTTGAGGCGAATGAGGATTCCACGGCGTCTACTCCGAAGACATCATGAATCCAAAAAGATTGACCGCCATATGTACCACAGCCTATACTTGAAGTTGAAGGGCAATGTTTTCACGAATAAGCGGATCCTCATGGAGCACATTCATAAACTGAAGGCAGACAAGGCCCGGAAGAAGCTCCTGGCTCACCAGGCTGAAGCTCGCCAGTCCAAGAATAAGGAAGCACGAAAGCATCAGGAAGAGCGTCTACAGGCTAAGAAAGAGGAGATCATCAAGACTTTGTCTAAGGAGGAGGAGATCAAGAATTGATTCTCCCCTATCTCCTCTCTACATAGTACCCTTCTATTTGGCTCATACAATAAAACTTGAAAGACTGTCAAAAAAAAAAGAAAAAGAAAGAAAAAGAAGTTGGGGAAATTGGTAGATTTCAAGGCAGGAGAAAGGAGAATGAGTCAGGTGAAATAATAAATTTAATTTTGTACTTGCTGAGTTTGAGATATCTATGGGACATCCAAGTGGAGATGTCCCATATGTATTTGGTGATGCTTGGTATGGAGTCCATTGGGAAGTTGAGGATTCATATAGACTTGGAGGATATCTCCATAGACATAATTAATTACTTAGTAATGGTATCCCCTGAATATAGCACAGTGACTTCCATGTAGTGGGCACTTCATATAATGTTTTAAAATTAAATATTATGTTCTCTGCAGATGACACAAAGGAAAAATATTTTTATTAATTATAATAGTGATTTTGAATATAATTATAATAAGAAAGGAGCCAGAGTTGGGCAGAACAAAGGAATGGATTCTAGGAGTCAATATTTAATTCTCTGTGACATCTAGATCTAATGTTCTTCATATACCAATCAATGGTGATTCTACTAATTGATGTGTCTACAATCTCCACTTATGATCTTGTCATCAAGCTGTGGCTTCACTGCATCTTCTGCCATCTACAATAATAAGGATTCTGCAGATAGGATTCAGCTGATAGTTTGCTTTTAAGATGCATGTGGTCCAGCAGCCAGAGTTTTGCTCACTGTTGCTTTGGCTGGCTCTCCTCAAAGCATACTGGGATCAGTAAATAGAGAATGCTGAGAAAAGCACATGGGCAGAGAGGCTAAAGAAGAATGGGCTATTTTCACTGCTTTGATTCAAACCTATATTCACAAACATACTCTTAAGGGATGCATTTGACAGAAACTACTACAAGGCAAATCTGTTTAAAGCATTCCCAGGATTAGAAAGATTAACTCTGGTCTACTCATCTCTCTACCACTAACACCATGCTCCTGCATTCATAATTATCTTACCTTGGTGACAGACATCCCTTTAACATGTGGAGTGTTCTACTATAATCTGATTATTACATTGTACTTTTCAGTTATTTTAATGAAAACCCAAAATAATAAACACAATGTAAAGGTAATCCCAATTTATTTTTATTTATTTATTTGGTGGGTCAAAGAGGGTGAAGTGACTGGCCCAAGGTCACACAGCTAGTACATGTCAAGTGTCTGAGGCTGGGTTTGAACTCAGGTCTTCCTGAATCTAGGGCCTATGCTTTATCCAGTATACCACCTAGCTGTCCCCGGTAATCCCAATTTATGATACAAAATATTTGGACTTAAAAAGAAATCTCTCATTACAAAATGACAAACCATTATAAATATAAATAAAATTTTTACATGAGAGCAAAGTGAATTAGATAATATTACAATTCCCATTTATTTATTATGGCCAGCTCACCTCCAGTAAGACTTGAGTTCGAGTCTTTCCTGACATATACTGCCTATGTGATCGACCCTAGCCAGATCACTTAACCTTTTGTTGCTCAAGCCAACTCTGTAGGACTATAAATTTGCAGAGGTACTGATGTGCTTTGGTAGAAGCAATTCCCTTATCCAGAAATTCCCTATACTGAGAAAATCATGTGTCTCTTCTTTATCTATTCCCTACTACAAGGTATGCTTATAAGCACAGAGATAGGACCTATGCTTTCATTGATATGTCAATTTCCTATAAAGAAATTCTCTCTCCCAAATAGGCTAACAGACCTCTGTCACTTACATACATAGAGTATTGCCTAAAGAACTAAAAAATTAGGTGACTTGCCCATTGTCACACAGATAGTACATGTCAGAGGTGAGGATTGAACCCCAGTCTCTTGACTCCAAGGCCAGCTCTTCTTCCTTTGCATCAAATTGCCTCTAAGTATGATTATAATGTCAGGATAAGCTTTATCAAGGAATTCCTTTCAATAACCTTGTGGTTTAAGTACCACAAGTAGTATTTCTCTCATTTTACTGATGAGAAAATTATTTTTGAAGAGATTCCCCCCGACTCTTACCCACCCTGATCCTCCCCGAAAAAAGTCACAAGGCTAGGAAGTGGTAATGTTATAATGATTCAATTCAGCATTTATTAAGTTCCTACTATGCACAAATATAATTTTT
Source organism: Dromiciops gliroides (assembly GCF_019393635.1). Lineage (NCBI taxonomy): Eukaryota > Metazoa > Chordata > Mammalia > Microbiotheria > Microbiotheriidae > Dromiciops > Dromiciops gliroides. The sequence goes on from NC_057862.1 coordinate 124,690,647, forward strand.
CGATTATACCACACAGCTCCTGTGACTTATATGAAAATCCCTTTATAGTTATTGCATATAAATAAAAAAGGTAAGAAAGTAAGGAAGATAATATAAATTGACAGAGCGGGTTGAAATAAAGGTAGTATTCAACTAAAAGGCAATATTTGTGTTAAGAGAAAGAACGTCTTCAAGGACAGAGCCTGACTTGTGAGTTCAGTCTAAATCTATGGCTGGGTTCAAGGTCTGAATTTGGTGTGGGAAAGAGAGAAGGCAAAGAAAAGAGTAGAATTATTTCATTCTAAGAGAAAAATGTTTTGCTATTGGTGAAAAAGAATGAGTGGTAATAGGGGGTTGGGTCCTTTAATTAGGGAATCTGAGGCCTGTCTTGAGGAAAACACACCAATATCACCTAAGCTGGCTCAGAACAGTTAAGCCCTGAGGGTGATGAGGACATTGGCCTCCTCCCAGTAAGCATAGGCTCATTAGTCCTTGAAATAGCTCCCCCTCCCCCTTCCCCAACACTACACCATCAATCTCCATGAAATAATTTCCCAGACCTTTTGAAACACAGCTCATAGGCACATACAGTATATCCTGGAAGTGACAAATAGGTAACAGAGGAAACCTGGAAGTGTCAGACCACTCTTATCACAGTTAATCTTTTGAGCCAGTTAATCATATGGTCTTTCCAGTTACCTAGGTCCTTTTTAATTTAGAGAGAGAGTGTTTGGGTAATTAGCCTTACCCAGGTCATTGGCAGATGGGGATGTACATTCTCAAGTGCTTACATTCATCTTTTCTAGATGTACATTTCTAGAAGAAAAAAAGCAACTAGCTCCATGTCTATTCCCATATCTTTGGCTTAAAATAGCATTGAATTAAGGTTAATATTAACCAGGTTTCCAGAAATGGCTTCTCTCACTGAATCAAACTTGAAAATAGGGAACATTTATCTGACAAAAATCTATTTGGCTGGTATTATCCATCTACCTCTATGATAAGATTACTGATATTTATTATTTATAAAGAAAGACAAAAATCCAGTGATCCTTAACTAATTTGGCAAACCCATCTTCCTATTTAAGTACTACATATGGTCTAATCTTTCTTTTTTTTTTACCTCTGGTCTTCATGGACCTCCACAGTATGGCTCAATCCACTTTTTCATGCTTATTTTCCCCTTTTGTGTATTCTATACTCTTTCTAAATTGGACTGCTCATTTTTTTCCTCAAACTTATCCCACCTACTTTTTTTCTACTTCTGTACATTTGCTCAACAAATGATAACTTGTTGCTAGAATGTCTCCCCCTCAATCTCACTCGAATTTTTGCCCATCTCCTCTTGTTGAAATATTACCTCCAAGGCCCAGATCAAATTACATCCCAGGCCCAGCTTTAAACTTCTTCCTCTATGAAATTATCCAGACTTGCTCCAGCCAAAAAAGAATTGTTATTCCATATGGACTCAGAGTAATTTGTACCTTTTTTGTGCAATTAACATGATTCATTTGAAATAACAGTTAACTGTGCAAGCATCTTATCTCTCATATTAAATCCTTGAAGGCAGGGACTTTGATTCATTCTAGTAGCCCATCCCAGCATGTAACCTACTCTTCACACATATTAATCATTTAATTAATATTTGTTGACCAGGATTAGTCTATTAAATAATATTATTCTGAGAGAAGTAATTTTATTGATAGTCATTTCAAATCATTGTTTGATTTAGACATGAAAAAGACCTAAAAGACTATCTAGTCTACTGGTATCAAATGAAAATAGAAATAAAGGCCAATAAACCATTCATAATATGTTGGATGTTGACTTAGAAAAGTATGCATTAACATTTTCTATATTCTATTGTATTTTTTTATTTTGTTAAATATTCCTCATTCTTATCCAGGCTACACTTCAGTATTGTGGATCACATACGGCCTATGTGTTTGATACCTCTAATTTTGTTCAAATCTGTCGTTTTAATGTGAGGTGCAGAAAGGTTCAATAACATCCCTGAGGTTGTTTCCAGGTACAGTGCAGATCCTTCAATCTCACATAGCTTGCCCTGGGTAAGACTGATTTTAATTGTTTTCCAGGGACACGTCCAGGAATAGCATGCTATTAGAAGGATTCTAGTCCTTGCATTTAACTCTTCCTGAAGCTCTCATATTCATCAATGAGAAAACTTCTTGAGGTATTTTTCATACTCTAGACTTACATGCCTTCTCTTCTTTGGTTCCTTTATCTTTGACTCATTGGCTAAATTGGTGTTTGTTTGTTTGTTTGTTTGTTTGTTAATACACTCCTTCCTGTTATAGTCTTTTTATTGCTTTGCTTAGTGGCTTCTGTTTCAGGGAATCATCAATTATACTTGCCTGAGTCAATTTCCATTCATTCAGGATAGTGAGATGCTATCTAGTTTTTAAATAAATTTCAGGATACTTTTTTGATATTTGTTATGGATTTAACCTTTTTGTATATTTTTTTTATCTTGTGCTTTCCTTTTTCAGGTTTTCTGCCAAATACTGGCCTCATTTGTCAAGATTTTTCATGAAGAGGAAGAATAAACCCCTCCAAACTCAACAATGACTATTTAATCTTAGTGAATGCTTTTTCCACTTCAATAGCCTCAGCATTCCTCCCTAGAGAGCTGTAAGCTCTTTAAATATATTTAGGTTGCCAGATTTCTTATGTTCTCTTCAGGAAGCCAATTTTGTTTCTAAGCTCTTGAGGAAGAGTCTGCTTCATCCTTTTGTCTGGTAAAACCCTTGTAAGACACCTTTTATTCCTTTGTGCCTTATGGCTGCTCAGTCCTCAGTGGTAAAATGTGTGGTTTTTAGGAGGTGGAAAGGATCTATGGAGGCCAAGAATTCTTCTAGGGTTGGAGTTAAGCTTCTTATCCTTTTGGAGTCTATCATCCTGTGTCTACCAGTTATCATTAAGACAATTTATGAGAGTCCTTCCAGTAGGCTCTGCTAGGCATTATTAAAGAAAGTCAAGGCCAGGTCAAGTGACACACATATAACCCAAATGCCTGACATTGGGAAATTATGAATTGAGGATCATATAGCTTATAGTATTCTTATGGATGTAATTCAATTTAACAAATATTTATTATGTTCAAAACACTGGAGTATGTACTGGAGGATACAAAGACAGAAGGGAACAATCCCTACTCTCAATCAGCTTGTATTCTACTGGGGTTAGGAAATGAGAATGTGTGGTGATAAAACTTTTGTAAAGATAGTTACACGCAAGGTACATACAAAATAATTTGGGAAGGAAAAGAATAGTGAAAAAGACCTTAACTTTTTGTTTTGCTTTTCATAATTCCCTTTTTCATTCAGATAATTTCACTTTTATTTGATGAGGCCAGAGAAAAATACAAAATGAACCTTGCTTCATGAGTATTGAGGACTGAACTTGATTTATTCTCAAATAACAAATCAATGAAAATATTAAAAGCATAGTAGAGCCCCTAAACATGTTTTGCTTTGGTTTAGTTTGGTTTTTAATAATGCAAGCTAAAGATTTACAATATACAAACTTGGGAGTCAAATTTTCCAAAAGGGTTATTTCTTTAGGTGTTGGCAGTTTATGCTCCCAAACATACTGAACTATATTGACCTATTTCCTGTAATCTACTGAGATATTATAGTGAAGGAGATTTATATTGAATGGTAGGGCTATCCAGAGGCTGTAATATATCCCCTCGCTGTAGCCTATCTCCAAATTACAATAAACACTTTGATGCATCTCACCTTATAAAAATGAATGGATTTTTTGTATAAACTGCCAGATCCTTGAAAAAAAATACTCTTTAGTTAGGCCCATAAAGGGCATTACAGTGAAGAAACATCCAAAATGATTTCATGAGAGGTTGCTCCTTTGTCAGTAAGCCAAGAAAAAAATCAGTTACAGAAACAAAGAAGAGAAAAGAAGTTGGGAGAAAAATACGTTGCATCCATTAAAGCCTACACCCTCAAAAAAGAATCCAGACAAGAGATAGGACTTGTAAAGGTGAATTTTCTTTAGGAAGTTTAGAAGCACTTGTTGAGAAGGAAACTAAAAAAACTGATCAAGTTAAAGAGGTACACCTGTCAAATTTTCAGGGAATCATGAGGTGGTTGAAATGGTAAACTTTTTGTAATCAAGCAACTTCAAGAAACTGAAATTCAATTTAGCACATTAAAAAGTAATTAAAGACCTTTGGATTAATCCTGCAATATTTGTAAGAAGTAGAAAAAAACATGGCCATTTTAAAAATAAAGTATGAATATAGATGGCTTGACCTCAAAAAACTACATGCAACTTTATATTCTAAAATAATTGGATACACGTAATTATAACCTTAGAGAACCAGGGAAGTAGTACAGTTTAGAAAGGAGGAAATGAATTTATGGTATCTAAAGAGGGAAGCAAAGTGATACAGGATGTTAAGTGTCTGGTAGCACTTATTTCTAAAAGACTGAAGCAATGAAAATATGTAGATATTTAGTGGGTGATAGATACATGAGCAGTGTCAGTGTCCTGATTTCCACCTGAATAAATTGGAAGCTTTATGTCTAAGAGCAAAGCAATGCTATCACATGGGAAATATTCTGATTGGTTGCGAGTCTTCTTGAAAGCAAGGTGTTTAAAGAGCAAAAAATTTAAAAATCAGCAAATATTGGCCTTGAAGGAGAGCACCCATGATCCTAGTTAGTGTGATTTCCTCTTTCTATTTCTCAGCTATGTAGCTAAGTCTACAATTGTGTTCCAAAAATGCAGAGGTCTCATCAAGATCCCGACAGACATGGAGCCAACAAAGTGAGTGTTTGTATTCAGGAGGCTATAGCAAATCTACATTATGGTTAGCGAGTCCAAAGTTAAGTTAAACTTAAGCTAAGGGGCAGCTAGGTGGCACATGGGACAGCTAGGTGGCACAGTGGATAAGGTGCCAGCCCTGAATTCAGGAGTACCTGAGTTCAAATCCAGCCTCAGATACTTGACACTTATTAGCTGTGTGACCCTGGGCAAGTCACTTAACCCCCATTGCCCCGCAACAAAACAAAACAAAAATTAAGCTAAAATACATGTAATTTTGGAAAATAAAAATTCAAACAAAAATTAAATGTTAACAAATGTTGACAAAATTAAAAAAAATAAGCTAAGAAAAGATTGAAATAACCAACTCCTTTATCCTGAGCACCTTCAGAGTGATGGGTTTGCCCATTCCTAAATGATATTTTTCAGAATAGCATATGCGATTTGGGGGGTTGCTGATTGGCATAATTTTTATCTACCACTCTATTCTCTTTCACTTAGAATGTTGGCTCTTTTGATTCAAAGGTCTTGAATGGTTTATAATAGATTGTGCACTGGATTGGGGATTCAAGCCCTATTTCCATAATCATGATTATTCAATATGTGGGAAAATATGAAGCTAGAGGATAAAGATGGTTCAGGAAAGAATGAGAATTGTCCAAGAAGCATAATTTACAAAGAAGCCTCGTGCATTTCTATCCTGAGCCCTCTCTCCACAAAAAGAATTAGTAGGCTACAGATGAAATGGACATCAAATAATAACATGAAAAATGAAATGGATTATATTTTGACAGACAGGAAAATACTTGATGATGGAGGAGTTATTCCTAAATGAACTATCGATAGACAGTCAGACCTTGTTCTGTCATTGACTCAAAGTTATGGCTTAATTCACACAGCTGATCTCTACCTTTAGTTTCTGTCTTTGAAACGGATGCCATAGTTACACAGGGAAGTTTGAGAAGTGTAAAAAGCAAAGTCATACAAAAGATGAACTTAATTTCTTAGAAAGATGCCTGGGCAACCACACAGCCCTTCCAAGGTACCATAGTGCATCAAACAGGAGTGATATGGGGAAACAGGAAGTTCAGAGATGTAGAGAATATGAATTAGTGAGAGGTTAGCTCATCTATATCACACTTAAAGAAAGAAAAAATAATAATTGCCAGATAAAAACAAAAAGAAAGAGAGAAATGTGGCCTTAGTGAGAGAAAGTAAGAGAAATAATAAAGGGACCTAGCCTTAATTGGCCCTTGAAGGAAGACCACAGGGTACATTACCTGCATTATTCTGAAATGGAAGAAGGATTGGGACATTAGAGTACCATAGCATGAAGGATCAGCTAACATGTATTGCTTCCATGGAACTGTGAGTTTTATGTAAAGTATAGGTCCTGAGAAAAGCTGCCCACCACAAGGGATGGTTACTAGCAACTACAGTTTCTTTATAACTCCAAGGGAGAACTATTGAAAAGACTACACAGATCCCTGGGAGAGTTGGAACCCAATAGTGGAGACTTCTGTCTCATGTATGATTCATTTGTGTTTTCTGATGTGTTAAAGAAAACCTGACTTATATTCAATATCTTGTTATACCAAGTGCTTGCAAGGAACATGAAGAGTCAAAGATAACATTAAGATGTAACAGTGATTACAAGTAATTATTTAACAGGACTTCCAGACAGAAAATGGGGAAGAGAGGCATATCAAGCCAGATTTATTTCAAATGTAAAAATATGGGTTTTAGGCTTATTGACTATTAACCACCCATATGGCTTTAGATGGATCATTTAATGCCCCTCTGAGTTTCATTTTCCTTATCAGGAAAATGCAAGACTTGTACAAAATATCTCAAATGTCCTTTATGTCATAGCATCTTTTTTTAGAATCAAATTACAGATGGATAAAAGGGAGTCTCTCCACTAATGATGGCTCAATACCTTGATGTTCTGAGTCACCAAGCACTGCATGACATGATGTTCTGTGAGGAAAATTTTGCCCTCCATATCACCAAGGCTTCAAGATAGAACCTCCATGCTCTCAGCAAAATAAATCACCTCTTATTTCAGACAATATGTGGGCTAAGCCCTTACTTTTATCTATTCCATAACTCAAAACCCCCTTCACATTTCTCCAATCCTCTCTTAATTTCCTCTGATTTCTGGGGAAAAGTGGTCATTTTTCCCAGTAGATAACAACTCTATGTGTACCCTAGATTTCATTCACTCTCTTCCATGCTTCATTTGTCCTTTTGATTATTTCTTCCCTCATATTTAATTTCTACTTGTCTATCTACTTACATTACCATCTGTCTACATGGTAGTATCTATCTATCTGGTTTCTTTTTTGCTCCAACAAACATTGATAGGTCTCTTCCTCTTTTCAAGTCTATTCTTGAACTTCCCACCCCTTGATCTACTTTTCCATCCTTTTCCCCTATAATCCAACCAAACTGAAAATTTTGCCACTAATAATTATCTCTCATTGGCTTGTGATCTGGTTTCTCTACTGAAATATCTCTGAGAGATTACCAGCAATCTCTTAAATGCTAAGTCAGATGTTCTCTTCTAAACTCTCATTCTATTTGATCTCTCTATAACTTTTAATATTATTAAATGATTCTCTGATCCCCCTACCCCCTTGATGCTCTCTCTGTCCTCCCCTCCATCTGAATGTTCCATCTCAGTCTTCTCTTGTGGATTGCCATCTACTTCCTTCCCTCTAAGTATGTTTCCCATGATTTCTTTTCTGAGCCCTTTTCTATTTCTAGCACTCTCTCCTTTAGTGTTCTCATCTGCTCTTATCAGTTCAAGTATAATCTCTATGTTGATCACTCCCATGTCTGATTATTGTCCCTTATGTATCTTTTGAGTAGTAGATTTTTACCAACAATTTCCTCTTAGATATTTCCTCCTTAATGTCCTACAAATATCTCAAAACCATTTTTTCCCGAACAGAATTCACTTTCTTTCCCCCCAAACTTGAGTCTACCTAATCTCTAGCCTGTCTCTAGGTAATATGAAAAACTGGCACCTTTCGTCTTGCTACCTACATGTCCTAGTTGATCTCTAGGCTCTAGTGTGAAGAGAAGCCTTCCATCATGCCCCAATTTCTCCTGTATGATCTCTAGCCACCAGTGGTTGAAAGGAGACAGGCATTGCATCATTCCAGACACTGGACTTCACTATATAGGGGGATGAAATGATCAAGCCTACAAATTAGGAAAATTGCTTTCACAATTATATTGATGGATTGGAGTGGCAAGAAACTTGAGGATAGAAGATTAATTGGGAAGATATTAGAATAACCCGGGTGAGAGGTAATGAGGACTCATGTGGTAGTTGTGTGTGTGGTGAAGAAGCAATAGATATAAGAGATCTTTTAGAGTTATAAATGATAAAAATATAAAATTGATCGAATATGTGTATAAATGGAAACTTAATAGTTAAAGAAAATAAATCAAGCTGAAAAACTGGAACATTACAAAGATTATAATGCCTTCTGCAGAAATAGGGAAATTCAGAAGAAGAGTGGTTTGGGGAATAAAAGAAATTAGTTCTTTTTAGATATGGCAGGTTTGGTATTCCTATGAAAGACATTTGGTAATACGGAACTGGCATTCAGGAGAATTAACCTAGATAAATGCATCTGAGAAAGTTATCTTCATAGGAATGAAAATAAAAGCTACGGAGGTAATGAGACTACAAAGTAAGAAAGTAGAGGAAGAAAAAGGAGGTTGATAGACAGAGTCTTGGGGTATACCCAGTTAGGATATATGCTATGAGTGATGGAGTAAGGAAGAAAAATGAGGAGCATTTAAACTGATAGGAAGAGAACCAGGAAAGAGTACCATAAGGAAAAAAGAGGAGAAGGTGGTCAATGGTGGTGAATGCTGCAGAGAAGTCAAAAAGTATGAGGATTGAGAAAAAATGACTATATTTCATTTGTCAATTAAAAGATGAAAGAGAGAGACAGAAAGGCAGGCAGAGAAAAGGCAACAGAGATAAAGAGACAGAGAGAAACAGGAGAGAGGGGCGGAGGGAGGGAGGGAGGAGGAGGAGGAGGAGGAGGAGGAGGAGGAGGAGGAGAAGGAGAAGGAGAGAGAGAGAGAGAGAGAGAGAGAGAGAGAGAGAGAGAGAGAGAGAGAGAGAGAGGAATAAGATAAGATGAGAGGGTATGGAGTTCAAGGCATACATTAAAGATTTTACTTGTAGAAGAAAAAGGCCACCTCATTATCAGATAGGCTGTAATAACTAATAATAGCTAAGATTCATATAGTACTTAATATGTGCCAGGTACTGTGGTAAATACTTTACAATTATGATCTCATTTGACCCTTACAACAACTCTGGCAAGTAGGTGCTATTACTATTATCACCATTTTACAGATGAGGAAACTAAAGTAAAGTGATTTTGAGAGAAAGAGAAGGGAAGGAGAGGTAACTCGTGATAAATAGCCTCTTCTTTTATCAGTAAAACATGAAATAAGTTCCTTAGCTGAGGAATGATGGGGAGGGATAATATAGGAGGTTTAAAGACAAAAGAAAAGGTTAGAAAAAGACATTTTTGTGAATCAGTCACCAACCAGTCACTAAATTCCAGCCAAGAATTGTGCTAAGCTCCTACCACCTTTCTTCTGAGAATAAAATTCTACATATTGTCCATATAACTTGCAAATATCTAGATAATTACGTATCATCTCCCCCATTAGAGTGTGAGATCTTTGAAAGTTGTTAGTGTTGTTGTTGAGTCAAACACTATTTGAGTACTGCACCAAGCACTCACCTGTGATGTTAAAAATATTGATAAAATACTGAGAAATTGTGTTCCTTGATGAATGAATTGAGGTGCTTCTCTGTGGAAAGGAATATAAGAAAAATAATCACTGATGGACAATTTTGAAAAGATATAGATCAACATAAAATACAGCTTCTTATAAGAAAGCTAAGGAGAGTGGAAATTCTATCAAAGTGATCACATTTTCTTTGTTTCTATATTTGGGGTTTCTCAAGACTTGAATAAAGTTTCTGAGGCTTCTTTCCTATATTGGTCATGTATAGTAAAAATTCTGATGCCTACCCCTCCTCCCATATATACAAAATAATACCTTATGGATGGGGTAGAATCTTGCATGATGTCAATTGCCTACCTAAGTGTGAGGCTCAAAATGTCCATTCTTTCGCCAAATGCATTTGCAAATGGTCTGACAAATGGTAGACACATGAAAGAAATTCAGACACTCAGACAGACTAATTTTTAAATTCTTCCTTCTGAAGGAAACCAGGATAAGAATGGGATTGTTAATAGCCATTCTGGACAGCTATGATCTTGGTTTTTAATAATGTGGTTGAAGAAGGAAACTTTACACTACAAACTGAAGGGATCCACTTTTGTATAGTCAGAGGGATAAAGGTTTGAGTCAGTCCTTCTGGGATTTGAATGTGTGGTTTCCTAAAGATTATACATTTTTTACCTGATGCTTGGATCACTAAATTTTCCCCTCAGGCATATTCTATTGCCTAAGTGTTCTTACAGTTCTGAAGATTTTCCTGAAGATTTTCCTCATGTTAATCTTACTTTGTTTTCAACTCTAGTAACTTAGTGTTGTTATTTTGTTTTTTCCTATCAAGAAAGTCAAATTGATTTCCACTTAACAGCCCTTTCCTGGTACTAAACATGATCTGCTGCTGCTGATTTTCAGTATGTTTTTCTGTTGTTTTCAGTCATGTCTGACTCTTCATGAGCTCATTTGGGGTTTTCTTGGCAGAGATACAGGAATGGTTTGCAATTTCTTTCTCTAACTCATTTGAAAGATGAGGAAACTGAGGCAAATAGGGTTAAGTGTCTTTCCCAGGGTCACACAGAAAGTAAGTGTCTAAGGTCAGATTTGAACTCAGGAAGATTAGTCTTCCTGGCGCCAGGCTGGACACTTTATCAACTCACCATCTAATTGCCTTGATTTTTAGCTTTCCTCACTCTAAATCCTCTTTCTTCTAAGGAAAATTTCTTCTTTCATGATTAATGTATTTCAGGACCTTAATTGATTACGATATACTACCTCTTTGACTCAGAATTAACTAGTTGATTTTAGAATTGAAAGATAAACAAGATATCATTTTTCCCCATTAATAGACTGGGAAATGAAGTTTGAAGAAATCAAATGACTTAACCATGGTTAACAACTAAGTGTCCAGGCAGCTAGATGGCGCAGTGGATAAAGAACCGGCCCTCAATTCAGGAGTACCTGAGTTCAAATCCAGCCTCAGACACTTAACACTTACTAGCTGTGCATCCCTGGGCAAGTCACTTAACCCCAAATGCCTCACCAAAAAAAAACAAAAACAAAACAAAACAACTTAGTGTCTACGGAATCAGGACTAGAACCCTATATTGTTTCCAACATTTATAATGTTGTGTAAATCTGTATACATCTTTGAGTTCTGACATTAGGGAAATCAAAGATGGTTAATAAAAAAATACTTTATTTTAAATATCATTGACTTTTTCTGCTCCTTGATCTTCAAAACTATGTCTGACCATAAAATCATGTAATAAACTTTGGAGGAGACCTTACAATTTCATCTAGTTCATTCTTTTGCCACCATACATGATAATAAAATTATTCAAACATATAACACCACAGTTTTAAAATATTGTTTTATTCAATATTTTATTTAATTTTTAGAACCCTGTAAAACCTATGCTGTGAAATTAGTTTTACTCTCATTTTACAAACAAGGAAACTTAACCTCATAGATATTGAATTACTTGTCTATGGTCAAATAATAAGGTCACATACATTTTAGCCATGGTCTATTGATTCTAAATTTAATGTTGTTCTTACCACAAGAGATTATTGCAAATTATTGGACTTGTTTTCTACTATCAAGAGAAAATGTTTATTTAGTTTCCTTTTGTAATTTATACCAAAATCTAATGCCTTTTATAATAAGGCATTTCTTGATATAGCACACACAACTCACATTCATTAGTAGATGGGATCCTTAGAGGATAATCAACTTTTTCTCTCTTCGGGGACTAGAGATAACCCTGATGGAGTTATAGCATTTTAATACTATCTTCTATCAGTGTACTCCACCCAATATCAATCATCAAGTTGACATCAATGAGCTTTTACCATGGGATATTTACTGAGAAAGTATAGTAAGACGTTACAAAAAACATTCCCTAAACTGGGAACGGAATCTCTTTTTTGCATATATAAGGTCTTTAGGGAAAGAGAGCATTAACCTTTGTGCTAGGTTTTGGAGACATGTAAACAAATGGTACCTTTTGACTCCTGACCCTGGGAGACAAATGTTACCTTTTAACTCCTGACCCAACAAGTGTGCTTGTGAGTATGACATCAACAATGGTTGAGGAGCAGCTAGGTTGCACAGTGGATAGACCACTGGCCATGGAGTCAGGAGGGGCTGAGTTCAAATTTGATTTGAGACAATTACCAGTTGTTTGATCCTGGGCAAGTCACTTAACCAAGATTGCCTGAAACAACAACAACAACAGCAACAGCACAATGGATGAGTTGTTCCCTTCCTTAGCTTGACTAGCTCCTTGTGGGGAATAGTATGGTGAGTCAATCCCCCTCTTATCTGAGTGAAACAAATCATTCAACTGCTGCATTACCTCCTTAAGCGACTTTGCTGCCACTCCATTTGCTGGTGTGACCTTTCTGAGGGCTCTGATGCATCATTTGATCTTACTTGTTGCCTGGGCACTGCCCTCTTGGAATAATTATTCACCTAGGGAAAAACAATAAACACAAAAGAGACAAAAGAAAGAGATGTACCAGAAAATAATGGTCAAATGATGGCTAGGTAGGGAGATAAAGCATTTACTAACCCTGCTCCCACCCCAAAGTTGACAACAGTTCTTATTTCCCTCCCCTGGGAAGGAAAAGCACAAAATGGGGAGAATTAAGGTCTGAAAAGATCTTTTTTTGTATTTCAAGTCAGATCCTGTTCCAAGCATTCTGTCCCTTAAGTCAATTAGAAAACATCTTGGAGCGGGGCGGGGTGGAGCAGCTAGGTGGCACAGTGGATTAAGCACTGGCCTTGGATCCTGGATTCAGCAGAATCTGTATTCAAATCCAGCCTCAGACACTTGACACTTACTAGCTATGTGACCCTGGGCAAGTCGCTTAACCCTCATTGCCCTGCAAAAAACAAACAAACATCTCAGGGGGCAGCTAGGTGGTGCAGTGGATAAAGCACCAGCCCTGGATTCAGGAGGACCTGAGTTCAAATCTGACCTCAGATTCTTGACACTTACTAGCTGTGTGACTCTGGGCAAGTGACTCATTTCCCTGCAAAAACAAAAAAGAAAAAAAAGAAAAAGAAAACATCCCATGATTTCATGGTAAGGATCTTTGAGTAATTTTGGCCAAAACTTGTATCTGAATTTCCACCTGTTGGATTGAAAGCAGACAAAGGATATCATGGAAAGCTTCAAGGACTGGATTTCTATTGACCAGACCCCTGTTACACTAGTTAATCTATCTATCTATCTATCTATCTATCTATCTATCTATCTATCTATCTATCTATCTATCTATCTATCTATCTATCTATCATCTATCTGTCTGTCTGTCTGTCTATCTATCTATCTAACAACTTATAATCTGATTCCTTCTTGTTCTACCCCCATAATCATTGAATATAAAAATGAAGCATACCTGTCCAATTTGAAGCTATATGAAAGCTTTCCAGCTAGTCAGAAATTACCATGAAAATATCACTTAGCTCTACTAACTGGCTTGATTTAATAGCTTAGAGGTGACAGAGCTTCAATTATAATAAGCATAGAAAAATTCATAGCCTGGTAGATGTTTAGGAATTTAGTCATGACCCCAGAGGCATTTGAGGAGAAACAAATGAAGTGGGAATAGAAGCTTGACAAATAGGATTTTATGAGACTAATTCAAGCTAGGGATAAGCTGAAGTAGGGTCAATCAATCAATCAATCAATCGATCAATAAACAGGCATTAAGTATCAATCATATGCCAAAAACAATTCCATGAAGTAGGGGCATGAACACAAAATGCATAGATTGATGGATAGAAAGATACATATAGATATAGATTAGATATAGGTATGTATGCATTCATTTTCATGTATGTACATGCATATACGTATTATATTTATATATGTATGCATATATGTGTATATATGTATATGTGTGTATATTGTTTTTGTTTGTGTCCTTTTTTCTCAAGGACGACCATGACATCAAGGTGATATCATGACTTACACTCACTTGGTTTTAACTGAGGGAGGGCTATACAAGCTCACCAGCCTCACTCTCTCCTTCAAAGTCATCTGGGTCCACTGGCAAGATATATATGTGGAGGACCACAGATGGCCCTAGGTAAAATGACTTGCCAAGGGTCACATAGATATTAAGTGTCTGAGGTCAAATTTGAACTTGGGTCCTCCTGACTTCAGGGTCAATGCTCTATCCACTGTGCTATCTAGCAGTCCTAATGTCTATATATGTATATATTAGGAGAGAAGGAGGGAGGGAGGGAGGAGGGAGAGAGAGAAAAAGAGAGGTTGGCATCTTCTTTAAAATCTAAGATTATAAACTTAGATAGCTGTCATAAGCACTAAAAGGTTAAGTGACTTACCCAGTCATATGGCATATATATGTCAGAAATATGACTTGATTCCAGACCCCCAATCTGAGGCAAACTCTCCACTACACCAAGACACATTCACATGTATACATATACACATGAATATGCATATCTATATGCACACATGTATACACATGTATACATATACACAATAAATATATGTATACATACACATACATACAGATATTCTTATTTATTTATTTATTTATTTATTTATTTATTTATTTATTTATTTATTTATTTATTTATTTATTTATTTATTTATAGTCGGGGTGGGGTGGGGAGTGAGGCATTATCAGCTGGGAGAATAAGGAAAGGCTTCACATAGTAGGTGATGCTTGAGCTGAGCCTTAAAAGAAACAAGGGTTTCTTTGAGGTAGAGTAGGGGAGCAAGTGAATTATATCTATAGAGGATGGCTGGTGTAAAGTCATGCACATGCAAGATAGAGAGTTCTATGTAAAGAAGAGCAAGGGCAACAGTTCCTTTGAACTGAAGAGTCTTGGAAGTGTATATTAAGCCCAGAAAGGTCAGTTTGGAGTCAGGATGTGAAGGTCTTTATATGTCAAGTAGAAAGGTTTGAACTCAGTCCTAGAGACAATAAGGAGCCACTGGAACATTTTAAGGAGAGTAACCTGGTGATATTTGTGATATTGGAAATCACTTTGCAGTTGTGTTAAGCATACACTTCAGAGGGGAGAAAAAAATGAAGCAGGGAGGGCTATTGCAATAGTCCAAGTAAGAAAAAAATGAGGGCTCAAACTAAGGAGGGAGTGTGTGAGGAATAACAAGGGCACAGATGTGAGGGGCATTGTGGATCTGGAGTGAATGAATCTTGACAGCTGTTTTTTATGTGAGTCATGGGGGAGTAAAGAAGTGAGTATTATGCCAAGTTTGCAAACCTCAATAAAAGAAAGGATGATGGGACTCTTTAAAAAAATAGAGGTTTGAAAGACATGTGGGAGGGGGCAGCTAGGTGGTGCAGTAGATAAAGCACTGGCCCTGGATTTAGGAGGACCCAAATTCAATTTCAACCTCAGACACTAGACACTTACTAGCTGTGTTACCCTGGGCAAGTCACTTAACCCTAATTGCCCTGAAAAAAAAAGAAAAGAAAAAAAAAGACATTTGAGCTGGGGATGAAAATAAGAAATAAGTTCTGTTTTGATCAATTTGAGTTTGAGACATGTATGGGACATCAAATCTAAAACACAAAATAAGCAGATGGTGATACCAGAACTGAAGTTGAGTGAAACACTGCGGGGTGTGGGGGGGAAGTGGTATGTGTTTGTGTATACACACATAGACCTACACACATATACATGTGTGTAAATATACATACATACACACACACACATATATATATGTATACATATATATATATATATATATAAAGCATGCATACAGATATCTATCTATAGATATCCATTATCTATTGATCTATCTCTAAGTTATCTGCATGGAGGTGAGTAAAACCTGTGAGCTGATAGCATTACAGTGCAAGAAAAAGAGAGTGTAGAAAGAGAAGAGCACCCAGGACATGCATTAGGGTAGAGTCCTTTTGTTTCCAAATGAAGGTTAGTAATGGATGACTCCCAAATATCTATCAATAGTCCCAAACTCTCCCCTGAACTTCGTTCTGACCTTTCAACTCACCTATTAGACACCTTTACCTAGATATCTCAAACTCATGATATCCAAAATAATGAGATCATAACCTTTCTATTTCCCCAGAAAAGTTGTCCCTCACTCTTAATCCTTTATAAATGTTGCCAATAACCCTATTCTCCCATTTCCCATACTTAAAACGTTAGAGCCATCTTTGAATATAAAAGGTCAGGGTAGTGGTAGACATTCTATTCATTGCCAAATCCTAAATTTTTGTACAACAATATTCCCTGCATTTCCCAGGCTTTTCTCCATCCATTGAAATCAGCCTAGTTCAGACTTTCATTGTCTCTTACCTAGACTAACATACTATCTTTAATGTTCTAGGGGTTTTTTTGTTTGCTTGTTTGTTTTTTTGCAGGTGTGATGTATAAAATCTAAATGTGTGACTAAAATCTAATGGGTGGTTGCCTTAAATTAGAAACTCATAGCACCAGTCTTTGGGGCATTAAGCATTTATTAAAGTAAAAATAGGGGTTAGTAAAGAGAACACGTGGAGTTCAGAAGGAAAGACCCTAACTCCCTCTCACCCTGCAGCTGCTCCTACGGCAAGCTCTAACTGAAAAGAAAGAAGGACCCCCTGTTCTCCCCAAGCGGGGGCCCACTGTGGGCCCACCCGGATGTGGTCCCCACACACAGCTCCAAGCTAATTGGCTGGTAGCATTGATTGACATGAATTACAGGTGGTTCTATAAATAGATGTAACTTCCAGATGCTAGTCACATGCTTTCTCCTCAGGGTGGAGCTGCCCTGGTTTTCACAAAGTCTCTCTCAGCAGGGAGGTGACACTCTGATTCTCACATAGGGCAATGAATGTTAAGTGACTTGCCCAGGGTCACACATCTAATAAGTGTCAAGTGTCTGAGGTTGGATTTGAACTCTGGTCCTCCTGAAGCCAGGGCTGGTGCTTTATCCACTGAACCACCGAGCTGCCCTTTAAGGTTCTGTTTTTGTCAGTGTTCTCCCGTTTTCAGCACATCTTCCACTGATTATAAAGACATTTATTCCACAGGCCTGATGATATTAACTCTTATTCAAAAATATTTTGTGTTGGATCCCAGTTTCCTCAGCATTATCACCTGATGAAATTCTTTCCTTCCAGAGTCATTTCAGGTGCCCATGAAACCAACTGCAATTCACAGTTTCAATTAGAAATGGATCTCTCATTCCTCTTTGTTTTACTTTTTTTTGTATACTAATCACAAGTTGACTTGTACTACAGTTAGTTATATACATTTATCATCCTCCTACTATACTATAAGTTCCTTAAGGGCAGGATCTGTGTCCTAGTTTCTCTTTGTATTTTCAATGTCTATCAGGAGACTAGAGTCTAGCTTGTTATGCTTTAAAATTCAACACACATGTGCCTTGCAACTATTAAAGATGAAACCTTGGGTAATATTAGGATTAACCAGATTATTTTAGTGTTTAATGATTGTTCTTAAAAGAATAAAAAATGTTGCTACTTTGTTGTAAAATTAGCACAACTAAAGACCAGCAATTAATAGTGTTTTCAACTGTACATAGAGGAGACATCTCTGAACTCAGTTAATGAGCAACCTTCTGTTTTCTCTTTATAAGATATAACCTCAGGGGCAGCTAGGTGGCACAGTGGATAAAGCACTGACTTTGGATTCAGGAGGACCTGAGTTCAAATCCAGTCTCAGACACTTGACACTTACTAGCTATGTGACCTTGGGCAAGTCACTTAACCCTCATTGCCCAGCCCCAACCCCCAAAAAACAAAGATATAACTCTTTGACATGTGAAGAATTTAACTTGGGTATAAGGCCAAATCTTCTGTTCACCTTTATTTTCTGATGGAGACAAATCCTTATTATTTTGGAAATTAGTATCACAGAAAAGACTTTTCCACTGAAAGGAGGAGGGGAAAAATGTTAATTCTGAAAAGGACTAAAGAAGGGTTCCTAGTTAGTGCCTTTGTTTTGTTTTTTGTTTGTTTGTTTTTGTTTTTTGGGGGTCTTTTTTTGAGGCAATTGGTGTTAAGTGACTTGCCCAGGGTAACACAGCTAGTAAGTGTTAAGTGTCTGAGGCCAGATTTGAACTCAGGTACTCCTGACTCCAGGGCCACCTAGCTGCCCCAGTGCCTTTGTTAATAATTTTTTTTGTTTTGTTTTGTCAGGTATTATTTTATGTATATACATAATGATTTGTATGACATACGTGTTCATATTATACACATATACTTTGACATGGAGAGAAAGAGAAAAATCAAAGGAAAAGTATATCATATTTTCTTTTAAAGAAGCCAGTAAGAGGGACCTTGGTATCTTAAAGAATTAACACAGAAACTGTATGTTTGCAAGATACCCAAGCCCAAAGTATGTAAATACATAATATCACTTTATTATGCCTGATTTGTTCACCATTGGCAACACTAAGCTTAATTCCTGCTTTCCATCTTTTTCATCCCTCCCCCTTCTTGTCAATCAGGGAAAAACAAGCAAACAATAAAAAAAAACCCAGGATAATCAAGTGACATCTTCAATTTCACATGCTGGAAAATAAAAATTATGTGAAACTGGTCTAGAGTTGAGGAAAAATTGCAAATATTTTCTTTTTTTTTTGTGAGGCAATTGGGGTTAAGTGACTTGCCTAGGGTCACACAGCTAGTAATTGTTAAGTGTCTGAGGCCGAATTTGAACTCAAGTCCTCCTGAATCCAGAGCTGACGCTTTATCTACTGCGCCACCTAGCTGCCCCTATTTTCTTCTTTCTTGAGAACAATAGAACCCTTAGAAAACAAAGGGCAAAATGTGCCAAGTGTGCATCATATGAGAAAAAATTGGTAGAGTTCTCTTTTAGTCACACATTTTGTCACACCTAAAGTATAGTAGGAGATAATTTTGGCGGCAGTTTTCTCTCTCAATGCTTATTACCTGATCTCAGAAATCAGTGATGATCTGGTGATCATTATTTCCCACAGTGTCCTGTTAGGCAAGTGTGAAAAAGAGGGAATAGTATGTATATTCTGCTTACCAACTGTCCTGGACCTCATATCTTCTGTATTTAATTAGATGAATGTGTAAAAAAAAGAAGAAAGAAAGTTTGCTACTTGATTGTTAAATAACAATACTATGTTTCTGTCAGTAGCAGAAGGTTTAACATGGCTTTCTTTTGAAATTGAACCAGAGGTTGGGCCTATTGTCACGATGATGTGAAGCCTTTCTCTTGACATCATAAGTGCCTTGGCTCATTGAATAGTTTTACACATTCTATTTAATTCTCCCTAGAGAGAGGGACTATTTTCAACTCATTTATTATAGTCTCTACCCTGGCTCATTAAGATAGAAATTTAATCATTGGTTTATGATCCTGGAAAACATGGGAAATTAACGAGTTAAATGGTTAGTTAATCAATTAGATAAAGTTCAACTAGTAAAACTCATTAATTCATTTTTATTTTATTTAGAGGCACCATTACATAAACATATTCCATAATTTCTGGCCCTGTGCCTTTGCTTACACTGTTTCTACCACCTGGAATGCCTTCTCCTTGTTAAAACCCTACCCATATTTTATGATCCATCATCTTAATAGTTGTAATGATGTAAGCTGTTTAAGGGCAGCATTCTTATACTAAAAATTTAGCTGATTTTATTAATAATTATAAAAGAAGGAAGCATATTTTTGGAGTAGAGATAAATATTAATGGAGGTATAAAGAAAAAAATCTCTTTTGTAGAGTTTGGTAGTAACCTGTCGTTTGTTTAGTTTTAACTTGACTTATGCTTATATTCCCTTTCCCATTTTGTTCAGAAAGATAGGAAATCAGCTAATTTATTGAATTTTAAATAGAGACAGTGTTCCTAGAATGTTTGCTATTTATGCAGGAGCCTTCCTGATTGACTGCTAATTATAAGAATGGATTTATGAGAGTAATCCTAGAGGGGAAGGAAGCTTGATTTAGGAGGTTAATGTAAATTCCCAAATCATCAAAGTAGTTTCCTGGAGGTAAAAACTATTCTTGCTTTGGTCAAGGATGGTTCCAGACATTGCAACACAAGGTTGATATCCTACAAAGCATTATAACCCAAAACAGTACTGGGGAGATTTAGTTAAGGATTACTCTAGAAAGAATAGGTGCCATTCACTCTGGAAATCTGTAGATTTCATTTATGCATATTTCTATTTAGATAGATAACTAGGTGTCATAGTAGACATAACAATCTGGGTTTGCCTTGGCAGGTAGACTCCCAAGTATTTTATATTGTCTACAATTTTTAAAATGGGATTTCTCTTTCTATCTCTTAGTGCTGGACTTTGTCATATATAGAAATACTGATAATTTATGTGGGTTTATTTTATAACCTGCAATTTTGCTAAAGTTGTTAATTTTTAAAATAGTTTTTAGTTGATTTTTTGGGGTTCTCTAAGTATACAATCATATCATCTGCAAAGAGTGATATTTTTATTTCTTCCTTGCCTATTCTAATTCCGTCAATTTCTTGTTCTTCTCTGACTGCTAAGACTAAAATTTCTAGTACAGTAGTGAATAATAGTGGTGATAATGCCCATCCTTCTTTCCCTCCTAATCTTTTTGAGGATTCGTCTAACACATCCATTACATATAATGCTTGTTGATGGATTTATGTAGATACTGCTTATCATCTTAAGGAAAACTCCATTTATTCCTATGCTTTCTGGTGTTTTGTTTGTTTGTTTTTTGTTTTTTGTTTTTTTACGGGGCAATGGGGTTAAGTGACTTGCCCAGGGTCACACAGCTAGTAAGTGTTAAGTGTCTGAGGCCGGATTTGAACTCAGGAACTCCTGAATCCAGGGCCGGTGCTTTATCCACTGCGCCACCTAGCCGCCCCCTTTCTAGTGTTTTTAAGAGGAATGGGTGGTATATATTGTCAAAAGCTTTCTCTGCATCTATAGAGATTGATCATCATGTGATTTTGGTTAGTTTTGTTATTGATGTGGTTAATTATATTGATAGTTTTCCTAATATTGAACTAGCCCTGCATTCCCAGTATAAATCCCACTTTGTCATAGTGTATTATCCTGCTGAAAAAAATTTCTATAATCTCTTTACTAATATTCTACCTAGAATTTTTGCATCAATATTCATTAGGGATATTGGTTTATAATTTTCTTTCTTTGTTTTTGCTCTCCTTGGCTTAGGTATCAACACCATAATTGTCTCATAAAATGAATTTGGTAGGATTCCTTCTTCATCTATTTTCTTGAATAGTTTGTGTAGTATTAGAAGTAATTGTTCTTTAAGTGATTGGTAGAATTCACTTGTAAATCCATCTGGCCCTGGAGATTTTTTCTTAGGGAGTTCATTAATGGCTTGTTCAATTTCTTTTTTTCAAAAATGTGCTTACTTAAAGACTTTATTTCCTCTTCAGTTAACCTGGGAAGTTTCTATTTTTGTAGATATCCATCCATTTCATTTATATTGTGAAATTTCCTGGCATATAATTTGGCAAAATAGCTCCTAATTAGTGCTTTAATTTCCTCTTTGTTGGTGGTGGGTTCACCTTTTCATTTCTGATGCTAATAATTTGGTTGTCTTCTTTCTTTTTATAATCAAATTAACCAAAGGTTCATCTATTTTATTTTTATATAACCAGCTCTTAGTTTTATTTATTAATTTTATAGTTTTCTTACTTTCAATTTTATTAATCTCTCCTTTAATATTCAGAATTTCTAATTTGGTATTTAATTGGGGATTTTTAACGTGTTCTTTTTTTAGCTTTTTTTGTTGTTGTTGTTGTTGCATGCCCAATTCATTGATCTCCTCTTTCTCTATTTTATTCCTGTAGGCAATTAGTGATAAAAAAAAATCCGCAAGCTGCATCCCATAAGTTTTGGTATGTTGTCTCATTATTGTCACTCTCTTGGATGAAGTTATTGATTGTTTCTATGATTTGTTGTTTGGCCCACTCATTCTTTAGGATGAGATTATTTAGTTTCCAATGAATTTTTGGTCAATCTTTTGAAATGTGACCATTTATTGTATATAATTTTAATGCATCGTGACCTATTTCTCCCTTTATCCATTTGACTATGAGATTTTTATTGTTAAGTTTTGTGTATGTAACATGTACTGCTGAGAAAAAGTTTATTTATTTCTATCCCCATTCAGTTTTCTCCAGAGATCTATCACATTTAATTTTTTAAAAATCCTGTTCACCTCCTTAACTTCTTTCCTTTTAATTTTGTGGTTAGATTTATCTAATTCTGAGAGGGGGAGTTTGAGGTCCCCCACTAATATAATTTAATATAATTTTGCTGTCTACTTCTTCTTGTAACTCACTTAACTTCTTTAAGAATTTGGATACTGTACCACTGGGTGCATATATGTTTAGTATTGATATTACTTTGCTGTCTATTGTACCTTTTAGCAAGATATACTTTCCTTCCTTATCTCTTTTAATTAGGTCTTTTTTTTTTGCTTTTGTTTTGAGATAAGGATTGCTACCACTGTTTTGTCATTTTTTAAAATTTTGACTGAAGTACAATATATTCTGCTCTAGAGCTTTACCTTTACTCTCTGTGTATCTCATTGATTCAAATTAATTTATTGTAAACAACATAGTGTAGGATTCTGGATTTTAATCCACTCTGCTATCTGCTTCTTTTTTATGGGGGAGTTCATCCCATTCTCATTCACAGCTATGATTACTAACTGTATTTCCTGCATCCTATTTTTCCCTTGTTTGTACTTTTCTCTTTCATTTTCTCCTGTCCCTTCTCACTGGCATTTTTTTTTTCTGACCACCACCTCCCACAGTATACCCTCCCTTCTATCAGTCCCACCTCCTTTTTTTCCCCTTTCCCCTTCTAGTTTTACCCTCCCTTTGATTAGCAACCCACTATTTTCTTTCCCCTTTTCCCTTTTAACTCTCTATAGTGTAAGATAAAATTCTATATCCACCTGAATATATATGTTATTCTTTTTTTGAGTCAAACCAGATGAGAGTAACTTTGAAACAATGCTTACCCCTCCCTTCTTTCCATCTTTTACATCAGGTTTTTTGTGCCTCTTTATTTGATATGATTTACCTCATTTTGCCTTTCCTTTCTTCTTCTCCCAATATAATTCTATTTGTTACCCCTTAAGGATTTTTTTTAAAGTATAGTGACATCAGTATAAACTTATGACCACACCTTCTGTCTGTGTGTACTCCTCATATCTGCCTTAATAAACATATAGTTCTTAAGAGTTACAAGTATCTACTTGCCATGCAGGGATGCAAACATTTTAACCTTATTGAATAAAATGGGGGGGGTTGCCTTTTTTAAACCTTTTTCATACTTCTACTGAGTCTTATATTTGTAGATTGAATTTTCTGTTCAGTTTTGAACTTTTCATTAGGAAGGTTTTAAGGTCCCCTATTTCATTTAATGCACATTTTTCCCCTGAATGATTGTGATTTATTTTGTGGGTAGTACATTCTTGGTTGTAATCCCAGTCCCTTTGCCCTCCAAAATATCGTATTTCCAGCCCTTCAATCCTTTAATATAAAAACTGTCAAGTCTTGTGTAATCCTGATTGTTGTTGCTCGATGTGTAAATTGTTTTTTTTTTTTTTCCTCTGGCTACTTGCAGTATTTTCTCCTCTACTTAATAATTCTGGAATTTGGCTATGGTATTTCTTGGAGTTTTTCTTTTTGGGTCTCTTTTAGGAGGTGATTGGTGGATTCTTTTGATGACTATTTTTTCCTCTGGTTCTAAGACATTGGGGCATTTCTCCTTGATAATGTCATGAAATATGCTGTCTAGGCTCTTTTTTTTATCATGGTCCTCAGATATTCTAATTATTTTTAGGTTTTCCCTCTTGGATCTATTTTTCAAATCTCTTGTTTTTTATTTTTTTTTTCTGAAGAGGTATTTTACATTTTTTCTACTTTTATATTCCTTTGATTCTCTTTTATTTTTTCCTCTTGTCTCATTGAGTCATTAGCTTCTATCTGCCCAATTCTGATTCTTAAGGAATTATTTTCCCACTTAGCTTTTGCATCTCCATTTGACCAATTTAATTTTAAATGAGTTGTTTTCCTCAGTCAATTTTTGTCTTTTGTTCAAACCATTGACTCTCTCTTTCATAACACTCATTTCTTTTCCTAATTTTCCTTCTGCCTCTCTTATTTAGTTTATAGTCATATTTAAGCTCTTCCAAGAGATCATTTTGATCTTTAAAGCATTTCTTCTTTCCATTTAAGGCTTCACATGTAGGTGTTTTGAGATTGATGTCCTTTGAGTTTATGTTTTGATCCTCCCTGTCACCACACAATAATTTTCTATGGAGAGGGTTTTTTTTTTCTGTTTCTTCTTCATATTTTAGTCCCTTTTTGTCTTTTTAAAGTTGAGTTCTTCTTCTTTGGTACAATTTTCACTGTCCCAAACTTCTTTTGCTGGCTTTCTGTTCTGAGGAATTAACAGGGTGCAGCTTTATCACTGCACTGGAGTGGCCCAGCCTATTTGGGCCTGTTGGGTAGCAGATACCCCATCTGGCAGATTGCTCTCTGCATTGGAGATGGAGGCCTCACAACTATTCTGCTGTGCCACTAGCTTGCTGATCTAGGACCTTGGGTTCTCAGCTGCTGATCTGAGATGTTGCTAAGAGCCTTTTGCTGTCTTGCCCTAGCACCCTCTGTACTGAGCTGTGTTCCCTTTTAGCCCATGTGAGACAGTCCTTTCCTCAAGACCTCCTAGGTTATCTTAAACTATTAGATTGTTTCACTCCATTCTTTTGTAGCTTCTGCAGCTCCATAATTTACTTAGAGGCTTAGTTTAGAGTTGTTTCTGGGGAAAATTTTGGAGAGCTCAGGCAACTTCCTTATTTCACTCTGCCATCTTGGCTCTGCCTCTGGAACTATTCAATCACTTTCAGTCATGCATGTCTGACTATGACTTTATTTGGGGTTTTCTTGGTAAGTATACTGAAATAGTTTGCCATTTTCTTCTATGGTTCATTTTACAAATAAAGATGCTGAGATAAATAGTGTTAAGTGACTTAGCCAGGATCAAACAGTTAATAGGTGTCTGAGGCCAGATTTAAACTCAGGGAGACTCCAGGTCTGTCACTCTATCCATTGCAGAACTCTGCTTTACTTAGCAGTCATCAACGAACACATACATTATAGTATATAAGGAAGAATGATTTTTGTCTATTTGCTTCTACATATGCCAGGCATTTAGATCCTTGCGTATTAGCATATGCATATATACACAGACATTTAAGCCAAACACACATTGTTCATATCCAAAAATATATTTAGAAAAATACTATTATGAATAAAGATATGTGATAATAGGAAATAGAAAAAAAAGAATGGAATACTTATAGTCTTCTTCAAAGAATCTCTACTCAGGGACAGGAAAGATTCAGCAAATTCAGTATATCCATCTGGTAGTCAGGCAATTTTAGTTATAAGTAAATGCTGAAAGGCTTGGGTATTCTCAAGGAAAGAACTGTTTTCCTTGGAAGCTGACTGTGGGTAACTGAGAACTGGGATTCAAGGATCAATCCTTCATATAATTCTTGGCCCATACAGGTAGCTTCAGAGCCATTAACCAATGAAAATACATGTAAGGGTTGAATTTGTTCAGGTCACAAATTGAAAGATTGCACTTCCTCAACTGGGTTGGATTTTGGACCTGAGAATGTCAAGGGTTCCTTCTAGCTATTTCAAGTCCATGCCAAATTATAATCATGTGTGATAAAGCACTGAACTCTTTGAAAGGACATCAGAATAGCTTTACTTTGTTCTTGAGGGGTAAGTTGTGATGTATTTTTCTGGGTATTTTATTTTCACAGGCAGCCAAGTGATGCAGTGGATAGAATACTGGGGCTGGTATTAGGAAGACTCAATTTCAGATATAGCTTCATATAACTACTATCTGTGTAAGCCTGGAGAGGTGAGTCATTTAATTTCTATCTCAGTTCCTTCAACTGCAAATTGGTGATAAAAATACAACCTGAATCACAGATTTATTGTGAGGGTTAATAAATGCTTGTTCCATTCCCCTTTCCCCTTCTAGGTCATAGAAAAAATGATTATTTGGAGGTTGGAGGACTGGAGTTCAAATACCCTCTCTGACACTTTGGTACTTCTATGATATTTAATCTCTCTGAGCCTCAGTTTATTCTTCTGTAAAATGAAGGGCTGGATTAGATGACTTGAAGTTCCCTTCCAGCTCTAAAATTGTGTGATACTGTGATCTGTCAATTTTGGAAACAGTCTGGTTTCCTAGCAAGTTCTTTTTCAAGTCCCTTGAAATCCCTGATCTTGTTCTCCTCCCCTTTCCTTCTTCCCTCCTTCTTCCTGTATATGTGAATCTGTCTAGCAGGCTTTGTGAACCTGTTTCTGGGACCCCTTAACCCAGTGAAAGTTACACCTAAAATGAATAGTCAAATTTAAACTGTATTAATTTAGGTGACATGTTTATGCTTACACTGCAGTTGAAACCTGATTATTAAGCATACCAATGATGGTTTCCCCATCTGACCATGAATGAACGTGAAAAGAAGTAATCATTTTCTTGCCAGCATCATCATCCCTGAGCAGATTTAAGAAAAGGACTGTGATAGAAAATGGAGATGAACATTTGCAGGACAGGTGAGATTATCTTGCTGAAGGTTAAATTGAATTTATATATACATATCTAGGTACACACACATATACACATACACACTGACATCTAGTAGATCTATAGAACAAGGCCTAATGGAAAGTCCAGGGCATATTTAATAAGAATGGCTTATTGTGTATGTCGGAAAGGTGAAGCATGGTGTGCTGTGCAAATGGAAATGTTTAAAATGGTCATAGCAAAGAAAGATTGGCTATTTTAGGTCTCAGAGCTTTTAAAGAGGAATGAGGATGGGTCCAGGAATACCACCACTGCATCATATATTAAGGAATAGCCATTTTCAGGACCAGTAACTCAAGCCCAAGGACATTTTGTAGTTGTGACATGAGAGCAGCTTAGCCTGATAGTTTCAAGATGATTCTTTTAAACGAGCACTTACATGTAAGCAGATTGGGCTTTCCTGCCTCCTTCCTTGACTTGATAGGTCAAGGGTATCTGAAGTCAAGCATGATATATGGTATTCAGGGAAGATCTCAGTACTTGTGTTTCAATATCAGCAATGATAAGAATAAATTGGATTTTTAATGACCCCTTTTCTCTTAATAACACAAAGTGCTTTCACATTTATGATCTTATTTTCCTCTTACAGCAGTTCTCCAAACATAGGTACATGTAGCTATTATCCTAATTTCACAGATGGATTTTTACATAATTTTTCAAGGACATGGCCCAGTGTGCAAACATCATGGTTCTCTGACAAGTTTGAAGAAAGTATATAGAAATGAGATATGTTAGTGGCTAGATATGTAATTTCCTTGGTATGGGGAATTCTGATGTGAGAAAATACCCTCTACCAGTATAAGTCTGTGACTCTAAAACTTATAGTGTTAAAAGTTGTCTAAAGTACTGTGTGGTTAAGTGATTTGCAGTTAGTACGTATCAGAGGTGAAAACTTGACCCATGTATCCCTGGTTTTGAGGATAGCTCTCCATCCATTCTACAATGTTGGTTCTCAATATGGATTCAAGAGTTGTAAATGGAATCATGGCACCATGCACTAGAATTAGTGACATATGTTAAGCAGAAAAGACATACTTTAGGTTAGTATTCCAAAAGATGACATCAGGGGCCTTAACATATTTAAGCAGAATTAATGTAGAGGCCCTTTCTTTTCATGAATCCTATACAAATATTATTTTGATTAATCCTCACAACAACTCTGAATGATGATTGGCCTTTCAAGTCTTGGAAGGTGTCAGACTTGATTCAGGTTTCCATTTTGCCCTTCCTTCATACAGTTTCCAAATGAAGTTGGTTTTGGAAGGACTGAAGTGAGAAGGCCCTTGGCTAGAGGGGGAACTTTAACCCTGGTTTGAAGGTCATAATCTAATCAGAAACTAACTTCTGAGCTTAATCCATTTTCCATATGGGTTGTTCAGAGGAAAGAAGAAATATACAGCTATGAAATAAACATGAAGGCTTCCAATTAACCCATCATTAGTCATGGAAAACAAATCTTAAGTTTTTATTCAAGGCTGTCAGTTTCTCGAATTTCATCTTCTATTGATTGGCTAGACTATAATATGTGATTATACCACGAACTTATTGATTTCTTAATTACATACCAGAAGTTATACTTCCAAGTAAGTGTTTACCTCTTTAAAATAGACCCTGGTAAAGGCCTACACTTGTTCCAATACTGCTATCATTGCTCAAAACATGAAACACCTCTTTGTGCAACACCTTGAGAGGAAATAACATATTCTTTAATGGTGGCAAATCTTCACCCATTAATGGTTTGTCTTGTGAGAATATAGAAAAGTCAATTGTCACCAAGTCTTTTATATTCAAAATGATCAAGCTGAAATGCTTTCTTCCCCTTTTAACATAGGTTCACTGTGCAACAGTAAAACCTATTTGTTTGTTACAGTGTTTGAAAGACTACTGGATTTGGAAACAGAAGCCTAGATTTCAAATCCCATCTTTGACACTTGCTGCTTCCTATATTGCCTCAGGCACCTGACATAACCTCTTGGTTTCTTGCATGTAAAAGTGGGGATTGTACTATATGATCACACTACCTACAACATCCCTTTAAGTATTTAAAAACAAAATAAAACCAAACATAAAAAATGACCCTAAATATGACAGATCATTTGGACTTGTATTGCTTAGAAGGCAATTCTTGGATTGAGGTTCCAAAAATATTTTGAGCATTGAAAACATTGTTAGGATATTTGCACCACCTCTCACAGGAATATTTTGTAGGGAACAATATTTATTTGAACAGATTCATTCTTGTACATTACAAAACCTCGTCTGTGACTTTGTAATGACATCTAGGATTTGGTAACCCACTCCTAACATCTATTGACAAACATTGCTGATGCTTAGCCAATTTGGAAATAGAAGCAGTCAATAAAACTTAGGGATTGAGACTCTTTGTCTCCTATGATAAGAAACCTCTAATAAATAGGAGCTTGTGATATTTTTAGGAAGATGCATACAACCTGAAGAGAATTTTACCAATGAACATGAGCTTTACTTAAAAAAAACAATGATAGCTTAGCGTATCACTCACCACTGAACTGTCGTTAGGGAGAGCTACACATAAGAACCCAATTTCTAATGACATCACAAACCACTTGAGCTTCCTTCTTCTAGTTGCCATAGAACCCAGCCAATGAATGGTGATATAGTTTTGTAGCACCTCATTTACAACATTTTCCCCCCCTGGGTATAAGACTTCCTTTACAGCTCAGCTTAAGTACTCAGCTTTTGTGTACATGCCTTGGGCTGCAGTGTTCTCATATAGTCGTTCCTTTCATGCTCTCTTTGTCTATACACAGTATATCCTTTTATTAGATTTTCTATATAGTGAAATGTTTCTTTATCATGGAGTAAAATTAGGCCCACTCTGCTGTAGCCCATTGCAATGTGAAGGGGAGATTTTGAGAGTTATAATCTAGCTTCTGCTTTGGGTAAACTGGTCTTTGCACAAAGAAATTTTAAAAAATACATTGATGACAAATGAATATTATTGTATATTATAGACTCCCACTCAAGTCTTCCTCCTTTCTCCCTTCCCATTTCTTTGTCATTCCCTGCCTAAAGCTGTGTCTACACAATGACAAAACAGCCATTCTATTCTATTATTTCATTCAAACAACAAAGGCAATTTCCTGAAAACATCTGTCATTAGTGATTTGGCATCTTGAAAATTAAAACCCCCAAACAATGATTGGACTACATCTATGAAGAAAATATAATGCAGTGGTGAGAGCCAGAAACTTGGGAGATAAAAGAAAAGTTCAGGTGCTGACTCTAACACTAGATCCTTTACCTTCAGCAACTGACTTCATATCTTTGAGTTCCAGTTTCCTCATATGTTGCAAAAAGGAGTGCAATACTTAGATTTTGATCTCACGGGGATGTTGAGAATACTAAATGAGGTAATATTTGACAAAATATATTGGTAAATGATTATCAAGTATCTTAGAAGGATCAGCTCTATATCTATGACCCTATAAACTATTATAATTTAGATGTGTTTGTATTGGACTAATAGCCATTCATTCTCTATACATATTTGAATCATTTTCCTTTTATGATAAGAAAAGTACTGGATTTGGAGTCAGGGGAGACTTGGGTGTGAATCTTGACTCTGGCACTTATTGTCATGGTACACACCCAGTCCACTCCTTATGCTGGACAAAATTACTTGTGTGGCTGTGGGCAAGTCACTTACTTTTGTTAAGCCTCAGTTTATTCATCAGAAAAAAATCAGGAATATTTAATACCATTGGCATTATCAAATAGTTGAAAGAATATTGTCTATAGAGTCAGAAAAATATTACTTTAAATCCTGCCTTTAAAAAAACAACAACTTGGGAGTGCATTTACCATGGATGGGCTCCACTTTATTTATAAAATGAGGGGTTTGCACTAGGTGGTCTCTGAGGTTCTTTCCAGTTCTAGATCTATGATACTATGATACTATGATCTCACAAGATAACCATGAGGATCTAATATTATGATGTACATAAATTAATAGCAAACTGCATAAAGGGTAACTTTCCAACTGACCTTAAAGCATTGCATAAATGTCAGTTATAGCCTCCTTCTTCACCTACTCTCTAACAAAGGACTGAATGTATTTCCTCCATTGCAATGACCTCAGGGTCATTTTACTCCCATATACTGATTCTACTCTCAATCTTCTAAATTGCTCCAGTTTGTCCATAGCTACACACACACACACACACACACACACACACACACACACACGTATATGTAGATATATGCATGTATATATGCACATATATAAGTATGTCTATATATGCATATTTATTTACTTGTATTTGTACAAATGTGTGTGTGTGTGTGTGTGTGTATGATCAAACATAATTTACTCCTAGAATCCATGAGGCTGCCTCCTCAATCCATTTCTAGGCATAGATTACATAGCTGATCATATTGGTGACTGACTGCAATGTGCCAACTATATAGCCATTCCATACATCATCTAACTCAAATGCTCATGTTGTCACCTCAATTGCCCAAGGCCTTGATATCCCATGACATAGTAGAGGGAGAATTAGAAATTGTACCTTTAATTAGCACACCAGATCTGCTGGAAATATCTCCCATTCTCCTCTCCATTTTCTAGAGCTTCCATACAGTTTCAGCCTATGTCCTAATTTCTGCTAGAAATATTTCCTGATCCACTTTAATTATAATTAAGTCTTACCTCTAAAATTATCTCTAATTTATCCTGTGTATATTTTGTTTGAACTTAGTTCTTTGCATGTTATTTCCTTCATTAAACTGTAAGCTGCTTGAGGTACTGGGGATATAAATAAAGGTTTAAACGTAGTCACCACTCTCAGGGAGCTGACAAGCTGGAACATAGTAGGCACTTCATAATGTTTGTGACTCGATTTGGCAATTGAAATAAAATGATTTGCCAAGGGGACTTAGAGCTATATGACTTGCTTTTCTCATCCTGATCAATGATATAATGGCTAACTTTCCATTCATTTGACTGTACACAATTTCAATACAGTTGCCTAATTGATCAACTTCTAAGAAGCCTCTGCTTTGCTTGCATAACTGATGGGTACTCCATCCAAACACGTCAAAAGGCCACACTGCGGCAAGGGTGATTTCCCATCTGAAGCAAATTGCCACAGAATTGATTTGACTGTGGTGACGGCTATTGATTGTGAAGACAGATTAAATCCAACTTGCCTTAGTCTGTCTTTGTTGGCTGGACATACCCTGAGCAGTCATGCCTGCTAGCCCTGTGTACATGACATTACAAGCACTTAAAGGTTAGCAACTTCTGGTTTTTGCTTTGCTGAAGTCTGTTTCATATTTTGAATGTAACATAGTTTTTCTTCTTCTGAGATCATGGGGAATAACTCTCAAGCTCTCATAGTCACTAGGACCCAGAGCCAGCAAATTTCTGCCACTGAATGAAGATCTGTGTCATGAATAATTACAAATGAGTCAGGCAATCATTTGAGTCATGGTTCATTGGCCTTGTCAGAATGAAACAAAGATATTTTTCATTCTCTTCTCTCTACCATATGCACTATTAAAATGCCTTTGTAGATTACTGTAAATAATTCAAATGTTTATTAAAAACTCTGTTGGAGGATCAAGGAATCATAGATAATGGAAAGGGAATACTATCCAATTTATTTTTATGTGGCATTTTTCATCCATCATATCACCAAGTGTGAGAAAGAGAAAGTCAGTCAAAAGCTAGTGAGGGGGAAATGGAAGAAGGCTTTAAAGTTATATTTATAGAGGATGAAGCTTAAAATTATCTAAGGAAAAAAAATTCAAAGAAGCTTCATGGAGTCTATTATTAAGTCCAACTATTTAAGTCCCATTTTTATGTTTTCATCCTGGCATGGTGGGACACCAAGTTTTTTGAAAGAGCATTGAATTTGGGGTAAAGACAGAGTACCTGGTTTGCAATTATTTCTATGCTGCTGAATACTTCTGTGATCTTTGGTAAGTCTCTTGCCCTTTCTGGGCCTTAATTTATTTTTTCTCTACAAGATCAAGAGGTTGTATTTGATTATCTCTATAACACTACTCCTGTCTGAATCACTGATTTACTGATGATTTGGGGTAGGTTTTACTGAATTGTAAAGGTTTGGGGGACAGGTTGGTGATTGTGTATATAACACCTGGGTGCCAGTGCAGTGAAATGTGGAAAAAATTATCATCGAAGGTTTGGCCACTGGATAATGCTTTCATCCCCTTTTAAGTCCCAAGGGCCACTCATTAAGGCATAAAGAGATTTCAATTTGTTTCAGCACAGGGTGTACTGACAATGATAAGATAAAAAGTCTTTGAAATATTATAGTAAATATTAGTAATGATGATGTCAAAATAACCCTAATTTTCTCCTGTGGTGATTTTATTATTCTTAATATTCTTCAGGGCTCAATCCTGACTCTTCTTTTTAAAGCCTGACCTTATCAGCTGAAAGAAACTGGAAGTTATCTTTCTCTCCTAAAATTTTCTTTGAAGATTTTATCTGTATCACTCTTTGGCCCCTATCATTCATTATCTTTTATTATGATCATCTTATAATACCCCCTTCCTCTGGAATATAAGCTTCTTGAGGGTAGGGATTATGTCCTTTTGACTTTCCTATCTATAGCATCTAGTACAGCACCTTAATTCTGAATAAATGTTCATATATAAATAACTCGAATAAATCACTTGAAAGTGAGAGAAGAGGCAAGAGCCAAACATTCAGCAATAAAGCCAAAGAGATGTCTCAGGTGTCTTTCTTCTAGCAGTATGTTTCATGGAGTGGCTATTATGGGTCAGCATCACTGCTCTTGAGTATTGCCCAACCCTGAAGTCTAACAGGGACCTAGTCACAGATGCACCAGCAGCAGAGCCTTTCTCCCACCACTGCTGCTCCTCCTTGTCATTTTCCATTCTTATCATCTTTATCAATCTGATAAGTGTGAAGTAGAATCTCAGGATTGCTTTAATTGACACTTTTACATTTCTCTAATTATTAGTGATGTGGAAATTTTTTTTAAATATAGTTGCTGATAAAGTGGCCTTTCTGTAAGACAATGTTGACAATTTTTGGATGAATATGAAATTTGTAGGCACTCAAATGAAAGAATATAAGACTCTTCAGATATCCTTTTTATTTTTTTGGTCTCCTAGGAAACTCATTTTTAGCCCCAAATTTTCAAAGACTATTAGTGATACAACCCTAAATTCTAAGATCTTTGCTTAATGTCTATTGCCTTTTGTTTTTCATGGGAAATAACCTGTTCCCACAAACTATGTCAATAAATCAAGAGATAGAAAAATACAATATAAATTTGAATTTAAAACCTACTCATACTTTTTCTACATTGCAACTGATAAGTGAAAATGCCTATGTGACAAGTAGGCTTGAATATGTAAAATGTACTGGACTGCAAAGATGAAACTATAATGAAAGCAAGCTTGAAAAGTAATCTGAGAGCTTAAAATAGCATAATTCAATCATAGACTAGGAAGAGATAGCATGAAAGCAGTCTATTAGGCAAAAGCTATGTTATACTAGAAAGGCACGAGATTGCCAGTAAGAGGAACTGGGTTCAAATCCAATCTCTTTTATTTGTACAATATGTCATATGTATTAAATGACCTAACCTGTCTGGACTTCAGTTTCTTCAAATATATTCTTCAAATGAACAGGGATTGACTAGATGACTTCATAGGTCCCTTATAGTGCCAAATCTTTGAACTTGTTAGCTAATAATAGCTTGAAATCAAGAGGAAAACTGCTAAGGGGATTAAAAAAAAACAACAACAACATCTAAAGAGAGCTATCTGACAATGGTTTGGGTTGGAATTAGGTTAGACAGGATAAGTGAAGGCCCAGGTGTCTATAATGAAGTACCCATTTTTACATCGAATAAAGGTAAAAATCTAGAGAAAGGAGGAAAGTCAGTTGATCTGATAGGGAATGAAAAGCTACTGTCTGTAAAAATTTGAGTAGCTTATTAAATCTGACCTGGCTTATTTTAAATAACAACAACACACAATTAAACTTACTCTACCCACATCCAGTGTATACTCTGAATAGGAAAATTACTTTAGGGCCTTAGTTCTAACTAGCAAATTAGAACTAACTTCTAATTAGTAAAATAGTGTAGTAAAAATAGTTTAAAACCTGTTCAATTGTGCACTACAATAAAAATGTCATGGAATAAGGAGGGGTTACACCAGAGAAGAATATGAAATGTCAATGGATATTTTGTTTGGGAGGTGTCTGATGTCTGTTCTACCACATATGGTCAGTTATTCCTTAATAGAATCATTAAGAAGATGAATATTGTGAAAAAGTCTAGTCTCTATCAGAAGATTATTTTCTTTTGTCTTTGAAAGGTAATTCAGGAAAATTACAAAGTAATACAGGTACCGATGCTTTTTGCTTGTGTAACCTTTGGCAAATCATAACCTCCCTAAACATGTGTCTTTATTTATAAAATAGAGATAATAATACTTACACAATCTACATGGCAGTGATTCATAGAATTTGAGAGTTAAAATAGACAATAGTGATTCTCTAGACCAGTCCATGGGGCAGCAAGGCATCACAGTGGAGAGAGTACTGGACTTTGTGTCAGGAAGGTTTATATTCCTGAATTCTGTCAAAAATTAAATATGTTTCTATTGCCTGTCTCCTAAAATAATAATAAACCGATCAGGGAAACTAATTTTATAATATCTCCTACAAACAAACAAAACAACAGATCAGAGAACATTAACGTGTCTCCTACACGACAAAACCAGATCAAATCAGAGAAATTATTTTCGTAATTTCTCCTACAGAAAAAAAGAAAAAAAAAACAGAACAAAGACAGACAGGAAAAAATCATAATACAAATTTATTTTGTCCGAAGATCAATTAAATGTCATCATGCTGCAGACTCCTTCCAAGGGAGCTCACCAAGACTCCCTCTTCCCCCCACCCCACCAGGGCAATGAGGGTTAAGTGACTTGCCCAGAATCACACAGCTAGTAAGTGTCAAGTGTCTGAGGTCACATTTGAATTCAGGTACTCCTGAATGCAGGACCACTACTTTATCCACTGCACCACCTATCTGCCTCTAAGACTCCCTCTTTCTAAGGGTATTTAAGGTTTCTTTGCTCACTGGTTACAGGTTAACTTCATTAGCATGATATAAATCAACCCAAAGCAAATACTACAAATGTAAATCAGTTAAACAATGCAAATCAGTTTAACATCTCAATTTAAAGAAGATGTTATGGTTAGATTATGTGGAAACAGGAAAGGTTTTAGTAAAGACAAGGAAGTCTAGATAGTTGATCAAATGAATAATAAGATCTATTTGCTTTCTTGGGGAAAGAAGATAGTGAATGGGAATTTCAAATGGGGCATTTAAGTTTGTTTATTCTCTTGGGGAAAGTGAATAGGGACTGTTGGGCTTCAGTTTGAAGTCTTTATCAAAAGGCATTTTGCTCCAGGGTCCCATAGAATCCACTTGGATAATGGGGCAGCTCTATCAAATCCAGATGACTTAAATACTCATAGTAACAATTCAAATCTGGCCTCAGAAACTTACTAGCTACATGACCCTGGCCTTTCACTTAACCCTCTTTGCCTCAGTTTCTTCATCTGTAAAATGAGCTGAAGAAAGAAATGGCAAACCACTACAGTATCTATGCGGTCACAAAGAGTCAGACATGACCAAAATGACTGAACAACAGTACAATCCATAGGTTTAAAAAAGAATCTCCATCATAACATATTTGACAAATGATCATATAGCCTATGCTCAAAGTCTTCTATTGAAGGGGGATCTTCCCAGTACCTACAGACATACATTTCCTAAGACAATTCATGATGCTTTTCTTTTTTTTCTTTTAATTTCAGTTATTATTTTTATTCTGTCATTTTGCCTCCTACCTCCATGCTTTTGCATTGGAATGTAGCCTTCTCTCTATGTCTCACAACCCCTAGTTTCCTTCATCATTCAGATCAAATGCTACTTTTTAAAAATAGTATTTTATTTTTCCCCAGTTACATGTAAAGATAATTTTAACATTCATTTTTAAAAGCAATCTTACTTCCAAATTTTCTTTCTCCCTCCTTCTCTCCCCTCACCTTTCTCTGATACAGTAAGCAATTTTATATAGGTTATACATATTTAATCATGCAAAACATATTACCATATTAGTCATGATATTTTTCAATGGCTCTAATTGTTAGGAAAATGTTCCATACACAAGGCTAAATTTTCCCTTCTGGTACCAGAGAACATAACCAGGACCAGTGGGTTGAAAGTACAATCAGAACAAATCTGATTTTTCTTCTAATTCACAAACATGATATTAACTACCTCTCCTCTTCTGTAGTCTTAAATTGTTGGTTCCTTCCAAGTATTCATATATGCCATTGTTATGGTAATGTAGTGGGACCCCAAGAAACCTAAAGATCACAACCCCCCAAGTAATCATTGAACTCTCCCAGAGGAAGGCAGCTCTGCCTCCCACCTCAGGAATGGGTATAGGACCCTTTGTACACTGAAATTTAAGATAAGGCTGGGTGCTGCATATCTTACTGCTGCCCCCATTCATTATTCCAAAATCCCTTCCCTGTTGTTACATTTCCCTCCCAGTTATTTGTAATGCCCTTCCCTCCCTCTTTTTCTGGTAAAAATACAAAAGACCAGTCTTCTCTTACTCCAGCAGGACAGTCACCAAGGTGATCTGTTCCCTGGGAATATATTCCTCTCCTAATGAATCTCTTTTTATTTTTACAATATTTGTGAAGAGCCTCCAATTCTTTGGGTGAGCTAGCCCCACCCCATCCAGGTTGCAAGTCCCCCCACACAACATGAACTCAAGGCCCTTTATAATCCTGGTTGCCCTCCTCAAAATGATTTCATTTTATCAAAAGATCCTTCTTAAGCTATGCTGTCTGTACTGAAATAGAATAATAACTAGTCTTTACACTGCTAAGATTTGCAAAGTGGTTTATATGTTTTAACTTGATCCTCACAACAACCCTGAGAGGGATTTCTCTTATTATTCCTGTTTTACCCATGAAGAACTGAGGCAGACAGAGGTTAAATTTCTTACTGTGGGTCACACAGAAAGTAAGTGTCTGGTCTCACCAGGCACAGTACAGACAATCTTATTCTTATTCCTGGAAACTATGCTTTCATAATATAGCCCAAATTATTAATTATTTGACTGGGGTGTGGGGTGCCTGCCAAATCATAATACTGTCCAATATGAGCTATTGTTTCTCCTTCATTCTTTTTTTTTTTTTTTTTTGGTGAGGCAATTGGGGTTAAGTGACTTGCCTAGGGTCACACAGCTAATAAGAGTCAAGTGTCTGAGGCCAGATTTCAATTCAGGTCCTCCTGAATCCAGAATTGGTGCTCTATCCACTGTACCACCTAGCTGCCCTTCTCCTTCATTCTTGAAGAGGACTATAACATTAGGGAGGTGATAGGACATACAGTGAATTAGATTTAAGGCAGGGAATGTGCAAAGTCACTACCCTCACTCTCTCCACATCCATCTGTGTCTAGTCACAAGATAATAGATCAGGAGGACTGGAAATGGCCCTTGATGGGCCATATGATGAGAGACTTTGTCCTTTTTAAGCTATGATCTTTCCCAGGTCTGAATTTGCCTGAGGCAACATCTCTTCAGTGATTGTTTAGGTAAAAAAAAAAATGTGGCAAAAAACGGCCTCTTTTACCTAGCCAAAAAATAAACACAGACAAAGATTGATCCAGGAGGGGAAGACCCTCAGGATTTCTGTCCAAAACAGAAACAATTGCTATTTACACTCACTCTGAGCCATCAAGAGGCCAAATAATGGTCAAATGAGGCTTGAGCTTGCAAGTATTATACACCAAACAATGAGAGCCTGAGTGATTTGGGTTTAAGACCTGGTCCCTAAAAAAGAAATCTAGCCTGCAAACCCCAAGACATCTTGTAAGATTTTAGCAATCAAAACTTATATTCCTTCAGGCAGAGAACCTTCAGGTAAGGGTATGATTCCCTATAAGTATCAAATGAGGTAAAGAAATAATTTATATGAAACATTTTGTACAAGAGGATATACAATTGGCAAGTATTGTTACTCTTATCATATGGCTAAGGTTGGCAGCAGGCAAGAACAGTTAGCAAGTTCATGAATCATAATTCTATTTCTGCTTCTATTGGGAAGGGGAGTTATTTGGTATTTGAGGAAAACCTAAAGTGAGTTGTTTACAAATGTCAATATCAGATAGTATTAGCTTAGCCCCACTCACTGCTCTGTAATGACATCCTCAACTCAAACCTATTTGTCAAAATTAAAAATATAATACTTTATTGATTGCCACAACTGATATTATAAACTAATCATTTGTGGTTTCAAACTAATACATCATGCCTTTATTAAAGTGAATTGGCTGGACCTCTGAAATACTAACAATTAGAAAACAAAGTTCAAGCATTTCTTCAAAAATTCCCTAAAATTCCAGCTCTTGGGAAAAATGAACTGAAAAATGGATGGGACCAGATTTTAAGAAAATACTACACATTGATAATGAGGTTGACACACTTTGCCAGAGCTAGATCAGCATTTGGTAGGCTCCAAAGGAAAATGTGGGAGAGGAGAGATATTAGATTGACTACTGTAGTGGCCATCTAGTAGGCCTGGCTTCAGTTAGGGATACTCTGACCCTGAAGAGTATACTCTGACAATAGAGAAATATGGTTGATCAACTTGCTGGGGTCAGTTAGAAATTACTCTTTCCTTGGAAAAGCAAAGTCGTTAATTAATCACATAGGTGTTAGTCAAACAGATAACAAAGCAGACAAGTCATGGACACCCAGAAAGTTAGGTGCCTTGAAATTTATGGCATAAGCCTATTTGGGCACCATTTGTATTTGCTATGTGATTAGGACCATGTAGTGACAATAATCTCAAGTTAGGAATATGACATATTTACTATTTCATGTATTTCACTCCCCAATAGCTAGCATCCTCATTCTCCAAACAGCTGCAACTTTTAAGTCCTAACTGTCTCCCTGCACCACCTTTTCTCCTCTATAAAACTATCACCTTCTATTTTGTTTGGGGAGTTGAAGTTTAGATTTCTCCCATTTATACCTCTGTGTGGCAGATAATAAAAAAAATTTTTTTACTTAAATTTTGATTGGATCATTTGTGAGTAATTCTTTGATAAAGGGATGTTTTCAGATCCAATTTCATGGTGTCACTATCAAAATGAAGGTCTACAGAGCTGTTGTGATGACCTCGTTGTGTGCCTGTGAAACCTTGACAGTATACCAATACCATGCCAGGAAACTGAATTACTTCCATTTGAATTGTCTTAGGAAGATTTTGAATATCACCTGGTACGATAAGATACCAGACTCTGAGGTCGTCTCTTGAACTAAACTGCCACGAATTCAAACTCTACTGCAGAGAGCACAATTCCTATGGGTTGGCCACATTGTTCAAATGCCAAATGTATGCTTGCCTAAAAGACTATTTTATGGGGAACTTATAAAAGGCAAGCACTCACATAGTGGTCAAAAAAGTGATATAAGAACACTCTCAAGGTTCTCTTAAGAATTGCATCACATGAAAGACACTGGCATAGTAATGCCCAGCATTTTGAGCTCTCATCAGAGAAGGTGCTGTGCTCTATAAGCAAAGCTGAATTAAAGTAGCTCAAAAGAAATGTGGGATGCACACATTTAGAACAACCAATTTAAATATTCACATAGGTTATTTGTGTCCAACCTCTGCTAGAACACCTTTGGTAGAGCATCCCAAGCTCAAGTTGGTCTGATCAGCCGTAGTCTAACACACTTTAACTTGACTCCAACATAGTGAAGTCATTTTGGTTCTTTTTGAGAATGGAGGATAATAACCAAGTTCATGGTAATACAAGATCTTAGATTTAGAATGGAGGGAACCTTTGAGTTCACCTAGTCCAACCTCCTGAATTAACAGATGATGAAACAGATTCAGAGAAGAAAAGTAACTTGCTCAAGGTCAGGGGTGTAGAGGCAATGTTGGAACGCCAACCTAGTTTTGAAAACTCCATTTTTTTCAATCGGTATTTAGAACAATTTCTGGAATATATTAGGGCTATACAGGAGTAGCTATATCGGAGTACCTCCTATTAAGTAGGAGCTTAAAAATGTTATGATCAGTTCATATTTTTTTAAACCATTCTACCTCTAAAGGCTACAGTCAGTAAAACTACCTTTCAAGGGGCAGCTAGGTGGCACAGTGGATAAAGCACCGGCCCTGGATTCAGGAGTTCCTGAGTTTAAATCCGGCCTCAGACACTTGACACTTACTGGCTGTGTGACCCTGGGCAAGTCACTTAACCCCCATTGCCCTGCAAAAAAAAAAAAAAAAAAAAAGAAAGAAAGAAAGAAAGAAAAAAAAAACTACCCTTCAAGTAGTACAAGTCCCCTTTTTTTTCCAGGGCCACATGCCACTTAAAATGGTGATGTATGATAATGAAATTCAATGCTGGTTGTAAACTTTTGTAGCAGACAGTGCACTATATTTTATATTATATAAGAACTATGGCACTATTTCTCCTGGTATTTGGTGAGTTCATTGTTGAATCTTAAAATATTTTAATGATGCTGCTGACACCACCTAGCATTTTCATAACACTTTACAATTTGCAATATACCTAACAAATATACTCTTTTTATCCTTATAATAACCCTGGGAAGAATGTGCTATTATTATACCCATTTTACAAATGGGGAAATTTGAGCAACCAGAAAGTAAGTGATTATCCAGAATCACACAGCTAGTAAGTGTCTGATCTTAGATTTTAATTCAGGACTTACTAACTTTAGTTCTATGACTTTATGAAATTATGTAAGAATATGTTTTTTCTCACTAATGACAGTAAAAATATTACAATTTAAGAGCCACTATTTTCCTCCAACATTTTTATTTTTATATTTCTATAAACTACTGAATAAAATTTAAGACTGATGTCAGGATGGTGAGTAATGAAGTGAAAAAGTCTAAAGCAGAGTGGAAACACAGTGACAGATTATCAGTTAAGAATTTTTCTTTCAAAAGCTGTCATCCATTTAAGAATTGGATGTTTGCGTTTGTTTCATCGACCACTGGCTCAATTATAAATACATAACCAGGCTTCATCACTGTCACCACTTTATTTTTTGTCCCACTGTGTTTCTGTTAGTGAAGAACAAGCTACCAAAAGAAAGGAGCTGCCATCATACTTCTTATGTGTGTGTTTCTAATATATTTGCATTTATGAAGACTCATTGCTGTAGTTTTTAGAAATATAAGGGACCTCAAAAGTCATTTATTCCAAACCTCATTTTACAGATGAGGCTTAAGAGACTGATTGGTCTAAGGACACACATGTAACTATATGTTAGATCACAGATCTATGACTTTAATGCAAACCTTCTGGTGCAAAACACACCACTCTTCAATTTTACTATGCTGTCCATTTGCTAGTATAGCATTAGAAATAAACATGATGTGGTCTAGCTGTTCAAGTGGAATAGAGTCAAACCTTACACTACATGGGGGCATCACTCCTCTCACCTAGGATTTTTGGACATTCTTTTTTGTTCTTTGATTTAGGCTCACTAGCTCCAATAGCAGGTCTAAGTTCTTAAAGATAGCCTATTGTCACATAAAAATAATAAAACTCTCTCAGAGTTCAATCTACAACCTGTTAAAGGGAAATATACTTTCCCTAATTTGGGACAGCTACTTGGCTCAGCAGATAGAGTACTAGACCTAGCCTTAGGAAGACTTGACTTCAAATACAGCCTCAGATTAGCTGTGTGGCCAGGATGATCATCTGGGGTAGTTGTGTGATCCTGGGTAAATCACTTAACCTTTACCTACTTCAGTTCCTTCACCTGTAAAGTGGGTATAATGATAATATTTATAAAATGTTTCACAAATGTCAGAGTGCTATATAAAGTCTAATTAATATTATTATTGTTATTATTATTATTGGGACAACTTTAGTTCTTGAAACTTCATCCAATGTTTTCTATCTACACAGCCAGCTTCTCTCAAATATAACTTTTTGGATATTAAACATAATTATTAACTTAATTATAACAATAAAACATATAATGCTTTAAATACAAATTTATTAAAATACATACATTAATATAAAAATACA
Organism: Dromiciops gliroides; assembly: GCF_019393635.1. Classification (NCBI taxonomy): domain Eukaryota; kingdom Metazoa; phylum Chordata; class Mammalia; order Microbiotheria; family Microbiotheriidae; genus Dromiciops; species Dromiciops gliroides. The sequence continues at coordinate 124,733,546 of NC_057862.1, forward strand.
TAGTAAAACAAAAAATAAAACCAAATCACTCTCCCACCAATATGCTTACAATCTATGATGAAGAAGGGGCACAATCGTATAGGAACTTCACAGGGAAACATATGAGGGAGAAAAATTGATGTGCTTAGGGTAATTTACAAATATAGACCAGAGTCTTAAATGTTATTGGTCCATTCAGTAACATTTGCACTACATAAAACTGTTTCTCTACACACTGCTTTACTGTTGATCCTCACCACTCTTCAACTGGGAAAATCATCTCCTCTTTTCTATAACCTAATAAGCCCTTTAATTAACCATCATCCTTAAAGGGGTATTTTAAAAAGTGTTAGTTCATAATGTGAAAAGCAGTTCTCTTTAATCCAAAGAACTGAAAAAGCTCATTAAACCGGATTTCTCTGGGATATACAGAACGGCCCAATGAATTATTCACTCACCTGAATTTTATATTGGCCAAGTAGAATGTAACACAGCAAAAGAGTTCAAGTTGACTCTTTAAGCCATCTCACTAGAATACCATAAAATCTGCAAAACCCTCTATCCTTTTCCTTCTCAAATCATAGGTGCTAAGAGAATCAAATCAAGGAATTGTATCAATCAATTTCTATGTACCAGAGACTGCTAAAGACTGGGGATTTAAAGCAAGGAATAAAACACAAACAAACAAAAAATTCCTGCCCTCCTACATACAAGACATATACAGTGTAGTTAGGATATAATTTCAGAGAGAAGGAACAATCATTAAAGAAGACTTAGAAATGCCTTTTACAGAAGGTAAGATTTGAACTGAGATTCAAAGTGTGAGATTTAAAATTGGATATTAGATCATAAATCTCCCCTACTTAACCTTTCCCTTAATTTATCTCCCAAACTAGTAAATGGAAGCAGGTTTTGGTTTTCTAGATAGACCTTTTTATTTATAGTTATGATAGTCACAAGGTGATGTTGGTTAGAAGGATAGGAAAGTAGAAACACAATACAAATCGTCTTAAGTCTAAGCTTAGTCTATATTCCTTATAACAACTCACCAAACCGACAAGGCCACCAACCGATAAGGCCACCTTTTGACAGAGCGAGAGAGTCCCTGCCGCGCCCTCAGGAGTCCCGCCAAGCAGGCAAAAAAGGCTACTTCCGTTCTCTCCACCCCGGAAGTCAAAAAAAAAAAAACCCGGCAGGCAATCTGACATGCGCAGCAGGCGGACTGTACCCGGCAGGCAGTCTGACATGCGCAGCAGGCGGACTGTTCATCTCCTCCCCAAAAGGGTGGTCCTTGAAAAACTGGCGTCTTTCAGTTATCCTAACCGACTGTTAAAAACTTTCATATTTTACCACATTTCCCCCCTTTGCTTCCTCAAGAAATGGAATGTTTACTTGATGGAACAGTAAAAAGAATATAATAACCTTTGCTGACTAATAATATGCGAACAACAATACAGAAAAGGAAGAGAGGAAAGTTTTGTCCAGAGGGGCGATTTTTTTTTTCTTTCCTCATGAACCGACGCTTTGACATTTGTCTTGCAAAGGGAGAGCCTCTGCAGAGAGTACATGTTACAGATAGTATATAACAGAAAGGAGATAGTAAAAGCTAATAAAGCAAAACAGTTCATATAAAGTCTCTGAGTTCTCTTGTCTTCTTGAAGTGGTAAGATGTCATCAGGAGGAAACTGGATTCTGGTCTGGAAAACTGGATTCTGGACTCTGGTCTGGATTCTGGACTCTGGACTCTGGTCTGGAAAGCTGGATTTCTTCTTTAACTGTTTGAATTGCTGTATTTTTTTTTTTACTAAACCTTAGCATAGCATTTTGCAATCAGTAACACTTTTTACCACCATGTGTCTGGATCAAAGTCAAATTTAGTATGTGTTCATGACACCTGAAAATGTTATGGAAAGGTTATCATACCATATCTCATGGTTCCGAGACAGCCAGTGATTGTGCTAGGCCACAGGTGAATTCAACTGAGTGAGATAAAAAGATAAATAAGTTCAGTTAAATTAGGTTAAATTAGGAGGGAGAGAGGATGAATACTGGACTGTGCCTAGTGATTGTGCTCTACATAGTCACCATCATAAGCAAACCATGGACTTACGTATACCTGTCTCTCCTTTTGTTGCACATATATTCTCTCCAGGGCCTGCGTCAGAGTTCACAGCAAGTTAGTCTCTGAAATGATAAGTTTCCATATTTCTGAAATCTCATTAATTTCACCAAAGACAATATGATGGTAAAAATGTGTGCTATGCTGCATAACTGAGAATATATTAGTGATATATACAATAATTCCAAACCATACCCAGAGTATAATGACATATAAATAATAAACGAATGTAAATAGCTGATTATATTAGACATTGTTACATAATCTTCTTTTAGCAAGTAGACCACATCATCTTATACATGAATTCTCTAGTATAACAGTAGCAGATACTTAAAGTGGTGATTAATTCATCAAAAAGAAGTAAGACTTCAATAAGCAAGATTCAATATTCAATAGCATATACTTAAAATGCCTTTGAAAAGTCACTTAGTTTACAAAATCGGGTTTTTAAAGAAAAGCAAAAGAAACAAAAGTAAAAAAAAAAAAAAAAAACAAAGCAAAACCAAAAACCCAAAAATAAAAGGCAAAAGATTCGCTAAGCACCCTTTTGTGCTCTTAAAGAATTTAAAGGTGTGGTGAATTCCAGGTCTTTTCAGTGCCTTTCAAAAGTCAAAACAAAACAAAAAACAAAAAGGATTAAAAAAAAAAATAGGTATAGGGTAGGGAAAAGGGTGGGAGAAATTGAGGTGGGCCAGAAAACTAGGCCATGTGCTTCAGTGCTTTTGCCTGTGGAAGGAAATGCTTGTTAAATTTTAAGGTATTTAAGCTGCTAGAGTTTGGGGTATGCCACATTGTTTTAACTGGTTCCCCAATTCTCTGCATGCCAAAGTGGCAGGGGTTTCTGAATTGTCATTGATCTTTCTAATGCTGTCATAATGTTCTTTATGGTAGAAAATGTGGAGTTCTCTAGCATCAGTTTTGTCTGTGCCACTGATTTTCAATAAGGGCTGATTTAATTGATGAACCACAACATTCAGCTGATGCTGCTTAGCAAATGCTACAATTGTATCATTTCCTCCCCACTTTCCAAATTTCTTTAATTCATCAACATATTCTTCAAAAGGGGAGTCATTTACTATAAAAGACTCAAACTCTTGTCTATGGTTAATCATATAAGAAGCAGCTTCTTGTCTGTGTCTGAGATGATTTCTACAGTGACCTTCTAGCTGGTCTGCTAAAGCCCTAAAAAGGCAATTTCCGTCTCCTGATACTTTACGAAGACTGAGTCCCAAAGCATTTAACTGATCAGTGGGATTATTAAATGGGAACTGCCTGTTTCCTCTGAACTTTCTTTGCTCTTTAACAGTTGCTATCGTTAGGGTTTTTACCTCTTTAGCGTCTACCTCAGGTCTATCTGAAATCTCTTCACCTATGAATGGTGCAGGCTTTATATGAGAGCAATGAATCCATGAGTCTTTTTCACCAATTTTAATGGCAGTAGGAGTTGTCAATAATACCTGAAAAGGTCCTTCCCAGGCAGGTTGAGTTCCACTGGTTCTCTGAAAATTCTTTACATATATTTTATCTCCTGGGTTGAAGTTATGCAATGAAAAGTCTAATGGTCCTGCCTGGACCACAGCTCCTGCCTCATGGAGTTCACGTAGCCTGGTCTGTAATTCCTGTATATAGGAAGCAACAGACGTATCACCTCCCACCAGTGATGTATAAACTGGGGAAAAAGTTTTAGCTTGGATAGGAGGGTGACCAAAAAGCATTTCATAAGGAGATATATGAAGTTCTCCTCTTGGTCTACTTCGTAGATAGAATAATGCCAATGGTAGAACATCAGGCCATTTCAAATGGGTTTCAGTACATAATTTGCCAATCATACTCTTAAGCTCTTTATTCATACGTTCGACTTGGCCTGAACTTTGTGGATGGTAGGGCGTGTGGAATTTTGGAGTCACTCCCAAGAAAGAGTAGATTTGGGATAAAATCGAATCAGTGAAATGTGTGCCTTTGTCAGAATCGATGAGGGCTGGTGGGCCAAAACGAGGTACTATCTCTTTAAGAAGAATTTTGGCAACAAAGGCAGCTGTGGCTCGGGGGCTGGGAAAGGCCTCCACCCACCGAGTGAGCTGATCAACTATAACAAGGCAAAATTTATAATGTCCTGCTTTTGGCATAGTAATATAATCAATTTGTAAGTGCTCAAAAGGTGTATATGCTAGAGGACGCCCTCCATAAGCTTTGGCCTTAAAAGCATACTGATTATAAGACTGACATGTGGAGCAGCCCGAGCAGATTCGAGATGCTGTATTAGTCACACCTGGTGCTATCCAGGTTCTCTTAATAGAGTCTACAATGCCTTGTGTACCAAAATGGCCTTTTCTGTGAACAGAGAGGCATACCTGGTGGTAGAATTTCCGGGGAAGAAATGGCTTACCTTCCGGAGACACCCAGATGCCATTGATCTGTTTCGCCTTAAATTTCTTTTTCCACTTTTCTACTTCAGAATCGTCATAGGTTAGGTTGGAAGGAATATCCTCAGAAGGTGAAAGGTTAAATACATGTTCAGGAGCTTCTAATGCAGCAAGCTTGGCTGCAGAATCGGCTCGTGCATTTCCCTTTGAAACAGGGTCACTATTCCCTGTGTGGGCAGGGCAATGTACAACGGCTAGGGAAGAAGGCAGTTTTAGGGCATCTAAGAGGTCCTTGATAAGGTCCCCATTGGCAATAGCCTTGCCCGAGGATGTTAGAAAGCCTCGTTGACGCCAAATCATACCAATAAAGTGGCATATGCCAAAGCCATATTTCGAGTCAGTAAAAATGGTGGCACTCTTATCTTTAGCTATATTACAGGCCTGTGTAAGAGCCACAAGTTCAGCAGCCTGTGCACTAAAATGGCAAGGCAGAGAAGCTGCCCAGAGGGTGTCATAATCAGAAACTACAGCAGCTCCAGTAAAACAGGTTCCCTCTCTCATAAATGAGGAACCATCTGTATAGAGGACAAGATCAGGATTTTCTAAAGGTGTATCAAAAAGATCATCACGGGGTTTTTCAGCCATATCAACTAAAGAAGCACAGTCATGCAACGGTTCCCCCGAGAATGGTAAATTAGGGAGTAGTGTTGCTGGATTAAGAACTGTGCAGCGTTTTAAAGTGATATTCTCATTACCTAACAGGGTTATTTCATACTTAGCCAGCCTTTGATCTGAAAAGGCTTGTGTCCTGTGACGTAGTAAGAGAGCCTCCACTTCGTGAGGGCATTGCACAGTTAGAGGGTTACCTAGGACCAAATCAGAGGCTTTTTCTACCAAAAGCGCTGTGGCCGCCACTGCTCTAAGGCAAGGTGGCACTCCAGCCGCTACAGGGTCCAGCTGAATTGAATAGTAGGCTATAGGACGCTGGTTAGGCCCCAGTGACTGAGTCAGGACTCCAGAAGCCACCCCCCTTTGTTCATGCACAAAGAGAGTGAAAGGCTTACTATAATCTGGCAGTCCTAGGGCAGGTGCTGATAACAAGGCCCGTTTTAATTCTTTTATGGCTGAGAGATGCTGGGGATCCAACTGTAAACTGTCTGGAACAGAACTTTTTGTAAGAGCTATGAGGGGTTTAGTAATTTCACCAAAAGAGGGTATCCATTGTCTACAGTACCCGGCTGCTCCTAGAATGGCTCTCAACTGCCTCTTAGTAGTGGGGGCAGAGAGTTGTTGAATGGCCTGGACTCGCTTAGAAGAGACAGAGCGAGTTCCAGCAGCCAAAATAAATCCTAAATATTCTACCTGGGGCAAACACCATTGTACCTTTGTCTTGGAAACCTTGTGTCCTCTCTTGTGCAGCTCCAGCAGTAAGTGACGGCTATCTTCCTGACAAATTTCAGCATTAGGAGAGGCCAAAAGTAAGTCATCAACATATTGTACTAGTGTGGAGGCTTTAAAGGTAATAGAGGCCAGATCCTGCTGTAAAATTTGGGAAAATAATGTGGGACTGTCTACAAATCCCTGTGGGAGTCTAGTCCAGGTCCACTGTCTATTTTTCCAGGTAAAAGCAAATAAATATTGGAAGTCCTCATGTACTGGTATGGAGAAAAAGGCAGAGCAAAGGTCTACCACTGTGAAACATGTAGATTCATAGGGAATTGAGGAAATTATCATAGCCGGATTTGCGACTATAGAATGTCTAGGAATAACATAATTATTAATCGCTCTAAGATCTTGCACAAAGCGATAAACAGGTTTACCATCTGGCCCAGGCTTGGGTTTTTTAACTGGCAAAATGGGAGTATTGCATGGAGAGTGATGACATGGAATAATAATACCCTGGCTTTTCAAAGCCTCAATTATAGGGGTGATCCCTTCTATTGCTTCCCTAGACAATGGATACTGTGGAATGGAGGGGGGTGGTCCCCCCTTAACTTTAAAGGTAACAGGCATGGCAGACTTAAGGAGCCCCACCTCATTAGGGGATGAGGCCCATAAAGACTCAGGAATGTCAGAGGGGATTTTGGATACCTCCCCTGCTGTTCCTTGAGCTTCTGTAAGTAAAATTGGTAATAAATGAACAGTATCCTCTGGCAATTGTAAGGAGACAGCCCCATCTGGAGCACAAGATATGGTTGCTCTAAGCTTGCAAAGGAGATCACGACCTAATAAATTTACAGGGGCATCAGGCATGAGTAAAAATGAATGTTCTACTGTTAAGGGCCCCATAGATACCATGCGAGGATTCAATTTTGCCACTCTCTGGCTCTTTCCTGAGACTCCCACTACATTCAAATATCCTACAGGTCTACACCCAGCATCTGGTTTGCTTACTAATACTGATTTAGAGGCTCCTGTGTCTAGCAGACAATCATAATAAGTCTCCCCCACTTTTAAGGTGACATGTGGTTCATTACTCTGGGGAGGTGAATGGACTGGCACAAGTGCATTCAAAAAATCCGGATCTGGGAATATATGGCTTTCATTATCTATGTTCCATTCCTCCCCAAGACACCATCATTCCTGTGTCCTCTTCTGAGGGGGGTCTTGGTTACCATTATTCTGGTACTGCCTTTCTGTATTCCTCCAAAAAGATCTATTTCTATTTTGATTTCGCCTGTAATTAGAATTAGAATTTCTTCTCCAAGTCCTACATTCTCTCAATTCATGCCCCTCCTTACGACAGTAACAACACACCTTAGTGTCCTTGCTCCGGTGTCCACATGGCTGACTAGTAATCGCTGGTGCCAGAATGCTCTGTTTAGGGTGATCTGGATCTTCCTCACGTGAGTCAAAGACATAATTTGCAAGTTCCTTAATTCTATCTACTGAGAGATTTCTCCAGTCTGGACATTGTTTCAGAAAGTATCTGCGTATTTCTGGCAGTGAATTATAAACAAATGTGTTGAGAATGATACAGGAATCTCTTAAATCTACTGGATCCAATCTGGTGTACTGTCTAGCGGCCTCACAAAGTCTATCATAAAATCTGTTTGGTCTTTCATTAGCCTCCTGAGGTAGGCTTAAAAATTTCTGCCAGTTTTCCGGTTTTCTAGAGCAAGATTCCATTCCCTTCAGAAGTGTTTCTCTAGCATCTTTTAATCTTTGGAAATCCCTATCATCATTATAATTCCACTCTGGATCCTTTAGAGGCCATTCCACATCGGCCTTACCTTTCGCAACAAGGGCATTTCCTGCTGAGATAACATCTGTAATCTCAGTTGGGGACAGTAAAGTTTCCAAAAGGCAAGTAACATCAGCCCAACTGGGTTGATATGCATTAAATATAGTCCTTAACTGTGAAATTACAGTGTTAGGATTTTTCTCAAAACTAGGGATGATTGATTTCCATGCGCTCAAGTCACTTGGTCTAAAGGGGCTATATTTTCTGACTTGAATTGGCACTCCCTTCTTACTATGTTCTATAGCTTCCTGCAGAGGGAGTAGTTTCTGCTGATCTGATTCTGAACTTGGATCATCTCTAGTAGAAACAGCCATTTTGAGGTCTCTCTCCATATGTGAGAATTTCATTTCGAGGTCTCTCTCCATATGTGAGAATTTCCCCCATATCATAACAATGATAATAACAAAAACAATGATAATAACAAAAACAAAAAAAAACCAAAAAAAAATAAAATCCTTAGTCGTATGAACTATGGATGTGGTATTAAAAGGTATTTCAATTGCAGGCATAAAATTTCTACTTATATTAAACGTATTTTCCCAAAGATTCTCACGTATACTATTATACAAAAAACTTTTTGCTGCCTGAATGAGGAAAAAACCAATAATGTTATGAAGGACCATTGAGTAAACTATTCCTCTAAGTCGGGATGTTATGCTGTCCCAATACATTCCGATGAGAAAAATCAAAGGGATAGTAGAATATTCGAGCATCTTGCCCTTTAAACTGGGCTGGCTTTTCTGTTTAAAGCAAGACTCTTAGAGGCTTAAAGTCTTTAAGGGAGATTAGACAAAGGGAAAGTCCGTGGGGGGGGGGGGGGTAATTTGGAAAATCCACCGAATTGGCCGGCTTATGGCCAAACTAGGGAGGGTGGGAGGGTCCTTAAGGTCCCTTCGGGGTCGCCAAACTGTGAGATTTAAAATTGGATATTAGATCATAAATCTCCCCTACTTAACCTTTCCCTTAATTTATCTCCCAAACTAGTAAATGGAAGCAGGTTTTGGTTTTCTAGATAGACCTTTTTATTTATAGTTATGATAGTCACAAGGTGATGTTGGTTAGAAGGATAGGAAAGTAGAAACACAATACAAATCGTCTTAAGTCTAAGCTTAGTCTATATTCCTTATAACAACTCACCAAACCGACAAGGCCACCAACCGACAAGGCCACCTTTTGACAGAGCGAGAGAGTCCCTGCCGCGCCCTCAGGAGTCCCGCCAAGCAGGCAAAAAAGGCTACTTCCGTTCTCTCCACCCCGGAAGTCAAAAAAAAAAAACCCGGCAGGCAGTCTGACATGCGCAGCAGGCGGACTGTACCCGGCAGGCAGTCTGACATGCGCAGCAGGCGGACTGTTCATCTCCTCCCCAAAAGGGTGGTCCTTGAAAAACTGGCGTCTTTCAGTTATCCTAACCGACTGTTAAAAACTTTCATATTTTACCACAAAAGGAAACTGGGGAGGCCAGGAGGCAAGAATAGGAGGGAGAGCATTCCAGTATGAGACAGTTAATGAAAAGAAGTCAGGAGACAGATGGTTGATTATTTTTTAAATTAATTAATTTATTTAGAATTTTCCCCAAGTAACATGTATACAGAAATTTTCACATTGATATTTAAAACTTTGTATTCCAAATTCTCTTCCTCCCTCATTCCTGACCCCCCCATTAAGAACTCAAGTAATTTAATATGTTATACATGTGCAGTCATGCATTAATCAAGTTGTGAAAGAAAACAGACAAAAAAACTTTAGAAAGAGTAACTAACCCCCCAAAATACTTTAATCTATATTCAGCTACCATCAGTTCTTTCTCTGTAGATGGATTGCATTTTTCATAAGTTCTTATGATAGCATCCTGCTAGTCATTTCTTATGGCACAATAGTGTTCCCTGTTATTCTCATCCCAGAATTTGACCAGCCTTATTGGGGAACCACCCCAATTGAGATTTCATCTTTTTAAAAAATCTCTTTTAGGATACCAACCTAGTAGTGGTATTGCTAGGTCAAAGAATGTGCATGTTTTTTTAGCCCCTTGGCCATAGTTCCAAATTACTCCCCAGCATGTTTGAGTCAGTTTAAGACTTTAGCAAGAGTGAATTAATGTCTGATTTTTCCCATATCCCCCACCTTTGTCATTTTCCTCTGCTGTCCTTTTACTCATTCCAATAGGTATGAGGTAGTATCCAGGATTGTTTTGACCTGAATCTCTCCAATTAATAGTGAATTAGAGGAAATTTTTTCATATGGCTATAGGTGGCTTTGATTATTTCATCTGAAAACTTTATGTCTTTTGATCACCTATCAATTGGGGAATGTCTCTCATTTTAACAAATTTGACTCAGTTCTCTATGTGTTTGAGAACTGAGGCCTATCAGACAAACTTGTTTCAAGTTCCCCCCCACCACAGGTACTAATGCTAACTGTATTGCCCTCCATCCTATTCCCTCCCCTTGATATTTACTCTATTTTCCATCTCGTTTCACCCTATTCCTCCTCAAAAGTGCGTGAGAAAATAATGGGGTTCTATGAGACCCAGAGAGCCTTACCTGATCTTTCTTAAGGCCAGCCCAGAGTCAGGAGAATTCCAAAGGAAATGTAGTTGGACCTTGGACTGTGAATAGAGACAATTAGAGATTAAAATCATACCTATCTGAAAGGCTTCCCCTCAGAGGGTCTGTCCTCTGTCCTCTGACATCAGCATGTACTGCTCCAGACCATCCTCAAATCCAGTAAAATAATGGATTCGAATGAAGCTAGCCAATTAGCTTTGAGCAGTGTGAAGGGCCACCACTCCTCCTGACCTCAGCGAGCATCTGCTTGCAGGATCTCTCTCTTCTGCCTAGAACTCAGAAGAGGCAGCCATGCCTTTCTTAAATTTCTAAGCCATGTGATATCTCTTTACTAATATTGAATATGCTTTAATAAATACTTAATACACCAAACTGATGTTATAGCCTCTAATTTCTAATTAGCAATATATTAGAAACCTCAGCTAAGTTCCCTACAACTTGGGACAGGGATAGGGAACCCCATAAAATTTTAAACCCCACAGGTATTTTTCTTCTGACTGCTCTTTCCCCCAATCTGCCCTCCTTTCCTTCACCCGTGCCCCTTAACTCCTTTTCCTCCCACTTTCTTGCAGGGCAAAATATATTACTATACCCAATTGAGTGTGTGTCATTCCCTCTTTGAGCCAATTCTGATGAGAGTAAGACTCACTCATGCCCCTCCACCTCCCCCATCTTCTCCACTCCATACTTTTTTTCTTGCTTCTTTTATGTAAGATACTTTATCTCATTCTACCTCTGCCTTCCCCTTTCTCCCTATGCATTGCTCTCCCTTCTTAATTTAATTTAATTTAATTTTTAAAAATTTTTTTAAGTGAGGCAATTGGGGTTAAGTGACTTGCCCAGGGTCACACAGCTAGTAGGTGTTAAATGTCTGAGGCCGGATTTGAACTCAGGTCCTCCTGAATCCAGGGCCAGTGCTTTACCCCTGCGCCATCAAACTGCCCCTTAATTTTATTTTTTAAATCATATCAACATGGGGCAGTTAGGTGTCTCAGTGGACAAAGCAACAGCCCTGGATCCAGGAGGAACCAAGTCAAAATCTGGCCTCAGACACCCAACACTCACCAGCAATGGAACCCTAGGCAAGACAACCAACACTGACCCCGCCCCCCCCCCAAAAAATACAAAAACTTTAAAGATATCATGTCTTCATATTCAACTCACACCTATGCCATCTAAGAAAATCCCATTCAGCTGCATTAATAATGAGAAAGTTCCATGTTTTTTTAAAAATTTATTCATTTATTTTATTTTTTTAATTTTTGGATTTGCTCTATTATGTCTTGATTTCTCATAAAGTTATTAGCTTCCATGTGTTCAATCCTAATTCTTAAGCAATTATTTTCTTCAGAGAGATTTTTTATCTCCTTTTTCATTTGGCTTTAACTCCTGCATCACTCTCATTTCTCTTTCCACTTTTTCCTCTACCTCTCTTACCTTTTCTTTAAAGTCCTTTTAGAGTGCTTCTATTCCCTAAGACCAATTCATATTTTTCTTGGATGCTTTGGATGTAGAAACTTTGACTTTGTTATCTTCTTCTGAGGGTGTATTTTGATCTTCCTTGTCACTAAATAAACTTTCTAGTGTCAGCATTTTTTTTTCTGTCTGCTCATTTTGCCAGTCTATTTCTTGAATTTTAACTCCTTCTTAAAGTGGGGCACTGCTTCTAGGGCACATTTCAGGGGGTCCCAGGTGCTAAGATTTAAGGAGATGCATATTTACCACTCCCCTTGCCTGTGCTCTAGTCTGTAAGTAACCACAGGTCTGCTTGCTCTTTAACCCAGGAATAGATTTCTGTTTCACTGTGATCACAAGTTTGAGCATGGCTGCAACACTCCCCCACCTGAGCCACCACTGAAGACTGCTTCCTGGTTCTGAGCATGAGCAACCCAACCAATTTCTGCCTCAGCTCCACCAGAGACCCCTACAATCTCCCCGCCGCCAACTGCTCAAACCCAACACTAGACCATGGGCTGAGTTCCAGAAGTAGCTACCAATGCCTTTGGTGCAGCCTGTCTGGGGCTGGATCTGTGTCAGCATGGCCTGGGATGGGATCTATGTCAGTAGCCTGGATCTAGGCTCCACTCATATCCTAGGATTACTGACCTTTCCTCCTGACCTTCTAAGCTGTGTTTAGCTAGAAAATTATCTCACCCAATCCTTTTGTGGGTTCTGCTGCTCCAGAAATTGTCTTCTGGCATTATTTGGAGCTTTTTGGAAGGATTGTGGGCAAAGGTTCAGAAAGTTAATGCCTTTCCTCTGCCATCTTGGCTCTGTCAGGATGGTCAATTAAAAGGAACATCAAGGAATTCAGTGTTACGAGAATATACAGTGCATAGAAGGGAATGAAATGTAAGAAAATCTGAAAGGTAGGATGTGACCAGTTTATTAAGAGATTTTTTTTTAGGAATATTTTCTATTTTTTCCTGGGGGTAATAGGGAGCCACTGGAATTTATTGAATAAGGGGTTAACATAGTCAGACCTGCACTGAAGAAGATCATCTTGGCAGAGTGAAGGATGGTTTGGAGTGGGGAGAGACTTCAGACATTGAGACCAACCACAAGGTTTTTTGTTGTTGTTGTTTGTTTTTGTTTGTTTGTTTTTTTTGCCTAAGTATGAAGTGAAGGGGACCTATATTTCAGGGATGTAGTTACTTTAGAGGAGAGAAGGGGAAGTCCATGGGAGATGTTGCAAAATTAGAATTGATAGGACTTGGCAACAAATTGGATATGTGGATTGAGAATGACCAGCTAAGAATAATGACTAGCTCGAAAAATTGGGTAAATAGGAAGATGATGCTGTCTTTAGCAGCAATAGGCAACTTAGGAAGAGGGGAAAATAATGAGTTCAGTTTTAGATATTTTGTGTTTAAGATGTCTACAATAAATTTAGTTCAAGGCATCAAGTAAGTAGTTGTAGATGTGAGAGAGGCAAGATTTAGGAAAAAATATGAGAATAATCAACAATTTCATATGAAAAAATTACTTTAATTCTAGGTGATACTGAAGGGAAATAGCTTCCCTGAAGCTCTTGGCCAATGAAATAAATACTTTTCAGTCAATCAGGAATCAATCTGCTGAAGCATATCATTAACTGCTATTAGCTCTTTGTTTCTAACTGCCTTTACTTAAATGAAAAAATCTTTTTAGCATTCCTCTTGGTAACTATGTCTTTCCTCTTCCATGATTCCTTTGATTTTAACAAGAGACTCCTGATTCTGAGGGAATTATTTTTACTTAAAAATTCATTCCTCCAGGGCAGCTAGGTGGCACAGTAGATAGAGCGCCAGCCCTGGATTCAAGAGGACCTGAGTTCATATCCAGCCTCAGACACTTAACAATCACTAGCTCTGTGACCCTGGTCAAGTCACTTAACCCCAATTGCCTCACCAAAAAAAAAAAAGTCACACCTCTTCAAATTTCCCTTATTGAATCCATAGTCTTTTTAAATCATAGCTCAGTATTCAAATGTTCATATGAGTTTTCCCATGTTTTAGTCCCTTAATCATAAATATATATGTGCAAATTAGCTAATATATCATATTACTTTTGTAAAGTTGCTATCTACTTTATACTGTCTAAAATATCTAATGAGTGGTTGCCAATAAATTATAAGCTTTAGCAAGAGTTTAGACTTTTAAGAATTTATTAAGGAGAATAAGAATTTGGTGAAGAGAAAGAAAGAGGCCTACATGCCTACAGCTATCTATCTCATGGAGCCAGCATTTTTCCTCCACTAGCCATGAGAGTTCTGATGAAAGAGAGTGAACCACCCCTTCTTCGTCCCACAAGCCTCCTTTTTAACCTGGAAACATCAAACGTCACTTCCTGACACCAAGGAACTGACCTCCCAAGCCACGTGGCTTGCCCTCAGAGCCTTCTCCTCATGGCAGAACTTTCCTACAGTAATTGTCTAGCAGGTGGTATCACTCCAGTTGTTACACTTTGCAGCCTTTTCAGGGCTTCAAGACATTCTGTTATCTCTATGGTGCCCTTGATAAAATGTTTCTTTAAAATTATAGTATTCAAGTTTTAATAAATAAAAATCTCTGCTAATTATAATACACAATTGTACAACTTCACATTCTTCCTTTTTTTTGGTGAGGAAATTGGGGTTAAGTGACTTTCCCAGGGTCACACAACTAGTAAATGTCAAGTGTCTGAGTCCAAGTTTGAACTCAGGTCCTCCTGAATCCAGGGTCGCTGCTTTATCCACTGCTCCACCTATCTGCCCCTTCACATTCTTGATAAAGAAATTTGAATGCTCAAATCTATACTTGAGATAATTTTCTATCCAAAATGGCCCAAATTCTCATCTGAAACTGTACATATATAAGCAATGTGTAGTAAAATAAAATTATTTTCCTATTGCTATTAGGTATTAAAATGAATATTAATAATAACAACAATATTGCTTATAATATCATAATCAATATAAATTTCTTCCTTTACTTAAAACAGTTTCTTTATTTCATCAATAAACTGCTCTGTTTATTATAAAGATATCTGTTATCTTCCAATATGACAGAGAGAATACAGCAAGCTGCTTGAGCTCTCCTTTGGTCTCTTCAAAAAGAACATTAAATAAATCCTCTAAACAGATTCTGAAACTACAGAACCTACAAAAAGACAGAGAGACACAGTCTTCCAGCCAGAGATAGTTTAAAAGACTTCAGGAAAAGTCAGTCTCACTTTGGCAGTGGGGGAGTGCAGTGCACCTCAGCACAGAGCAGTGTTGAGGGGTTGGAGCAAGTCAACCAGAAGTGATAGGCCATAGTGGAGCAAATGAGGCCCCTTGATCTTGGCTTGGCAGGCTGGTAGCATAGCGGGCCAGTGGTGAGATTCACAAGCATCAACTGAGAGGGCAAGCTGCCAGCTAGGGGACCACCCATAGTATGGGCACAACCAAGCCTGCCCATGCCAACATGTGCCAGGAGCAAGCACAGGGAGCAAGATGAGGGCGCTGAGAAATCCTCAAGTCATAGAGGCCTCAGAGGAGAAAACCAGTGACACAGCCCCCATCTCCCAGCACGAGAATCTGGTGCCCAAGGAGTGGACCTCAACTTAAAAAAAAAAATGAATAATAAGCTGCAATATGAGTAACAAACAAAAAAGAGCTCTCACCATTGGAAGCTTATGTGTTGACAGGGAAGAGCCAAACACAAACTCATATGAGGACAATACTCTCAAATTGCCTACATGTGAAGCCTCAAGAGAGAAGATGAATTGGTCTCAAGACCAAAAAGGCTTCTTGGAATAGCTCAAAAACAATTTAAAAATCAATTTAAGGGGGGGCATCTAAGTGGCACAGTGGATAGAGCATTGGCACTGGAATCAGGAGTACCTGAGTTCAAATCCGGCTTCAGACACTTAACACATACTAGCTGTCTGACCTTGGGCAAGTCACTTAACCCCAATTGCCTCACTAAAAAAAAAAAATTCAATTGAAGGGGCATCTAGGTGGTGCAGTGAATAGAGCACTGGCCCTGGAATCAGGAGGACCTGAGTTCAAATCCGGCCTCAGACACTTGACATTTACTGGCTGTGTGACCCTGGGCAAGTCACTTAACCCCAATTGCCTCACAAAAAAAAAAAATCAATTGAGAGGAGTAGAAAAAAATTGGGGAGAGAAATTAAAGCAACACAAGAAAATTATGAAAAAAGAATCAGGAGCTTGGAAAAGGAAGCACAAAGATTGACTGAAGAAAACAATTCCTTAAAAAATTCATTTGGCCAAATGGAAAAAGAGTTGCATAATCTGACTGAAGGAAAACATGCCTTAAAAATTCTAATTGAAGGGGCAGCCAGGTGGCGCAGTGCATAGAGCACCTGCCTTGGATTCAGGAGTACCTGAGTTCAAATCCGGCCTCAGACACTTAACACTTACTAGCTGTGTGACCCTGGGCAAGTCACTTGATCCCAATTGCCTCACTAAAAAAAAAAAAATTCTAATTGGACAGTTGGAAGCTAATGACTCCATGACACACTAGGAATTGGTCAAACAGAATCAAAAGAATGAAAAAAATAGAAGAAAATGTGAAATACCACATTGGAAAGACAACTGACCTGAAAAACAGATCCAGGAGAGCTAATTTGACAATTATTGGACTACCTGAAAGTCATGATCAGAAAAAGAGTCTAGACACCATGTTCCCAGAAGTTATCAAGGAGAACTGCACTGAAATTATAGACTCATAGGATAAAAACATCATTGAAAGAATCCACTGAACATCTCCTGAAAGAGACCCCAAAAGGAAAATTCCAAGGAATGTGGTAGCCAAATTCCAGAATTATCAGATGAAGAAGAAAGTACTCCAAGCAGCCAAAAATAAGTAATTTAAATATCATAGAGCCACAGTCAGGATTGCTCAGGACCTTGCAGCTTCAACATTAAAGGATCACAAGGCTTGAAATATGATATTCAGGAAGGCAAAGGAGCTTGGATTGAAATCAAGAATCTATTACCCAGCAAAACCGATCATCCTCTTTCAAGGGAAAATATGGACATTCAATGAAATAGGGGAATTTCCATAAGTCCTGATGAAGAGACCAGAACTGAATAAAAAATTCAAAATTAAAATACAAGACTCAAGAGAAATTTAAAAAGATAAATCGGATATTATTCAATAAGGTTCTGGGCAGACAGAAGGATTATAAAATTTATATAAAATATTGATATATAAAATATGAATTATCTTTGATGTGATGATATAAGTAAATTAAGGGGCTAAAAGTAGTTTATGGGGAGAAGAGGAAAGGGGAGGTGGAATGGGGTGAAATACATCATATGAAGAAGTGCAAAAAACTATTACAATAGAGGGAAATAAGGGAGGGGTGAACATTGTTTCAACCTCATTAGATTTGATTCAAAAAGGGAATAACATATACATTTATTTGGATAAAGAAACTTAGCATATTCTTTAGGGAAGTAAAAGGGAATGGGGAATAGGGGGCACTGATAGAAGGGAGGGCAGAAGCAGAAGAGGAAAGGGTAAAGAAAATGGAGGGGGCTGATAAAAGGGAGGGCACATTGGGTGAGGCAGGGGTAAGAAGCATAAGGTTGATGAGGAAGAATAGGGAGAAAGAAGGGAGGGAAGTACAAAGGGGGTAAATAGAATGGACGGAAATAGACAGCTAGTAATAATAACTGTGAATGTGAATGGGACAAATTCTACTATATCACAGAAGTGAATAGCAGAGTGATTTAAAATCCAGAATCCTACAATATCATATTTACAAAAAACACATTTGAATCAGAGTAAAAGTAAAATATTGGAGCAGAATATATTATGCTTCATCTGAAGTTAAAAAAAATGCAGGGGTAGCAATCTTTATCTCAGACAAAGCAAAGGCAAAAAATAGATCTAATTAAACATGATAAGGAAGGAAACTACAGCTTGCTAAAAGGTATAGATAATGAAGTAATATCAATACTAAACATGTATGCACTAAGGGGTATAGCATCCAAATTCTTAGAGAAGTTAAATGAGTTACAAGAGGAAATAGACAGCAAAACTATACTTTTGGGCCATCTAAATCTTCCCCTGTCAGAATTAGATAAATCTAGCCACAATGACAATAATGAGACAACATATCAAAATCTATGGGATGCAGTCAAAGCAGTGCTTAGGGGAAATTTTTTATCTCTAAATGCTTACATCAACAGAAAAAGAGAAAAAGGAAATCAATGAATTGGGCTTGCAACTTAAAAAATTAGAAATAGAACAAAATAAAAATCCCCAACTAAATACTAAATTAGAAATCCTGAAAATTAAAGGAGAAATCAATAAAATGGAAAGCAAGAAAAATATAGAATTAATCAATAAAATTAACAGCTGGTTTTATGAAAAAAAAACAATAAAATAAATAAACCAATTGGTAATTTGATTTAAAAAAGTAAGAAGAAAACCAAATTACACATACCAAAAATGAAAGAGGTGATTCTACCACCTATGAAGTAGAAATTAAATCAATAATTAGGAACTATTTTACCCAATAAATTTGACAATGTAACTGAAACTGGTAAATATGTATAAAAATACAAATTGCCCAGGTTAACTGAAGAGGAAATAAAATCCTTAAATAAGCCCATATTAGAAAAAGAAATTGAAGAACCCATTAATGAACTCCCTAAGAAAAAATCTCCAGGACCAGGTGGGTTTACAAGCAAACCCTACAAAACATTTAAAGAACAATTAATTCCAATACTATACAAATTATTTGGAAAAATAAGTGAAGGAGTTCTACCAAATTCCTTTTATGACACAAATATTTTGTTGATACCAAAACCAGGCAGATAAAAACGGAGAAAGAGAATTATAGACCAAATTCCCTAATAAATATTGATGCTAAAATCTCAAATAAGGTATTAGCAAAGAGATTACATCAAGTGATCACCAGGATAATACACTATGACCAGGTGGGATTTATACCAGGAATGCAGGGCTAGTTCAACATTAGGAAAACTATTAACATAGTCAACCACATCAATAAGAAAACTAACCAAATCATATGATTATTTCAATGGATGCAGAGAAAGCTTTTAACAAAATACAGCAGCCATTCCTAATAAAAACACTAGAAAGCTTATGAATAGGTGATGCTTTCCTCAAAATAACAAGCAGTATCTACCTAAAACCATTAGTAAGGATTATATGTAATGGAGATGAGTTAGAGGCCTTCCCAGTAAGATCATGGGTGAAACAGGGATGCCCATTTTCACGTCTATTATTATATATTGTACTAGAAATATTAGCTTTAGCAATCGGAGAAGAAAAAGGAATTAAAAGAATTAGAACAGGCAAAGAGGAACAAAATTCTCACTCTTTCTAGATGGTATGATGTTATACTTATAGAATCCTAGAGAATCAGCTCAAAAACTACTTGAAACAATTAACAACTTTAGCAAAATAGCAGAATATAAAATAAATCCACATAAATCATCAGCATTTCTATACATTACCAACAAAGTCCAGCTAGCAAAAGATAGAAAGAGAAATTCCATTTAAAGTAATTGTAGACAATATGAAATACTTGGGACTCTACTTGCCAAGACAAACCCAGGAACTCCATGAACACAATTACAAAACACTTTTCACACAAATCAAATCAGTTCTAAATAATTGTAAAAGTATAAATTGTTCATGGATAGGCTGGTATAATATAATAAAAATAATTGTACTTAAATTAATTTACTTATTCAGTTCCATACCAATCAGACTACCTAAAAATTATTTTATAGAGCTATCAAAAATAATAACAAAATTCATCTGGAAGAACAAAAAATAAAAAATATCAAGGGAAATAATAAAAAAATGCACATGAAGTTAGGCTAGCTGTACCAAATCTGAAGCTTTACCATAAAGCAGTAGTCATCAAAACTATCTAGTACTGGCAAAGAAATAGAATGGAGGATCAATGGAATAGCTTAGGCACAGGAGACATGGTAGTAAATGACTTTAGTAGTGTACTGTTTGATAAACTCAAAGACTCCAGCTTCTGGGATAGGGACTCAATATTTGACAAAAACTGCAAGATAGTATGGTAGAAACTAGCCATAGACCAACATCTTACACCTTATACCAAAATAAGCTCAAAATGTGCACATGATTTAGACATAAAAGGTGATACCATAGGTAAATTAGGAGAGGAAATAATAGTTTACCTTTCAGATCTTTGGAAAGGAGTACAGTTGATAACCAAAAAAGACATAGAGAATATTATGAAAAGCAAGATGGATGATTTTGATTACATTGAATTAAAAAGTTTTTGTACAAACAGAAGCAATGCATCCAAAATTAGAAGGGAGGCAGAAAGCTGGGAAACCACTTTTATAGCCAGTACTTCTGATAAGGCCTCATTTCTAAAATATGTTGAGAACCAAATTAAGTTTAATAGAATCCAAGTCATTCCCCAATTGTGAAATGGTCAAAGGATATGAACAGGCAGTTTTCTGATGAACAAATCAAAGCTATCTATTCCCATATGAAAAAATGCTCTAAATCACTATTGTTTAGCGTGATGCAAATTAAAGCAACTCTGAGGTACCACCTGACACCTATCAGATTGTCTAATATGACAAAAAAGGAAAATAATAAATGTTGGAGAAGCTGTGGAAAAATGGAACACTAATGCATAGTTGGTGGAGCTGTGAACTGATCCAACCATTCTGGAAAGCAGTTTGGAACTATACCCAAAGGGCTATAAAGCTTTGCATACTATTTGACCCAACAATACCACTATTAGGTCTTTTTCCCAAAGAGAACATAAAAATGGGAAAAAGACCAACATGTACAAATTTATTTATAGCTGCTCTTTTTGTGGTGGCAAGGAATTGGAAATTTGGTGGCTGATCAATTGGGGAATGGCTGAACAAGTTGTGGTATGTGAATGTAATGGAATACTATTGTGTTCTAAGAAACGATGAGCAGGTGGAGTTTAGAGAAACCTGGAAGGACTTGCATGGACTTATGAAGTGTGAGATGAGCAGAACCAGGAGAACATTGTACACAGTATCATCAACATTGTATGTTGATCAACTGTGATAGACTTGATTCTTCTCAGCAATACAGTTGCCCAAGATAGTTCCAAAGGACTCATAATGGAAAAAGCTCTCCAAATCCAGAAAAAAAAGAACTGTTGAATCTGGATGCAGATCAAACCATACTATTTCTTTTGTTTTTGTTGTTGTTGTTTTTCTTTTTTGAGGTTTTTCCTTTTTGCTCTGATTCTTCTCTCATAACATGAGTAATGCAGAAATATGTTTAATGCGGTTGTACATATATAACCTATAACAGATTACTTGCTGTCTTGGGGGGGTGCGGGAGGGGTGGGAAGGAAAAAAATTTGAAACTAGAAATCTTATAAAAACAAATGTTGAAAACTATCTCTAAATATTACTGGAAAATAATAAAATATTTATATGCAAAAAGTATGCAAATAAAGATACAAATTTTGGCAATTAAAATATCAGTTATCTTTTTAGGTTATCTTAAACAAATATCTTAACTATCTGGCAATGTACCTTACACTAGAAGCAGAGAGAGAGTAGAGTCATAGAATCAGGTGTCAAAAGAAATGATGTTACTATTTTAAAGCTTTAAAATTTGGATTTGGTTCATTTCAATTTAACAGGCATAGACTATATGCAGTGCACTGTGCTAGGTACTAGAGATACAAAAAATAAGCCCCAAACCAAAAATGAAACAGTTCCTGTCCTCCAAGGAATTTAGATCCTGCTAGAGATATAGGGTATATAACATGTACAAAAATGAACACTAACAATTAGGGAAATCAGACAAACTTCAGTGAACACCTGAGCTGGGTCTGAAATTGATGAAGATAAGGATTTGTGACCGATCCTGATTTCTTTCTCATTTTAATTGAGTGATTTATTCTTCTTGGTTAGTGAAATTTTTACTCCATTGTACACATGATCCAAATTTACCAGATGGGCAAACTGGCTTCTTTATTTTCACATCAAAGTAATTAATGCTAGTCCTTTGATGATATGTTGGGATTAGAGTTCTTTGGTTCTTTACAAATCTCTTGATGCCATGAATAGATATCTGCTTTGTTGATAAATACGGATTGGAAACATAGTCAAGCAATAATACAAAGTTTTGGCAATGTTCTGACATTCTTGCTCAAGATGCTATAGAAAGTATTAGAAAAGGCCTTAGAGATTATCAAGTTTACTATGTTCAAAACTTTTTTTTTCCACAGAAACCAGTGTTGCATGACCTGTGAATAAGGATTCTCTGAAATAATTTAGATTCAGGCTCTAATTGCTCACTGAGACTGCAGAATATGTGTATCTTCTAAGACAGGATGGGTCCAGGACAATGGGTGGGGAAAGACAGGGAAATGGGTGAGAATTTCCAGAGCACATCTAACTCAGGCTTATTTGGAACCTCAGTATCAAGACCGAGATAAAATGAGAAACATGAAATTTGATAATAATAGCTAATATTTATATAACTCTTACTATGTACCAGACACTGTGCTAAGCACTTTACAAATATTATCTCTTTTGCTTCTTAAAATCCTAGAAGGTGGGAAATATTGCTGTCTGCTTTTTTATAGATAAGGAAACTGAAGCAAACTGAGGTTCAGTCATTTGCACAGAGACACACAGATAGTAAATACCTAGGAACAAATTTGAATTCAGGTCTTCCTGACCCTAGGCCCAGAGCTCTATTCACTGTGTACCATCTGGCTATCTTCTATTTACTTAATAATTATCAAAAGGAGGTTTACAAATGTTAGTTATCATCACCACCATTATATCATGATCATTATCATCATAGCAGGGGAAAAGAACTTTTAGAGAAATTGTAATATTGTTAGAGTTGGATGGAACATCAAAGTGCCAATGATAGACTGGTCTGCTAATGAGAAATACCAGGGAAGAGTGAGCATTCCTCATACACTGAGGTTTTATTTTGACTCAGGGGAAGATGGAGTCTTGGCATTGGCCTTAACCTTTAGTCATTTGATCCAATGAAATTTCAAGGATAGTCCTAATATCATCTAATGGCTTAAAAAGCATAGTTTGGTGATAACATGGAATCAATCCCTGGCACTAACATTTATTGTCTATTTGATCTTGGGCAAGTCACTTAACTTCTCAGTGTTTTAGATAACTTTCTGAATGTCTAAGTGGCAAAGAAGGACTTGATCTGTATCAGTAGTTTCAACATCTGGGAAAATTCTCGAAATTAATGGAATCTCTGGTTTAGTTCCTCCATATAGCTTAAGAAAAAAAAAAAAAACTAGTTCAGCCATCATGATGTAGGCCATTAAGATATTGCTCCTAGCCCATGTATAGGGCAAATATAGTGTGGGGAGAGGTAATTGGGTGGCTTGCCATAATATAGGGGTTCAGAAAAATAATGAGAGACCTCTAGATCCTGAGTTTCCACTCTTCCAAACTGCCTTTTTTGGTTATTTCACTAAGACTGATAAGAAAGGAAATTAACAGCCTCTTTTCCACAAACAAATCAGGTTTTATTAATGGGAACAAATCTACAACACAAGTGAAGTTAATAGAGCCAGGGAAAATGAGAAATGGAATAGGGGAAGGGAAAGATACAACCCACTTCCCAGATGATTAGAATCTAAATCTTTAGGGTAAAATGGTCTTAGGTACCTTGAATAAGCTCTGCTTCCTCAGCTACCCAGAACAGCTTAGTTTGAACAAAAACTGACTCAAATCCTAACCTTGCTTCCAGCTCATCTGGCCAAAAGAGCCAGCCTCACTTCAACAACACAAGCTTACCCCCACCTGGAATCTGTAGTTCCAAGGAGAGTCAGCTGTGCATTCCTTCCAAGTTTGGTTCAAAGGTCCACCATACATCAATTTCTCTCTCTCTCTCTCTCTCTCTCTCTCTCTCTCTCTCTCTCTCTCTCTCTCTCTCTCTCTCTCTCTCTCTCTACCTTCCTTCCTGCCGCTCCAACTGGAAGGGAGGTTCTTAGCACTGCTGAGGCTCCAATGAGTTCAACATACCCCCTAGGCTGTTCCCATTATAATTTGACCAGGCCCATGTGGGTGTGGGGGAACCTCTTGGTGGGAGAGTTCCTTTTGTTTGTTCTATTATCTCTTCAAGTACACAGGCATCTTTTTTTAGGCTCTTCAAAATTACATCTTTTCAGTCTGACCATAATGAAGCAAAGATGGGGTCATAGAAACCCCAAATCACAATTAATTCCTTACACCCAGCTCAGAATAACAGGATAACACTGTCCATGATGAATGAGCAAGACTTTCCTTTGCAGGTATAGCACTGCCTATAAGTCAAAATCTTAATACATATTGTTGAATTGGGTTGAAGTAAAATACTTTTTAGACTGAAGAAATATCGCTCTAAAAAATGAGTCCTTGGGGGGCACAGCCAACATGGTAGAGGAAAGGCAGTAAGTGCTCAGAGCTCCTGTCTTGATTACTCAAAAAAACTAAAAATGCAGCCATAAGACATCCCCTGGATCAGCACATCCCACAAAAAGATGGGCTGAGACCATTTTCCAGTCAAAGGCAGCTTAGAAATTCAACAGGAATCTGCTGTATGAGGGTGGGAGTGGAGTTCAATCCCACAGTTGCAACAATGCAGATCTGGCCCCAGGCAGGTTGCACCAGAAAAAATTACCCCCAAGACTCTGAATCAGCTATAGCACAATCATCTTTTGGACCTAAGCTCACAGTCTGGTGAGAGGGCTGAGCAGGTGGCCAAGGGGGAAAGCTACAGAGTTTTTTGTGGAAGCTGAGGGGGAATTTGGTTGTTCTACAACAGCTGAGAACCAGGAAGAAATCTTGAGTGGCAGGGGCCCAGGTTGGGGAGAGGTGCTGGTGCCTCAGAACTATCAACCACAGCAAACAAAATTTTGTTGTCTGGTTAATTAACAAGTTGGCCTGGGGTTATTGACGGACTAGAGCATAGGCCAGGCAAGTGAAGAACCTTCCCCTCCTTAAATCATACCATCTGGGACTACCTCAAGCTTGGGACAGTACAGCTTGGAAGCAGGGCCCCACTTAAATGAGGAGTTAAAAATCAAGTAAAAGATGAGCAAGATGAGCAGACAGAGAAAGATGTGAAGTATAGAAAATTTATTTAGTGACAAGGAAGATTGAGGTGCATTCTCAGAAGAGGATAACAATGTCAGGGCTCTTACATCCAAAGCTTCTAAGAAACATATGTATTAGTCTCAGTCCATAGTGGCACTCAAAAAGGACTTTGAAGATAAAGTAAGAAAGGTAGAAGAAAAAATGGAAACAGAAATGAGAGTAATGCAGTAAAGTCATGAGAAAAATGTCAACAGCTTAAAAAATCCAAATGGAAAAGCTCTCTGAAGAAAATAATTGCCTAAGAATTAGGATTGAATAGATGGCTGCTAGTGACTTTTTGAGAAACCAAGACACAATAAAGCAAATCCAAATGAATAAAACAAATAAGGCAATGTGAAATATCTTCTTAGAAAAACTGCTGAGATGGAAAAAAGATCCAGGAGAGATCATTTGAAAATTATTGGACTACCTGAAAACCATGATCAAAATAAGAGTTTTGACATCACCTTCCAAGAACTTGTCCTGGAAAATTGCCCTGATATACTAGAAGCAGAAGTTAAAATAGAAATTGAAAGAATCCACCAATCACCACCTGAAAGAGATCCAAAAATTAAAACTTCCAGGAATATTATAGTCAAATTCCAGAGCTCCAAGATCAAGGAGGAAATATTGCCAGTAGCCAGAAAAAACAATTCAAATACTGTGGAGCCACAGTCAGGAGAGCACATGATCTAGCAGCTTCTACATTAAAGGATATGAGAGCATGGAATATGATATTCCCGGAGGGCAAAGTAATTGGGATTACAACTAAAAATCACCTATCCAGCAAAACTGCACAAAATTTCAGAGGGAAAAATGGGACTTCAATGAAAAAGAGCACTTACATATATCTGTAATGAACAGACCTGGATTAGGGCTAGGGTCCTCCTGGGTCCAGGATTGGTGCTTTGTCCACTGTATCACCAAGCTGTCCCATGATGACATCTTTAGGTTAAAATTGAGGGGGGAGGGTATTGCACTGGGGGAGGGGAACAGGCAGAGTTAGAATGGGGTGAAATCTCATATGAAAGAAGCAGGAAAGAGGGAAGAGATGGGGGAGTAGTGTGTAAGTGAATGAGCCTTTCACTCATCAAAATTAGCTCAAAAACCT
Organism: Dromiciops gliroides; assembly: GCF_019393635.1. Taxonomy (NCBI): domain Eukaryota; kingdom Metazoa; phylum Chordata; class Mammalia; order Microbiotheria; family Microbiotheriidae; genus Dromiciops; species Dromiciops gliroides. Next base: position 124,759,525 of record NC_057862.1, read on the forward strand.
TAATCTCATCAGAATTGGCTCAAGAAGGGAATAACATACACACTCAATTGGGTGGAGGAATCTATTTAACCCTGTAGGAAAGTAGGAGGGGAAGGGATTAAAGAGGGAGGGGTGAAAGAAGGGAGGTCAGAGCAGGGGAGGGGGCAGTCACAAGCAAAACACTTTTGAGGAAGGATAGGGTAAAAGAAGATAGAAAATAGAGTAAATATGGGAAGGGAATAGGATGGAGGGAAACAGTTGTGATTGATAATGATGAGAACTGAATGAAGATGAGTATTGATAGATAATGATGAAGATAGACTGAGGGTGATGATGAGGATTGATGGATGGTGATTGATTGATGATTGATTGATGATGATAATGGCAAAATGTATGGTACTTTCTTTGCTGAGCTATTGTGAAGAAAATTCTGTCAAGGTTATTGTATTATCAATATTAGCTATTACTGTTATTGCAATAATCAACCTCATGGGTTTATTGTAAAGACATTTCTCTTTAAAGCACTATATAAATGTAGTTAACAATTTAAAAAATTGGGCAAGATACTATCAGAAAGACCTGGAGGCATATGCATGAGCTGATGCAAAGTGAAATTTACTGTATACAAAATCACAGCAATATTTTAAGATGATCTGTTGTGATTGACTCAAGTATTTTCAGCAATCCAATGATCCAAGGCAACTCTGAAGGACTTATGAAAATTGCAATCCATCTACAGAGCTGATAGTATCTGAAAACTGATTGAAGCATAATTTTTTTGTTAGTTTCTTAACAAGTTTTGTTTTTGTCTGTTTTCTTTCACAACCTGGCTATTGTGAAGATGTTTTGCATGACTACACATGCATAACATATTGAATTGCTTGAGTTATTTGGGAGGAGGAAGAAGGGAGGAAGAGAAGTTGTAACAAAGTTTTTAAAAATTGATGTCAAAATTTATTTTTACGTCTAATTTGGAAAAGAAAATCCTAAATTTAAAATAAATAAATAAATAAAAAGTCCACAAGAATTCCCAGTATATTATTCATACCCAGAAACAAACCTAGGGAATCTACCTTAGTGCCATCATTTACAAGCCATATGTTATAGAATGAATAACTTCATCATTTTGAGAACCCTGGAGACCTGTCCTGGTGCTACAACTTACTAATCATGTGTTTTTGGTTAAGTCATTTAATCTCCCTGATCTTCCATTTCCTCATATAGAAAAGAAAGATATGGAATGGATGAACTCTGAAGTTTTTTTTCAATCCAACTATTTTATGTTTTCAGATGTAATAAAATAATGGACTTTTGCCAACACCCAAAGGCCCCAGATTGAATTGGACTGATTGTATTGACTGGGAATGATTGACTTTGCTGATTAACCCACTTAAAGTTAATTCAACTGAAGCCACACCTGCCTGACTCTGAAGCCGGTATTGTTTTCAGCTCCCCTAAACAGGAGACTACCTTTAATTCTAGTGAACCAATGGATTTGGGTGATGCTAGCCAATTAGCTTGAAGCAGGGTAGAAGGACAGCCTCTCCCCTGGAAGCAGAGGAAGATTGGACTGGCAGTTGAGGTGTTGGAATAGGCTCATGTTGAAAGATGGGAGAAGAACCAAGACAAGATGAACTCTTATCTCTCCTCTAGGGTAGATAGGTTTCTTAACATTCTGAACTCAGCCTAATCTCTCTTTACTCTTTAATAAATGCTTAGTGCCCCCAAACTGGTGCTAAAGCTTGTAATTTATAAGTAAACCCTAGCTAGTTTTCCCTACACTGGGGACAGGAATAAGATGACCACCCATTTAGTTTTACTCATCACACTGACTTGTTATTTACAAGATTCATACAGACAGACAGTCACAGGAAATAGACCTGTCAATGAAGTGTCCTAGGACTACAAGGATCATCCCTTTCCAGAGTAAGTCAACTTCAAGGTCAAAGTCTGGGAAACATGGACCAGTGAGATTTACTGCATTATTCATGGCTCCTCTAGCCCCTCTTCCAAAAAGACTACTTAGGATAATGCTTGGAATCCAAAGATTTAGGGTTGAAAGAAACCTTAGAAATTATTTTGTCCAACACTATCACTGCATAAATATTGAAACTCTAACCCTTTGCTGTTAAATAACTATCCTGTGGTCATGATTAGGAGACACAGATGCAAATAACAATGCTGCCTAGCATTATTTCTACTAATTCCCAACTTTTTACCAATGAACAGAATCAGTTAGAATAAATATCAATGACAAAAACAGCAAAAAATTTTTAATTAAAAAATAAAAAGCTAAGAACAATTTGAAGTCATAGGGCCAAGGGAATTGGAGGTAAAAGGTATAATAACCCATTACTTCTGTCATTGTGGAGTTTGCAATTTAATTACCATTCCTTCTCACCCCTACAATCCCCTCAAAAGAGGATCAACCTAGGTTAAGGGCAAGTAGGAATAGGAGAATAGCAAAAGGTAAAGCCAGATTCATCTTAGTGGCTTCTTGGCTATGTTTCATTTCATAGTTGCTTCTTAATTAGGATAAAAGAAAAGAATTCACATAACAAGGGTCATAAGAGAACACTAGAAGAACATTAATGAATTCTGTGATGGAGTTTGGTTTCCAGGCAACCGAACATTTCCTAGTAATATTAATCTTAGTTTAACACACAACAGAAAGAAAATGGGCAGGTGCACACTAGAGTCTATTGAATTGAGTCCATATTCTTCACACTGGGTTAAAACTTGGTACCTTATGGATTGAGTGGCAATATAATATAAAATACTAGCCTTGGAGTCATAAAAACCTGGATTCAAAACCCACCTCTGATACTTTTTAGTTATGTGACCATTGGGAAGTCACTTAACCTGTCAAACTACCTTTTATTTTAGAGTCAGGATGATCACTTAGAAACTGACTGCTTTGGTACCTTATAGCACTGGAACTGCACTGTAATGTGATAGAAAGGTGATATGTAGGATGCAGAGAAAAAGGAGGGAATGAAGTGAAACTTCCAGAAAAGAGGCTTCCAGGAAATTGAACTTTGTAGGGGAAGTGAAAATGAATCAATAAATAAACATTTATAAAACACCTAATATGTTCCAGTCACTTTGTTAAGTGCTGAAAAAGAGAACTGAACTTGGGTTTAGCAGATTTGGGTACAAATCTTGGCTCTGCCACTAATTTGCTATGTGAACTCAGGCAGGCTACTTCATTTCCTGAGGCCTCAGTGATCACATATGTAAAATGAAAGGAAATGGATCACTTTTAAAGGCCCTTTCAGTTAAAAAAAAAAAACAAAAAACAAACCTATGATTCTGTAAACATGTCTTTATTCCAGTCAGAGCTCTCAGCTATGAAGTCTTGGGGGGGGGCAAAAAAAAAAGAACTAACACACTCAAAAGGATGTTTTGGGTATAACCATGCTCAGCTAAACCACAGGTCTGGATTCAGGAAGAACAGCTAATTGTCCCTTTGCGAGGTTTTAACTGTCTAGTCACTTCCTCAGCCTCCCCACGCAATGTCACAGCTGCACCTAAATCTTTTCTCTAATGGGCTCAGAGAGAGGGAATGGCACAGAGCATGAACTGTGCTCACACCAGCATCAATCTTCTACTCATCAAATCTACTCTGTGTAGCAATCAAGAGAAACAAGCATTGACCAGAGCCAGTTGGCATGACGAGGGTTGTCTCCTGTCTGCTTGCAGTACTTGAGTTTGACTGATTAGTTCAGGCAATTAGCTTAGGGAAGAAGTGACATTCACATGGTATGTAAAGAGTAACACCACAGCCAGTAGGGTGAAGTCACATTGGTTCATATCGAGGGTACCAAGAGTATTCTCCCTCAGTAAAATAGTTGTTCGCCCCAATACAGCCAAAGACTGAGTTTTCCCAAACCTGGATCTGCCTCATTCTAGTCAAAGTTGCCCATGGATTGGTTATCATTTATAGTGCTGTTACAATCAACCGAGAGTTAAGTAATATTTTCTGAATTTATACTTAATGCTTATTAATGTGTAGTTAATACATAGATATATTGTTCTTCTTTTCTTTTTTTAATAAAATATTTTATTTTTTTCCCATTACATGTAAAGATAGTTCTCAACTTTTGTTTATACAAGCTTTCCAATTTCAGATTTTTCTCCCTCCCTCCCCTCCTTCCCCCCTACCCTAGACAGCAGGTAATCTGATATAGGTTATATATATATATATATATATATATATATATATATATATATATATATATACACACACACACACACAATAACATTAAACATATTTCTGCATTAGTCATGTTATAAGAGAAAAATCAGAGCAATGATGAAAAATGTCAAAATAGAAAAACAACAGCACCAACAAAAAAAAAAAAGAAATACTATGGTTCATTCAGCATCTATACTCTACAGTTTTTTTTTCTGGATTTCAAGATCCTCTTCTATCATGAGCTCCCTGGAACTCTTCTGTACCATTGCACTGGTGAGAGGAATTATAGTCCATCACAATAGATCAACACACAATGTTGATGATACTGTGTACAATGTTCTTCTGGTTCTGCTCATTTCACTCATCATCAGCCCATGCAAGACCCTCCATGTTTCTCTGGACTCTTCCTGCTCATCATTTCTTACAGCACAATAGTATTCCATTTTATTCATATACCACAACTTGTCCAGCCATTCCCCAATTGATGGGCATCCCCTCAAATTCCAATTCCTTGCCACCATGTACAGAGCAGCTACAAATATTTTTGTACATGTGGGTCCCTTTCCCCCTTCCATGATCTCTTTGGGAAAAAGACCCCAAAGTGGTATTGCTGGGTCAAAGGGTATGCACAGTTTTATAGCCCTTTGGGCATAATTCCAAATTGCTCTCCAGAATGCTTGGATCAGTTCACAGCTCCACCAACTATGCATTAGTGTTCCAATTTTTCCACAGCTTCTCCAAAATTAATTATTTTCCTTTTTTTGTCATTTTATCCAATCTGATAGGTGTCAGGTGGTACCTCAGAGTTGTTTTAATTTGCATATCTCTAATCATTAGAGATTTAGAGCATTTTTTCATATGGGAATAGATAGCTTTGATTTCTTCATCAGAAAACTGCCTGTTCATATCCTTTGACCATTTCTCAATTGGGGAATGACTTGGATTCTTATGAATTTGATTTAGTTCCCTATATATTTTAGAAATGAGGCCTTTATCAGAAGTACTGGCCATAAAAATTGTTTCCCAGCTTTCTGCCTCCTTTCTGATTTTGGATGCATTGCTTCTGTTTGTAGAAAATCTTTTTAATTTAATGTAATCAAAATCATCCATCTTGCTTTTCATAATATTCTCTATCTCTTGTTTGGTCATAAACCGTTTTCCTTTCCAAAGAACTGATAGGTAGACTATTCCTTTCTCTCCTAATTTACCTATGGTATCACCTCTTAAGTCTAAGTCATGTATCCATTTTGACCTTATTTTAATATATGGTGTCAAATGTTGGTCTCTGCCTAATTTCTGCCATACTGTCTTCCAGTTTTCCCAGCAGTTTTTGTCAAATACTGAGTTCCTATCCCAGAAGCTGGAGTCTTTGGGTTTATCAAATACTACATTACTAGTGTCATTTATTACTATGTTTCCTGTGCCTAGCCAGCCAGTACCAGATAGTTTTGATGACTGCTGCTTTATAAGAAAGCTCCAGGTTTGGTACCGCTAATCCACCTTCATGTGCATTTTTTTCATTATTTCCCTGGATATTCTTGATTTTTTCTTTTTCCAGATGAATTTTGTTATTATTTTTTCTAGCTCTATAAAATAATTTTTAGGTAGTCTGATTGGTATGGCACTGAATAAGTAAATTAATTTAGGCAGTATTGTCATTTTTACTATATTAGCTCTGCCTATCCATGAGCAATTGATATCTTTCCAATTATTTAGATCTGATTTGATTTGTGTGAAGAGTATTTGGTAGTTGTGTTCATAGAGTTCCTGGGTTTGTCTTGGCAAGTAGACTCCCAAGTATTTCATATTGTCTACCATTACTTTAAATGGAATTTCTCTTTCTATCTCTTGCTGCTGGACTTTGTTGGTCATGTATAGAAATGCTGATGATTTATGTGGATTTATTTTATATGCTGCTACTTTGCTAAAGTTGTTAATTGTTTCAAGTAATTTTTGAGTTGATTCTCTAGGATTCTTTAAGTATACCATCACATCATCTGCAAAGAGTGATAGTTTTGTTTCCTCCTTGCCTATTCTAATTCCTTTAATTCCTTTCTCTTCTCTGATTGCTAAAGCTAACATTTCTAGGACAATATTAAATAATAGGGGTAAGAATGGACTTCCCTGTTTCACCCCTGATCTTATTGGGAAGGCCTCTAATTTATATCTATTGCATATAATGCTTGCTGATGGTTTTAGGTAGATACCGTTTATTATTTTAAGGAAAGCTCCACCTATTCCTAAGCTCTCTGGTGTTTTTATTAGGAATGGGTGCTGTATTTTGTCAAAAGCTTTCTCTGCACCTATTGAGATAATCATATGATTTTGGTTAGTTTTCTTATTGATGTGGTTGATTATGTTAATAGTTTTTCTAATGTTGAACCAGCCCTGCATTCCTGGTATAAATCCCACCTGGTCATAGTGTATTATCCTGGTGATCACTTGCTGTATTCTCCTTGCTAATATTTTATTTAAGATTTTAGCATCAATATTCATTAGGTAAATTGGTCTATAATTTTCTTTCTCTGTTTTTGCTTTGCCTGGTTTTGGTATCACCACCATATTTGTGTCATAAAATGAATTGGGTAGAACTCCTTCACCTATTTTTCCAAATTCTTTTTATAATATTGGAATTAATTGTTCTTTAGATGTTTGGTAAAATTCACCTGTAAACCCATCTGAGAGAGAGAGAGAGAGAGAGAGAGAGAGAGAGAGAGAGAGAGAGAGAGAGAGAGAGAGAGAGGTGACACCACTTCATCTCCTTCTATTTTGAGCTCTTGTTCTTCCTCCACTCAAAGCATGAGGTTCTGCTCCCTGGTTTCTTAGGTATTTTCTCTGAGATAGCCCACCCACACTATCAAGAGATATATTCCCAACTTTCTCCTGCCCCTCCTTCCTTACAATAATGGGAGTCTTATTCCCCCAGGGTTCTGCTAGGGGAGGATGAAGCTAATCCAAGAACCTAATTGGAGTCAAGGTGTACTAATCTGATGACGGCTTCTTGCCTTATTCTTCCCCTATAACAGGTCAATTTGAACAACTGTCTTCACTGCCTTTGCCTGAAGCAGTAAAGAGTAGGAGGGACAAAGAAAGTAAGGGATGTGGTGATAGAGTAGCCTTTTCCAGGGCCCTTCTAATCATACCATGTATGGGAGTGTCTATTCTACAGATGTCTATAACTGGACCACCTCCTTTTCTGACTCTTTTTCTTCTCACTGGCAATGCCCTCATTTTGTTTTTCATTATTACTGTTTTCATTATTATTTTATCTCCCCTGTAGTTTTTCCCCTTTCCTTTCCAAAAGAAAGCATCATAGGATCAGAGATGCTGAGGTGGAAGGAACCTTAGAAATCAACTGTTGCAAATGTCTCACTTTACAGATGAAGGAACTTAGTGATTTAAGAAATTAAGTGCCACATTTACAAAAATATTTATAGCTGATCTTTTTGTGGTGGCAAGGAATTGGAAATTGGGGAATGGCTGAACAAGTTGTGGTATATGAATGTAATGGAATTCTATTGTGCTGTAAGAAATGATGAGCAGGCCCATTTCAGAGAAACCTTGAAGGACTTGCATGAACTGATGATGAGTGAGATGAGCAGAACCAGGAGAACATTGTACACAATATCAACAATAGTGTGTGTTGATCAACTGTGATAGGCTTGATTCTTCTCAGCTATACAATGGTACAATATAGTTCCAAAGTACTCGTAATGGAAAAGACTCTCCCAATCCAGAAAAAAACAAAACAAAACAAAACTAAACTAAACTGTGGAATATTGATACAGATTGAACCATACTATTTCTTTTGTTTTTGGTGCTGTTGTTTTTCTCTTTTGAGGGTTTTCCTTTTTGCTCTGATTCTTCTCTTATGATATGACTAGTGCAGAAATATGTTCAATATTATTGTACATATATAACCTATATCAGATTACTTGCTGTCTTGGGGAGGGGGGGAGGGGAGGAAGGGAGAAAAAATTGAAACTAGAAATCTTATACAAACAAATGTTGAAAATTATCCCTACATGAAACTGGAAAATAAAATACTTCTATAATTTAAAAAACCCCAAAACTATTGGCATGGGTAAGTTGTAAAACACACAAGCACACACACACACACACACACACACACACACACACACACACACACACGAAGAAATTAAGTGACTGGTACAAGGTCATCTATCTTGTAGGAGCCAGAACTGGGAACTGAACCCATGATTTTGTTTGTTTTTGTTGTTGTTGTCTTTGTGGGTTGTTGTTTTTTTGAGGGGGGTGAGGCAATGGGGTTAAGTGACTTGCCCAGGGTCACACAGCTAGTAAGTATCAAGTGTACAAGGCTGGATTTGAACTTAGGTCCTCCTGACTCCAGAGCTAGTACTCTATCCACTGAACCACATAGCTGCCCCTGAAGCCATGTTTTTTTTACCTACCAACCTGAGAAAGCATTATGCCAGTATATCTTTCTTAGATTTGTTACTACAATATAGTTCAGTGTACTGTAATTGACAAAACACTGGACAAGGGAGGTGGTAAATTCTAGTTTTATCTCTATTAATAGAGCTAAGTGACTTTGGGCAAGTCATCATCTCTGGATATTAGATTTACATATAATAAGGGGTTGAACTAAATTATTTCTAAGATTCCTTCTACCTTTAATATTATACTAATTGCCTACTTCACTGGTGTGGAGTGAATAGAAATATAGACTTGGTCAAAAGAAATCTGAGTTTGAATTCCAGTTGCTAGTTGTGTAACTGGTCAAATTGCGGTCTTTCTGTACTTCACTTCCTTCATCTGGCAAATATGGTTGTTGTTGTTATTCAGTTGTTTTCAGTCATATCCAACTCTTCATGCCCCCATTTGGGGTTTTCTTCACAAAGATACTGGAGTAGTTTGCTGGTTCCTGATGCAGCTCATTTAACAGATAAGGAAATTGAGGCAAACAGGGTTAAGTGACTTGTTCAGTGTCACACAGCTAGTAAGCATCTGAAACAAAATTCGATCTCAGGGAAACGTGTCTTCCTGACTCCAGGACTGGCACTCTATCCACTGTACCACCTAGCTGCCCATCTGGTAAAAATGGATAATCATATTTTGAAGTATCTAACTCACAGGGTTATTATGATCTGTGAAGAAAGGGTTCTGTAAACTTTAAAGACCTAAATAGTTGTGCATTGTTATTCATCATCTGGACTTCAATCCCCCTCCTGAGCACCCCCTCCTCATCCCATTATTTTTCTTTTACCACTCTTAGAAGTATTGATGTTAAAGGCAAAAAGTCTCACCAGTGAGCCTAAGGCAGGTCAGGATTGAGAGTTTCTGTTCAGAAAGATATTTCATACAAGGCACTTACACTTCTGGTAAAAATCAAGCATAACATTTTTCTTTTTTTCCCCCTTTTTATTTTTAAGGGATTAACAGTTTTGCTGCAGCTGAGCAGCTTACAAAAATTAAAATGTAGGAGATCATAGATGTCAAGTGTGGGATCATGTCTGAAGGAATGGGAAAGAAAAAAAAAAGCAAATTCCATTTTCCTTCTGTGTGACAATGAAAGACCGCATTAGATGATTTAGTGATCTCTTCTAGAGGAAAGCTCTGCCTCTATAAAGTGGCATTCATTTATGCACAAGAAGGCTGGAGAACAGACATGCTTTCTGTCCTGTTTGCCTAAGGGAATTTCAGGTACCTATTTAGTATTCTGAGGTGGCTAACTGAAAAGTACCACAATTGTCTCTGCAGATATAAATAGATAATTTCAGAGTGCCCAAAGAGAACCAGGTATAGGACCATAGGGACATGATTTATAACTATGATTTAATAATGCTAATGATATTGAAATTTTTTTCTTATATGTCTTCTTCTTCCTTCCTTCCTTCCTTCCTTCCTTCCTTCCTTCCTTCCTTCCTTCCTTCCTTCCTTCCTTCCTTCCTTCCTTCCTTCCTTCCTTCCTTCCTTCCTTCCTTCCTTCCTTCCTTCCTTCCTTTCTTCTTTCTTCTTTCCTTCCCTTCCTCTATTGCTCCATATTTTTTTCTTTCTTGATTTTTAATATGAAAAAAATGAAAGAGAAACAGTCCTGAATAAAGATATAAACATCCATAGCATGATATGTGTTCTTGTTGTTCAGTCACTTCAGTCATATCCAACTCTATGTCATACTATTTGGAGTTTTCTTGATGAAGATATTGGAGTGCTTTGATATTTCTTTCTCTAGCTCATTTTACAGATAAAGAAACTTAGACAAACAGGGTTAATTGACTTGTCCAGTATCACACAGATAGTAAGTATCTAAGGCCAGATTTGAATTCAGATCTTTCTGATGTCAGGTCTGGTGTTCTATCTACTGCACCACCTAGCTGTCCAACAGAGTAATATAGAGGTGTTCTATATATATATTCCAATCTGTATATATTTCTGATAAAAGAAAGAGGGGGCTCAGTTCTCCAGATTTCTGGACCAAGCCTTAATGGATCAGTCTTTAATACAATGTACGTAGTAGATCTGGAGTCTAGAGACATTGCTTTGGTCATTATAAATGGCAATGAATGCCAGTGTGTTTCTCATAACACTTTATTGTGTCCCTTTAATCCATTGATGTTTACATATAATAAGCATGGATGGATGTACCTCAGGAACTTTAGATGTTTGGCTAGAAAGCCACCCCAGATGGTTGCATGCTTATCTGAATCTTTTTTGAACTTTCCAAGTGTTTCTTTTGTTCATATTTGGAGAGACTGTCTTCCACTCATGAGCTTTTGGGTATTTCTGGCAGACTAAAATAATGCAAGAACAGCCTTTGCTTGGATGATATTGGCCCTAATCTGTCCTGGCCTTGCTAGCACCTGGCAGGCAAATAGCTTTGTGAAAGTCAGTCCCTTGTTTATCTTGATAGGCCCTTTAAAATTTTTAGTCTAGCATCTGCACAATCCAACAGTGTAATGGAAGACAGAGGTATTGTCTGAACTTCAGTGAATGAGTGAAGTGATGTCTCAGGTTCTCTCTCCTCTTTGTTTTCTTCTCCCTGAACCCATTAATAAATAAAAATAATTTATCAGTCTAGGTATTTTTTTTTTACCAGCCAGCCAGCCAGTCATCACTTAGGAATAACATTGTTTGTTAAAAAAAAAAAAAAGTTCCATCCTAAGAAGTATCCTCTTATGAAGATCTGTACTGCTGCCCTATTTTCTTCAGATCAGTTTGGATTTTTGCCTGCTATCTGCTGAGTTCTGTGCTTAGCAAGAGTGATCCAATAATAAAAACAGAACTATCCCTTGCACTTTAAAAGTTTATTTCCTACTGTACACAGATAAGTGAACACAAGGTAATTTGTGAAAGATGAAAGCACTACCCATGGGTGGGAGGGAATATAGGAAAGGCTTCAAGGAGGTGGCAGTATCTAGTTATCATTGCTAATTGAAATTTAGGTTTTTTATTTAATTTTCCCATATTTGCCATTACCAAACAATTTTTTAAAAATACCAATACAAAAGTGAAGAAAATGTATCACCTTTACAATTTGTATTTTTAAAATTAATATTTTTTTTTGCAGGGCAATGAGGGTTAAGTGACTTGCCCAGGGTCACACAGCTAGTTAAGTGTCAAGTATCTGTGGCTGGATTTGAACTTAGGTCCTCCTGAATCCAAGGCCAGTGCTTTATCCACTGCGCCATCTAGCTGCCCCTCTAAAATTAATATTTTTAAACTTTATAGTGTTTGGTTTTAGTTAAAGACCTGTGATCTCAGATTTGTAGGAAGCTCTGCAGTAAGGAAACACCATCTACGAACAAAGGTGAAGAACTGCTGAAATTTAGTTTAATAATTGCTTAGAGAATTGACAGGTGAGATCATTTTACCAGGTTCACTCAGCCAGTACTCATCAGAGGTAGTACTTGGACCCAGATCTTCCTGAATCAAAAGCTGGATTTCTATAATGCTGCTCCTACTTTTAAAGGCAGGAACTCTATGAAAAATGAACTTATTTTGAGAGGCAGCATTGTAGGGTGTGATAAAATAATGGGATTTGGAAGACGCCCAGGAGCCCCACCTGAAGATTGATTTGGAATTGATTGAATTGGGTGAGACTGAGAGACTGATAATCTATTTAAGGATTATTAAATCAGGACCACACCTGGCTGGCCCTGAGTAGGGTGTTCTTCTCAGCAGTTGAACCTAGTTAAGTTTGATTAAATTGAGACTACACATGGCCAACCCTGAGTAGAGTATGTTCTCAGAGGCTGTGGACTGTAAAATCAACAGGAGAACACTCTTAACAATCAACTTGAAGCAGTGTGTAAGGACGACCTCTGCTCCAAACCTATAAAAAGCTTACACACTCAGTTTGAGGGGAGTCAATGGTTGAAGCAGCCTTGTGGCAGAAGACTTGAGGAAGAACCTGACCAGGCTGGATATCTAGATTAGATAGGCCTTTTCTTAACTTTCTGAACCCCACATGAATACCTGGTATGCTTTAATAAATGCTTAATGCCCAAAGAATGGTGCTAAAGCTTCTAATTTAAGGTAACTATACCTTCAGATTTTAAACATCACAAGGGTAAAGAGCACTAGACCAGATATAAGGAAAAGTTTGATTTGATCCTGCCTCTAACACACAACAAACCTTTTACCCTGGGCAAATAGTTTAATCTCTCTAAGCTTCAGTCTCATTCAGAAAATGAGATATTCAGAGGGTTAATGTGAAGATCAAATAAGATAATATATATAATACTTCAAATGAACTATCATTATTGTTTTGTTATATCCAATAATTTGTTGTTGTTTTTCAGTTATTTAAGTCAAGTCCAACTCTTCATGACTCCATTTAGAGTTTTCTTGGCAAAGATACTGAAGTGGTTTGCCATATCCTTCTACAGCTCATTTTACAGATGAAGCAAATATGGTTAAGTGACTTGCCCAAGATCACACAGCTAGTAAGTATCTAAGGACAGGTTTGAACTCATCTTTCTGACTCCAGGTCCAGCACTCTATATACTGTGCCAATTAGTTGCCCCAGTCCAATAATAAGGTACTTTTAAACCTAGCAATTTAAATAACAGGGATGTTCTCTTTGATTTGAATGGAATTACCTTGTCCCCAACCTTCTCACAGTCTACTTTCTTCCTTGTGAATATTATCCACTGCCTAATTTCAATGATTATCTATACCCAAATGATTCTGAATATTTCCCCCAATTCTGAACTTCCTTCCAAGCTTCATATCCATCTATCAAATGTTATGATAATATATCAGCTCAACTCATTCCAAATTATTATGATTGTTGTTGTTATTAGAATGCTCTTGTCTCTACAATTGAACTGAAACCTATCTTAGAACAAAGACTCTTACTTTTATCTATATTTCCTCTTGCTTTAACACTTTGTTTTGCAGACTAGGTTCTTAATAAATGTGTTGATTTATTAATAAATGGTAATTGGAATTAAAATTGGATGAATGGTATGTATTGCTAACCTCTATTATTTTGCTTGATACTTGATGAATTAATTTGAGGGAAGTCCTTATCCTTCTAGAGGCATAGTACAACACTGGCCATGACGTCAGAAAATTTGAATATAATTTCTGGGCTTGTTAAATCCTAACTGTGAAAACTTAGATAAGTCCCTCAGTTTCCTCAAATAACTCACGTATGAAATGGAGGTAATAACAATTGTAATTCCACCTGCACAAAGTTTAAAGATTAAATAACAGTTTATAAATCACCTTGTAACCCTAAAAACTTATAGAAGTATAAACTATTATCTTTTTTAAAAAAATCCTTCTTACCTGAGAATATTTGACCTATAAAAGCAGGTTATCAAAATAAACAATCAATGATATTAATTAATCACTGATTATTATTACCACATCTCAGCACACACTTTAAAAAAGAGGATATAGTTCAGAGCAAAATCAAAAGAAATTAAAGCATCTACACAGTATTATTGCTTCTCACAGTACAATTTCTAATTGTGACTTCTTTATCTAATCTTTGCCCTTTCTTGTGAAGAAAGCCATATATACATTTTTAAAGTCATGGTCTATTTGTTTATGTAACTACAAACTCTTTTTTTTCTCTTAAAACTTTAAAAACTATTGAATGCAATAGTTAATTAAAACACAAGCTCAAACAGCTTTTTTATTTCATTCAATCAAGATATTTATATTATGGAATGCAAGCAAACTGGGGCTACTCATTTATTCTTTAACAAGTAATTACTTTGGATCTATTATGTCTAGGGCATGATGTGGTATGCTGTAGAGATTTCAAAAGGCATAGAAATCATAGGACTTGACCTCTAGACAAGTGTCTAGAGAAAGAGGGAGATTATATACATCCATCAAGCTATTAAAATTATTAGAAATAAATCCTTGGGTACCAAAATAGATAATAAAACAAGTAACATGAGTACTCAGAGAAGAAAAAGAGTCCAATGGCAGTGGTCGGGTTTGTGGTGTGGGACTAAAGTAGTTAGAGAAGACTTCCTAGAGAAGGTGGGACAAGTGAGGCCTTGAAAATGGGTAAGATTTTGATAGAGACCTAACAAAGAAAAATTTAGGTGGAAGGAGACTGAAATAAAATCAACATTCATCAATCATTCATTAAGCAACAATTATGGGCATCACACTGTTCTAAGCACTGGGGAGTTAAAAAAAATGGTAAGCAAGTCTGCTCTCAAGGAATTCAAAGTCCAGGGGAGATGAAATTTTATATATATAACTATATATATATATATATATATGTATATATATATATATATAGTTATATATAGTTATATGTATATATATATATAGTTAAATTGGAGATGGAGGGAAAGCACAAAGATTATGGAAGAATGAGAAAAATTTCTTGAAGAAACTTGAGACTTGGGCCTGATTCTTGATGCAAGGCAGGGAACCCAGGAAGGGGGGGAGTGGTGTGTGAGAAGAAAGAGAAATTCTGTCAATAAAGAACAGCCAGTGAAAATTCTAGGAGTTGGGAGATAGAGTGTCTTGTGTAACAAGTGAGTAGACCAATATCCCTGGATCTAATAATATGTGGAATTAAGTGAAATGTAAGAAAATTGGAAAAGTAGATAGGATCAGGTATTGTTGGGATTTAAAAACCAAGCAAATAAATCTATATTTAATCTTTAAAATAATAGGGAGCCACTGGAATTTATTGAATAAGGAGGGGGGATAGTTATACTTGCGCTTTAGGAAGATCAATTTGGCAACCGAGGCAAGGAGTAGACTTGTGGAAGGGTTGCAAAGGTGGAATTAACATTGTGCCCCTCTTCTTCATTTCATATCATGCTGATAGTTTCTGCTGTTATCTCTCTCTCTCTCTTTTTTTTTCAGTGAGGCAGCTGGGGTTAAGTGACTTGCCCAGGGTCACACAGCTAGTAAGTGTTAAGTGTCTGAGGCCAGATTTGAACTCAGGTACTCCTGAATCCAGGGCCGGTGCTCTATCCACTGCACCACCTAGCTGCCCCCTATTATCTCTTTCTTGACCCTTATCTCACATGAAGATGCATAGTTTCTTTTTTAATTGAATTAAACTATTTTCCAGTTACATATTACATATAAGGATAGTTTTCAACATTTGTTTTCACTGGATTTTTAGTTCCAAATTTTTTTCTTTTCTCCCCCTCCTCCCTTCCCTCCCTCCTCCCAAAGACAAAAAGCAGTCTGATATAGGTTGTATATGTATAATCACATCAAACATATTTCTACATTAGTTATCTTGTGAAAGAATAATCAAAGCACAAATGAAAAACCTCAAACAAGAAGGAAAAAAAACAGTCCAAAAGTAGAAACAGCATGATTAAATCTGCATTCATAATTCAGAGTTCTTTTTTATGGATGTTGAGAACATTTTCTATCATGAGTTCTTTGAAACTGTTTTGGATTGTTGCACTGCTGAGAAGAGCCAAGTCTATCCCCATTTTTCATTACACAATTTTGCCGTTACTGTGTACAATGTTGTTCTGGTTCTGCTTGTCTCACTCATCATCAGTTCATGCAAGTCCTTCCAGGTTTTTCTGCTCATCATTTCTTACAGCACAGTAGTATTCCATTACATTCATATACCATGACTTATTTAGCCATTCCCCTATGGTCTTTTTGGGACACAGACCTGACATTGGTACCACTGGGTCAAAGGGTATGAACATTCCCATAGCCCTTTGGGCTTAGTTCCAAATTTATCATTTCTTCTTACCAAGGCAAATCCATCTATAGCTGCAAGGGATCCCATTCTATCTTCTTCAGCATATTGTCCCCTACATCACACCTAAACTCTCACTTATCTTCAAACTCCTTTTCTACACACTACTTCCCTAGTGCTTACAAATATATCCACATCAATTCCATACTCAAAATAAAATAAAACAACCAAAAAAGAAAACCCTTGTTTGATCCATCCATTCATGCCATATCACTTCTACTTTTTGACAAGCAACTCCTCAAAAAGACTATCTACAATCAATACCTCCACTTTTCTTCTTATTCTCTTTTTAACTCTTTATAATCCAGCTTCTGACTTTATCATTCAATGAAAAAAATCTCTCTCTAAAATTGCCAAGGACAAGTAGAATGATCTTTTATTATTACTCATCTTTATTTTATCAATCTTCAGTTCTCTCTGTAGCTTTTGACACTGTCAGTTATCTCTCCTAGTTAATATCCTTCTTTTCTCTAGTGATACTAGTCTAGCCTGGTTCTCTTTTTTTTGTTTTGTTTTGTTTGTTTGTTTTGTGGGGCAATGGGGGTTAAGTGACTTGCCCAGGGTCACACAGCTAGTAAATGTCAAGTGTCTGAGGCCAGATTTGAACTCAGGTACTCCTGAATTCAGGGCCAGTGATTTATCCACTGTGCCACCTAGCCACCCCCTGGTTCTCTTTTTATATGTCTATCCATTCATCAGTTTTAGTTGATTAATATTTGTCCAAGTCACTGCTAAAGGTGGGTCTTCCCCATGGCTCTACCCTATTTCATCCCTATCATGATGATTCTCATATCTCCTTTTCCTGCCCTAACCTCTCTCCTAAATCTCCAGAATACCATCCCCAACTACCAATTAGATTCAAACTCAAAATATCCCAAAGTACAAGCATTATCTATCCCTCTAAATCCTTGAATATTCCCACCCCCACTTCATAACTGCCCTATTCCTCTTTTATTTTTTTTTTGCAGGTCAATGAGGGTTAAGTGACTTGCCCAGGGTCACACAGCTAGTAAGTATCAAGTGTCTGAGCCAGATTTGAACTCAGGTCCTCCTGAATCCAGGACTGGTGCTTTATCTACTATACCACCTCGCTGCCCCTTACTCTATTACTCTTGAGGGCACCATTATCCTCCTAGGCTTGCAACCTAGATGTCATCCTTGAATATTCACTCTTTCTCAGTCTCCACATCTAATATGCCATTGAATCCTATTAATTTTACCTTTTCAAAATCTCTTGGAAAAAAAAAAATCTCTTGTACTGTGATAGAATTGGCTTTTCTCAGTGATGCAATGATCCAAGATAATTCCAAAGTGCTCATGATGGAAAATGTTCTCCACATCCAGAAAAATGAATTGTTTATTCTGAATGTAGATTGAACCATACTATTTCTACTCTTTGGTTGTTTTCTTTCCTTTGTTGAGGTTTTACCCTTGTTTTCTTCTTTGACAACATGACTAATATGAAAATATGTTTAATGTGATTATACATCTATAACATATCAGATTGTTTTCTGTCTTGTGGAGGGGGAAGGGAAGAGAGGGAGGGAGACAAAATTTGGAACTAAACATCTTATGAAAACAAATGTTGAAACTATCTTTAAATGTAGCTGGAAAATAATAAAATGCTTTTATGATATAAAAACAAAATATTAAAATCTCTTGTATATGTCTTCTTCTCTCCTCTGCCACCAACATGGTGCAGGCCTTTATGACTTTACACTTGGACTATTACAATGGTCTTCAATGGGGCTATTCCCCAGTACTGCAATATTCCCCCTCCTTAACTCTTCCTTCAAGTCCCTGTTAAAAGTCCATTTCTAGGGGCTCTTAACCCCAATTGCCTCACAAAAAGTCCATTTCTATGAGAAGCCCTTTCTTGTTCTCCTTAGTCTTAGTGCCTTCCCTCTATTGGTTATTTCCATTTTTTCAATATACATACATATACATATACACACACATATATGTGTGTATATGTATGTATACATGTGTATATGTGTACATATACACATGTATATATATATATATATAATATTTATATCTTGTTTGACCATAATTATTGTCTCTCCCATTAAACTGTGAGCTCCTGGAGATCAGGGACTATCTTTGGCCTTTTGTTTTATCCCCCAAATTTAGCACATTTCCCTGGCAAATGAGACAGTTAATAAATGCTTACTGATAGTACTTGGTAACTGATTAGAGATTTTAGTGAAAGAGAATAAGGAGCCAAAGATAACACCAAGATTGTGAGTCTGGATAACTGGGAATATGGTGGCACCCTCAGCAGTACTAGGACTGTTACGAATAGAAAGCTTTTGAGCAAAAATAATGAGATCAGTTTTAGACACATTGAGTTTAAGATGTTCACAAGACATCTGATTCAAGATATCTGACTCAGAATGAGAAGACAGCATGAGCAAAGTCCCAGACTCTGAAAATCTTTTTTCTTTTATATAACCTTTATTAAGGGTTGCAGTATATTCAGGGAAGTTCTATGTGGTAAAAGTAGAGTTGACTACAATTAAATCAAGCTTTTCCTTCAGGTATCATCAACACATTGAAATTCATTTCAAGGATTCAAATAGGTGTGGATACAACTAATATTAATATGATGTAAGATTTATTTGGGGTAAGGGTAAAACAGTGAAAAAGTTGATGCCTCTTAATGATATGACTTTAAAGACTTCTACTGATTTTTCAAATTTTCTTATTTTACAATAAAATCTATTATTTTTTAGCCTTGGTTAGGCACATATTGTATATCAAGAAAGAAACAGTAGACACCATGATATTGTGGAAAGAATACTAGTTAGAATTGTGAATATGTTCTTGACTGACATATGGTAATTATGTGGTCATATGGAAATTACTTAATTTCTCTAAGCCTAAATTCTCTTGTCTGCAAAATCAAATCATAATATCTAGAGTACCCTCCTCATGAAATATCCCATTAAGACATCTCAGGAGTTCTTCAAATTTGCCTCTTTCCAGATGATGATCATTTGTACTTATTTTTTTTATTAAATTATTACCTGCAATGTGCTATTCGATTTTTAAACAACTGGCTCTCTGAGAAAAAAGTAAACTTTTAAGTTTAAAGTGCATTTTTAATATTTCCTCCATCACTTCATAAGTCTAGACCATCAACAAAACAATCAATCAAGCCCTGATTTGTAGCATTTTCTGATTACTGATTTGTAAATGCTTACATTGAAAAATCAACTCTAATGAGCTAGCTCTTACTAGAGCTCTGATTATAACCTTCCTCATGACAATTGTTAGCATTTATTTAGCACTTACTATGTGCCTGGAACTGTGCTAAGTGCTCTGCAAATATCATGTCATTTAAACCTCACAACAACCCTTGGAGGTAAATATTATGATTATCTTCATGTTACAGTTGAGAGAACTGAGGCAAAAAGAAATTAACTGACTTTTCCAAGATCACATAACTAATAAGTGTCTGAGACCAAATTTCAACTCATAACTTTCTAAATCAAGGAATAGCCCTCCATCCACTGTGTCACCTATCTAGATAAAGGATATATTTATGAAAAAGGAATATTATTCTGGCATTTCTATAAAGACAGTGTAGTAGAGTGGATAGGGAGGTGATTTTCAAATTAGAGAAATCTAGATTAAAGTCCAGTTTCTCACACATACTGGCTATGGGACCCTTGGCAAGTGACTTAAGTTCTCAATATTATAGCCCATGTTTTAGGACTATAAGTTGAATAGAACATACTCTTAACTGTTTATACTATTTTCCTCACCTAGGAGCTCCCTATACCAATGAAATGATATGTCAGTCCATGTCCATATCTTGCCTATCTTACATGTTATGAGGATTAAATGACATGCAATAAGTAAATATCTTTGCCAACTCTAAAGTACTGTAGGGAGTCTTGATTCCCGCAGCTGTTGGTGTTCTTTCCCCATTACTTCATCTTTATTCAGTATATATTTTGCATTTGCTTATCTGCATATATTCAGAATCTTTCCAAGAGAATGTGAGCTCCTTGAGGGCAGAGACTATCTGTTTATATCCTCAGCACTTAACTCATGTCTTTCACATAACTGGTGCTTCAAATATTTCTTCAACTGACTTGAAATGACAACTATGACTGACATTTGTAGATAACTGTAGCAGAGGAAAGTCTATAACCATGACAAAACATGCTCAATATAGTATGCTATGAATAAATCAGTGAATAAATAAATGAATGAATGGGTGAATGAAGTTTATGCAAAAAATTTAAGAGCTATATGGAAATCATTGTCTTCATCAGTAGAATAGAGATAAAATATACACTAACAGAAAATTCAGAAAGTCCCTTCTCTAAAGGAGTTCCCATTATAATGGGGAGATAACATATAAAGTATGCTTTTGATGCAAGACAAATGGAAAGACCTTAGCATAGGTAGGGAATCAGATGGAAATGCATGCTTTTAAATGTTATTTCCACTGATAAAATCACATCAATTTCCAACATTGAAACATCTGACAGTGTCAAGGACCAGTGTCAAGAATATTCCTTTATGTATTATCATCATCAGCTATGGCTCTTTTGTTCTCAGAGTTCCTATGACCTGTGGTAGTCAGGATGCTAATATCTGTGGAATAGATGTGACCTTAATGTAGATGAACTTCTGACTTTTGGAGAGTATTTTCAGGGACACTTCACCAACTGATCCTGGATATATCTCTTTATTATAGGCCCTTCCTCTGTGTGCAGATATATGCATTTCTGGAAGGAGATGGCAGGAGATCTCAGGGACAGGGACACCTTAAATTCTCTTATATAATCCCTAAGAAAGCAATGGTCAACAATACATAAACATTCCCTGGTTGTAGATCTGTAATTTCCAATTATTGGTTCTATACCACATAGCCATGCCATGTTTTCATGAGGAATCATCTGCCTCCCTGTTGTTTCTACCTTCACTCTCAGTTTTTTTTTCATCCTACAGAAATCATAGCTTCTTTCCCAACAATACAGTAGCACTGTTTCCACTGATCATTTCCTTCAAAATATGCTGGTTACAGCATCCCTGGCCACAAGTGTTGATATAATCATCTGGCCCTGTAACAGTTGTACTCAGAGCACATTGAAAACCTCTTGAGGCAGTCTTTACCTGTGCTCTCTTCTACCTTCAGCCCCAACCAATACATTCTAGGTATCACTGCTTCATCTGAATTCAACAGCTGCACCCACAGATCTGTGACAGCCACTGAGGTTTCTTCTATTATCACAGGGGCCTAGGCAAATAGCATATACCATTCCAGATGGTGGCAAGCATTGTAAAAGCTAGTGAACTGGTTCAGTTCCTCACTGGTGGTTTTTGGATATCTGGTTGTAAGGTTTCATTAGCTCTCCCAGAATAGAAATAGACTATTTAGGCAGAATTGTCCAGATGTTAAAAAACAAACAACACACAACCAAATACTATTACAACAACAACAATGACAATGACCAAAATAACAACAAAAACTGGCCCAAATTATATGTGTGAGTGGTGTGTTCCTTGCCAAGGGTCAAGGACTTTAGTCATGTGTAAGAAACCAGGGGTAACTTGTTAGTTACTGTAGAGGTACTAGGGTTCCATTGTGAAGTCCCTCTGGCATTTCCATGAGAGGCAGGTTGCTACATTCGTTTCAGAAGATTTGAGTGTGATGGTCATTCCCCCTCTTGATAGTTGTTTGGTTGTGGGCAAGTCATTTCACTTCTATGATCTTCCTTCTTGCCTTCCTCATTTATAAATTGAAGAGATTATACTGGATGACTTCTGTGGTCCCTTCCTGCTCTACATTGTATGCATTTATGATTCTATATGTGATTCCAAGTGGGTTTGATCAGCTGTTGGATCCTTCTTTCTTGAGTGGAATTAACCAAGACACACTGATGAACTGTACTGAGACCTGAGTCAAGAAGTATGCTGGAGCCAACTCATACCACTTCTAGAGAGTTATAACAGTGTGAGCATTTATAACTCAAAAGTAGGAAAACACTACAAATCAAGGCTTGCCATATTGTTTTGTTGGTTTTAGATACTTAAGAAAGTGATGTAAAATGTTATTAATGTAGATTAAACTTTAAGAAATACATTCTACATAAATCTTTTAAGTAGAACCAATTGTTAAAGATGTACCAGCATACTTTAGTGTGATACTTAGGCAAGCTTCTGACAGAGAGCTAATTTGAGATGTCTATTCTTCTCAGTTTTGTTTTATTGATAAGTTTGATAAGCATGCCTGGCCCCACCTAAATTATTGTGTGATAGCAAATGTGAAAAATAAAAGATCTCAAAAGGATAAAGTATCTGGCCAAATTTAATAGGAACAAATATAAAGTCTTATACATGTGTTCAAAAAAAATCAATCTCATCAATTAAAGATAGACGAAGCAAAGCTGGATTATCACTTCTTCTGAAAAGTAACTGAGGGTTTGAGTGCACCATATGACTCAACAGTGTCATACCAATTTACTATTAAGTTGCACTGAAAGGCATAGTATTCCAAATGAGAGAGAAGACTATCCTGATATACTCAGTTGTGATGCTATAACATCTGGAGGATAGTGTTCATTTTTCATTAACAATTCTTAGGACACTGATAAGCTGGAAGTATCCAGAGGAAAGCAACAAGGATAGTGAAGGAGCTACAAGTTCATGCTATATCAGAGTTGTTTGGTGGAAAAAAACAAACGTGGGATATTTAGCCTGGAAGAGACTTAGAGATGGGAAATGATAGCTGTCTTCTACACAGTCAGTCAGCAAACATTTATTAAGCACACAGGTACTATGCTAAGTGAGGTTGGAGGGAGGGTGGCAAATGGAGGAGAGGATGCACCCACACACACACACACAAACAAACAAACAAAATGGTCTTTGTATGGAGCTAATATTCTAGTGAGGGAGACATTCAAGAAACTATGTATACATGAAATAAATAGAGGGAACATGGAAGGCAATCTCAGAGGGAAGACATTAGCATTGCCTAATATAGGGAAAGCATGCTTAGAGGGGGCAAGGGCAGTAGTCTTCTGCAAAAAGTAGGATTTATTTTTTTATTTAGAAAAAAATCTTCCCTCTCACTGTCTCAAGCAATCTGCTCTCCAATGAAAAAAATAAAAGAAAATACAAAACCTAATTACAAACCCATATAATCAATTAAAACAGACTTCCATTAAAAGCTAAGATTTGAAGTTGTCTTGAAGGATGCCAGTGGAATCTGAGTAAGTGGAGGTGAGAAGGGAAGAACACACAATGGATAAGGGACAGACAGCCAGTGAAATGCTCTGTAGAGTCAGTATATAGAGGGAAACAAAGTAAAAGAATTGAAATATAGGAAAGGGCTAGGTTGTGAAGGGCTTTAAATGTCAACTAGAGGATTTTATATTTGATTCTGGAGGTAATAAGGAGCTAATAGAGATTAATAAGTAGAGGAGTGACATGGTCAGATCTGTGAACTAGGAAAATGACTTTGGCACATAACACAGAATGGATTAGAGTAGAAAGTGACCTGAGGCTAGTATTTGAAGGGCTCCCTCATAGAAGTAGAATAATATTTGTTCTGCACAACTAAGAACAATGAATTAAATCTTCAAAGAGGCAGATATTATCTTCATGCAAGAAAAATATTCCTAAAAATTAAAATTATCCTCTTCAGACAAAGGTCACTTGTCAATTTGTTATAGAAGGGATTCATGTCAAGGTCCCTTTTAATTTATGTATTTCTGTGGTCCTACTTTTTATAGAAACTGAGAGAGGATAGAAGGGATATATTTACATTTTTGCTGTTCAGTTGTTTTCAGTTGTGTCTGACTCTTCATGACCTCATTTGAAGTTTTCTTGGCAAAAATACTATAATGATCTCCCATTTCCTTCTCCAGCTTATTTTACAGATAAGGAAACTGAGGTAAACAGGGTTAAGTAACTTGCCCTGGATCATTTAGCTAATCAGTGTCTGAGGTCAGATTTGAACTGAGGAAGATGAATCTTCTGATTCCAAACCCAGTGCTTTATCTGCTGTGCCATCTAGCTGCCCATCTAAACTATTTACTGCATTTAAACTATAACTCAATAACTGAAAATATAAATACATAACAAGAGGGAGTATAAAAAGCTGATTAGCTAAAAATGATTTTTAGATTAGGGGTCTACAACCTTAGTGGTATGAAGTTGCCATATTTTTTATCTGAGATATCACCATCAAAGAAACCAGGAGCAGGAAAAATATCCTGTCAAAAAAATTTTCCTAGAAAGCCACAGGTCTGGTGACATCATCACAGGTAAGTCTCAGGATCCCAAGCACAGGCTTCTGTGCACACATTTACTCCCATCTCGAAATGCTTACTGCACATGGAGTTGTAAATTTCATTAGCAACCTTAGTTAGATCTATTTCACATAGTATATCAACACTTGAAAGTGGCAAATTTCAGGTGATATGTAGATATGGGTGGAGATGTCTATGGCAACCTATGCTATAGATATTCCTTTCTAAAATCTTTTTATTTATTTATATGTTTATTTGTTTGTTTGTTTGTTTGTTTGTTTATTTTTGGTGAGGCAATTGGGGTTAAGTGACTTTCCCAGGGTCACACAGCTAGTAAGTGTTAAGTGTCTGGGGCTGGATTTGAACTCAGGTCCTCCTGAATCCAGGATTGGTGCTTTATCCACTGCACCACCTAGCTGCCCCTCTTTTCTAAAATCTTATACTAAGTTCCAATGGCCTTTCACATTATAAATGATAGATTCCTGTTTCCCAGCTTTCCCTTCAGAATTATGATGCTTTGACATATATATATATATATATATATATATATATATTTTTTTTTTTTTTTTTGATAGTACAATAGAACTTCCCCTCTCTGGCCTATCTCAACTTCCCCTTCTATTGGAAACTACCATAGATTCTCCCCCAGATAGTCCCCATAGAAATGAAGAAGTATTTTCATTACTGGATGATATGAGAACCAGTGTATCTAAGAATTATAAGAGTTACTGGAGAAAATTATGAAAAACTTGTAAAAGAAAGGGCACTTATGTTGGAGCATAATCTAGGCAAACATCTCTCTTGCTGAAGATAAAATAAAGCAAAACAACAACAAAAGAAATAATGCATTAGTGAAAAGTAATTACTCCAGAAAGTGGAAACAAGATGTAATTAAGCTAGGATAATTTACAAATGCCATTGATGTATTTCATGGTCGATTATACCTGAAGAGTATAGGAAGTCCAGCTTTGAACAGCGGAGAGCACCTAAGGATTTTAAACTATGGGATACTACTCATATTTCATTTTTTTCTATCTATGATACACTGAAGACCTCAGACTTCAGATGTGACATCAGAAATCTATCAGCATTGTAGTAGACAGTGCATGGTAGGATTCTTAGCAATGTTTCCTGCCTCATTCTAATTGCTCACAGAGAATAGAGACCATATGCACTAATCCTTAAATGCTGTTTTGAAGCACCATCCTCCTCCCTTTGCATTTTGAAAGATTTTCCCTTTTGAAATAGGTTATTTTTCCACACTGATTACAATCTTTGGGGATGTCAGGGGAAGCAAATGAGTGGGAATAGTTTGGTAGGGAAACAAAAAAAGAAACCCTCAGAAAGAAAGGAATGTTTTGCAAAAGTAACCTAGGGAATAATTGCTCACTTTGAGTTACAATTAGTGGGGTATTTTTCTCTAGTGAATAAAGAAAAGCAGTTTTGGTTTTATTTTACTGTATTTTATGAAGTGGGAAAAATCATCATTGCCTACTATCTCAGTCTTGAGGTTGACCAATTAAGTTAGGTAAGGAGAGGACAGGGCCAAAGGGATATTCATTGTTTTCCATTTCAAAGTGCAAAGTTGAAAATATATGTTGCTTTCTTAAACTGGCTAGAGATGGTAATTGGCATAAACTGTTCCTTAAGTTCAAAGCTCTAAGATAGGAAGCAAAAAGAACCAATTTGGTCTTTCCATTCAGCTGAGATTATAGCAAAAAAGAAGCATGGCTAGAGCTTATCTGCGCCCTGTCCTTTGGAGTTAAAAGATGGATACAAATGAGCATTATATTCATTTAACAATTACAACAAAATCTTCACAACCCCACATGAGTGGCAAGTGCCAAACACATAACAACTGTCAGATGGCCATGATCATCACCATTTTGAAGCAAATAACCTCATTTATATGAATGAAAGATGAGGAAAGAAATCCATTAAGAGCATATTTCCCCCCCATATGAACTGACAATGTAAACTTTGGGTCATGAAGTGAACCCATTTGTACTCAGCCCTAATACATCTTGGTGCAGTTACAATTTTATGTGGAAGGTCTGCTTAAGTCATAAAGCCAGGAGTTCATTTTGCAACACTCTGAGAGCCAATAGTCTTCCTAATGTTTATTCTTTTTTTCCTTTAGTGTTACACTAATATGGAACTATACAATTCTGTCATACAATCATAGATTAGACTGAGGGGAAAAACATACCTTAGATACCATTCAATCCAACTGACTAATTTTGAGACTCATCATCTCGGTTATCCATCTAGTGTCTTCAGATAGACCTAATAGTGACTTGTTGAAGGAGAAACAGCAAGGGCTGTCACTATCAAGGGACAGGACTAGGATTGGAAGCAACATTTCCTGACTCCAGAGATCAATATGCTGTATCATTCTAATTCCATCAGGATCATGACAACAGTAACTAGATAAAGATAGAGACTATATAAATATAGAATGTTCATGATTTGAGTAGAACCCAGTTTTAGTTAAGGATATATGCCTAGGAAAGTCTCCAGAGATTTGGCACAACAGCCTGGAAAGATTCTTTCTTGATAGCTGTTGCTTTGAAAATTTTTTGAAGACTTCTTGCTGCTTGTCATGCAGAAGTAGCTTCTGCCTTTCTGCTCAACCCATCTCTGTCTGTCTAACTTTTTTGAATTTAAACTTTGCAAGAACTGTCTTGGATTAGGTACCTTCACTGTTAGAATCAGGTAATACATACCTAGTTCTAACAGTGCTATAAATTTGTTTGATGGAATAGGTAGCCAGAAATGACATATGAATTCTTTGGGGGCTAAGAGGTTAGGCAGAAAATGTATATTTCTTTCCTTCCAGGGTTGGGCAGGAGCCTTAACTGAGTGTCAGTGAGATGGTACAGTATATAGTGAGTTGGTCTTGAAGTCAAGAAGATCTTGAGTTCAAATGTTGCCTCAGACACTTACTAGTTCTGTGATTTTGGGTAAGTTACTTAATTTCTTCTTGTAGCAGTTTCATCTTCTGTAAAATGGTGATAATAGGAACATCTACCACATAGTTTTGTTGTGAGGAATGAATGAGGCAATATATGTATACCATTTTGCAAAACTGAAAGAGGTAAATAATTACTATTACAAAGATCAGCCTAGATAACTCTCTGAGACTCTAAATTGCAAAGCACATGTCAATATGCACTAATAGACGGAGTGTCCTTATCTGGTAGTTCTCTACACCAATTAAATCAGAGATCCAGTCCCTATCCTATCCAGTCTAGATAACTAGAAAATGTCCATAGAATTTTTGTCCATAGAAACTGGCCAGTGAATTAAAATAATAGACTCAGTCCTTAATAAATAAAATATAAGCTTTGATGCCACTTTCAAAGGAAATTGCCATCCAAATGTTTGAGAATTGCATGCCCTTACATGACTAAGCAGACATAGAAAATTATTTTATCATAGGTTGTATGATATAGAGTAAAGAGAGCCCCTAGCATTATCGAATTCAAACAGAATGGCCTTGTCTTTCGCCATTGTCTTCTGTATTCAGGAATCAAAAGGTAACTTCTGGAAAGGTTAGTAAAGGAAATCCCAAGGATATCACTTGTCAGGTGAGGAAACTGTCTCACTAGACTTCAGATGGTTCCATAAGGCCACTCAATAATAATGACCATTTGGGGATTTCTAGAGGCCTTGTATATATTTTCAGATCATCTCTCTTTTCTTCTCTATGTGCAGAAAGGATTATCTCTCTGCCTTCATCTGTATACTTCAGAAAACCCATACTTCAAAATAGAGAGTAGTAAAAGTCTCATTAGGCATTTTCCTGTTATTTGGCTCATGGCAAAAATGAATAAAAGAAACACTGACTCTTTTTCCAGGGGTATAATTCTATCAAAATAACAACCCAGGCATAAACAAATTCTAATAAAGGCAGAGAAATAAAACTTACAAGACTGTACTAAAATTGCAAATATACTCTTTAATGTTAGTGGATTGTGACATGGCCTGTGTGGGGTGGGGCAGGTCTGGACAGAAGGTTTCAGGAATAAGAATCTAATTATACAAGATAAGTATTTCAAATAATTGAAGACTGCGAAGGCTCATATACAAGAGTTAGCTAAGGCAGAGAGAAGCAAATGGGTGCTATAGAGGTCCAGGCAAACAAGGAATCAAGGAGAAGGCCAATAAAGGCAGGGAGAGAATACCATGAGACCAGGCAGGGAGACAGTATCAACATTTGAAACCTCATCAGAGAGCATTAAGAACAGCAGGGTTAAACTCTTTTATCCAAGAATAGAGGCTTTTTGGCCTCTTCCCTGTTCTGCATTGCCTGCTGGGTTTGGGCAGCCCTGAAGATGTTAATTGTAGCCAGAAGGAGGTCAGAGGCCTACATGCATATGAATCTTGCTCTTTATTTAGGTAAAGAGAGAAATAGTAGGATTACTTCACAGTGATGTCCCCAGCAGGGAAGAAAAATGATAAGCTTAATGAATTATCCTTTATTTACACTTCAAATAATCCCATGATTTTTTTTTCATCCAGGAGCTATGACTGAATTACAGGGCTGTTTGACTATTAGTAAATGAAATATTGTTTGCATTTCAAAGTATATTTGAAATTCATAAAGCTTATATTTTACACTAGGGGACCAACATTATTCTCCATTTTGCTATCAGAAATGCTTCTGATGAAGGAACAAAAGACAAGCTGATTTAAACAGCAACAATGAAAGTAATCATTGAAATTTAGAACTGATAGATGGATTTATTAGTTATTATTTTCTGCTTTGGACAATAGCCAAGATTTTCTTTCTAGCCCTAAAATAAAGGATAACTAAACTGTGATTTTGTGTTTGTTTATTATAATTGGGATTCAAAGATGATTAAGAAAACATAACCTTCAGTATGATCACACCCTGGATATGGTTCAGACAACATCACCTTCAGTATGATCACAGCCTTGACATAGTTCAAAAAACACCACACATGAGCACAGAAATTCAATAGACATATCAAGAGGTAGAATTTTATTGGTAAGTAATGTGATCAAAAACATTTCTATACTTGGGAATTAGTTGGAAAGGAAATCCCTGGGTAGTAGTTCTTCTACATCTGTAAAATGGGGATAATAATAGCACCTATCTTCTAGAGTTTTTATGAAGCTCAAATAAAATAATCATTGTAAAACACTTAGTACAGTGACTGAAATATAATACGTGCTTTATCAATGTTTGCTATAATAATAATTATTATTATTTTTCATTGTCAATCTGTGAAAATGAGGCTAGGGAGAAATCAATTAACCGAAGTGGTCATAGTCTGCCAATGGAGACAGCTAGGTAATGCAGTGGATAGAGCACTGGCCCTGGAGTCAGGAGGACCTGAGTTCAAATCCCAGCCTCAGACACTTAACACTACTAGCTGTGTGACCCTGGGCAAGTCACTTAACCCCGATTACCTCAATAGATCTTGTCATTGTGCCCAGATCATTCTGGAGGGAGAGTAAGGTTTGTCATAGCCTTGCTTCACTTACATCCAATTCACTAAATATGATGACACCACTTCTCAATGTTGTAGTCCCCTTTGACCACAAAGGACAAATCACAACAATAACAGCAACCTAAGGTGACAACAGTTGGTTGCTATAGTTATTTATCTAGATAATACAGTGCTGCAAGATCTATATGCTTAGTGCAACCATTAGAGCTGTTGCCTCCAAGATTTGGGGCAATTTTAGATTCTCATTTTTTGCAGTGATTTAACTCTTGCATTTCAATCATCCATCACCTAAGAAAATTCAAAGTGAATGAGATCACCAAAGTCCTGAATAATTCAGTTTTGGGGTGATCCCTTTGGGTAGATCAGCAAGGATGAACTGGACTTTGTAATCAATAAAAATTATTTATAGCATATATATTTATGTGAACAATCCTGATGTTTTATTTGCTTATATTAAAGTGTGCCTGGCTGTGTCCTTTAACCTACAAGGAAACAATATCAATATCATGACCACCACCACCACCATCACCATCATCATCATGTATTCCACAACAGAACTAGCAGGGGTTCATTTAATCTCTGTTTTTTACTGTAGATGTTGTCTACTCTAGAAAGTCATCTATGAAAGCCTGCTTGTTCCCATTTCATGTTTTCATAAAGTATGCTTCAAATTCATGTATATAGCAGTCTCATAAAGGCAACCATAAGTCAACTAGCATTTATTAACCTCCTACCATGTGCTAGGCACTGCAGTAAGCACTAAGATGGGATGGACAAGGAAAACACCTAAATATGTCAGAAGTTGCCTTTTTGGGTATTCTTTGACATTATCTGTAAATGTTCCCCTCTTTAAGGTATACCTTAGCACCCTTAGAACCCTTGGTAAGTGTACCTTTAAAGTGGTATCATCCTTAGTTTGATTATTTCTCCATGTGCCTTCAGACATAACTATCTGATGTTTCTAATTTCATCTTAGTCATTCCTCACATAGTACATTATGTACTGGTGTACTCCAAAATCCACTATAAATAATTAAGACTATATATCACCACAGAAATGCCAATCTATTCCATTTCATCTCTATTTATACATCCTTCTTCCTGTTTTATTGAGTACATTCGTTTGTTGTGAGGATCAAATGATACAATATGTATAAAATGTTTTGTAAATGTTGAATGCTATGCAAATTTAGATACTATATTTGTTATCATTTTTTTGTCATTTCTATGTTCAGTGATTTTCAAATAGAACTAGTCCTGGGGCAAGCCACAAATTTATTGCTAAACTGTTATTTAACATTCTATTTATATAAAATATATAAAATAATGTTACATTATTTCATTTTTATCTTTTAATGGGATTGAGATAGAAGCACTCTCAGGGGAAGTCACTATGCTACTTTTTGTTTTGAATTTAGTGTTCAACCCATTATTGTGTGGGATAATAAAATAACTGCCTTTTAAAGTTGAATAAAGGCATTAAATATAGGTGGCTAAGTGGATAGAGTGACTAACATGTAGTTGGGAAGACCTGAATACAAATCGAGCATAAGATACTTACTAGGCATGTGACCCTGGGCAAATCCCTTGACCCTATTTGCCTCAGTTTCCTCATCTATAGAATGATATGGAGAAGGAAATGGCAAACCACTTCAGTATTTTGCCAAGAAAACCCCAAATGGGGTTACAAAAAGAGGTGGACATGACTGAAAAAACTGAAAAACAACAAAGGTAAGAGAACCCAAAGTTAGCCTCTAGAGGGTAAGAATGAAACAATTTCAGTCCAATTCCAGTTTCAGACAGATAATAGAGAAGATCTATACCTCATTCTTTTCCCCCATGATGTTAATCTCCTTTATTAGGTCTCTATATTTTGAAATCTTTTTTGTTCCATTTACATTAGGGATCATGGTATGACAACCAACAACATTAGAAAGAATATTTTTTCTCCAATTTTTGTGGATCAATGTTATAACTGGGTGGTTGTGAGCCACAAATCTGTCTATGACAATACTCTTGTACCAGTACAGTTTATTGACTGAATTATCTAGGATAATTGCTTTTCTGTATCTATGGTATAAAGAATTGCCATCCACCAGTCCCTGAAGGACAATGATCTTCTGATACATAATTTTATTCACGTCATGCTTATTTAGCATGCTTTATTCACATCATGGTTATTTAGCAGATACTAAAATTTTATAACATGAAATTATGTGTTACATGTTATAGTTTTCCTAAACCTTTACCTCTTCCTAAGTTCTCTGTTGAGAACTAAGAACTAAGAACTTCCTAAGTTACTGTTGAGGGTATCACAATCATCTCAGTAACTGAGACCCACAAATTTAGTGTCATCCTTTGCTCCTTACTCACCAGACATTTCCAATCTGTTGCTTTGTCTTCACACTTCAAATGTCATAACATCACAGCTACCAACTGGGTGCAGATCCTCATCTCACACCTAGTTAATGGCAAGAGCCTTCTTGTTGGTTTCCTTGTCTCAAATCCCTCCCCACTCTAGTCCACCCTTAACTCAGCTGTCAAAGTAATATTCCCATGGTGTATGTCATGCCCTTATTCAAAAATCTCTTGTGACTCCCTATGACCACAGTGATCAAATATAAGATCCTGTCTGGTATTTAAAGTCCTTGATAATCTGGTATTTTTCCTACCTTTCCACTCTTCTTATATATTTTTACTCTCTAGGTGTTCTGAGATCTAGTGACGCTGGACTCCTTGTTATCTCTCTTACATAACACTTTGTCTCATTGTATTTCATTCCATATAGTTTCATTACTTGTCTTTCATGCCTAGAATTCTCTCCCTCTTGGTGTATGCCTCCTGGCCTCCCTGTCTTCCTTCAAGATTCAGCCAACACCCAACCCTTGCAAAATACCTTTCCTGGTCCTCTTTCACTGTTAGTGCCTTTCCACTGAGATTACGTAGTTTTAGGGTGAAAGGACTTGCTGAGCCCTTTTCAGGGCTACTCACCCACCTTTAGTGTCCATCTGTTTGTTATTGATCTCGCACCTGTGGGTACAAGAATTTATAACATGCACTGTAGCCACACCCTGGTAAAACTCTCAGCAGACAGACTATACCATGTTGAGGGTAGCTGATAGACCTTAAGCCTATTGATGAGTTAGGGGGATGCTTACCTGCAAGCATGTGAAAACTTCTCCTATCAGAATGGGAGGATGAGAATATGTGTTTTTCCAATGGACATTAAGTGACTGAAGCAAATGTTGTGGAGCCCTTAAAGCTTATTCAGTTATCAAAGACAGCAAAGTCATACACTGGAGCCCAGTCCATCACCAGTCATTTTGATTATTGTCTTGCCATTCGTTAATGATTCTGGAAGAGAGAGTGAAACTGATGACTTTGTATAATTTTGCCTCCAACTTGTGCAAATCAAGAAGTTATTCCGATGATGTCATTGATCTTCTTTGAAAATAAAGGATAAACAATAACAACAACCTCTAATTTATGCTGAATATATTTATATGTACATAGTTGCATGCATGTTGTCTTCCTCATTTTATGAGTTCCTTGAAAACAGGAACCATTTTTATGTTTCTTTTTATTCCCAGTGTTTAAGAGAGTTACTGGCACATAGTAAGTATTCAATAAATGCTGCTTGACTTGCATAATCTTTATTGTTCACTAAGTTGATTTTCTTGAATTATAACCAACACCTCTTTAATTTCTGGTGGCACTTATATGATCCTGGATTCCCATCAAAAACTTTTTTGTTTTCACAAAAAAGTCTACATTCATATGATGCTTCTTTGTTGACATCTTATTGGATGAGTTCCTAGGGGTATAACCCTTGGATTTAATTCCTGGATTTTAGCTATTTAAAATGCTTCACCCAAAGAGAAAATGCTCTAAGTTTTATCAAACTTATTTAGTGGCATTCATCTAGTATAGTTTTTATTATTCCTTGAAGAAATGATGATTTTTTTTTTGCTGGGCAATGGGGGTTAAGTGACTTGCCCAGGGTCACACAGCTAGTAAGTGTCAAGTGTCTGAGGCCGAATTTGAACTCAAGTACTCCTGAATCCAGGGCCGGTGCTTTATCCACTGCGCCACCTAGCCGCCCCCTGATTTATTTTTCCTAAAGTATTTCTTTAAAATGTTTGCCTATTTTCCCATCTGCTTTCAGAATTTTTATCAATTCTAATCATCCTTTTGGAAGTAAATTGTTAGTTTTTCTATAGTTGTCTTAGGATGATGGGCTCTGTGTTTTAATATTAAACAAATTTTAGGGAGAAAACTTCAAATCTGTTATAGATCATTTTCGTTATGATAGTATACATTAAGATTGGCATTTAATAAATGCTGATTGCTTTAAACATGTTTTCCCCTCATTCACCTTTATTTTCCTATGACAATATGATTTTAGAAATATTCAATTACAATTTTCTCTTTTGCATCATTATGCTCAATATGTCTTACCAAGAGCAGATCGGGGGCAACTAGGTGGCACAGCAGATAAAGCACCAACACCTAGATACAGGATGACCTGAGTTCAAATCTGGCCTCAGAAACTTGACACTTACTAGCTGTGTGACCCTGGGCAAATCACTTAACCCTCATTGCCCACCAAAAAAAGGAGCAGATCAGGGTATTTGTAGAATCATCTTTATCCATTGGTTCAATGTGATCTTTATTATCTATTTTTATTTGACCCATCAAAAAATTATCATTGTCAAGTAGAAATGATACCTGGATATCACTGGAAAAAGGATTTTAACATGAAGGCTTTATTTAATGTATTTAATGGTGAAGTTGAATAGCATGACATCATCCAAATATAGAAATGTAATGATTAATAACTTTTGTATTTTTCCCCTTTTAAAAATATGGATGACAATTCCATTTCTGATAGCTAATAAAGACTATAAGACTAGGCAGAGCCATACTAGGTTTAAACTATCACCCTAAAATGTATCACATTTCATATCAATTGTTCTTAGCATTAGAGTGTTTTAAACATTGATGTTTTACTTGGACAGACAACATATCATTTAACATTTAAGTTATATTTGGTCTGTTTTATATTTTGCAGTACATGAATGAGCCATGAGCATAGTATCAGGACATGATGAAAAATGTCATGTTTTCAGTCTACTTAAGGTTTATGTCTTTTTATAACTTGGTGTCATCTACTCTGAAGCATTTCTAATAGATAGGGTGTTAGTATCTTATTTGTTCCAAAGTATCTTGGCTTAGTACGAGAACATGAAGAAGCATGATGTAATCTGTTGTTCTCTATGACAAACTGGAATTTTATGCCACCCCACCTACTCTTTTTGAATTCACTCAATAGTTGCATCACATTAACAAGTTCATCCCACTGAACTTGTCATATTACTAGAGCCCAATTGACTGTGCATCCTTAGACAATTACAACAGTTGTAAAGAACTATCAAGCACACCAAATCCATTATATCATCACCATGACTAGAATTTCCTTATTCTACCAATGATTTCCACACCCCAAATGATGATGGGTCAGATTGGACTTTTTCATATCTTTTTCATCATTATTGTTATCATCCTTATAGAAAAGGTATTCTCTTGTTCAATGACATTCAGAGAGAGAAAAAAATAATTTTGGGATACAAGTTCAATTCTTTTATACTGAATGAAAGTAACTTCAGGATTACTCCAGTTTCATACAATGCAACATGGATGACATATACCAAAGTCTTTGGGTGCATGGTTTTAATTTATTTCATTAGGTTCCTATATTTTGAAAGCTTTTAATTTCATATTATTTGGAGACAATGAATATCTTTTAAATATTCAAGATGTTGTTCTTAAATTTTCATGGATCAATGTTATGTCTGGGCAGTTGTGGCCAATAAATATTTCTGTCAGTAATGATTCTCTGGTTCCAGTACAGTTTTGAATTCTCAAGGATGGTTTGGGGATTTATTTAAAATATTATGACATGTGATCCATGGAAGTGGCTAAAATTAGTCTCTAGCACCCCGAATGGGCCACCCCTCCCCCAGAATGACTGCTCTCCCTGAAACTGCCCCAGGCATGTAAGCCTCGTACCCATTCCCTGCTCAGTGTGAATATGCACAGGTTTCTCAGCCCAGCCACTGGCTCCTAGTGCACAGGAACAGGTGCTTAGTGCCGCAGCTGCCTTGGACCCAGCCCTGGCAGTGCCAACAAATTAGCTTGGCCTGTGGGCAGTCCAGCCTGAGGCTTCAGAGAGGAAGAAGGGTTATATAGCCTGGGGGGTAGAGACATAGGGGAGGAAGAGAGAAGGAGAGATAGAGTGGAGAAGGAAAGAGGCTGTTGATGAGAAAAAAAGAAGGGGTTTCCAATGAGTTGAATGAGGGCAGCTTTAAGCTAGGAGGAGAGTGCTGAAGAGGGAGGCAAACCTGTCCGAGTGAGGTGTGGCTGGAGTAGCAAAGTGCCCACGAATTTCCACAGATGAGAGATGTGGGAGGAGATTTCATGGCAGTAGGTAGAAAGTTAAACAGGCAGTCAGGTTGTATTATCCTACTCCTCTTCTATTCATAATTCTTAATTGGTTCACCTCAATAAATCCTGTTTTGTTTATTTGAAAAGAGGCTTCCTAATGCAAGTTGGGAAAAGCAGTGGGGGAGGGGGAGCCTCCCAGTTGGCTCTTCCCATATTGGATTAAACCCTTAACAGATTGGGTCCACCTAGAGTTTTACAGATAGCTTATAGTTATAATTTTTCAGATTAGGAGACAGTTAATTTTTTTTTCATCCATGAGTGCATAAATGATAGAAATTTCTGTGCTTACACTTCTATCCACCTGACCATTTCTCTTTAGATGCTAATATATGTTAAGTATATAAGCATATGTTAAGGTAGATGCTAAATATTGCTCAACTACCCCAATATGTTGCAAAGTTCATACCACTTTAATAAATAGTTTTTATCAACTAATAAACAAAGAAAATGTAAAGATAATCTTTTTTTTGGTAATTTCTAGAGGCAATGACATGATGCTGAATTACTATTATAAAGTGTTCCATTTCTATTAAAATCTATATGACTTATAAACTGTATGTCAGAAATACTCATCCCCACATTTTAATCTTCTTTACAAATATAATATTAGTTGTATTCATGTATATATTACCCATAGTGCACATGTTGATTCCACTCAGATCATAATGGCTTGTAGGCTTCTTTTGGAGATAAAATGGTTATAACTACATTCAATAAATCCAGTGATGTAAATGTCCTATCAGTCTTTATAATTATTTTGTGAAATTAAGGATAATTGTTCCAAAAGTATTTTTACATAACTCTAAACTGATTAACATATGGCTTGATAATATCTAACTATATTATTCCTCCTTTTTGATTGTATAATATCACCATGGGGTGATGTGTCCTATCGTTCATTTGGACACTTTCCTAGATCCATTCTCATTCACTTAACCATGCCAAAATTATATGGCAAGAGTAGTATTGTATATACATATGTTATTGCTCTAATTGTGTGTATGTGTCCCATTAAACTTTGGCTTCAGGATGCCATTGACTCTTTTAACAACTTTCTCCGAGGTTGTAATAACCTTGATGAGTTTTTCTTAGATGAGACATGGGGATATTTAAATGTTACCTTCACCCATTTGTTTAATCATATCTCCAGATTTCAGTTTGAAGCCACCAGTTTCAATTCTTCCATAAAACACAATAAGACTTTTATACTTTTTTGTGTGGAAATGACATTTTGATATGGTTGGAGAAATCTTAATGGGATAAAGTAGATATTGGATGTGCTTTTTAATGATGCTACATAACTTATTTTAGTCCATGTCCATCAAATAGTTAACACATTTTGATATAAGTTCATCTTTAATTTAAAAGCAGTGGGTTTAGACAAGATGATTCTTGAACTCTTTAAATATTTCCCTCCAAAAAATCCTTTAAAATAATGTCTCATATAATTTTTGAGTAACAGAGGGAAAAAATCAAGATGAGACTTTTCTGGCCTAAAATCCAAAACCAAATACACAAACAAACAGCAACAACAAAACAAACAAACAAACAAACAAAAACAACTTAGGATGTACACAGGAGAGGTCTGTGACATTGGAGTGGGAGATTGTCCACATATGACAGAAGTCACAGTGGCTGCTGCTGCTGTTGGTACAGCAGCTTGAGAGATCTCAGGCCAGAGATGAGAATGGTATTGGACAACTGTTCAGAAAGTGATTAAAGAGCATCCAATGCTAACATTAGGTACAGCTAGAATGGATTAACAACTCTATTGTTCATACACAGTTCTGGGTAACAGTTCATGGTAGAGAGGAGCACTGGCTGTCATTCACAAGGGAGCAGAGTGGAGAAGAACACTTCTGGCTGCAAGAGATCAGGGTCTCTGGTCACAGTTTCAGAGACAAAAGGACTGCTAGTATGAGTGACTGCAAGTGAGCATGGGGCCTTCCTGAGTAAAGGCGAAAGCACATACTAGGAGAACAGTGCCTGTACCTCCACACATCACACCACCTCATAAACATTGAAAACATGTAAATCCCCAGAATTAGCTCCAAAAACTGCAGCATGAAAAAATCTGAAACTTGGGATAATTGTTTCTTACCCCCAGATTAGCAGAGACCAACCCTAACATAAAGTTAAAAAAAATAGGCTGGAAAAGAAAGCAAACAACAAATAAAGAATATGAATGTAAAAAGCTATATTGTATATTGTAATTATATTGTAAGGGGCAGCTAGATGGTGCAGTGGATAGAGCACCGGCCCTGGATTCAGGAGGACCTGAGTTCAAATCCGGCCTCAGACACTTAACAATTACTAGCTGTGTGACCCTGGGCAAGTCACTTAACCCCAATTGCCTCACTAAAAAAAAAAAAAAAAAAAAAAAGCTATATTGTAACGGGGAGACCAAGACACAAACTGAGATTGTGAAAACAGGTCCAACCAAAGCTTCAAAGGAAAAGGTTAATTGGACATAAGACCAGCAATAATTCCTAAAAGAGTTAAATAAATGAGTAAGAGTGGTAGAGGAAAAAAATTGGAAAATAAATGAGAACAATACAAGAGAATTATGCAAAGAGAATTAACATCTTAGTAAAGAGGCACA
Organism: Dromiciops gliroides; assembly: GCF_019393635.1. Classification (NCBI taxonomy): domain Eukaryota; kingdom Metazoa; phylum Chordata; class Mammalia; order Microbiotheria; family Microbiotheriidae; genus Dromiciops; species Dromiciops gliroides. The sequence continues at coordinate 124,798,759 of NC_057862.1, forward strand.
AAATATTGAGAATATATTTTAAAAAACAAAACCTTAAGAAACAGAAATGGCTCAATGGTAAAAGAGGAACAAAAAGTCACTGAAGAAAAAAACCCTCTTTAAGAATTATTGTGCAAGTGAAAGATGACTCCATGAGACATTGAGAAATAGTAAAACAAAGTCAAAAGAATAAAAAGATATGAGAAAATGTTTAAAATCCCATCAGAAATAACAAAAAAAAATTAAGACTCTTGATCTGGAAAATAGACTGAGGGAAATAATCTAAGTTTTATTGTACAATCAGAAAGCTACAACTCCTCTCCTCCCACAAAAAAAAAAAAAATCTTAGAAATAGAACAAAGATTCCAGAGAAGAAGTAGGATCTCACCTGAACTCTCCCAATATTCCCCTCCAAACAAGTTAAAAAGAAAACCTCAAATAAAATGATGGAGTAGCAGAACCAAAAAAAGATTGGGGTGAAACAAATTTATAGCACAAGACAACTTAGGATGTCAGCAGGAAAGATTTTTCACACAGAGGTGGTGGTCAGGCCTGGAGTGCAGCATAGCTTATGACACAGCCATGGCCCCCAGTAGGCCTTGGAAGAGGCTGCAACAGCAGCAGCACCAGGCTTAGATTTTTGTTTTTTTGTTTTTTTCTGCCCAGAGATATTAAGGGAGTCAGAAAACTGGTCAGAAAGATTTACAGAAGTCCTTTTTGTTTACACTGAATTCAGAACCCTGTTACATTTCCCATAAGTAGTTCTGGGTCACAGTTCCAAGGACAAAAAAAGGACAAGCAGTTGTGGCTAAAAGGGAACAAGTTCCCTTCCTCGGTAAGAAACAGCACAGGCCAGAATACCAATGACCACATGTCTACCTAGATAATACTATGTCGGAAGCCGCTCAAAAATTTACAAGCCCTGATAACTACTTCTGAAAACAGTAGCATTAAAAATGTGAAGCTTCTAACATTGCTATCTCCACCCCAAAAACCAATCCCAACTCTAACATAAAGTCAAAAGTCAAAAGTCAAAAATGGCTTGAAAAATGCACAAACAACAACCAAAATAAATAAAAATTACTATGGGGACAGGGAAGAACAAGACAAACTCAGAGTATCAGGGGCAGAGCCAAGATGATAGAGAGAAGTAAGGAAGTTGCCTGAGCTCTCCCAAATTAACCTTGGAAATAACAGTAAGTTAAGCCTCTAAACAGATTCTGGAACAAAAGAACCAACAAAAAAAGAATAATACAATCTTCTGTCTTAAGATAACCATGAAGGACTTCAGGAATGGTCTGTCTCAGTTGAGTAAAAGGGTAGTGCAGCACAAATCAACTAAGAGGGTGTCTGGGCAAGCCAGCAGAAGGCTCTTAGCCACAGCACAGGTCAACAGTAAAGATGTGGAGAGTTTCTAGGGGTGGAGCCAAGAAGACTGAGAGAAGCCAGGATGTTGCCTGAGCTTTCCCATGCTTCCCTCAAAAACAACATTAAATCAAGCATCTAACCAGATTCTGGAGTTACAGAACCTACAAAAAGACAGAGAGAAATAATTCCCCTACTTGAGATAATTTAGAGGACTTCAGGAAAGGTCTGTCTCACCTGGTTAAAAGGGGGGAGCAGATAAGCACATTATGGCTCTGCACAACTCAGCACTGCTCAGCTCAGCACTGCTCAGCTCAGTGGGCAGCTCGACAGTGCTGCAGCCCAACACAGCTGAGAGTAGAGCAGCTCAGAGTTGTAAGAAGCTAGCAAGAGTAACCACTGTACCCAAGGAGAATACTTCAACTTTATAAATTTAAAAATATGCTACAACATGAGTAAGAAACAAAAAAAAAGGACACTTATCATTGACAGTTTCTATGGTGAAAGGGAAGACCAAAATTCAAACTCAGATTAGTTTCTCAAAATGCCTACAAGTGAAGAGTCAAGTGGGAAGCAGATCTTGTCTCAAGACCAAAAAGCATTCTTTGAAGAGCTCAAAAACATTTAAAAATCAAGTGAGAGAGGTAGAAGAATAATGAAAAAAGAAATGAGAGAAAGAGTTATGCTGGAAAAAGAAGAACAAAAATTGACAGGCAAACAATTCCTTGAAAAATACAATTGGCCAAATGGGATAAAAGAATGGCCAAATGGGAGAAAAAAAATTGGCCAAATGGAAAAAGAGGTGCAAAAGCTTGCTGAAGAAAATAATGCCTTAAAAATTAAAATTGGGCAAGTGGAAGCTAATGACTCCATGAGACAACAAAAATCTGTCAAGCAGGGGCAACTAGGTGGCACAGTGGATAGAGCACTGGCCCTGGAGTCAGGAGTACCTGAGTTCAAGTCTGGCCTCAGACACTTAATACTTACTAGCTGTGTGACCCTGGGCAAGTCACTTAACCCCAATTGCCTCACTAAAAAAAAATCTGTCAAGCAGAATCAAAAGACTGAAAAAATAGAAGAAAATGTGAAATACCTCATTGAAAAAACAGCTGACCTAGAAAATAGGTCTAGGAGAGATATTCTAAGAATTATTGGACTACCTAAAAGCCATGATCAAGAACTGCACTGAAATTATAGATTCAGAGGATAAAAATCATCATTGAAAGATTCCACCAATCACTTCATGAAAGAGACCCCAAAAGGAAAACTTCAAGGATTATTGCAGCCAAACTCCAGAATTATCAGGTGAAGGAGAAAACACAAAAGTAGCCAGACAGAAACAATTAAATATTATGGAGCTGCAGTCAGGATTGCACAGGACCCAGCAGCTTCAATATTAAAGGATCACAGGGCTTGGAATGTGATTTTCTGGAAAGTAAAGGAGCTTGGATTACAATCAATAATCAAATAGCCAGCTAAACTGAGCATCCTCTTTCAGGAGAAAACATAGACATTCAATGAAATAGGGGACTTCCAAGGTTTTCTGAGAAAAAGACCAGAACTGAACAGAAAATTTGATCTCCACTTATAAGACTCAAGAGAAGGATAAAGAGGAAAACTGTGGGGAGGGCGGCCCATGGGAGAGCGAGGTTATTCAATGAGGTTAAACTGTTTACATCCCTATGAGCAAGGATAATTTTTTTAACTCTTGGGATCTGTATCTCTATTAAGGTATTGTTTTTAAGTTGATTTTGAGGCGGTTATATAAAGAAATTTAAGGGGCAGAATAAAAGGAGACTAGGGGGAGGTGGAATGGGGTTAATTACATCATATGAAGAGGCACAAAAAACCTCATTACCACAGAGGGAAAGAAGGGAGGGATGAGAATTGTTTCAACCTTACTCTTATCAGATTTGGTTCGGGGAGGGAATAAAATACACTCCCATATGTATAACAGAACTTAGCTTATTATTTAAGGAAACAAAAAGGGAAGGTGAAAATGGTGGTATTGATAGAAAGGAGGGCATAAATGGGGTTTGGGGGAAAGGGCAAAAAAAGGAAGGACAGCTGATAAAAGGGAAGGCAGATTGAGGGAGGCAGTGGTCAGAAGCAAAACACTGGTCAGGAAGAATAGGATGAAAGAAGGGAAAAAAGTACAAACAAAGGGGAAAAAAGGATGGAGGGAAATAAACAGTTAATAAACTTAATTATGAATGTGAATGGGATGAACTCACCCATAAAATGAAAGTAAATAGCAGAGTGATTTAAAAACCAGAATCCTTCAATATGTTGTTTACAAGAAACGCATTTGGAGCAGAGAGATACACAAAGAGTAAAGGTAAAAGGTTGGAACAGAATATATTATGCTTCAGCTGAAGTCAAGAAAGTAGGGGTAGCAATCCATAATTCAGAAAAAGCAAAAGCAAAAATAGATCTAGTGAAAAGAGATAAGAAAGGAAGATAAATCTTGCTAAAAGGTATGATAGATAATGGAGTAATATCATTACTAAACATGTATGCACCATGTGATATAATATCCAAATTATGAGCGGAGAACTGAAATGAGTTACAAGTGGAGGCAGCTAGGTGGCACAGTGGATAAAGCACCGGTTTTGGATTCAGGAGGACCTGAGTTCAAATCCAGCCTCAGACACTTGATGCTTACTAGGTGTGTGACCCCGGCCAAGACACTTAATCCTCATTGCTCCACAAAAAAAAAAAAAAAAGAGTTACAAGAAGAAATAGACAGACAGAAAAACTATACTAGTGGGGGTTCTGAATGTTCTCCTCTCAGAATTAGATAAATCTAATCACAAAATAAAAAAAAAGAAGTTAAAGAGGTGAATAGAATGTTAAATAAGTTAGATATGATAGATATTTGGAGAAAATTGAATGGGGATAGAAAGGCATATACCTTTTTCTCAGCAGTACATGGCACATACTCAAAAAATTGACCATGTATTAGGACACAAAACCTCATAGTCAAATGTAGAAAGGCAGAAATAGTAAATGCATCTTGCTCAGATCATGATGGAATAAAAATTTCATGTAATAAAAAGCCATGGAAAGGTAGACTGAAAAGTAATTGGAAACTAAATAATCTCATCCTAAAGAATGAGTGGATCAAAGCACAAAACATAAAAACAGTCAACAACTTTATCCAAGAGAATGACAATAATGAGACATCATACCAAAACCTATGGGATACAGCCAAAGCAGTGCTTAGGGGAAATTTTATATCTCTAAATGCTTACATGAATTAAAAAAAGAAAGGAGATAAATGATTTGGGAATGCAACTAAAAAAATTAGAAAAAGAACAAATTAAAAAATCCCCAATTAAATATCAAATTAGAAATCCTGAAAATCAAAGGAGAAATTAATAAAATTGAAAGAGAAAACTATAAAATTAATCAATAAAACTAAGCTCTGGTTTTATGAAAAAATCAATAAAATACATAAGTCTTTGGTTAATTTGATTTTAAAAAAGAAAGAAAAAACCAAATTACCTGTATCAAAAATGAAAGGAATGAATTCACCACCAATGAAGTGGAAATTAAAATAATAATTAGGAGCTATTTTGCCCAACTGTATGCCAAAAAATTTGACAATTTAAATGAAAAGGATGAATATTTAGAAAAATACAAATTACCAAGGTTAATTAAATGGAAATAAAATCCTTAAATAGGCCCATTTTAGAAAAAGAAATTGAAGAAGTCATCAATGAACTCCTTAAAAAAAAATTTCCAGGGTCATATAGGTTTACAATTGAATTCTACCAAATATTTTAAGAATAATGAATTCCAATACTATACAAACTATTTGGAAAAATAGGTGAAGGAGTACTACCAAATTCCTTTTATGACACAAATATGGTGTTGATACCTAAACCAGGCAGAACCAAAACAGAAAGAAAATTACAGGCCAATTTCCCTAATGAATATTGATGCTAAAATCTTAAATAATAAAAATATTAATAAGGAGTTTACAGCAAGTGGTCAACAGGACCAGGTGGGATTTATACCAGAAATCCAAGGCTAGTTCATTAGAAAAATCATCAACATAATCAACCACATCAATAACAAAACTAACCAAAATCATATGATTATTTCAATAGAAAAAGATAAAGCATTTGACCAAATACGACACTTATTTCTATTAAAACACTAGAGAGCATAGGAATAAATGGAGCTTTCCTTAAAATAATATCTTCCTAAAACCATCAGCAAACATTATGTAAGGGGGATAAGTTAGAGGAATTCCCAGTAAGATCAGGGATGAAGCAATGATGTCCATTATCATCTCTATTATTTAATATTTTTACTAGAAATTTTAGCTATAGCAATAAGAGAAGAAATTGGGGAATGGATAAACAAACTGTGATATAGGATGGTGATGGAATAGTGTTGTGCTATAAGAAATGAAAAGCAGAATTATGTCAGAAAGGCATGCAAAAACATGTATGAACTGATGTATAATGAAATAAGCAGAACCAAGAGAATGTTGTGCAAAGAGACAGCAATATTGTTTGATGAAGTACTGTGAATAACTTGACTATCACAACAATACAATAATCCAAGACAATCCCAAAGGACTATTGTACTGATGACACATATTATCCACTTCCAAAGAAAGAAATGATATTGATGGAACAGACTGAAGCATGCTAATTTTCACTTTCTTTCATTATTTCCCTTTAATTAAGTTTTCTTGTACAACATGGTAATGTTTTACATAATAATACATGTATAACCCATATCTGATTGCTTGCCACCTCAGGGAGGGGAAAGGGAGGGAGGGAAGGAGGGATAAAAATTGGAACCGAAAATTGTAAATAAAAATATTTATTGTATTTAAAAAAGAAAAGTACACCAATTAAAAAAAGAAAAGGCCTGTCTCATTGAGGTAAGAGAGGAGTGCTGTCTTTTGAGGGCAGTGCCTACCAAAGCCAAGGCAGAACTTGAGGGCCACTTAATCCTTTGCAGTGAATTCCAGAACTCTAAGTCCAAAGACAGTAAGATAACTGATCATAATGATAATATAGGGGTCCTGGGTAGCTGTCCCAAGGCAAGAAGGAGTACTAATCCACTAAAACTCATAGTTACTGGGAAGCAAGGCCTTGGTCACAATTTTATTATGGAAAATAATGCTTCTTGCTGTTCACAAACCAGAGCACAGGCTTGGAAAACTGACCATATCTATTCTTACATTATGTCACCTTGGAAGAACTGAACACTTATAGATCCCTCCACCCCAAAAAAGGTATGAAATAGTAGCACGAAAAATCTGGACTTTGCAGTGACCTCTCCACCTCAGGAGCAGAGTTTAACTTTAACATAAAGTTAAACATTAAAAAATAAGATTGAAAAATGTGTAAACAACAACAAAATAGAACCTGACTAGAGAAAATTACTATGGTGATTGGGAAGATCAAAACACTAACCCCAAAGGAGAAAGCAATATCAAAATGCCTAGATGCAATGCCTCAAAGAAAAATGTTAATTGGTGTCAAGACTGAAAAAAGACTTCCTGAAAGATTTAAATAAATGATTTTCAAAATATAATAAGAGGAAAAGGCAAAAAAGGGGGGGAATAAGTGCTGCAAAAATGATTTTAAAAAAGGACTAACATCTAGGTAAAGGAAGCACAAAAAATGAAAAAAATATAAAAATTCATTGAAGATAGGGTAGAGCTAAGATGGAAGAGTAAAGCAGTAATTTACCTGACCTGTCCCCAAATAAACTCCAAATAACTATAAAATGATGACTCAAAATTAATTCTGGGGAGTTAGTCCAAATAAAAGAAAAGGTGAGACAATTTTTCAGCTGAAGATGACTTTAAAAAGTCAGTAGGAAAGTTGTGTCTCACTCCAGGAAAAGGAGAGATCAATCCAGTGCAAGTGGCATCCAAGTGAGGCAGTAGCAAGGGCCTGAGCCCTGGTTCAGTTTAGCAAACAGGACCCATGGTCCTAGAAAAATAGGCCAGTAGTAAGTTTCTGTTTTCCTAGCACAAGAAGCTTGGGACAATGACCCCTCCATCAAGGGAGAGACGTCAACCTTAACATTAATCTAGTCAGGAAATAGACTGGAAAAGTAAGCAAAAAACATAAAAAGAACCTTATCATAGAATGTTACTATGGGGAATAGAAGATCAAAACACAAACTCAGAAGAGGACTACAAATTCCAAGAACTAACCTAACCAAGAATAACCTATGCAAAGTTGTGGAATATAAAATAAACACACAAAAATCATCAGCCTTTCTACATGTTACCAACAAAATCAAGCAGCAAGAGAAATTCCATTTCACATAACTAGATGATATAAAATACTTTGGAGTTTACCTACCAAGATAAACCCAGGAACTTTATGAACACAATTAAACAATACTTTTCATTCACATAAAGTCATATCTGAACAATTGGAAAAATATTAATTGCTTATGGGCAAGCCAAGGCAATTTAAAAAAAGATGCCAATTCTACCAAAAATAATTAATTTATTCAATGTCATAACAATCTGAAAGAAAATAAAAGGTCAAGAATATAAAGAGAATCAATAAAAAATGATATGAAGAATGGTGGCCTAGCAGTTTCAGACATCAAACTATATTACAAAGTGGTAATCATGAAACCAATTGAGTACTACTCAAGTGGCTGATCATAATAATAGGTCAGATATGTGATACACAGTAGGTAATGACCACAGCTATCTAGTGTTTGATAAACAAAATGAACCTAGATATTGGAATAAGAACTCACTATTTCACAAAAATGACTGGGAAAACTAGGAAGCAATCTGGCAAAAACTAGATAAAGAAAAACATCCTATAGCATGATTAAATATAAAATGGATACATGATTTAGATATAAAAAAAATCCCTAGCATATTAAGGGAGCATGGAAAATTCTACTTGTCAGATCCATAGAGAGAGGAAGAATTCATGACCAAATAAGATAATAGAGACCATCAAAAGCTGGGAAATGTGTGATTTTTATTCATTAAATTAAAAGGGATTTTGAATAAACAAAACCAATTCAACCAGGATTATAAGGAAAGCAAAAACAAAACAAAAAACCTCATACTTTCTTTTACACTAAGTTTTTCTGAAAAATCCTCATAACTCAAAAATATAAAGATCTTAATAAAATTTATAAGAATATGACATTGCCCAACTGATAAATGGTCAAAGGATATGACCAGAGAGTTCTTTGAAGAAAAAATAAAATTTATCAATAGTCATGTGAAAATGCTATAAAGGACTATTGATTAGAGAAATTCAAATGAATAAAACTCTGAGTTACTACCTCACACCTATCAGATCAGCTAAGATGATAGAAAAGGAAAATGACAAATTTGGTCCGTGTTTTTTTGTCACAAGATGAATAATATGGAAACAAGTTTTATATAACCCCACATGTATATCAAATGGCTTGCCTTCTCAATTAGGGGAATAAAAAATAGAAGGATGGAATTTAGAAGTAAAAATTTTTTAAAGAAATGTTAAATTGTTTTTATGTGTAATTAAAAATGAGTACTATTTTATTATTTATAGAAGCTTTTTTGTGGTGATAAAGAATTGGAAATTGAAGTGATATTCATCAATTAGGGAATGGCTAAACAAGATGTGGTATATGATTGTGATTGTGTATTCTTTTCCTATAATAAATGACAAGTAAGATGGTTTCAGAAGAACTTAGAGAGAACTTATATGAACTGATGCAAAATGAAGTTAGAAAAATCAAGTGAATATAAAGTAATAGAAATATTGTGTGACAATCAGCTGTGAATGACTTACCTATTCTATAATGATCTAAAACAATTAAAAAAAATAGGACTGCTTGAAAGCCATCGTCAAAATAAAGAGTCTAGATACCATAATCCAGGAAATTATCAAGGAGAACTGTCCTGATCTTGTTGAATCAGAGGATAAAATAGTAATTGAAAGAATCCTCTAGCCACTGCCTGAAATAGGTCCCAAAAGGAAAACTCCAAGGAATATTGTAGCCAAATTCCAGAATTATCAGGTGAATGAGAAAATACTATGAACAGCCAGAAAAAATACAATTTAAATATCATTGAGTCACAGTCAGGATTACACAAGATGTGACAGATTCAACATGAAAGGATCAAAAGTCTTGGAATATTATATTCCAGAAGGCAAAAGGAGCTTGGATTGCAACCAAGTATCAACTACCTAGCAAAATTGATCGTTTTCTTTCAGGAGAAAAGATGACACATTCAATGAAATAGGGGACATTCAAGGATTCCTGAAAAAAGAACAGAACTGAACAGAGAATTTGATCTTCAAATACAAGACTCAAGAGAAGTTAAAAATGGTAAACAGGGGAAAACAGTTATTCAATAAGGTTATCAATCATTATCATTGGTTCAAAATTAGGAAATTAGGAAAAAAATAAACATAATCAACTATATCAATAATAAAACTAAGCAAAATCATATGATTGTCTCAATAGATGCAGAAAAAGGTTTTGACAAAATACAGCACTCATTCCTATTAAAAAACGTGAGAGAGCATAGGAATAAATTTAGCTTTCCTTAAAATGATTAGCAGTATCTACCTAAAACTATCAGCAAACATTATAGGTAATGGGGACAAGTTAGAGGCCTTCCAAATAAAATCAGGGGTGAAACAGGGATTCCTGCTATCATCTCTATTATTTAATATTTTACTAGAAATGTTATTTTGAGCAATAAGAAAACAATTAAAGGAATTAGAATAGGCAAGGAGGAAACAAAAAGTATCACTCTGCAGATGATATGATGTTGTACTTAAAGAATTCTAGAGATTGAACTAAAAACTACTTGAGACAAGAACTTTAGCAAGGTTGCAGGATATAAAAGAAATCCACATAAATCACTGGCATTTATATAAATGAAGAATAAAGTTAAGGAGCAAGAGATAGAATAATAAATTTCATTTAAATTAATTGTAGAAAATATAAAATATTTGGAAATCTACCTGCCAAGCCAAATCCAGGAACTCTATGAACATAATTACAAAACACTTTTCACCCCAATAAAATCATATCTAAGTAATTGGAAAAATATTAATTTGTCGTGGATGGGCCAAGCTATTTTAATAAAATGACAATACTACCTAAATTAATTGACTTATTCAGTGCCACACTAATCAGAGTACATAAAATTATTTTATACAATTAGAAAAAATAATGACAAAATTAATGTGGGAAAATATAAAGTCAAGAATATCAAGGGAACTATTGAAAAAATGCACAGGAATGTAGACTAGCCATACCAAATCTTAAGCTATACTATAGAGGCAGTCATCAAAAGTATTTGGTACTGGCTAAGAAATAGAGTGATGGATCAATGGAATTGGTTAAGCATAGGAGACAGGAAGTCAATGACCATAGTAATCTTTTTGATAAACCCAAAGACTCCAGCTTCTTCTGGGGAAAACAATAACAAAAACAAACAAACAAACAAAAATAAACCTCACTATTTGACAAAAATCTTCTGGGAAAACTGGATGATGGTATGGTAGAAACTAGGAATAGACCAAAATCTTACACCTTATAGAAAATTAAGGTCAAAATGGGTTAAAGATTTAGATGTAAAGCTTGATGACCATAGATAAATTAGGAGAGGAAAGGATAGTTTAACTCTCAGATCTATGGAGAAGAAAACAATTTATATCCAAACAAGAGATTGAGAATATTACAAAATGCAAGATGGAAGACTTTGATTACATTAAGTTAAAAGGGTTTTTTTTACAAATAGAAACAATGCAGCCAAAATTAGAAGGGAGGCAGTAAACTGGAAAACAATTTTTACAGCCATTATTTCTGATAAAGGCTTAATTTCTAAAATATATAGGGAGGGGCAGCAAGGTGGTGCAGTGGATAGAGCACTGACACTGGAGTCAGGAATACCTGAGTTCAAATCCGGCCTCAGACACTTAACACTTACTAGCTGTGTGACCCTGGGCAAGTCACTTAACTCCAATTGCCTCACTAAAAAAAAAATATATATATATATATATATATATATATATATATATATATATATATATATATGGAACTAAATCATATTTATAAGAATGTAAGTCATTTCCCAGTTGAGAAATGGTCAAAGGATATGAACAGGCAGTTTTCTGATGAAGAAATCAAAGCTATCTATTGTCACAAGAAAAAATGCTGTAAATCACTATTGATTAGAGAAATGAAAATTGAAACACCCGTGAGTTACCACCTCACACCTATCAGATTGGGTAATATGACAAAAACAGAAAATAATAAAAGTTGGAGAAGCTGTGTAAAAATTGGAGCACTAATGCATTGTTGGTCGAGCTGTGAAATTATCCAAACTTTCTGTAGAGCAATTTGGAACCATGTCTAAAGGGCTATAAAACTGTGCATGTACTTTGACCCAACAATACCATTATTAGTTCTATATCCCAAAGAGATCATAAAAAGGGAAAAGTTTCCACATATACAAAAACATTTATAGCTGCTCTTTCTGTGGTGGCAAAGGATTTGAAAATGAGGGGATACCCTTCAGTTGGGGAATGGCTAAACAATGTAATGGAATGAATGTAATGGAATATTATTATGCTGTAAGAAATGATGAGTAGGCAGATTTCAGAAAAACCTGGAAATGCTTACATGAATTGATGCTGAGTGAAATGAGCAGAACCAGGAAAACATTGTACACAGCATCTGCAGCATTGTGTGAAAATCAACTGTAAGAGACTTAACTCTTCTCAGCATTACAATGATCCAAGATAATTCCAAAGGACTCATGCTGGAAAATACTCTCCACATCCAGGAAAAAGAACTGTGGAATCTAGATACAGATTGAACCAAAGTGTTTCTACTTTTTTTCTTTTTTGAGCTTTTTCCCTTTTGTTCTTATTCTTCTTTCACAGCATGGCCAAGGCAGAAATATTTTTAATGCTATTGTACATAAATAACCTATATCAGATTGCTTACAACCTTGGGGAGTGGGGAGGGAGGGAAAAATTTGAAACTTGAAATCCTAAAAAAGAAATATTGAAAACTATCTCTACACATAACTGGAAAATAATAAAATACTTTTATGATTTAAAACATTAAAGAAAAAGAAAAAAGAAAAAATATTTTATACATAATTAAAATCCACAATTTTAAATCCCTGATCTATTCCTTACTAAATGTTCTGTGTTAGAAAGTTATTAGGTCTATATGATATACAATTTATAAATCTTAGCAGCTGATATAATTTTGATATTGAATAAAAAGCACTAACTTTTCAAAAAAATAGTTAAATGGCTTACAAGATGAAAACGACAGCAAAATTACACTAGCAAGGCATTTCAAATTTCTCCTCACAAAGTTAGAGAAGTCAAACTATAAAATAATTTTTTTAAAAAAGAGTTAAGAAGGGGGGCAGAGGCAAGATGGCGGAGAGAAAGCAGCAAGCTGCCTGAGCTCTACTTCTGTTCCCTCAAAACAAACATTAAATCAAGCCTCTGGACGGATTCTGAAACTACAGAACCTGCAAAGAGACAGAGAGACACAGTCCTCCAACCAGAGATAATTTAGAAGACTTCAGGAAAAGGTAGGTCTGACTCAGGCAAAAGGGAGGCCCAGCACAGGGTAGCAACCCAGCACCGAGGGGGTCGGGGCAAGTCAGCAGGAGCTGCAGGCCACAGCCAAACAACTGAGGCCTCTGGAACCTGGTTCCAAAATCTGGTGGCCAAGAAGGACAGTGGAAAAACCTACCTGCACTGGCCGAGAGGACCACGAATGGCGGGATCAGACGCTGGCGTCCGGCGCCTGGCTGGCCGAGTACAATCAGACAGGAAGTGCAGGGCAGGGGATCTCCACACACCATAAAGGCCTCAGAGTAAAAACCCGGTCACACAGCACCTATACCCCTGCACAAGAAGCCCAAAACAGGGTCCCTGGTGCCCCAGAGCAGACCTCAACTTAAAAAATAAATAAATAAGGTGCAATAATGAGTAAGAAGCAAAAAAGAGCCCTCTCCCTTGAGAGCTTCTGTATCAATAGGGAAGAAGCCAACACAAACTCAGATGAGGACAATAGCCTCAAATTGCCTACATCTGAAGCCTCACAAGGGAAGGTGAATTGGTCTCAAGAACAAAAAGCCTTCCTGGAAGAGCTCAAAAAGGATTTTAAAAATCAATTGAGAGAGGTAGAAGAAAAAATGGGGAGAGAAATGAAAGCAAAACAAGAAAACTATAAAAAAAGAATCAGCAGCTTGGAAAAGGAAGCACATAATTTCACTGAAGAAAACAAAGCCTTAAAAAATTCATTTGGCCAAATGGAAAAAAAGGTGCATAATCTCACTGAAGAAAACAATACCTTAAAAAATTCATCTGGCCAAATGGAAAAAAAGGTGCATAATCTCATTGAAGAAAACACTGCCTTAAAAAATTCACTTGGCCAAATAGAAAAAAAGATGCATAATCTCACTGAAGAAAACAATGTCTTAAAAATTAAAGTGGGACCGTTGGAAGATAAGGAATCCATGAGTCACCAGGAATCAGTCAAGCAGAATCAAAAAAATGAAAAAATAGAAGAAAATGTGAAATACCTCATTGGAAAGACAACTGATCTGGAAAACAGATCGAGGAGAGACAATTTGAGAATCATTGGACTGCCTGAAAGCCATGACCAGAAAAAGAATCTAGACACCATATTCCATGAAATTATTAAGGAGAACTGCCCTGATATCATAGAATCAGAGGATAAAATCATCATTGAAAGAATCCACCGATCACCTCTTGAAAGAGACCCCAAAAGGAAAACTCCAAGGAATATTGTAGCCAAATTCCAGAATTATCAGGTGAAGGAGAAAATACTCCTAGCAGCCAGAAAGAAGCAATTTAAATATCATGGAGCCACAGTCAGGATTGCACAGGACCTGGCAGCTTCAACATTAAAGGACTGCAAGGCTTGGAATATGATATTCCAGAAGGCAACGGAGCTTGGATTGCAGCCAAGAATCTATTACCCAGAAAAAATGTGCATTTTCTTTCAGGGGAAAAGATGGACATTTGATGACATTGGGGACTTTCAATCTTTCCTGGTGAAAAGACCAGAACTGAATAGAAAATTTGATCTCAACATACAAGACTCAAGAGAAGTTTAAAAAGGTAAAAGAGGGGGAAAAAAAAGGTTACCCTATTAGGTTAAACTGTTTATATCCCTACACAGGAAGATAATATTCATAACTCTTAAGAACTGTAATGTATTTGGGCAGAGAGAAGGACTTTACATAGAGGGTATAAATATAAATTGTCTTTGATGTGATGATACAAAAGAATTACGGGGTTAAAAAGGGAGTCTATGGGGAGGAGAGGAAAGAGAAGTGGAATGGGATGAATTATATCATATGAAGAGGTGGAAAAAATCTATTACAATAGAGGGAAAGAAAGGAGGGGGAACATTGTTTCAACACTATTCTCATTAGATTTGACTCACAGAGGGAATAAAATATACGTTCATTGGGATAAAGAAACTTAACTCATTCTTTAGGGAAGCAAAAGGGGAAGGGAAAAGGGGGACTGATAGAAGGGAGGACAAAAGCAAGGGAGAAAAGGGTAAAGAAAAGAGAGGGGGCTGATAAAAAGGGAGGGCAGATCGGGGGAGGCAGGGGTAAGAAGTAAAACATCAGTGAGGAGGAATAGGGTGAAAGAAGGGGGAAAAGTACAAAGGGGGTAAATAAAATGGAGGGGAATAGACAGTCAGTAATAATAACTGTGAATGTAAATGGCATGAACTCTGCTATAAAACGGAAGCGAATTGCAGAGTGGATTAAAAACCAGAACCCTACAATATTCTGTTTACAAGAAACACATTTGAAGCAGAGAGATACACACAGAGTAAAGGTAAAAGGCTGGAGGAGAATATATTATGCCTCAGCTAAAGTAAAAAAGGCAGGGGTAGCAATCCTTATCTCAGACAAAATGTAGGCAAAAATAGATCTCATTAAAAGAGATAAGGAAGGAAATTACATCTTACTTAAAGGTACTATAGATAATGAAGTAATATCAATATTAAATATGTATGCGCCAAGTGGCATAGCATGAAAGTTCTTAGAGGAGAAGTTAAATGAGTTACAAGAGGAATTAGACAGTAATACTATACTAGTGGGGGATCTGAATCTCCCCCTCTCAGAATTAGATAAATCTAGCCAAAAAATAAATAAGAAAGAAGTGAAAGAGGTGAATAGATTACTAGAAAAGTTAGACATGATAGATGTCTGGAGAAAATTGAATGGGGATAGAAAGGAATATACCTTTTTCTCAGCAGTACATGGCACATTTTCAAAAATTGACCATGTATTAGGGCACAAAAACATCATAGTCAAATGTAGAAAGGCAGAAGTAGTAAATGCATCCTTCTCAGATCATGATGCAATAAAAATTACATGTAAGAAAGAGCCAGGGAAAAGTAGAATGAAAATCAATTGGAAACTAAATAATTTCATTCTAAAGAATGAATTTGCCAAACAAGAAATCATAGAAACAATCAATAACTTTATCCAAGAGAATGACAATAATGAGACAACATACCAAAATCTATGGGATGTAGCCAAAGCAGTGCTTAGGGGAATATTTATAGCTCTAAATGCTTACATGAATAAAAAAGAGAAAGAGGAGATTAATGAATTGGGCATGCAACTTAAAAAGCTAGAAAAAGAACAAATTAGAAATCCCCAATTAGACATTAAATTAGAGATCCTGAAAATTAAAGGAGAAATTAATAAGATTGAAAGCAAAAAAACTATAGAATTAATCAATAAAACTAAGAGCTGGTTTTATGAAAAAACCAATAAAATAGATAAAATATTGGTTAATTTGATTAAAAAAAGAAAGAAGAAAACCAAATTACCAGTATCAAAAATGAAAAGGGTGATGTTACCACCAATGAAGTGGAAATTAAAGCAATAATTAGGAATTATTTTGCCCAACTGTATGCCAATAAATTTGACAATCTAAATGAAATGGATGAATATTTACAAAAATACAAACTGCCCAGGTTAACTGAAGAAGAAATAAAATCCTTAAATAAACCCATATTAGAAAAAGAAATTGAACAAGCCATTAACGAACTTCCTAAGAACAATTCCCCAGGGCCAGATGGGTTTACGGGTGAATTTTACCAAACATTTAAAGAACAATTAATTCCAATATTATACAAATTATTTGGAAAAATAGGTGAAGAAGGAGTTCTACCAAATTCGTTTTATGACACAAATATGGTGGTGATACCAAAACCAGGCAAAGCAAAAACAGAGAAAGAAAATTATAGACCAATTTCCCTAATGAATATTGATGCTAAAATCTTAAATAAGATATTAGCAAGGAGATTACAGCAAGTGATCACTAGGATAATACACTATGACCAGGTGGGATTTATACCAGGAATGCAGGGCTGGTTCAACATTAGGAAAACTATTAACATAATCAACCACATCAATAAGAACACCAACCAAAATCATATGATTATCTCAATAGATGCAGAGAAAGCTTTTGACAAAATACAACACCCATTCCTAATAAAAACACTGGAGAGTTTAGGAATAGGTGGAGCTTTCCTTAGAATAATAAACAGTATCTACCTAAAGCCATCAGCAAGTATTATATGCAATGGAGATAAATTAGAGGCCTTCCCAATAAGATCAGGGGTGAAACAGGGATGTCCATTATCACCCCTATTATTTAATATTGTCCTAGAAATTTTAGCTTTAGCAATAAGCGAAGAGAAAGGAATTAAAGGAATTAGAATAGGCAAGGAGGAAACAAAACTATCACTCTTTGTAGATGATATGATGGTATACTTAAAGAATCCTAGAGAATCAACTCAAAAATTACTTGAAACAATTAACAACTTTAACAAAGTAGCAGGATATAAAATAAATCCACATAAATCATCAGCATTTCTATACATGACCAACAAAGTCTAGCAGCAAGAGATAGAAAGAGAAATTCCATTTAAAGTATCAGTAGATAATATAAAATACTTGGGAGTCTACTTGCCAAGACAAACCCAGGAACTCTATGAACACAACTATCAAACACTCTTCACACAAATCAAATCAGATCTAAATAATTGGAAAGATATCAATTGCTCATGCATAGGCAGAGCTAATATAGTAAAAATGACAATACTGCCTAAATTAATTTACTTATTCAGTGCCATACCAATCAGACTACCTAAAATTATTTTATAGAGCTAGAAAGAATAATAACAAAATTCATCTGGAAAAACAAAAAATCAAGAATATTCAGGGAAATAATGAAAAAAAATTCACAGGAAGGTGGGTTATCAGTACCAAACCTAGAGCTTTACTATAAAGCGGCAGTCATCAAAACTATCTTGTACTGGCTAAAAAATAGAGTGGTATATCAATGGAATAGGCTAGTTCAGGAGATGCAGTAGTAAATGACACTAGTAATGTAGTGTTTGATAAACCCAAAGACTCCAGCTTCTGGGATAGGAACTCAGTATTTGACAAAAATGGCTGGGAAAACTGGAAGATAGTATGGCAGAAATTAGGCATAGACCAACATCTTACACCTTATACTAAAATGAGGTCAAAATGGATACATGATTTAGACTTAAGAGGTGATACCATAGGTAAATTAGGAGAGAAAGGAATAGTGTACCTATCAGATCTTTGGAAAGGAAAACAGTTTTTGACCAAACAAGAGATAGAGTATATTATAAAATGCAAAATGGATGATTTTGATTATATTAAATTAAAAAAAAAATTGTAGAAACAGAAGCAATGCATCCAAAATTAGAAGGGAGACAGAAAGCTGGGAAACAATTTTTGAGGCCAGTACTTCTGATAAAGGCCTCATCTCTAAAATATATAGGGAACTAAATCAAATTTATAAGAACCCAAGTCATTCCCCAATTGAGAAATGGTCAAAGGATATGAAGAGGCAGTTTTCTGATGAAGAAACCAAAGCTATCTATTCCCATATGGAAAAATGCTCTAAATCTCTAATGATTAGAGAGATGCAAATTAAAACAACTCTGAGGTACCACCTGACACCTATTAGATTGGCTAAAATGACAAAAAAGGAAGATAATAAATGTTGGAGAAGCTGTGGGAAAATTGAAACACTAATGCATTGTTGGTGGAGCTGTGAACTTATCCAACCATTCTGGAGAGCAATTTGGAATTATGCCCAAAGGGCGATAAAGCTATGCATACCCTTTGACCCAGCAATTCCACTTTTGGGTCTTTTTCCCAAAGAGATCATGGGAAGGGGAAAGGGACCCACATGTACAAAAATATTTATAGTTGCTCTTTACGTGGTAGCAAGGAATTGGAATTTGAGGGGGTGCCCATCAATTGGGGAATGGCTGGACAAGTTGTGGTATATGAATACAATAGAATACTATTGTGCTGTAAGAAATGATGAGCAGGAGGAGTTCAGAGAAACCTGGAGGGTCTTACATGAGCTGATGATGAGTCAGATGAGCAGAACCAGAAAAACATCATACACAGTATCATCAACATTGAGTGTTGACCTACTGTGATGGACTATATTCTTCTCACCAATGCAATGGCACAGAAGAGTTCTAGGGAACTCATGATAGAAGAGGATCTCCAAATCCAAGAAAAAAAAAAAAAAAGAACTGTGGAGTATAGATGCTCATTGAACCATACTATTTCTTTTGTTTTGGGTGCTGTTGTTTTTTTTTCTATTTTGAGGTTTTGCATTACTGTTCTGATTTTTTCTCTTATAACAGGATTAATGCAGAAATACGATTAATGTTATTATGTGTATATATATATATATATGTGTGTGTATATATATGTCTATGTATATAGATATATAGATATAACCTATATCAGATTACCTGCTGTCTAGGGGAGAGGGGAGGCGGGGGAGGGGACTGAGGGAGAAAAATCTGAAGTTGTAAAGCTTGTATAAACAAAAGTTGAGAACTATCTTTACATGTAATGGAAAAAATAAAATACCTTATATGTAAAAAAAAAAGAGTTAAGGAGATGAATGGAATCTTAGAAAAGTTAAGTAAGTTAGGTCTCTGGAGAAAATTGAATGTGACTAGAAAAAATATACTTTATTTTTTTTCTCAGCTGTACATGACACCTTCATAACATTAACCATGTATTAGGGCACAAATACCTTACAACCAAATGGAGAAAAGCAAACATATTAAATGAATACTTTTAAAGAACATCATGAAATAAAAATTACATTCAAAAAAGTGCCCTAAAAGCATGTATTGACATTGATTGCAACAAAAAACTTATCCTAAATAATAACTAGGGCAAAGAAGAAATGATAGAAACAATCAATTATTTCATTACAGAAAATGACAACAATGAGAAAACCATCTAAAATTTGTGGGATATAGACAAAGGAGTAACGGGTGGACTTTTTATATCTCAATGTATTTATCATTAAAAGAGAGAAATGCAGATGAATGAATTGGGAATGTAATTTAATAAAGAAAAAATAAAAATCCCCATTTAAACACTAAAATTAATGTCTTGAAAATCAATATAGAGATTAATAAAATTGAAACTAAATTGCACTAATAAATAAAATTAGAAATTGGTTTGCAAAAAATAGATAAACCGTTGGGTAATTTGATTAAATTAGAAAGAAAAAATATTACCAGTATCAAAAATTGTAAAGGGTGAAAGTACCACCAATGAAGTTGAAATTAGAATATTTATTAGAAGTATTTTGCACAATTGTATGCCAGCAAAACTGATACTTTAAGTGATATATATATAGTTGTAATAACATATAATCTACCCAGATCAATTTAAGAGGAAATAGAATACTTAAATAACCCTACCTTAGAAAAAGAAATTGAAGAATTTTAAGTGAACTCCCTAAAAATAAATCCCAAGGACCAGCTGGATTTGGATTTTTAAGTGACTTCTCTCTCTCTCTCTCTCTCTTTCTCTCTCTCTCTCTCTCTCTCTCTCTCTCTCTCTCTCTCTCTCTCTCTCTCTCTCTCTCTCTCTCTCTCTTTTGAGGGCAATGAGTGTTAAATGACTTTTCCAGAGTCACACAGCTAGTAAGTGTCAAGTGTCTGACTCCGTATTTGAACTCAAGTCATCCTGAATGCAGGGCCAGTGCTCTATCCACTGCACGACCTAGCTGCCCCTTAAGTGAATCCTAAGAAACATTTAAAGAACAGTTAATTACAAAATTATCTAAACTGTTTGGAAAAATAGGTAGAGGAGTTCTACCAAATTCCTTTTATGACACCAATATAGTTGGGGACTTTTTTGTTTCTTTTCTTAAAGATTAACTCTATTTATTTATAATTTAATATTCCAGGGCAGCTAGGTGGTGGAGTGGATAGAGCACCGGCCCTGGAGTCAGGAGTACCTGAGTTCAATTCTGGCCTCAGACATTTAACTCTTACTAGCTCTGTGACCCTGGGCAAATCACTTAACTGCAAATGCCTCACTTAAAAAAAATAAATAAAATAAAAATATAATTTTATTTTCCAAATCACATGTAAAAAGAAATTTTGACGCCAGGTTTTTTTTTAAAACATTGTGTTCCTAAATCGCTATTGATCAGAGAAATGAAAATTAAAACAGCTCTGAGGTACCACCTCACCCCTATCAGATTGTCTAATATGAGAAAAAAAAATGAAAATAATAAACATTGGAGAAGCTGTGGAAAAATTGGAACACTAATGCATTGTTGGTGTAGCTGTGAACTGATCCAACCATTCTGTAGAGCAATTTGGAATTATGTCCAAAGGGCTATGGAGACTGTTCATAACCTTTGACCCAGTGGTACCACTGCTAGGTCTGTATCCCAAAGAGACCATAGAAAGGGGAAAAGGATCCACATGTACAAAAATATTTATAGCAGCTCTCTTTGTGGTGGCAAAGAATTAGAAATCAAGGGAATGCCCAACAGTAGGGGAATGGCTAAAAAAGTTGTGGTATATGAATGCAATGGAATACTGTTGTGCTGTAAGAAACAATGGGCAGGAGGAGTTCAGAGAAACCTGGAAGGACTTACATGAACTGATGCTGACTGAGAAGAGCAGAAACAGGAGAACATTGTACACAGTAATAGAAACATTGGAGAGAGGAAGAGAATTTGGAACTCATTTTTTTTCAAATAACTTTAAAATTTTACATGTGATTGGAAATGAAATATATTTTTAAAACAAACTTTTCAATTTCTGTTCTTACTTTATTTAGCTGAGCAATTAAGTTATTTTTTATTATTGTTTACCACTGATCTGTAATACTTTATTTTTTGAGCAGAGGATATGGTTGACAAAATAGTATTCACGTCCTTGCCCTTAAGATCTGTTTCCAATTATGTCTTTATATAGTAATGACACTTAATAGAAACATCCATGCCTTTAGTCCACTTTTGGTGCCTTCATGATTTCCTTGTTTAATTGTCAGAAACATTCACATTAAAGCATTTTTACTAGGTTATGTATTTCTGATTTTTTCCTTTACATTTTGCCTTTATGTAGTCCTAAAAGACAAAAGAACACCACTTGCTATTTTTTGCCAAGCTGATCAGAATTTAGCAAAGTATCTGATACATAATAGAAACTTAATTATTGTATATTGATTAACTAATCATTGCGATGAAGTGAGGCAGGGAAAGCCTGAAACACTGCACATTTTTTTTTAGATTTAGATCATTCATTACACTGAACAGCATGCTTGCCCAATTGGGGTTATCACCAGAACTTTGCTAGGTCAGAATTTCAGGTTACCTGCTAGGCCTTTCTCCATATTTGTAAAATAAGTCTTAGGACTAAGAGTCTCTGCCACACATCTCCCTCACTGACATTCACTTCTTGTATCATTGTCTACTTCCACTCCCCCATGACATATATGATGTTTTGTTCTTTGAGGGGATAATGAAAATTCTAATAATACAATTGATCATTATTTATTGTTATTACTATTATAGTTTTTATCCATTTATGAAATAGTATAGAAATCATCAAAGACATGTTTAGAATAGGAGTGAAGCAGGTATACATTAATAGTGAGACAAAACAGATGGAAAATATAAGTGATGGTCCCATGAAATATTTCCTAGAAAACTGGCTATGAATCACCTGGATTAGATGAAACTCTCTTATTTTTCCTAGATTGCTTTTTCTTGTTTTGTTAGGTGATACTATTCAGAGTCAGCTGTCATCACTCACCTTCTATGATATTTGTTAGTGTTGTCCTTGGCTGCCACATATCCTGCCTTTGAAAGAAGAGCCAGTGATAGCCAACTTAGGTAATTTCTTGGATGTTTCAATCTTTTGATTGTGATGATTGAGTATCATCATTTTTAGGGAAATGTACTTGATTCACAACAGATTTAGCTCCTTTCCCTTTGTCTAAATGCAGACTCTTCTCAAAACAAGGTGTCTTTCTCACATATGTCAAAATTCTACAATATTCCATAACAGAAGGGAATGTGGAAATAATTTTGTTCAACACTCAATCAAGTATGAGTGCCAAGTGAAGCATAAAGGGAATCTTATCCAAAGTATTTTCTACTATCATCTGTGTAAAATCCAAAGAGAAGAAATTAGCATGGATTAAATTTGGGATAATATTAGGAGCTT
Source organism: Dromiciops gliroides (assembly GCF_019393635.1). Classification (NCBI taxonomy): domain Eukaryota; kingdom Metazoa; phylum Chordata; class Mammalia; order Microbiotheria; family Microbiotheriidae; genus Dromiciops; species Dromiciops gliroides. The sequence continues at coordinate 124,821,712 of NC_057862.1, forward strand.
TCAATAATCCCTATGACTATTTTTATTTAAAAATGATATTTACATGGTGATAATATTATGTAACACTATAATCTCAGAAAAATTATGTTGACCCAAAGGATAATTGGAAAAAGTGTTATGGATTTAAATGGGTTATAGCATATCTGAAATTATAATCTTCATGTGATACATCAATTAGTATGCAAGCCATGTCTCCTTGGTAACTAGAGCAGGTAGGTGGTACAATGGATAGAGCACCAGACCTGTAGCTAGGAAGACTTATCTTTATTAGTTCAAATTTGGTCTCAGATACATACTAGTTGTGTGATCCTGGACACATCACTTAACTCTGTTTGCTTCAGTTTCCTCATCTGTAAAATGAGCTAAATAAGGAAATGGCAAACCACTCTAGTATCTTTGCCAACAAAACTTCAAATAGATCACAAGAAGTCAGACAAAACTGAACAAAAATAACAAAGAGTTAATTAGATATATAGCATGAATATATAAGTATAAGAGATAATAGATGTGCAATCCAAGTGATGGACTTTGACTCAGTAGATACTACAAAAATCAAACAAAGGCTTCCATTATGTTGACTAAATCTTCTATGGTAAATGAATACTACTGTAGGAATAAGCTTCACAGGATAAGAAGTTACATTTACAGTGTAATATGAAAACTAAAATTGCTCTTACAGAGTTAGACAGTAAGTAGATGGACATACATGTCACAACAGAGGAAATAATTTAATTGCACTCTGCTCTGGTCATAGCACATATAAATTATCATTCTGGTTCTGGATGACATTTTCATAAATTATATTAATAAATTAGAATATGTTAAGAGGATGGCAAAGAGAAATATGAAGGACCTCAAATTCATGCCATATGAAGATCAATTGGCATGACTCTAGCCAAGATGATAGTAATTTAAATTAGTCAGACTAAGTATCATAAAATTTATTATGGGATACCATGTGGAGAAGGTGTTAGACTTTTTCTTCTTGGACTGAAGTAGCATAATCACGAACAATAGGTAGAAGTTTTTGAGAAGTAGATATAAGTTTGTGATAAAGAAAAATTGCCCCAAATTAATGCTTTCTAAAAGAGAAATGGACTACCTTGGAATTTCTCCTTTTGCCTTTTTGGGCAAAGATAGGTTGACCGCTTGTTGAGTGTTTCATAGAGGGACTTCACTTTCAGGTATGTGTTGGGCTATATGGCCTTTGGAAGCCATTCAATTTATGAAATTCTATAATTCTGTAAAATTAGGGATGAGTTAGTTTCAAACTTTAGTTGAGTCAATATCTACACCAATGAAATAAAGAATACATCTAGTTGATCACAATATGAATTCAAATTGGAAGAGACTGTAGATATCACCTAATTCAAAATGTCTTTTTATAGATGAAGAAATTAAGTCCCCAAAAGTTTAAGTGATTTGCCTTTAATTTCTGTTACAAGGAATAAAGGAAACAACCATATATTAATCACTTAATATATGCTAGGCATTATGTTAACCACCTTAAAATTATTATTTTATTTAAGCCTCACAAAAACCTTGCAAAAATAGGTGTTATTATTGTCCAATTTTACATTTGAGGAGCCCAATGAAAATAAAATTTGAGTGACTTGCCTGGTTTCATATAGTTAGTAAATATCTACATTCAGATTTGTGTTCAAGGTCTTCTTACCTCCAAGACCACAATTATTTCCATTGCAGTTCTACCAGACAAACATTATATTTTGGTTAGTATGGGTATATTTCTTTTTGTTCCCATCATGTACTAAGTAGATAGGTGGTATATTAGATAGGATTGTTACTTAAGAAGTAAATAGAGGATAATTAAGTCATGAATCACATGTAACTGACCAATAGGACAATAGTTTAAATTAACAAGAGATTAAGATTAACCTAGTGAAAATTATTAAGAACACCCTGTTTTATTTCTGCTTTCATTAGTTGAAGAAAAAGTTAAAATGTTAAGATGGGATTATTCATATAACAGTGGTATAAAAGGGTAGGTTATATCTGCTAGAGTCACTTTCCAATTTGATTTTTTCAAAGGAGAAAATTTCCTTTTTTTTTTAGTCTCACATTCTTTAGCTTTAATCTCAAACTCAGCACCTAGCATAGTACATTGTATTAGCATATATTTAATAAATGTTGTGAAGATGGATTAGATGTAAAAGAAAAGAAAGGAAGGTTGGATGGGTAGATAAAGCTAACAAAGAAAAACAAACATCTTGATAACTGCTTCCAAGTTTGGAGCTTGAGAAATAGAAGCACAAGTATCCAGGTCTCTTTAACAGAACCTTCCAAAATAGTTTCATGAGCACTTGGCATCACTCCCAGCTCCTCTAATAACACTGCAAGAGACAGCTTTTTCCTAGCAGAAACCTCATTTGCAGTTCTAGTTTAATTCTATTTCAACTCTGGCAACCGTATGCTTATCAGAGAATAAAAGGGGCAGGGAGGGCAGAACTGAGTAGAAGCTGCTCGGTATCTTCAAAACATTGTAGTATTGTTTTACCTTTCAATTTGCTTACTCTCCTTTCTATTCTCTTGATTCCTTTTGCTTTACTATTATTTATTTCATATCTTCATTAACATCCTGAACTCAATATTACCTAGAAATATTTTCTTTATGAAATTTTATTATGTTTGGAGTGCTTCTTGTTTTATATTTATTTATTTCCGTCTGTTAATATTTCCCTAACTCACCATTTCAGAGTTATTTTGACTATAATGTTGTCCCTTAGAGGGAGTGAAATGGCATTGCCTGAAAATGTGATGGATGTGACTCAGTGGTTGCCTTGGCAACTACTTATATCCTGATGATGGAAGATGATGGCATACCTTCTGGGGAGAACTTGAATTTGAGGGAACACTTGATCTTTTCATCTAGCAAGGGAAAAGGCTCAGATTGGAATTTCCAAAATAAAATAAGATGATACATCCTCTTCTGATCCTCTTTAGAAATTTGTTTTATATGATGCTAAGTATGAAATTAGAGTTTTAAAAATACTAACTTCCATTTTCCAGTGCTCTGGAAGGTGTCTTTGGATTGAGAAATTTTGTATGAATTCTCTCGTAAAATACCATAGTATTCTATTTGTGGTTAGAAAGTCAAGTGTGAGATCACCTAATCAAATTTCTGTTCCCAGACACATCTTAAGATATTCCCAACAACATGGGGAATCTATAATTTACCCCTTTTCATTATGGGCAGCCAACAGGCAAAATAATCTACTTTGGCACATAATAACTTGGTATTGTTTACTCACTCAATTTGTCTATTATGTCCCTCTATTGTGAAAGAGGAAGGTAACACACCCAAGTCCAGATATGACCCTTAATAAACTAAAACGTAATTTTGATAATAATGATGGTTGAATTAGTAATTATAAGTTTACCAAAAAGAATATATTTCCTCATACCTAATCTCATCTGTGCTTCACAACAACCAAGTTAGATAAGTTCTATAGGCATCATTAGCACAATTTTAATGATGGGAAAATTATGTTTGCTTTTGCAATGTAAGGTATCTATTGCTATAATAAAAAAATGTTAAATAAGCTTGTCCAAGGGTAAGACATGGCATGCTCATAGTGATGGGATGCCCCAATGTATTGATTCCATTTGTCATAAAGTGTAGGATACTTTTTTCGTGGACTGTCACTGTGACAAAGTGACATAGCTTATCATATAGAAGAATAGTTCACCAGTGACAATATCATCTTGCATTTACATTAATAAGTTCGCCCTGTGTGATAAACAGGATGTCATTTCACAGAACAAAAAAAAAAAGCAACAAAATATAGAGTGTTTCAATATAGTAATGACATGAGGCAGAATTGCACAAAGTTATCAGCCTCATTCTTTCTTCCAGAGTCAGTAAAGTACTGTGGCAAAGCAACTGGTGAGGACCCCGGTTGCAGTGGATGACCTTGGTGTTTTAGATGTCTAACCAAGCTCTAAGCACTCTACAATGGCTTACTTCATGGCCAGAATTGTTGGAATAGATTGTTCTCATATGAGCATTCTTTGCCTTGGAAGAACTGAAAACTTACAAATACCTAGAAGTATCTCTGAAAACAGCTTTGCAAAACCCCCTGATTTTTTAGACAGTACATCCTCTATCCCAGAAGCAGTGCCCCACTAGAAAAAAAGAGTTAAAAGTTACAAAAATGCTCAGAAAATGAGCAAACAGAAACAAATTTTTATCATAGAAAGATATTATGGTGATAAGGAAGATCAAAATATACCTTCAGAAGAATATAATAAAGTCAGGGGTGGAGCCAAGATAGTGGAGTAAGGGCTGTAACTTTTGGAGCTCCCCGTGAGATCAAAATCTATAACCTGTTTCCTACTTGTGAGTATACTCTTAATGTTCTATAAGGGGCTATTTTCTATCTATTCTATTCTCTCTCTCTCTCTCTCTCTCTCTCTCTCTCTCTCTCTCTCTCTCTCTCTCCCCCCTCCCCCCTCCCTCTCCCTTTCTCACTTTCCTTCTTTCTCCTTTTCATCCACATTTTTCTACTCAATCAGTCACCACTCTACTTCAGAAACTTATCACCTTCTTGCCTCGATTATTATAGTAGTTTTCAAGTTGATCTCCCCATTTCAGGTATCTCCAAATTATTTCTCTACAAAGCTCCCAATACTCTTTTTCCAAGACCAGTTCTGACCATGGCAGTCTTTTGCTCAATAAACTCCAGGGGTCACTTATATCAGACAAATTGAATATAAAATTCTGTTTGGTATTAAAAACCCTTCATAATATAGTTCCAATTTCCTTTTTGATTGATTTCATATGATTACTTCACATGTATGCTATACACTACGAAAGCAGAGAGAGATATTAGTTCATGTAAGTGGCATTCCATCTCTTGACTCTACTTTGCATATGTTATCCCTCTAGCCTTGAATATTCTTCCTCTTCTTCTGCGCCTGAAAGAATTCCAATATCTCTGTTTCAAGTACCACTGAATTCAATATTTTCTTAATTTCTCTGTTTGTTCAATCTTTTCCCCACTCCATAAAATTAATTTGTGTAATTCTGAATTTACATATTTGTGTATATGTTATTTCCTCTTAGTAGAGTATAAGTTCCTTGGAATCAGAGACTATGCCTTAATTTTTTTTTCTGACCCTAGAATCTACAGATTACCTTAGTAAGTGTGTAATAAATCCCTGCTTAATAAATGAATTGAATACATGTTAGAAAGAGTTAAAGCTGTGTTTAATATTTCTCTTATGAGTAACTCAAGGAAAGATGCTATGATTGACAGAAATGGGCAAGTTGGGAAGTGAAATTACTTTAAAAGAAATAATGATTTCCACTTTAGACATCTTATGGTTTAGGATATGCATGACACACAAATAGAGGTCAACTGGGACAAAAGAGAGGAAAAATGGCTATTTATATATACATATATATTTGAGAATTATTAGCATACAGGTGATATTAATATATTAATTTGGAATTGATAGATCATATTACAGGTGAAATCAAAATGGAAATAGATCTTTTAAGGGGAATACAGAGAGACAGTATCGGAATAACCATAGACCCTATCAGAGAGATACAGAAAGACAGAACCAGAATCAAATTAACCAAGGTCTCCCTCAGAGGGGGGCACAGGATTGATGAGACAAAGGGGAGGGGTGGAAAATAGATATTGAAAGCCACATATTTCCAATCCAGATTTTTTTGAATGCCCTTGTACCAGTCCATTCACCTCCCCAGAGTAACGAACCTTATGTGACCCTCACAGTTGGAGACACGTATTATGATTATCGGCTAGATGCAGGCCCTCTAGATCAGTATTAGTGAGCAAAGCTGACCGTGAATCACCAGTTGAATATAGTTACTCACCAGTTGAATAAGATGATGTGTTTACTTGCTCAAAGAAGATTATGTAATAATGTCTAATATTATCAGTCATTTACATTCATTGATCATTTATATGTCATTATACTCTGGGTATGGTTTGGAATTATTGTAGATATTACAAGTATATCCTCAGTTATGCAGCATAACATTCATTTTTACCATCACATTGTTTTTGGTGAAATTAATGTTAGATTTACAAATTATGGAAATTTATGGAATTATGGAAATTTGTCATTTACAAATTATGGAAATTTATCATTTCAGAGACTAATTGCTCTTACAGTGAGTTTGATGCAGGCCAAGGAGAGAATATATGTACAACAGGAAGAGAGATGGGTACATATAAGTCCATGGTTTGCTTATGATGGCAACTATGTAGACCACAATTGCTGGACACAGTCCAGTTTCTTCCTCTCTCCCTCCTAAAAGGTTTCTTTTTCTTCCACTCAGTCTGATGGCATGGTCAGAATCCATTCACCTGTGGCCTAGCACAATTGCTGGATGTCTCAGAACCATGAAATGTGGTATGGTAACTTTTCCATAACATTTTCAGGTGTCATGGACACCTGAATTTGAATATGAGTTATATTTTGAAGAACTCACTGTTTAATTTGCCCATTGACAATACTATGCTAAGGATTAGTAAAAACTCAGCAGTTCAACAGCTAAAGAAGTGAATCTAGCTTTCTTGAACAGAGTACAGACCAGAGTCCAGCTTTCCAGACCAGAGACCAGATCAGAGTCCAGTTCTCCTGATGACATCTTACCACTCTAAGAAGACGAGAGCTCAGAGACTTTAAATGAACATTTTTGTTTTGTTTTTGCTTCTGTCATTATATACACCATTTGTAACATGTACTCTCTGCAGAGGCCCTCCTTCTGGAGGCCAGTGTCAAAGTGCCAGTTCATGAGGGACTGCCCCTCTGGACAAAACTTCCCTCTCTCCCCTTTTTATATTGATATTAACATATTGTTTGCTAGCATAGGGTATTATATTCTGTTATTTTTGGCTGTTTCATAGGCAAGCCCATATGGGTTTTCCAAAGAAACAAATGGGGGGAATGTGGTTAAAAAAAATTAGACTCTCCATAGGCAGTTTTTGAAGGACCTCCCCTTTTGGGGAAGGAAAGATTGAACGCTCTCTGAAAGGAGGTGAAGGGTAGGCTGCTTCTTGAATGCTAGTCATCTTCTGGAAGACTAGGCATTGTCCGAGACTCGGTCTTTTGGTGCTTGGCCCTTGTGGTGGTTGTGCGTGGTGCATGTTCTTCAGGTTCAGTGAGTTAATTATGGAAACTCCATATATCAAATTTTGGCCCTCACAGCATAGCATTAATATAGTTCACAAAATGGCTTCATATACATTATATGCTATTGTTGTTTGTTCTCTAAGAGGATCATCACATGAGGGTGATGTCATGACTTAGAATGAATTGGCTTTAAGTGAGAGAGGTTTGTGCAAGGTTACAAATCCCACTCTCTTCTCCAGAGCTATCTGGGTCCAGTGAGGAGATTATATATATATATATATATATATATATATATATATATATATATATATATATATATATATATATATATATATATATATATCAGGATGATTAAAGATGGCCCTGGATAGTTAAGGAAATCAGGGTTATGTGACTTGCCCAGGGTTATACAGCTAGTAAGTGTCTAGGTGAGATGTGAAGCTAGATCCTCCCAAATTCAGGGCCACTGCTCTATCCTCTGTGCCACCTAGCTGCCCCTACATTATATGCAGCCAATCTGATGTGGCCCATGCCTTGTGAAAGTAGATGGGGAAATTATTATCATGTCTATATTTTGTAAATTAAGAAACTAGTTCAAAGGTATTCATTAAGTTTTTTAGCTTTCACAGCCAGTAAATAATATAGCAGCAAATTGAATGGATATTTACCTAATCTAAGACCTATGACACATTGCAGATACATAATAAATATTGGTCAAATAAATAATATCTAAAGGAATATGGACTGAGTGACTAAAATGAGCAAAAAAAGAATTTATGTTTAAAGAAAGAGGCTTATGGGAAACCTAAAGTTAAAGAGTGAGAGAAGACAAAGGATTCAATAATGAAGATAAAAGAATTATCAGAGAGATAATTCAGTTTTAGGAAAATATCACATCAGGAAATTCAAGATATAAGGCTGTTTCAAGATGCAGTGGGAAGACATATTTCAGGGAAGTCAGGGAAAATTATAAATTCTTTGAATTATGCAGAGATTTTTGTTGACCTTTAAGAGAAAAATTGTTTCAGTAGATTTGGGGTAATAGCTAGACATTAGAAATTAAGGAAGGAATAGATGGAAAAGAAGTAGAAAGTATTGAATACCAAATACTCAATATTTTATGAGAGTAATATTAAGAAGGATATTTAAAACAAAACTTTTCTTTTTCTTTTCTTTCTTTTTTATTATTAGAATACCTGAACATTTATACATTTATACACATGGAATTAAAGAAATCTAGGGGAAAAAAAAAGGTCAGTTGTGGAACAAATAGAAATAAACTTGATATCAACTTGACAAATTGATATGAACTAGAACCTTAGATGTTATAACTGCCTTCCACTTTATCTTTATCAATGATGAGACACTGAACTAGACAGCTCAAGTGGTATCTGAAATCAGGCATTTCCCAATATTCACAAGCCTACTGTTTGAGACAACTATTTGGTTGTCTCAAAAGACAATAAAAGAAGGAAGTGATAGGATCCAGAGTACAAAGGTTAGGATTAACTTGAGAGAAGACATCTATCTCTTCCTCTAATACTGAAGTGCATAATTATGGAGCAGCCAATTTAGTATAGTGGTTAGAAAGTTGTATTTGCACTCAGGAAGGCCTGAGTTTGGATACCCCCTCAGACTTTTACTAACTGTGTGACTTGAGGCTAATAATTTAACATCTATCAGTCTCAGTTTGCTTATCTAACATGGGAATGATAACATCTATCTCATAGGTTTATTGTGAGGACTAAATGATACAATATATATATATATATGTAAGCCTTAATGTGTTATATAAATGCTAGATATTATTATAAAAGGGGTGTATATCAATTAGGGGAATGGGCATTTGGCTCCTACTATTGTCCTTCATATAGTTCATCAAATTATTGGAAAGAGGAATGCACGTAAGCAAAATTTTTTTCCTAGCATTTGTGATTCTTTAAAAAATGTTTTTGTGTGTGTGAGGTAATTGGGGTTAAATGACCTGCCTAGGGTCACACAGCTAGTAAATTGTTAAGTGTCTGAGCTCAGATTTGAGCTTAGGTCCTTCTGAATACAGGACCGGTGATCTATCCACTGAGCCATCTAGTTGCCCCCCCTTTGTGATTCTTTTTAAGAAAAGGAAGACAAGAATCTATCAAAATAAAATGGTATTTTGCCCTGGCATTTCTTAGAAGGACAAGAATAAATAGGTCAGGAATTGAATTAGATTGTATTCTTACTGTTACCTTTTTTGGAAAAAAATAAAAAGTTGAAACTGACTGGTGAAACAGAATCCAAACATTCAGGCCCATACTATCTGGCTTCTAATCTTTCTAAGAATTTGAAGCTCAACATGACTTTATTGTGTCACCACATCAAATTTATAGTGTCAACAAATAGTTGCCTCCAACAGTGGGCTTGTGAATATTGGGAAATGCCTAATTTCAGATAGCACTTGAAACGTCCAGTTAAGTCTCATCATTGATAATGGTAAGGTGGAAGGCAGTTTCAACATCCAAGGTTCTAGTTGATATCAATGACTGGGAGCTCCCTCTCTGGGTCATTAATGTGCATGCATAGCAATAGGAGTCTCATTCTAGGAGCCTTTTAACCCTGCCATCATCATCATCTCTGAAAAGCAATGTGGAGGACAAGTTGCCTAAAGAGGACTGCAGATCCCCAGTTTAATGCACTATGGTTGCTATTCTTTCTTCCACCTGTCAGTTCTCATTCTTATGAAAAGATAATCTGATTTGGTGAATTGGGAATTATACAGATTCACTCACCTTCCTATTTTCATGTAATAGACAGATTTGGAGATTGCTGGTAATCAGTGAAGCACCTGTAGAAAGTCCATTTAAATTCCCCAGACTCTCTTTTATACCTCAAATTGAAAATCTGATCCTCTTTCTTCTCACTCTGAAGATCTTTCTTTAGCATAAATTTTTCTCAGCATAAACCTTCTTGGTCCTGGGAAAAACTCTGTTAACTCACTTTAAAGGTTGATTGGTGTTTATGTTGCATTACCCAAGGTCTCCATTTTATTTTCTGGTTACCTGATCTGAGTCACTAAACCCTTGCCAACACAAGTCAGGAGCAAGGCAGAAAAGAAAAAAAAAGTACTCCTATTCTTCTAAGATTTATGTTATGAAGGGAAATTATCATAATTCCTCACGAACTATTCTTTACTACCAGAATAAGAGAAAGAATATTAGGTTTGATGGACTACTGATTTGATCTAGCATATCACCTCATTCTTTTTACTCCTCACAGGTCACAGGTTATTATATGACATATTGAAGCAACCATATGGCAACAAAGTTAAGGGTAGAATGAAAAAAGTCATTACCATTTAATGTCTATTCTATTGAGAGAAAGGAAGCCCTTAAAGTTCAAGAATCCCCCAATTTCCAGAAAGAAATTACTTTAAGTCACCAAAATTTCATGTTAAATCGCTTGCTTATCCAATAATATGTTTGAGAGGCTGTTAATTTAGTCATCAAAATTTTCTATATTTACATAATTCTTTACAAAGTTGTACTTAATGATTTGAATGGGTCTCAAAATGTTGATGGTTCAGAACCTGCCAGATATAAAAGAAATAAATTAATTTGGAGAATTGTGACTTCTTCAGATTTATTCATTCTTCAGATATTCATGGGAAACATAGTTAAAGATTTCTGATATCTAGATGAAGTTGAGGAATAAGAAAATAAGCAGCCAAGTAGTTCTTGGTAATCAGCTTGGAACTGACATCTTGAATCTGGGATCCATAAAAACTTTTTGGTAATGTTTTGACACATATTTTTTTAAAAACAATGGTTTTCTTCAAAATCTGATTTACCTTATTTTATGAATTTGAACAGACTATTCTGAGAATGGGTTGATAGTCTTTACCAGATTGCCAGAGGGGTCCATGACACAATAGATGTTAGTTAAGAATCCCTAGTCTGGAAGATAGACTAAACACAGGGGATTAATTCACCATTTACATTCAATTTCTCAAAATCTTTATTACATTTGAAGAGTAGGATTCTGTGCCTAGATACTTCTTATGGAGTATCTAGGTATGGAGGCAGCCTTCCAACCAGATAGAGCGGAGGAGTTTAAGCTCCTACTATGTGTCAGGTATTTTCCTAAGCTCTTTTAAAATATTATTTTATTCAGTCATGATGCCATGTCAAACATTTTCTTATTACTTAAAGTGATGTCCCACACTGGTTTAAATTGTCTAGAAACTGAAAGAGATACAAGAAACGTCGTCACTTGAAATGAATGATAATAATGCCAAAGTACAAATGGGACTTTTCTTACCAGGAGGCTAGCTAGCACATTAGATATAAGAGAGCCCATGATTCTGTGAAATTAAAGGGAACATTTTACTTCAAAGAAATATGACAATGATATTTTGGAAATTGTATAGTACAGTGGATAGAGCCTTGGACACAGAATCAGAAAGCTATGAGTTAAAATCCTATCTCCAATACTTACTTGATTGTGTGACTTTAGGTGAGTCACTTTACCTTTTCAGCCTCACTTTTTTCATTTTAAAAATTGGAATAATATTAGCAAGTACCTCACAGTGTTAAGATCAAATGAGATTGAATATGTCTCTCTCTCTCTCTCCATATATATATAAATATATATATATATATATACACACACACATACATATACGCATACACACACACATATACACTTATATAAAGTATTTTAGAAACCTTAAAAGACTATAAAAATTGTTGTTGTTGCTGTTGTTTGTTGTTTGTTGTTGTTGTTGTTGTTATCGTTATTGCTATTATTATATTACTACTACCAGTAGGGAGAAGTAGGTGAATTGCAGTGATGTGAAAGAAACTTAAATAGAAATGAAGATTATTATTTCATATATAAGGATTCCCATGAGATACATATTGACTTATTTTGAAAATGTAGTATTAGATATTTTATTGTTTTTTATGTATTTTGTTAAATAGTTCTAATTAAATTATAATATGATTCAGGTCACAATCAAGAGTATGGTAGATTTTTTGCCATGCATCTGACATCTCTTGTGTAGTCGATGAAATGATATCCTTATAGTCAGGAAGATGTGAATTCAAATCCTACCTCTAATACTTAATGTGCCCCTAGACAAGTCACTTAAATTCTAAGATGTTGCCTAAGGCACATACTCATCTACTCATCACAATTTCATCCAAAAGCTTCCTTTGGCACATCACGACCACTCCTTTCTAATGTATTTGTTGTTATTGTTTTCAGAATGTAGTTTATGACTAAGGAAGGAACACTGACCACATAAAGTTCAAGCTCATTAGCAGAAAGAAAGCTTTCTCTCCCAAGTCTAGCAATAACAATGCTTGTGACACAAACCATCTTTTTAGGAAGCACAGTCTCACAAGATTAATCAACACCACAAATGTTGAAAGCAAAAAATGAATTTTGTCCTGTCTTTGTGTATATGTGTGTATGTGTGTGAGACAGGGAGACAGACAGATAGTCAGAAATAGACAGGCATGGAGAGACAAAGAGAGTCAGAGTCAGAAACACAGATACACAGGCAGAAATGTGGAGAGTCAGAGACAGGAAAAAAAGAGAAAAATTAAAAAGTGACAGAGACAGAGAAGAGGGAGAGAAGAGAGAGATAGGCCGGCAAGCAAACCAATAGAAAGAATGAGACAGAGAGAAACAAAGGTGGGGGAAATTGTCAGCTTTATGGCCAGTTATAGGGCTACAGGAAGTCGCAAACATGTGTTAAAACTCCCTCAGAAGTAATGGCCAATCCATTCTAACTTTGCCAACTTAACTGGTGGCAAATACTTGGATTTTTAACTCCTTTGGAAGAAGAGTGCTTTTACAGCAGGATGATAAATACAATCCATCTACTTCCCAGAATATAAGGATCATAGATTTAGAGATGAAAAGGAACTGAGAGATCATTTACATTAACATTATCCTGTAGCAAAGGAGAAAACTGAGGCCGATAACTGCACGAGTTCACTGAGGTACTAAATGTTAAATCATGATTGAAGTTGGCCCAGAACTTCTTGTTTCATTTTCCCCAATGTTTCATGCTCGCTTTCTCTTTCTTACCTCTCTATCCTCTAGCAATCATAATTCTGTTCTCAAAATTCTATTGAAATGGCTCTCTCAAAAGTCTCCAGTGTTACTCATTTCAAAAGCCAATGTTTGTTGGGTCTCATCCTCTGTGACTTCTCTGCAGTATGTGGTACACTTATTCTCCTTCCTTGCCAAACCAAACAAACAAACATCTGAGTTTCAAAGGTAATACAATCAACTAATTCTATAACCTTTTATAACTGCCTTTCTCTCATTCTCTATCTTCTTTCTAATTCCCTTAAGATAAATGATCCTCAAATTTATTCCCTTGCCCTTCTTCTTATTCATTTGGAGGTAGCAATTGAAAGAATAGGTAAAAATACACAAAGAAAACTACCCCCAGCCTACATCAGAGAGCCAAGATGGCTAAGTAAGCATGACATTGCTTGAACTTTCCCATATTCACCAGCAAACAATTACAAAATAGTACCCCCAAATTAATTATGAAACAGCTGAACTTACAAAAAGATGAGTTAAACAATTTTCTAGCCCAAGTCAACTTGGAAGGTTGAAAGGAAAGGTTTATTTCACTTTGGTAAAATGGGAGTGCAGTCCAGGGCAGACAGTGTCCTGGCAAGTCAGCAGCAGGAGGGAGGGAGAGAGAGAGAGAGAGAGAGAGAGAGAGAGAGAGAGAGAGAGAGAGAGAGAGAGAGAGAGAGAGGAGGAGGAAATATAGGGTAATGATAATTGTGAATGTGAATGGGATGAACTCTCCCATAAAATGGAATGGATTAAAAACCAGAATCCTACAATATGATGTTTACTAGAAATACACTTGAAATAGACACACACACACAAACACACACACGCACAGAACAAAGGTAAGGAGCTGGGAGAAGGATATATTATGCTTCAGGTAAATAAAACACACACACACACACATACACACACACACACACACACACACACACACACACCAGGTATGGCAATCATGATCTCAGACAAGGCAAAAGCAAAAATATATCTATTTAAGAAATTTTGGCAAACTACATTGTGGTTAAAAGGCCCCAAGGACAATGAAATACTATCAATACTAAACATATATCCCAAGTGTTATAGCATCCAAATTCTTAAAGAAGTTAAGTGAGTCACAGGAGGAAATATATAGTAAAAGTATATATATAACTTTTCCCTCTCAGAACTAAATAAATCTAATCACAAAATAAAAATGAAAGAAGTTGAGACGAATAGATTTTTAGAAAAGTTAGATATGACAGACCTCTAGAGAAAACTGCATGTGGATGGAAAATAATATACCTTTTTCTCAGTGTAAATAGTACCTAAACAAAAAATGAAACCTGTTTTACTGCATAAATACTGCAAAATTAAATGTAGAAAGGACAAATATTAAATGTGTCCTACTAAATTCCTTTTACAACACAAATATGGTGCTAATACCTATACCAAGAAGAGCTAAAACAGAGAAAGAAAATTACAGACCAATTTCTCTAATGAATATTGAAACAAAAGTTATAAATGAAATACTAGGAAGGAAATAATAGCAATACATCACAAAGATCAGATAAAATTTATACCAAGAATGAAGGGTTGGTTCCATATTAAGGAAAAAAGTAAGAACAATTGGATATATGAATAAAAAAAACAACAGAAATCATGATTATCTCATTAGATAAAGAAAAAGCTTTTGACAAATATGACAATAATTCCTAATAAAAACACTGGGAGCATAGAAATAAATGGAACTTTCCTTAAAATTATAAGTAGTATATTTATAATACTATCATCAACCATTATGTGTAGAGTGAATAAGCTGGAAGCCTTTCCAATACAAACAGGGATGAAACAAGGATTCCCAATATCAAAGTAATAATTAATATTTTACTAGAAATGTTAGCCATACAAAGGGTCTATAAAAACATGCATAATCTTCAACCTAGCAATACCACTTCTAGGTTGGTATACTAAAAGGGATTTTTTTTTAAAGTTAAATTCAAAATTGGGGTGAGACCCATCACTTGGGGAAAGGTTGAACAAATTGTGGGATGAGATTAGAATGGAACACTATTGTGCTGTAAGAAATTATGATGAGGATGCTATCAGAAGGACTTAAAAAATGTAATCCATCTACAGAGAAAGAACTGATGTTAGCTGAATGCAGATTGAAGAATTTTTTGGTTATTGATTGCTCTTTCAAAAGGATTTTTTTGTCTCTTTTCTTTCAACACTTGACTAATGTGGAAATGGTTTGCATGATTGGACATGTATAAGTTATATTGAATTGCTTGCATTCTTAAGGGGACCTGAGAGGGAGGGAGGAACATAATTTGGAACACAAAGTTTACAAAATCAATGTGGGGGGCAGCTAGATGGTGCAGTGGATAGAGCACCGGCCCTGGAATCAGGAGGACCTGAGTTCAAATCCGGCTTCAGACACTTAACACTTACTAGCTGTGTGACCCTGGGCAAGTCACTTAACCCCAATTGCCTCACTAAAAAATAAAAAAATATCAATGTGAAAATACTTTTATACATTTAACTTGGGGAAAATTCTAAATAAATTTTTAAAAACAGAAATGTTAGCCATAGCAATGAGAAGAAAAATAAATTGAAGGCATTAGAATAAGCTATGAGGAAACAAAAAAAAATCACTCTTTGCTGATGATATGATGCTATTCGTAGAGAATCCTAGAGAATCAACTTAAAAATTAAATGAAATTATAAGTATTTTAAGCACATTTTCAGGATATAAAAGAAAACCACTGTAATCAACATTTCTTTATATTCCAAACAAATCAAACCAGCAAGAGATAGGAAGACAAATTCTACTTAAAACAACTGTAGATATGAAAAAAAATACTTGGGAGTTTACCTCCAAAGACAAAACCAGGAACTCTATGAAGGCATTTCTAAAACACTTTGCCTACAAGTAATATCAGTACTAAACAATTGGAAAAAAATCAATTGCTCATGTGTAGGCAAAATTAATATAATAAAAATTAAAATTCTGTCTAAACTAATGTACTTATTTGGTGCCATAACAATCTACCAAAATTCATTTTATAGAGGTAGAAATCATAAGAACAAAATTAATGGAAAAACAAAAGGTCAAGAATATTAAGAGATTTAATAAAAAAAATACAAAGGAAGCCTAGTTGTATCAGATTTTTACCTATATCTTAAAGCAGTAATGATTAAAATTATCTGCTACTGGCTTAGAAATAGAATGGCATATCATTGGAATAGATTAGGTACACAAGACATAGTATAAATGACCATAGTAATCTGGTGCTATCCAAATACCTCAACTTCTGTGATAAGAACTGACTATTTGATAAAAACTCCTGTAAAAATTGGAAAAGATAATGGTAGTAACTGGGAACAAACCAACATCTTATACCATATACCAAGATAAAGTCAAAATGGGTACATTATTTTGACATATGGCACAATTACATAAGTAAATTAAAAGAGTGAGGAATAGTTCACTTTTTGGATATATGTAGAAGGGAATAATTTAGTATCAAACAAAAGATATAGAACATTACAAATGCAAAATGGATAATTTTTTTATATGAAATTAAAAATGTTTTTCACAACTAAAACCAGTGAAACCAAGATTAGAAGGAAAGCAGAAAATACACACAGAGTGGAGGCAAGACGGCAGAAAGAAGCCAAGAAGTTACCTGAGCTTTCCTGTGTCTCTCTCAAAAACAACATTAAATCAAGGCTCTAATCAGATTCTGGACCTACAGAAGCTACAAAAAGACAGAGAGACACAATCCGCATACTTGAGAAAATTTAGAAGACTTTGGGAAAGGTCTGTGTCCCCTGAACTAAAGGGGAGGGCTGCTCAGCACAGCTAGACACAGAGAGCAGCTCGACACAGCTGACAGTGGTGCAGCTCAGAGCAGTAAGAAACTTGCAACAGTGACCCCTGTGCCCCAGGAGAAGATTTCAACTTTATAAGTTTAAAAATAGGCTAAAATATGAATAAGGAACAGAAAACGAACCTTACCATTGATAGCTTCTATGGTGAAAAGGAAGACAAAAACTCAAACTCAGACAATTTTGTCAAAATGTCTACAAGTGAAGACTCAAGTGGGAAGATTACCTTTCTTCAAGACCAAAAAGCCTTCTTTGAAGAGCTCAAAAAGGCTTTTAGAAACCAAATGAGAGCGGTAGAAGGAAAAATGGAAAGCGAAATGAGAGTTACACAGGAGAAAAAAGCAAACAAAAAGGACTGAGGATAACAATTCCTTAAAAAATACAATTGGCCAAGTGGGAGAAAAAAATTGGCCCAATGTAAAAGGAGGTGCAAAAGCTTACTGATGAAAATAATGACTTAAAAATTAAAAGTGGGAAAATGGAAGCTAATGACTCCATGAGATACCAAGAATTTGTCAAACACAATAAAAAACTGAAAAATAGAAGAAAATGTCAAATACCTCAAAAGAAAAGAAACTGACTTAGAAAATAGATCCAGGAGTGATAGTTTAAGAATTATTAGAGTAAAATTTAGCCATGATAAAGAAAATAGTTTAGAAACCATATTCCAGGAAATTATTGAGAAATGCCATGAAATTGTAGAATTAGAGGATAAAATCAACATTGAAAGAATACACTGATCACCTCCTGAAAGAGACCCCAAAAGGAAAACTTCAAGGAATATTGTAGCCAAATTCCAGAATTATCAGGTGAAGAAGTAAATGCTCAAAACAGCCACAAAGAAACCATTTAAATATCATGAACCCACAGTGAGTATTGCACAGGACCTGGCAGCTTTAACATTAAAGGATCACGGGCTTGCAATATCATATAGCCAAAGCAAAGGAGCTTGGATTACAACCAATAATCAACTACCCAGAAAAACTTATCATCCTCTTTCAGGGGAAAAGATGGGAATTCAATGAAATAGTGGACTTCCAATGTTTCCTGAGAAAAAGAACACAACTGAACAGAAAATTTGATCTCCAAATACAAGAATTAAGAGAAGTATAAAGAGGTAAACAAGGAAGGGGGAGGTTGTTCAATAAGGTTAAATTGTTTACATCCCTATGAGGGAGGATAATGCTTTTAACTCTAGAGATCTGTATCTCTATTAAGGTATTGTTATTAAATTGATTTTGATGTGAAGATCTAAAGAAACATAAGGGGAAGAATAAAAGACGACTAGGGGTAGGAGAGGAAGAGGGAAGGTGGAATGGAGTTAATTACATCATGTGAAGTGGCACAAAAATACCCCATTACAATAGAGGGAAAGAAGGGAGGGGTGAACATTATTTTAACCTTATTCTCATCAGAATTGGTTAAGAGAGGGAATAACATACACTCCCATTTATATATAGAAACTTAGCTTACTCTTCAAGGATGCAAAAGGTGAAGGGGGAAATGGTGGCATTGACTGAAAGGAGGGGAGACTCAGCAGATAAAAGGTACAATAAAAGGAAGGGCAATTTATAAAAGGGAGGTCGATTGAGGGAGACAGTGGTCATAAGCAGGGGAATAAAGGAGAAAGAAAAGGAAAGGTGGTTGATAAAAGGGAAGGCAGATTGAGGGAGGCAGTGGTCAGAAACAAAACACTGGTCAAGTAGAACAGGGTGAAATAAAGGGAAAAGAGTACAAACAAAAGGGAAAAAAGGATGGAGTGAAATAAACAGTTAAGAATTAATAAACATTTTGTTTGTTTTTGCAGGGCAATGGGGGTTACGTGTCTTGGCCAGGGTCACACAGCTAGTAAGTGTCAAATGTCTGAGGACAGATTTGAACTCAGGTACTACTGAATCCAGGCTGCTGTGCCACCTAGCTGCCCCAATAATTGTAACTGTGGATGTGAATGGTATGAAATCTCCCGTGAAATGGAAGAGAATAGTAGAGTGCATTAAAAATCAGAATACTACAATATGTTGTTTAATAGAAAAACATTGGAAGCTGAGAGATATAAACAGAATAAAGGTAAAAGGTTGGAAGATAATATATTATTCTTCAGCTGAAGTAAAAAAAGCAAGGGTAGCAATCCTTATCTCAGAAAAAGAAAAATCAAAAATAGATCTAATTAATAGAGATAAGGAAGGAAACTGCATCTTGCCCAAAAGTATGATAGATAATGAAGTAATATCAATACTGAACATGTATGATACAGTTAGGTGGCTCAGTGGATAAAGCACCAGCCCTGGATTCAGGAGAACCTGAGTTTAAATCCAGCTACAGATACTTGACACTTACTAGTTGTGTGACCTTGTGCAAGTGACTTAACCCCAATCACCTCACCAAAAAACAAACAAAAAAACCCAATACTAAACATGTATGCACTGAGTGGTATAGCATGAAACTTCTTAGGGGAGAAGTTAAATGAGTCACAAAAGGAAATAGCAAATATATACTGGTGGGTGTCTGAATCTTCCCCCTCTCAGAATTAGATAAATCTAACCACAAAATGATTAAAAAAGAAGTTAAAAAAGTTGAAGAGAATGTTAGAAAAGTTAGATATGATAGATGCCTGGAGAAAAGTGAATGTGGATAGAAAGGAATATACCTTTTTCTCAGCAGTACATGGCATATATTTAAAAAATTAACCATGTATTAGAGCACAAAAACTTCATAGTCAAATGTAGAAAGAGAGAAATAGTAAATGCATTCTTCTCAGATCATGATGCAATAAAAATTACACATAATAGAGAGCCAGGGAAAGATGGACTGAAAATAAATTGGAAACTAAATCATCTCATCCTAAAGATTGAGTGGGTCAACCAACAAATCATAGAAACAATCAACAACACATCCAAAAGAATGACAACAAAGTGGCAACATACTAAAACTTATGGGATGCAGCCAAAGCAGTGCTTTGGACAAATTTTATATCTCTAAATGCTTGCATGAATAAAAAAGAGAAAGAGGAGATCAATGAATTGGACATACAAATAAATAATCTAGAAAAAGAACAAATTTTAAACTCCCCAATTAAATACTAAATTAGAAATCCTGAAAATCAATGGAAAAATTCATGAAAATGAAAGCAATAAAACTATAGAATTAATAAATAAAACTAAGAACTGGTTTTATGAAAAAATCAATAAAATAGATAAATCTTTGGTCAATTTGATTTTAAAAAAGATAGAAAATCAAATTACCAGTATCAAAAATGAAAGGTGTGTTTTTACCATCAATGAAGTGGAAATTAAAACAATAATTAGGAGCTATTTTTCCCAACTGTATGCCAATAAATTTGACAACCTAAATGAAATAGATAAATATTTACAAAAATACAAATTGCCTAGGTTAATTTAAGAGAAAATAAAATCTTTAGATAAGGCAATTGTAGAAAAATAAATTGAACAAGCCATCAATGAACTCCCTACAAAAAATCTCCAGGGCCAGATGGATTTACAAGTGAATTCTACCAAACATTTAAAGAGCAATTAATTCCAATACCTTACAAATTATTTGGAAACATAGATGAAGGAGTTCTACAAAATTCCTTTTATGATGCAAATATGGTATGAGAATATAATTACCAGGGGCCCCCTGCTGAGAGAGCATGGGTTGACCTTATGTTGATTCAGCATACAGAAGTTACCTCACAAAACAAGAGACCACCCTCAACCAATCAGCTTACATCAATATATAAGGACCGCCTCTTCTGTGGGATGCAGGAAGTGCTGTTCTCTTTTTCAGTTGGTAGCTGGAACCTCATGGTGGTGGCAGAAGAACCAGGTCAGGTTGAACTCTGAACTCTCCTCTAGGGTAGATAGGTTTTACCATTCTTTCAGAGATACGTGTTCTCTCTTTGCTAACCTCTAATATACTGTAATAAATTCATAATCCCTAAACTGTTGCTGAAGCTTCTAATTTATAAGTAAATTCTAGCTGGCTTGCCCCACAATGGGGATTGGTAAGGTAACACACACATTTAATTTTCCCCATCACAATGGTGTTGATACCAAAACCAGGCAGAGCTAAAACAGAGAAAGAAAATTATAGACCAATTTCCCTAATGAATATTGATGCAAAAATCTTAAATTAAATATTAGTAAGGAGATTACAGTAAGTAATAACCAGGATAATACACTATGACCAGGTGGGATTTATACCAAGAATGCAGGGCTAGTTCAACATTAGGAAAACTATTAACATAATTGACCAAATCAATAAGAAAAACAACCAAAATCTTATGATTATCTCAATAGATGCAGAGAAATCTTTTGACAAAATACAGCACCCATTCCTAGTAAAAACATTAGAATGCTTAGGAATAGGTGATGCTTTCCTTAACATAATAAGCAGTATATACCTAAAACCATCACCAAGCATTATATGTAATGGAGATAAGTTAGAGGCCTTCCCAATAAGATCAGGGTTGAAACAGGGATGTCAATTTCCACTTCTATTATTTAATATTGTATTGCTTTAGCAATAAGAGAAGAAAAAGGAATTAAAGGAATTAGAATAGGCAAGGAAGAAACAAAACTATCACTCTTTGCAGATGACATGATGGTATACTTAGAGAATCCTAAAGAATCAACTAAAAAAATACTTGAAGCAGTTAACAACTTTAGCAAAGTTGCAGGATATCAAATAAACACACATAAATCATTAGCATTTCTATAATTGATCAACCAAGCTCAGCAGCAAGAGATAGAAACAGAAATTCCATTTCAAGTAATGGTAGGCAATATAAAGTACTTGGGAGTCTACCAGGCCAAGAGAAACCCAGGAACTCTGAAAATCATTACAAAACACTTTTCTCAGGTCAGCTAGGTGGTGCAGTGGATAGAGCACCAGCCCTGGAGTCAGGAGTACCTGAGTTCAAATCCGGCCTCAGACACTTAACACTTACTAGCTGTGTGACCCTGGGCAAGTCACTTAACCCCAATTGCCTCACTAAAAAAAAAAGAAAAATAATAAAAACCCACTTTTCTCATAAATAATATCAAATCTATATAATTGGGAAAATATCAAGTATTCATGGATAAGCTGAGCTAATATTTTTTTAAGGTCAAAGCTAATATAAAAAATCACAATTCTACCTAAATTAATTTACTTATTCTGTGCCATACCAATCAGACTACCTAAAAATTATTTTATAGAATTAGAAAAAAAAACAATAAAATTCATCTGGGAGAACAAAACATCAAGAATATCAAGGGAACTAATGAAAAAAAAAATCCACAGGAAAGTGGTCTGGTTATACCAAATTTGAAGCTATACTATAAAATGGCAGTCATCAACACTATTTGGTACTGGCTATAAGGGGCCTAAAATTCTAGCTATCACGTCTGACCTCTAATGAGTGGTCACCCCAAATTAGAAGCTTTAGCAAGAATTTAGACTTTTAAGTATTTATTAAAGTGCAATCAGAAGTTGGTGAGGAGAGAGAGAGGTAATATTCTAACTATCTCTAAGAGACCCCAGTATCCAACCTGCCATACCGAGGTCAAGAACCCAAAGAGGCCAATGCTTTAGCGGCTACACCCAGAACCTCTTATGAAACTGGAAAAAGGGCTGCCCACAAGAACAGAGCGCCAAGCTAATTGTCTGGTAACTTTGATTGACAGGACCCACAAGCAAACTTTACTTTCTGATGCCAAACTGACCTTCAAAACCCCAGAAAAGGTCACTTCCAGATGCTAAAATCACATGGTTTCTAAATTACTTGCTTTCTCCTCAGGGCAGAGCTTCCCTGCAATATCTCTCCAGCAGGGAGGGTCATTCCAATTCTCACATGGCTAAGAAATAATATGGTGGATCAATGGAATAGGTTAGGCACAGGAGACACAGTAGTAAATGGCTATAGTAAGCTACTGTTTGATAAACCCAAAGACTCCAGCTTCTGGGATAGGAACTCAGTATTTGACAAAACAAAAACAAAAACAAAAACTGCTGGGAAAACTGGAAGATAGTAAGGTAGAAACTAGGCATGGACCAAGATCTTACACTGTATACCAAAATAAAGTCAAAATGGTTGCAAGATTTATACATAAAGGGTGATACTATAGATAAATTAGGAGAGGAAGGAGTAGTTTACCTCTCGGATATATGGAGAGGAAAACAATTTATGTCTGAACAAGAGATATAGAATAATATGAAATGCAAGATGGATGACTGTGATTACATTAAATTAAAAAGGTTTTATACAAACAGAAGAAATGCAGTCAAAATTAGAAGGGAAGCAGAAAGCTGGGAAACAATTTTGACAGCCAGTATTTCTGATACAGTCATTTCTAAAATATATAGGGAACTAAATCAAATTTATAAGAATGTAAGTCATTACCCAATTGAGAAATTGTCAAAGGATATGAACAGGCAGTTTTCTAATGAAGAAATCAAAGCTATCTATTGCCACATAATAAAAATGCTTTAAATCACTATTGGTTAGGAAATGCAAATTAAAACAACTCTAAGGTACTACCTCACACCTATAAGTTTGGATAACATGACAAAAACAAAAAATAATAAATTTTGGAGAAGCTGTGGAAAAATTAGAACACTAATGCATTTTTGGTGGAGCTGTGAACTGATCCAACCATTCAGAAGAGCAATTTGGAACTATATCCAAAGGCCTATGGGACTGTTCATACCCTTTGACCCAGTGATACCACTGCTAGGTCTGTATCTCAAAGAGATTATAGAAAAAGGAAAGGGATCCTCATGTACAAAAATATTTATAACAGCTCTTTTTGTGGTAGCAAAGAATTGGAAATCAAGGGAATGCCCTTCAATTGGGCAATGGCTAAAAAAGTTGTGGTATATGAATGTAATGGAATACTATTGTGCTGTAAGAAATGATGAGACAGAGGAGTTCAGAGAAATTTGGAAGGATTTCCATGTACTGATGCGGACTGAGGGGAGCAGAACCAGGAGAACATTGTACACAGTAACAGCAACATTGTGTCATGAACAGTGGTGATAGACTTGGCTCTTCTCAGCAGTGCAATGATCCAAAACAATTTCAAAGAACTAATGATAGAAAATGTTCTTAACATCCAGAAAAAAGAATTGTAAATTATGAATGTAGATTGAACCATACTGTTTCTACTTTGGGGCTTTTTTTCCTGTCCTACTTTTTTGAGGTTTTTCCCTTGTTCCCTGATTCTTCTTTCATAGTATGACTAAAACAGAAATACGTTTAATGTGATTGCACAGATATAACCTATATCATATTGCTTTGTTTCTTGGGGACCAGGGAGGGAAGGGAGGGTTGGAGAAAAATTTGGAACTAAAAATCCTATGAAAACAAATGTTAAAAACTATCCTCATGTGTAATTGGAAAATAATCAAATATGTTTATTAAAATTTTTAAAAAGAAGGAAATCAGAAAGCTTGGAAACAATCTTTACTGAAAGTGTCTCTGATAAAAACCTTATTTCTCAAATATATGCAAAACTGAGTCAAATTAATTAGAATACAAACAATTTCCCAATATATAAATGGTCAAAGGATATGAATGGGCAGTTTTCAGATGAGGAAATTAAAGCTATCTATTGTCACATGAAAAAATGTTCTAAATCAATATTGATTAGAGAAATGCCAATTAAAACCCACCTAGCAATTTGGCTAATATGACAGAAAAGAAAATGATAAATGTTGGAGAAGATGTGGGAAAATTGGGACACTCATGCAACATTAGAAGAGTTTTGAACTGATCCTACTTTCTTGATAGGAAACTATCCCTAAAGGGCAATGAAATTATCTATATCCTTGTACCCTATACCACTACTTCTTCTGTATTCCAAAGAGATCAGCAAAAAGGTGGAGGGGGGAGGAAGATATACAAGTACACAACTATTTATAGCAACTCTTTCTGTGGTGGCAATGAATTGCAAATTGAGGAGGGGGATGCCCATCTATTGGAAAATGGCTGAACAAGTTTTAGTATATGAATGTAATGGAATGCTACTGTGCTGTAAGAAATGACAAGCAAGCTGGTTTCAGAAAAATCTGGAAAGGCTTGCTTGAATTGATGCAAAGTGAAGTGAGCAGACCCAGAGGAACATTGTATGCAGAATCAGCAACATTGTGCAATGATCAACTATGAAAGACTTAGCTCTTCTCAGCAATACAATGATCCAAGACAATCCCAAAGGATTTATGATGGAAAATGCTGTCTAAATTCAGATAAAGTACCAATGAAGTTTGAATGCAGAGAGAAGCATATTATTTCCAATTTTTTTCTTGTTTTTTTTCCTTTGAGCTGTTTCTTCTTTGAATTACTGGCAAGCACTCTATTCCATTGATTCTTGATTTGAGCCAAATTCAGCTACTCACTGTCACCTGAATATGATTTCCTTCATCTGTATTTTTACTGGTGCAGTTTATTTTTCCTAGAGTTTCGTGCTCTTATACTTTGCTGGCTGAATTAATGGAGATAGATACATACGTCTACAGAGGTTGAAATGAGATTCATTGCCTTATTATGTGCAGGTATTTTGCTAATCATTACAAATACAAATATAAACAAGGCATAGTAAGTGCGTAGCACAGGGAACTGCATTACCTATCCTATAAACACCAGTTCAAGTGCAACTTCTTCCAAGAAAGTTTCCTTTATTTTCACATTTGCCAGTGACCAATTTCTTCCTGAACCTCCCTTAGGACTTTATTTTGTATTACACTAATGCATTTTTGCATCATTTTATATTACATTTTTCTGTGTGTTTAAGTTTCATGAGGGTAGAAACCATGACTTATCTACTTTGTATATTCTTTACCATTAAGTGTTCTGTATACATTAAGCACTTCATATTCACATGGAATTGATTGATTAGTGGTCAGTACAGTACCCTGTATCATCATTTCCAATGAAGGTAAGTTGACAATACTGTGCCATAAAAAAAAGCAAAAAAAAAAAAAAAGGTAGCAAGGTGGCACAGTGTATAAAGCACTGGCCCAGGAATCAG
The DNA here is from genome assembly GCF_019393635.1 of Dromiciops gliroides. Taxonomy (NCBI): domain Eukaryota; kingdom Metazoa; phylum Chordata; class Mammalia; order Microbiotheria; family Microbiotheriidae; genus Dromiciops; species Dromiciops gliroides. The sequence goes on from NC_057862.1 coordinate 124,847,796, forward strand.
GAGGACCTGAGTTCAAATCTGGTCACAGACACTAGACACTAGCTGTGTGACCTTAGGCAAGTCACTTAAACCTCATTGCCCCACAAAAAAGCAAAAAGACAATACTGTGCCATATTCTATTTCATAAACATATGAAATTGCCTATTTATAGACCTATTTCAGTAAAAGGAATGGAAACTAGCTTTTTTCCCTTTCTCTTGAATAATCAACCATCTATTTTCATCCTGGCTGGTGCTTATTGTACATGATGCCCTCTTCCATAAATACTCCCATTTCATTATACACTTTCTAGATGCCTTTTGTTAACATAAATCCATTCAGATCAGATAACAGATAGAATAACTGTGAAAACTGTAAAGTGTCACCATTATTGTGAATCCTTTGGATGCTGGAATATTTCACAAATGCTGTTCTCTAGAGGCTCACCTATTGAGACTCAAACTCTTCTTTTTACATTATGGAATCCTCTTGGATTATCCAGTGAGCTGTAGCATCACTGCAGTGGGCTTCAAACTAGATGTAAAGCTACATTAGTAGGTTCTGGCATTCCTCTGTTAGACATCAATTACATACCCTTAATGGGGTTCTGTTTTGGGGCATTATGATAGTGAGAAATTAAGGCTCCTTTGGGACCGTTGTGTTCCTCTGTTCTGACATTATCTCTTCTGGAACAAAATCTGGGTTTTCACAGGGTCAATGGTAATGTCCTGCAGAACTCTTTATAGAGAAAACAGCTCTTGATCATTCAAAGAGCATTTATTTAGCCCCAACTCTATTGTGGTTTAATAAATGTTTGTTGATTAATTGTGTCAGGTGCTAGAGGCATAAAGACAAAAATGAAGCACTCCCTACCCTAAAGGTGCTTCCATTCTGTTCAGAGACATAACATCGACATCTTTAAATTAATAAAAAATGAATTCATTGTAATCATTACTGGTTTCTAATATGTGTATTTCCATAGATTCCAAATCAGACTTTTCTTGTTCACTGTCACAAGTACACCATCAAAATTCATGGGTTATCTGTTTTTGAGGTTCTAACCCTAAGAACATGGTATATCTTCTGCTGTTCACTTGAGTACTGAATGATTGGCAATAATAATTCCTTAGATCCAAGGAGAACTGGTGGGGATGGACTCACCTTAATTGCCCTGAATTTATTGAATCAGTCATTCAGCAAGCATACATTAAACATCTAGTGTTAGGAATTTGCTAAGTTCTAGGGCTATATTAAAAAGCAAATAAACAGTTTCTTATTTAAAAGAGATTCACATTCTAAGGAAGAAGATATATATTCTGCTATTACCCCCCATTGAGGGGCAGTAGCTGAAGCAAGGTTAGGTGAGTCTGATTCATTTTACACTGTGATTTCAAGTGAGAAACTTTGTGGGCAATAACTAGGTCATTTTCCCAGGTAGTCACAAATTTCTTTAAATTTATTGGGTGCTAGGGAAGGGAAAAAAAAAACATTGCCTCAATAACAATGCAAATTCAGAAGAAATAAACACAGATTTATGGAGTTTAGGAATGTGGTAAAATATGAAAGTTTTTAACAGTCGGTTAGGATAACTGAAAGACGCCAGTTTTTCAAGGACCACCCTTTTGGGGAGGAGATGAACAGTCTGCCTGCTGCGCATGTCAGACTGCCTGCCGGGTACAGTCCGCCTGCTGTGCATGTCAGACTGCCTGCCAGGTACAGTCTGCCTGCTGCGCATGTCAGACTGCCTGCCGGGTTTTTTGACTTCCGGGGTGGAGAGAACGAGAGTAGGCCTTTTTTTGCCTGCTTGGCGGGACTCCTGGCGGCGCGGCACAGACGGTCTCCCTCACTCCAAAGGTGGCCTTTTTGGTTTGGTGAGTTTTTATAAGGAATATAGACTAAGCCTAGATTTAAGACGATTTGTACTGTATTTCTATTTTCCTATCCTTCTAATCAACAATACCTTATATACAATAAAGGCTCTATCTAGAAAACCAGAAGCTTCTTCCATTTACTAGTCTGGGAGATAAATTAAGGGAAAAGTTAAGTAGGGGAGATTTATGATCTAATATCCAATTTTAAATCTCACAGGAAGTAGAAGGCAAATTTTGGTAATTCAGAAGACAGTTGTGTGATATTGCAATGACTCAATTTTCATCTCTATGGAGATCTTTTCCAGATTTATACATCCAGATTTAGTCTCTCACCTGAGTTCCAGTCTCACATCACCCACCAACTGCCTCTTAGAAGTCAAAAACTAGGTGACTTATAGACTTTTCAAACCCAACATGTACAAAATTCTACTCAATATTTCCCCCAAAAAAACTCTTCCTATTACTATCAAGGATAACACCACCCTTGCAGTCACCTAGGTTTACAGCCCTGTTGTTATTTAAAAAAAAAAGTCTTCCTCATACCCACCTTCATGTCCATTCTTTCACCAAGTCTTGTTTCCATCTTCACAATATAGCTCATATAATGCCTCTTTTATCCATCATAGAGCTGACACCTTGCCCTCATCACCTCAAACCAAGACTATTGCAATGACATTGTGGTTGATCTCCCTGCTTCCTCTCTCCCCACTCCAATTGGTCCTCCACTCTGCTGCCAAAGTGATTTTCCTAAAGCATATAGCTGACCATGTCACTGTCCAGATTACCTCTTCCCCATGGCACTTAAGGGGCTGTCTATTAACTGCAGGATCAAATATATGATCATTGTTTAGTGTTTAAAGCCTTTTTTGGCCTGACCATTTCTTTACTTTATAGCTTTCTTTATGGTTTCCAACATACTCTATACTTGAGCAAGATTGACTGACAGAAAACAAAATGATAAATTCTGGAAAGGATATGGAAAAATTGAGAAATTAGCATTTTTGGCGGAGTTGTTAACTGATTCGACCAATCTATACAGCAAGTGAAATGAGCAGAACTAAGAAAATATTGTACACAATAAGAAATATATTACATAATGATCAGCTGTGGATGTTTTATTTATTCTCAGTGATACAATGACCTAAGACAGTTCTATAGGACATATGATGAAAAATGCTATCCATCCTTTGAGAATAAACTGAATGCAGATCAAAACATACTTTTAAAAAAAAAAACTTTATTTCTCTTTGGATTTTCTTTTCTTATTTTTGGTATGTATTTCCATTCACAACATCACTAATATGGAAATATGTTTTGCATGACTACACATGTATAACCTATATCAAATAGCTTGCCTTCTTAATAAGGAGGAAGGAAAAGAAAGGTGGGAAAGAATTTGGAACTTAACATTTAAAAAATGAATGATCAAATTGTTTTTGTACGTAATTGGGGAAAATACTAAATAAATAATTGTAAACTGAAAAATTGCTGAATAAGGTGTGATATGTGAAGGTGAATGAATTCTCTTGTGCTTTAAGATGTGATGAAGTAGATGATTTTGAATAAACTTTGAAATACTAGTGGGAAATGATGCAGAGGGAATTTAATAGAAACAGAACAATTTCTAGTATAAGATTAATATTATGAAAATGAAAAGTTTCGAATATTTTTATAAACTGATAAAAATGAAAGAAATAGAATCAAGTAAACAATTTATATAATAAAACTGTAAAAAATTAAGTTAAAATAAACATGACAAACAAAATGACAATTCATGATTCTAGAGTACCCATCATGAGACATTCTATCCATTAGAAAAAGATGATAGATTTGGAGTATAGAATGATTCATATACTTTTTGTGTATATCCATTAGAATAAATTGCTTTGCTTGAATATTCATAATTGTTTTTGTTTTGTTTATAATTTTATTTTCCAAATTACATGTAAAAACAAATTTTAACATCAATTTTTTAAAACTTTTTTTTCCAAATTCTCTTCCTCTCTCCCTTCCCACACCCCAGCTCCAAGAACTAAAGCAATTCAATCTAAGTTATGTATTAGTAGTCATGGAAAACATCCTCACATTAGCCAGGTTGTGAGAGAAAACAGATAAAAACAAAACTTCATATTAAGGAACTATCAAAAAAATGTCTCAATCTGTTTTCAGATACCATCAGTTCTTTCTCTATAGATGGATTACAATTTTCATAAGTCCTTCAGAGTTATATTGGATCCTTGCATTGCTGAAAATAACCACATCCTTCCCAGCAGATCATCTTACACTATTGCTGTTATTTTGTATACAGTAAATTTCACTCTACTTCAGTTCATGTAGGTGTTTCCAGGTTTTTCTGATAACATCCTGTTCTTCATAACTTTTATATAGTACTTTAAACTTGACAAAGAATTTTCTGCACAATAGCCCAGCATAGTAGGTACCATACATTTTGCCATTATAATCAATCACCATAACTATTTCCCTTCATCCTATTCCCTTCCCATGATATTTACTTTATTTTCTGTCTTCTTTTACCCTGTGCCACCTCAAAAGTGTTTTGCTTCTGACTGTTCCCTCCCCCACTCTGCCCTCCTTTCTTTCACCCTTCCCTCCTTGTCATCTTTTCCTACTTTCCTGAAGGGTTAAATAGATTACTCCTCCCAAATGGGTTTGTGTTATTCCCTCCTTGAGCCAGCTCAGATGAGATTAAGGACTTTGAGCTAATTCTGTGTTCTGAATTTTCTTCCTCCCTCCCTCCTCAAATCTCCCTATGAAATCAAGGAATTCAATGTAAGTCATACATGTGCAGTTATGCAGAACATCTTCACCTTCCTCAAAATTGTTTTGCTTTATACTGTTCCCTCTCCCAATCTGCCTTTCCTTCCTTCCCCTCCACTGCTTTATCTTCCCCTCCCACTTTCCCTCAGTGAAAAATATATTATGTTATCCACATGACTGTGTATGTTATTCCCTCTTTGAGCCAATTCTGATGATAGTAAGGTTCATTCACTCCCCCATTCCTTCCCCTTCTTCCCCTCCACTCCATAAGCTTTTTCTTATTTCTTTTATATGATCTACCTTTACACAGTCTACTTTTCCAGTTCCCTTTCTTTCAGTGCATTCCTCTTACCTCTTAATTTTATTTTAACGATGTCATCATGGGTTAGCTAGGTGTCACAGTGGACAAAGCACCAGCCCTGGACCCAGGCCCTGAGCCCAAATCTAGCCCCAGACATAAACCACCCCACCTTGTCTGCCCCACAAAGAACAAGGATAAACAAAAAATAAATGCTTTACAGATATCACCCCTTCACAATCTGTGCAGACCTGAATCCTCTGTTTAAGTGTATTCCTTTCAGTTGCCCCAATACTGAGAGTTCTTATGATTTGAAGTATTATCTTCCCATGTAGGAATGTAAACAGTTTAATCTTTCAATATCTTTCATGATTTCTTTTTCCTGCTTACCATTTTATGTTTTCCAGGGTCTTGTATTTGAAAGTCAAAATTTCAATTCAGTTCAGTTCTTTTCATCACAAATACCCGAAAGTCCTCTTTTTCATTGAAGTCCCATTTTTTCCTCTGAAAGATTATACACAGTTTTGCAGGGTACGTTATTCTTGACTGTAGTACCAGTTCCTTTGCCCTCTGGATTATCATATTTCATGCCTTCCAGTCCTTTAATGTAGATGCTGCTAGATCTTGTTTTATCCTTATTGTTGTTTCACAGTATTTGAATTCCTTTTTTCTAGCTGCTTGCAATATTTTCTCTTTGACTTGGGAGCTCTGGAATTTGACTATAATATGCTTAGATGTTTTTCTTTTTGGATCTCTTTCAGGAGGTGATTGCTGGATTCTTTCTATTTCTATTTTACCTTCTGCTTCTAGAATATCAGGGCAATTTTCCCTGACAATTTCTTGGAAGATGATGTCTAAGCTCTTATTTTGGTTATGGTTATCAGGTAGTCCAATGATTTTCAAATTATCTTTCCTGGATCTATTTTCCAGGTCAGCTGTTTTTCCAAGGAGACCTTTAATATTGCCCTCCTTTTTATTCATTTGGATTTGCTTTACTGTGTCTTGGTTTTTCATAAAGTCACTAGCTTCCATTTGTTCAACCCTAATACTCAGGCAATTATTTTCTTCTGAGAGATTTTGTATCTCCTTTTCCATTTATTTGGCTTTTCAAGCTGTTGACTTTATTCTCATCACTCTCCTGCATCGCTCTTATTTATCTTTCCATTCTTTCCTCCACCTCTCTAAATCTTCCTTTTATCTCTCCTATTTTCTCTTCAAAGTCCCTTTTGAGTGCTTCCATGGCCTGAGACCAATTCATATTTTTCTTGGGAGCTTTTTAAATAGGGGTCCTGAGGTTGCTATCCTCTTCTGAGAGTTCAACTTGATCTCCCTTGTTTGCTAAATTAACTTTGATAGTTCTCAACTTTCTTTGCTTCCTCTTTCACCATCTTTTACTTGATTTTTAAATACCCTCTTACAGTGGGGCTCTACTTCCAAACTACACTCTTCCAAGCTTCAGAGGATCCCAGGTGTTTAGGTTTGAGGAAGGGCAGGTTTTCTCTTGTCTGGCCTGTTCTCTGGTCCATAGATAATCTCACGCCAACTTGCTAATCAACCAGCCAGCAGAACTTTGTGCGCTGTGATGGTTCTTAGCTCTGATGAGCCTGCACCCCTACCCTGCCTGGGCTTCTTGATGCTCAGAATTTCTTCCTGACTCCCTGTTTGGATGAGATAGCCAAATTCCTCCTTAGGTCCTGCAGACACCCCTGTATTTTCCACCACCACCCCCAGCAAGCTGTTCAGCCCTCTCACCCAACCTTAAGGTTAGTTTCAGAAGATGCTGGTGCTACAGCTGATTCAGTAGCTTGGGGGTAAGTTCCTCTGACACAGTGTGTTTGGTGTCTTTGTTGGCAGGATCACAGGTGTCAGGCTCCTCTTGCAGCCCAGCATGGCCCACTCTAAGCTATCTTTGGCTGGGGAATAATCTCAAACTATCTTTTTGTGGGTTTTGCTGCTCCAGGGGTTGTTTTATTGCTGTTTTGGGGGTAATTGTGTCAGGAGCTCTGTGCATTTAACGTCTTTCCTCTGCCATCTTTGCTCTGCCCTGGAACTCTGCATATTTGTTAAAAGACATTTTCCCTTTTTTCCCCAGTGGGGTGGCAGAAATAGAAAATATATTATTTTCATTTTTTAATAGAGAGGTATGGGAGTGGTACTACTGGTGTGAAATGTTGCATGCAGTTTCACATGAGGTCATGGTATTATAGTTTTACTCATCTCTTATTTTGTTTCAAAGGACTTCTCATAAAATGGGATTAATTTGTAAATGTATATAATATAAAACCAAAACATATTAATAAAACTCAAACTGAGAAAAAGCAAATTTTAAAATACCATTAAAAAACAACTGAAAGAAGACACTTGTGTGACCTTGGTAAGTTTTAAATATTGTATGCCACAATTTGAAAATTGTGATCTGCTATCATAGCTTTGTAGCCTTCACTGTAACATAAACAACTTGAGATATCATCCCCTTAGCCCTCCCTCAATTTTGTGACCTTGTGTGGGGAGAGATCTATGTATGTTAGAGAATGAAATTATCTATCATCATTTCATAAAAATTTCATATTTTAAAGTCCTAACATTCCCTATTTTTTATGTCTCAAGCAGGTGCCAAACTTACCTATTGAAATCTAGCAATTAGGGTATGATAGAAAGATAGTTACCTACTTTCAGAAGATCTGAGTTTGAGTACTGGTTCTGAAACTTACTAGCTGTAATATTCTAGTAGATTTACTTAGCTTAATTTTTTTTGGTGAGGCAATTGGGGTTAAGTGACTTGCCCAGGGTCACATAGTCAAGTGTCTGAGGCAGTATTTGAACTCAGGTACTCCTGAATCCAGGACCGGTGCTTTATCCACTGCACCATCTAGATGCCCCTGTTACTTAGCTTTATTGAGCATCAATTTATCCATTTCCTCATTTCTCAAATGGAAATAATAACTTTCCTTGTAATAATATTCTGTTTATAAATAGAACAAGTGTTTTTGTAAATCTCAAAGCATTATATAAATGTGTTTTGTTTATTCCTGGTTCTGGATGGCAGATACCATAAAACATATGATTCACTTCCAATAAAATCTCAAATTCCAATAGGATCCAGAGCCAAAAAAAAAGGTCAGTCAACAAGGAATAAACAAGACCATGAATAAGAAGAATTTAGAACAAAAGATCAAGGACCCAAGTAGAACATCCAGTCAACAAATGGTCAGAGATTACAGGTTTTATATCATAAAGGGGTTCTAGAGCCCATCTAACCCTATACCCTCACTTTATAGATCAGGAAACTGAGGCCCAAAGAAGTGAAATAGAATGATAAAATTTCAGAGTTGTAGAAGACCCTATGGTTCATGTAAGTCAACCATTGTCTGACCAGGAATATCACCTATAAGAAATAACTTCTTAGAGAATCACTACAATCCAATAACCATTATTGAGTGTCTTTGTAAACATCACTATGCTAATTGTTGGGAGGAAGGAAGTGATGAAAAGTTTAGATAAGAAATATTCCATACTCTCTGTCCCCATGAAGTTTATGGAATTTAACATCTTATGTGGTTTATGACTTGTCCAAGGTCATACATATACATAGATTAATAAGAAAAATGAAGAGTTATGAAGCTGGTATTTTTTTGTTATTGCTGCTGTTGTCGTTTTTCTACATAGAGTACCATTTGCACTATGCCAAGAATGGGACATCAGTAGCAAGAATGAAGGTTGATGTGCAACTGAATACTTTCTGAGTTGGTAGTTCTTTATGTGCTTTCTATCCAGACCTGATGTGTCTCAGAGTATATCCTTCATTTCTCTAAGTAGAGTCAAGTAGTTAAACCTTGCTTAGGCCAGGACAGTTTGTGTTTATTTGCATGATGACAGATGCAGCTATAGTGTTTCAGATTCATTACAAAGATATTCATAATTTTTAAGCAGGCAATCTGCATTCTTTATAAATATGTTCTCATTCATGGGCTAGGCACTCCAGAATTAGTGGTCAGACTACAATTATATAAGGAAAAACCAGAAGGTCTCCTAAAATATCCTGAAGGATGTCAATATCTCTCTGATATCAGGTTGTACTGAGAAGGTAGAAAGAAAAAAAAGGTTTTGTTCATGATATTCATCTTTACTATTAGGCAAATTAAATGATTACAGAACTTTTCCATAAGGGTGTATAAAAGCTTGGGGCCTAATGCAACCAATACAATGTCATCCACATATAAGAATGTCTGGTGGACTCTATTATCTCCAGGGAATCTTTCCTTGACCCAGACATTATAGTGTTTCTTCTCTAATGATCTGGCAAATACTTTTTTTTTTTTTTTGGTGAGGCAATTGGGGTTAAGTGACTTGCCCAGGGTCACACAGCTAGTAAGTGTCAAGGGTCTGAGGCTGGAATTGAACTCAGGTCCTACTAAATCCAGGGCTGGTGCTCTATTCACTGCACCACCTAGCTGCCCCAAGGCAAATACTTTTGATGAGCACATATCTCCCTTGTCCAAAATAGGCACAATAAATGTTGAATTGAATCATAGGTAACTTTCTATTGTATATAGTGTGTCCTTTTCATATTGCATTTCTCTTGTTTTTGTGTAGGTTTTGTGTGTTATATTATGTGGTAGGCAACTGGAAGGACTATTTCTCCTGTTATGGTGTCAGACCTTTATCATGTAGGACAACACAGTGCCATGGATCCTGTCTGTCTTCTGGCCTATTATATGTGTGACACTTGTGAATTATGGAGAACCAAAAAATGTAGGTGATATAAACATTTTGTGGAATGATATTACAGTCTAGTTAAGAGAGAATGCTCTAAACACATTAAAATTTTACAAAGAGTACAAAGAAGTATTATGAATAAGTGCCAAATATAAGCCACAAACATGATGTTCTTTAGGAATTCATAAAAGGAAGGGTTCACTTGGAACTTCATTGGACAGGTAAGGCTTCATGGAAAAATTAGAATGTGAACTTGGCTTTGAAAGGAAAATGAAATTGAAATTATTTTTATACATATTCTTTTGGTAAAGAAGAATGTATAAGCTCCCTCAGAAAAAATGAGTTAAGTCATCCTTTAAGTATGAGGTGAGAGGGTAAGCCTCCTAAAGTCAAGTATTTTAGTATTAATTATTTCCTACCTCATATGTGGTAGAAATTAATTTTTTTCTTTGGTGCTCTCAGAACATTTTCCTTCTAGAAAACATCCTGTGATCCTCCAGCTCCTGTGGACTTAGAGATAATTTTCTAGAACCTTTATGCAACTGAGTTAGGACCTAACTACTTTATTGTTCAGTGGGAATAGAGTCTGACAAAGGAGGGAAGCGTCAGAATCCAATTTGTCCAGGATAGACCCAGAGGAAATCAGACATGGCAAGATAGCATCCCTGGCAATATACCTCTTCTCCTTCTTTGTTGCCTTGGACAGCCCATAGAAAGTTGTCTAACGAGTGTTTCATGCATCAGACTCCTCTGCACAGGTCTCTTGGGCCAGCTCTTGCTCCCATTTTGCCTCTTTTAAGTGTGTACTGAAGCCCCAGAGTAGTCAAATGCAAGCAACCAGATCAGGTACTCTCTAAGATTGGCACCACAACTAGCGGTCAGTCCTAGCTCTGGTCCACCCCGTGTTCCTTGCTCTGCCAAATTCCAATAATCTTACCACAGTACATAGAATGAAAAGAGTTGAATCACCTCAAATGATTTCTTTTCCTTTCCAGTTAAGATCCTTCAACATGAGGACATAGCAAGGGGGAAGAATGCTGAGAAAAGCCAACAAGCGGAGAGGGAAGAAAGGGCTCTGGGAAAGGTGAGAGAGTGAATATGAGAGAACATGATTTAGCTGCCTGCTTTGTTATAGTACCCCATTCCAGTAGTAATAATAAAATAATGCATATAAAAAAGCAGATGTGACTGCAGTGATGAAATGGATATGAATCTGTTACCTAACCAAAGATAGGACCACAGATGCTACTTTTCTCTCTTGTGCATCACATTGCTCCATGACATCTCATTTTAGCTTGTATTGTACCATGTGGATAAAGAAAAAGAGAGTGAAAAAAAACAAAAAAACTAAAACTCTATGATGATTGGATTTGGAGCAAGGAACCATAGCAATGTGCTGATCAGAAAATTATAAGTATTCAATGATTCACTCTTTTCCCTCTTCTCATTCCTTCTGTCTTTTATTTTTCTTTCTGACTAGAATGAATCCAGTCTTGGACCACCCAACCAAATGTTTTTAGTCTTTTGTAGAGTTATTGGGTGGTTCAATCTTCTAACAAATCCATACGTACTTTGAAATTACCAGATTGTTGTCCATTTCTATAAGCTGTTATTGTTCATCCTTCATTTCCAAAAAGGACCAATGGCATCATGACATGGGTAATGTCTTGACTTGTTTGTAAATGGGATTTAAGGAAGGCAGAGTTGCACAATGTTGTCAGCCTCATTCACTCTCATAGAGCCATCATATTCCAGTGGTCATACAAAAATCAAGACAACTGATGATTGCCCTGGATGTAGTGGATGATCTTGTCATCTTGGACATCTGACAAAACTCTAAGCACTCCACAGCACCTGCTTCAACAACCTTCATGGTCACTGGAACAAATTGTTCTCATCAACCCAATCTGCCACGAAAAGTCTTCACATTCTTGGGTAGATATCATTTTTGCTGTTGTTGTTGTTTGTCCTTCATTCTTGAAGAGGACCAATGACACCAGGGTGATGTCAGGACTTACACTGAATTAGATTTAAGTAAGAGAGGACTGTGCAAGGTAAACAATATTACTCTTTCCTCCAGAGCTATCTGGCTCCAGTTGCAAGATATATATGTTTATATGTGTGTGTATACATGTATACATGTATATGTATACATATGTCTATATATGTATATATTATGTATATGTGTATATGTGTGAATATATGTCCATATGTCTATGTGTGTACAACACATATATACATGCAAATATATATATACATATATGTATATATACACATAAAATATGTATGTTTATGTTTATATTCATGCATATACATATGCAAACCTGTATATATATATCTATATGTTCATATACACGTGCACACACACATTCCGTATACATGCACACATATACACACAGCATATGCATATGTATATGCCATTTATGTAAGCATATGTGTGCATGTATGTATGCATGCACACATGTATAAATACATATAACTGGAGAGACGATGGCTCAAGATGTTTAAGGCAATTGGTGTTAAGTGAGTTTCCCAGGATCCCACAGCTAGTAAGTATCTAAGGTGAGATTTGAACTCAGATTCTGTTGACTACAGGGCCAGCACACTAACTACTGTATCACCTAGCTGCCCCAAACAGGCATCCTTCTAATACATCAATGGATATGAGACCTATCAGTTACCCTTAACCTAGTTTAGCTCATCTTTCAAGATGGTTTTACCAGGGTGTGGTCACTGAACATGCTAAAGCTTCTTGGAGCCACCAGTTAGAGTTGGGTGACAGGTGGACACCAAAGGTTATATGAACATCACTGAAAGGTGCTAGTCCTTCTTAAAAAATATAAGCAGCAGAGAAATGTTGAAAACACACTGGAAGAAATAAATATGGTATATGGGGCTCACTAGATATGAAATAGACACCAGGCATACTCCTCCCAACATATAACTTAGCAAGATCTTTAAGAGAAATGGCTGAGGTTTGTGACTGAAAAAATAGTGGGTGGATGATTGGGTTGGTTGTGGTATTCCCTACTAAGGTTACTTCTAACTCTAAAACCTATTATCCTCAGAATTGGGAAGAAGAGAGTGGAAACTTCTTTTAATATGTATTCCCCAGTGACCACTTGCTAGGTTCATAATTGCAAACCATTTATTAATCCAGGGTGCCTCCAACATTTTTTTTTACTCCAGACATGACAACCCTTCTTCTTTTACTGACTTTCAAGTGGAATCACTTGCTTATCAACTATATGTGTTGTTGATGTTATTGTTGTTGTTGTTGTTGCTGTTGTTTTATGTGTTGGTAGAGTGGGGGTGACAGTAAGAGAGCAAAAGTTGTAGAAACAGAGATGGAGAAAGAAACAGTGAAATACACAGTGATATAGACTGACAGCTGAAAAGGGATACTGAAAGGCAATATTACAACCAATACATTATAATATCATAGTTGTATTTATCTCATTCCCCCTCCTCCAGTTGAATATAATCTACTTCAGTGAAGAGACTACTTTTGAATTTCTATTTACTTTTGTATTACTATCCCCAGTACAAGCACTATATCTAGTGCATATTGTAGACTCTTTATAAATGCTTGTCAACTTATTGTTGCTGTCAACGTTTTTGCTCTCACCCTTGTTTCCTTTAGATTTGGTCTCATTTCCTTCTGCCATTAGCACTTCAGTTTTATAGCTGTTTTGATGATTTTTTGTGACATCATTAAAATCAAAGAATATTTAGGAAGTACTCACTTTTATACAAGGCTGAATTAGGTACAGAATAACGTAAGAAGAAAGGTATGTCCATACCATGGGAGTTTACAATATAAAATATTGGATACACAATATGTATCTGTGCATATCTATTTATGTATACTTATACAAGTATATAAATATATAAATACATATCCATACCTATACCTCTATCACCTGATGACTTGAGGAAACATCCTACCTCTGATATTGGCTGTCTGGGAGTAAGTTAGGTCATTTAAACTTTCTGAACCTTGGTTTCTTCAATTGCACAATGGGTATACTATACTGTTCCTACATATCATACAGGAATGTTATGTTATTCAAATGAGATAATATGAGTAAAATTCTCAGCAAACTTGAAAGCCCTTATTTTTATAGACGTTGGTTTAGGAAAATTTTGAAAAAACAAATCTTACTACTTACTTTTGATTCTTTCCCCAGAACAAAGATAATCCTGGGCAGAGATGATGTCAAGTTTTTTTTTTTTCCTGATCACTTTGTAAATTTCTTTCAGTCAGCTTTGGTTCAATGTCATAGAAACTTGGCCCCAGATGGGTAATGCCAGCTGTGTTGACTGAATATCAGACTTGGGCGATCGGTACTCACAGCACATGCCATCTTTTAGTCTTTATACTTGAGAATGACATATTTGGCTTTGTTTTTGTTTGTTTTGTTTTGTTTTTATCTGGAAAAATACTTCTTACTCATGGCACATGAATTTGCAACAAGGGAACCCAGGGACAACACATCACATTCTGACCCCATTACCTAGAGTGAAAGAAGACATATATGGAAAAGATTTGGAAGGGGGGGGCAGAGATAGGAGAAGTGAGAGGAAATTAAAAATAGCCAAGCAGGTGAAATAAAGAGAAGATTTTTTTCTGTTAATGGTATAACTTATTGTAAAGGAGGAACTAGAATTTTTTTTTGGGGGGGATTTCAGCAGTGGCTCATAGAATAATATGTGTATGTGTGTGTAGGGGTACAACTGCTAGGAAAAGGGGTCATCCATTGTGAGAGAGAAAAAGAGAGACAGATAGAGATAGAGAAACAGAGAAATGAATGAAATTGAACAAACCAACTTTATTCATTTCCACACAATAGCACTTCAAATTATGAAGACTGGTGTCTTTTCCTTCCTAAGTCTTCTCTTTTCTGTGTTAATATGTCTACTTTCTTCAACCATCCCTCACATGACAGAAACCCTTACTTGCCTAGTCACCCTTTTTCTTGGTTTACTCTCTTTTTTAAAAATTTCTTTGCTTAGGATATGATACTCAGAGTTGAACACTGATAATGGGCTACTGTAAAATTCTCTTTTATAACTTAAAAGAAATATTATTCTCTGTGTTGAATACCTAGAGTTGGAAAGTGGATAAAAATAAAAGCTTGCATTTTTGTTTTATTTTTCCTTTTAAAAGAGATTTTATTGATATCTTTTTCCTTTTGGCATTGCCTACACTTACCTGTGTATGCCTCTATCTCCTCCATCTCCCCTCCTGGAGAAATCATCCCTTATATTAAATAATTTTAAAAAGAAAAAGAAAAAAAGAAGAGGAAAAAATGGATCAACACATCAAACAATAACAACAAAAACAACCTGATATCATATACAATGTTTCATACCTCTGGACCACTGGCTTCTGCAAATCAGTAAGGGGTGAGAGGGAAATTTCCTTATTGCTTTTTGAAGGCTGAGCAACTTTCATTTTTCAAGTAGCTTATGGTTTGCAACCACTTTCTGTAAAATGACCCTGTAAAGTAGGTAGCATAAGTATCACTACCCCCATTTTACAGATAAGGAAACATACTTTGAACACTTATGGGACTTGTGCAATTTCATGGCAGAACTATGACTCAAAAGCAGTTCTTGTGATTCTAAGACTATTGATCTCTCTCATGACAACTGTCTGACTACCTCTAACATGATGGAACTGCCTGATAACACCTACAGATATAACTAAAGAGGTTCTCCAGTAGGATTATGCTTACCAAGATACATAAAAAAAGATGAACTCTTCCTGAGCCAGAAATCAAAACTGTGATCCTGGGCAAGGAAAACAAAATGTAATAAAGAAAGAAGAGTAGGCTGTACACAGCTGTCAAGAGGTGGTTGATATCAGTGATATGAGATAGTAACTCTGCAGAGAAAGATGATAACTAGCATTACGTGGGGATGACCACCTGGTTCTAACATTGTTTGGTGACATTTGATGGGCTGGCTCAGTGTATTAGCTTGTGCTAATAGCATTATTTCACTGTATATTCTCCTTTGTAGCATATAAGCCCATTATTTGGAAGATAAATGGATGAACAGATAGAGTGTTGGACACAGAATCAGAAAGATCTAAGTTCTGATCCTGCCTCAGAACTTATTAGCTATGTAGCATTGGGCATGTCTAATTTTAGCCAAAGATGGGGTTATAGAAACCTCAAATCACAATTAATTCTTTACACAAGTGATAGAAATTAGGGCAGTTAGATGAATCTGTAAGGGAAAGATACATCTGCAAGGTAGGGAAGCGACCACTTCTGGATGTCCTTTCAATTGTACAACACATCCTTTCAGCTTTTCTACAGACATGTGATTCTGGCCCTATCAGGAAGTCATCTAGTCTAACTCATTGCCTCCAGGCATGTGAATGCCTACACAGTTGAGACAGATGGTTCTCAGTTTGACATAGTTTGATATTACCAAATTTCTCAATGACAAACTTAAGAGCATGCAACATCTGGCCTTAATGATAATCATCAGAATGTTACATGAAACAACATAGCCTGGTCTGATTTTTTAGAGAATGTGACCATCAAAGTTTTGATGCAGAATTAGAAGCAGGAAAGGTGTTGGGGCTGAATTCTGGTGTGGCATCTATGAGAAGCTATATAACTTGACAACTAAATTGTTATTGATCTGAAAGAGACATTCATGGGTTCCTTCATTTGACAACTATTGACCTAAGTTCATTCAGAGGCTTTGCATTCCTCTGAATGAAGAGGGGATCTGCTAGTGCAGTTTGTGTGTGTGTGTGTGTGTGTGTGTGTGTGTGTGTGTGTGTATAATTACAGGTGAATCTTGGAAAGGGTCTTAATATAAAATGACCTTGATAAATAGGGTGTAACGATTGGAATAATGCCACCTGCTGGATACTTACTGTAGAAGAGTTCTGCCCATGAAGGGAAGGTCTTTGAGGGCAAGACCAGGACTCTTTTCTTCAGGATTCAGGAAGTGACGCGGACTAGTGGGAGGAGGAAGGAAGAGACTGGCGCTCAGTCTCGCGCTCTTTTCCTCTGGACTCTGGTGGAGAAGGGAGCTAGAAATGTGCTCTCCCTTTAATAGATAGAAATCTAGGCCTTTTTCTCTCTCTTTACCAAATTCTTATTCTCCTTAATAAATGCTTAAAAGTCTAACTCTTGCTAAAGCTTATAATTTATTGGCGACCACTCATTAGATATTTTAGACAGTTTAGCTAGAATTTTAGCCCTTAACAGATGGCTGACCACGAAGAGGAAAGCTAAACCTCAGTCTTCTTCTGATCTTCTGGTTGGGTAAGAAATTTTCTCTACCCTCTCCCTTAACTGCTAAGTACTGGCGTACTGGCTGTGTTTTCCTTTAAATTTTTTCAAATGGACCTTTTAAACTCCCTAATTACCCTATTTTTGATTTTAGTCTGTTTAACCAGACAAATGGGAGATAAGATCATGTTAATGCTTTGTTTTTGTGGATTTTCTATTTTTCTTTTTATTTTTGTTAAAAGAGCCAGTAACATACTCACACAAGGAAATATCTCTCCCTCTCCCAACCATGCTTTTTCAGAGAAACCTGAAGAGATTCCTGCTGCTTTTCCCAGTTCCAACACTAATTGTTGCTTTAATTTTGCATGCCTGGAGGCAATGACCCACCCTCTAGAAGCTTTTAATCCCCTAGCACCTGGAGGCAAAGTGGGGGAAGAGGAATCCAGGCCTGAGTTCAAAATCAAGTCTGATTCAAATTGCGCTGGTCCCTCCCCTCCTCCCCAGACCCCACCCTCTACTCCTCCTATGGCCAAGCCCATTGCTTCCCCTGCCTGGGAAGTCCAGAGATCTGATGCGCATGCTCAACTTTTTCTACCTGCATTTGGAGCTTCAGGCTCAGCCCTTCCCCAGCCTGGCTGTGCTTTTGAGACAATCTTAGAAAACTCTTTAAATTCCAGATATGCTTGTTTTGTTCATAATTTTGCTAACCTGCTTTTGTCTTTAATTAGTAATCTTATAAAGCATTTGTATGGTGAAAAGACTGACAGACAATATAAAGGGGTTAAAGAAGAAAAACTTAAGCTGAATAAGAATGACAATCATCAACATAGTTCAAGACTCTGCTTTTGCCATGGAAGGGTATATATTTTACAGAAATGTAGAAGTAAGCAGCAAGGTATTGATATGAGTATTGGGGATTTTAGATATCGGAATCAAGAGTGTTCTGAATTCACTCAGATTATTAACAGTATCAGTTCAGAGGTTACATAGGATTTCTATACTATTACATATACATTTTGAAATTAATGGTATGGGTTTATTTTCATAGAGATTTTCATGCTTTTGAGGTTGTGTTTTATACTTAGTTTTTAAAACAAGGAGAATATTTGTAAAAGTTTTTTATAGTCATGTGATCAAGTTTATATTTTATAATACTCTTATTAAGTTCATATTCATTTATATTTCCTTAGTTTGAATTTCATTGTCTTTTATTGTTCCATGTGTATTTTCTTCTATTCATTTATCTATCTAATTTTGAAACATTGCAAGATGGTTTTGTTTTTATTATACAATGTTAATTCTAGGAGTATTGTGCTCCCATATTCTGAGTTGTTTGTTGTTGTTATTTTTTCTCAACTGATTATTTGATCAAACTCTTTGAAGCATTTCCCTGGCAAATTGGTTGCCATGGCAAGTGTAAAGAAGTATTATTTTTGATAAGCATATTCAAAAAAAAAAAGAGGGGAACATTTGTAAAAGTTTTCTTTTTTCAAAAAAAAAAGTTTTCTTTGAGATTCTGTTGTGCTTTAACTTGTATTTAAATATGTTCTGATTTTTCACAAAAGTAATTGTATACTAAGTAAAAAAAATGGGTATTATTTGAAATTGTTGCATAATTATATATTGTGTTCTGAGTCAAGATGTATTCACATTTTTTGCAATCATTTATTATCCTCAATTTTAAATCCATATGAGACTTGGATTATGGGAACTTATCATTTAAGACATTAATTGCCTTTATTCTGAGTTATCAGATGCCAGTTGGCCAAGATGCCATCCAATCACAAGAGGAATACTTGCAAGAGCAGACACTGAACTGTCACATGAGGGGAGACATGCATGAAGTCAAGGTATGGCCGAGGGAACGGCTTTTGACAAATGTTGAGGTTGGATTCTCTTGGTTTAATATTTTATTCTCTTTTTCCCCACAATATTGTACAGATGGCTGGAAGTATTCATTCCACCCATCTCACTTCTACACCTGGCTTCTATGCTCCCTCCTATATGCCTGATGCCATGGACATCTCAATCCCATGCATCTGATTAAGTCTGACTCAGTTTCTTCCAATATGTTCGGTGGCATGGACATATATTCCATCCACCTATTTTAAGCCTGGCATACTGTATGGGCAGTACATATTGCTCAAGTGTGGGAATGCTCATATCCCATCATTTCTCTGTTCTTTTATGGTAACCCCCATAATTATCTCAGGTGTCATGATAAATACAGTGTTGAATTTGGCCTTGACACCTGTTACCAATTATATTAGATTTTTAAATTTCTCATAATGGCATGAGGATAATTAGGCAGATGATGCAAAAAGTGATAAAACAAAGATAAAAATTATTTTTATTAATTAATATTGCAGCAATTGTCTTCTCAATTACCCTCCATGAGGGGGGACTATAGTAAGATTATAATTTTAAAGAATGTTTCAATTTTTGTTTTATTATATGTTTCATGTGTAACAACTAAGATTCTGAATTCCCTTAGACATGTTTTTGAGAACTTTCATTGTTTGATTTGATTATTGACAAAGCTATTTTAAAGTTGTGTTAAGCTCAATTTTGTAGGAAATTTTCCTGGCTGATTACCAGCATCCACACATCAACCCCTGTAAAGACTTCCATTCCACGACTACACCTAGAGGACATCTGAAAAAAGACTTTCAGAGACTTTAAATGAACAGTTTTGATTTGTTGTTTTTGTTGTTTTTTTTTCTCTTTCTGTTATAATATACACCATCTGTAACATGTATTCTCTGCAGAGGCCCTCCCTTTGCAAGACTAATGTCAAAGCGTCGGTTCATGAGGACAAAAAAAAAAAAAATCGCCCCTCTGAACAAAACTTTCCTCTCTTCCTTTTCTATATTGTTGTTCACATATTATTAGTTAGCAATAGTTATTATATTCTTTTTACTGTTCCGTCAAGGAAACATTTTGTTTCTTGAGGAACAACAGGGGGGACTGTAACGATTGGAATAATGCCACCTGCTGGATACTTACTGTAGAAGAGTTCTGCCCATGAAGGGAAGGTCTTTGAGGGCAAGACCAGGACTCTTTTCTTCAGGATTCAGGAAGTGACGCGGACTAGTGGGAGGAGGAAGGAAGAGACTGGCGCTCAGTCTCGCGCTCTTTTCCTCTGGACTCTGGTGGAGAAGGGAGCTAGAAATGTGCTCTCCCTTTAATAGATAGAAATCTAGGCCTTTTTCTCTCTCTTTACCAAATTCTTATTCTCCTTAATAAATGCTTAAAAGTCTAACTCTTGCTAAAGCTTATAATTTGTTGGCGACCACTCATTAGATATTTTAGACAGTTTAGCTAGAATTTTAGCCCTTAACAAGGGAATGAGAAGGGTCATTGATGAATGCTTCTATAGCAGCGTATTTAGAGAGGCCTCAGAACACTAGATAGTTTGCAAGCACCCATAATGAGAGCAGTGCTGGGTGTAGAACAAGACCTAGGTTGAAATCATGGCTCTGCCATTTATTACTTTTTTTTGTTGTTGCTAAGTCAATTAAACTTCCTGAATCTCAGTTTCCTTATCTGTAAAATATTTTCTTGCGTACATTTATAATTGAAGGAAATGATAAATTTCAATTAGCTATTAGTAAAAATAAACATTTATTTTTTTCTTTCCTATCCAAGTTCAAAGATTTTGAAAATTATCTTTGGATCCATTAAAGGTCTGTGCACCCTACTTTAAGACACCTTAATCTAGTCCAACCCTATCATTTTATAGAAGTGTAAATTGAGATTCAGGGAAGTTAAACAAATGATCAAAAGTTCTTCAGGTAGTGAGTAGAAAGACTGAGATTCTAACCAATGTCTTTCTGAGTCCAAATCTAAAGGAAATACTCTTTCCAGTGTACCATAGTTAGGGGCTTCAAAACCTTTAACTCTTCTGACAACATGATGAGGCAGCAGTGACTCAGGGTAAAACTTTCTCTTTCTACCTAATTTCTTTCCATGGTTTACTGAGGCTAGACTCATTTTCTTTGATCTTATATTCTTCATAGTTCTGTCAAGTTTAGGGGCTTTGAGTCTGTGAACCTTCCAGAGAGAAGGACCACTCATGGGTGATTTTAAAGCATTCGTATGAACACACTTCTTGGTTTAGGCAGCACCAATTGCCATATTGGTTCTGCCACTCAGGTCTCATCATTTGCTTATGCCCTTTTAGTCATGAGCAGAAATCAAATAATCAAATCAAGTAGCATTTGATATTGCATATTCATTTATTTTCTAATTGTAAAAGGCAAATGGAAGTATGAATTTAAAAAAATAAGCTGAAGAAAAAAATTAATAAAAAAATTACAAAGTGAAATCAGTAGAACCAGGATAACAGTTTCTATAATGGCCCTGATAATACCCAGAAAAACAACTTTTAAATACTTCAATGTGGTGATCCATGAAGTGATCAATCACGACTTCAGAAGACTGAAAAAGGGATTGGGAGGAATGGATAATATCTCTGCAAATAAATAATAAATAAAATTTTATTTGTAATAAATAAAAATTGATTATACACACACACACACACACACACACACACACACACACACATTAACCTATACAGGGTCTCCAGGAGTTTACTTTCTAAGGACCAAGTACATAAGGCATAAATGTAGTGCCTATGGAAATATCCAAATAATGCTCAGAGACTGAAGATAACAGTTTTGATTTCATACTTGTATATTCTATGGCTGATTTGGTAACTGAGCTTCCATGGCTCTAAGGTGACAGGATTAGAAAGGACCTCAGAAATCATTAATTCCCTATATCTGTCAAGCATACTTGACATTGCTACAATCACTTGTATTCAGCCCTTGACTTCTCACTCTCACCCACCAATCATATCTAATCATTTGCCTAATCTCTTCTCTACATCTACAATAGTTTTTATTTCCTTTGTTCAATTAACACAGTCACATGCTCTTTCTGGATATTATCAGCTTCATATTGATGATTACAATTGCCTCTTGACTGATATCATTTAATCAAGGGTTTATCAAGTGCTTACTAAATGATTTTTTAAAAAAATTAGCTTTTCTTCTGTTTTTATTCTGTGGGTGAGGGATCCTCAACATCTTCATCTTTAAACTAATCATTGAAAGAGATGGGGGTCTTACCAAAGAACTCTAAATAGTGGGATGTTGCAATGTTGGACTGCTGAATGCTTGGAGGTAAAGAAACATACAGTTGCTAAGCCACTTCAGCATCCAAACAAAACCTTTGGTTATACTTCATTGCGATAAAGTGGTATCCCTAGTTGGTGATATCGAAATTTGGAACTAATTGGGTTGAATTCACAAGTGTATGCTTATTCAACCATGAAGGTCCTGTAGACATATTGGTGACATAACCTAATGTCTTTAGTACTAAAATAATGCTGAGTATAAGAAAAGTTGGGTTCTAATTTTTTCTTTGTATCTGAGTTTTATGTGTAACAACCGGACAACCTATAATTTTAAAATCATCAGTTTACAAGGTTATTAATTTCATTAGACATATGTTTTTGAGCTAACTTTCCATATTTGATTTGGTTGTTGGCAAAGGAATTTAAAGTTGTATTAAAATAAATTCTGTAGGAGATTCTCAGCTGAGGAGGAGGATCTAGAGAAAGGACTGCTCTTCGATCACATCTGAGATCACACAGGAATACAGAGCTGCATCAAGATGATGGCCCAAGAAACAACTCTAGGAGATGAGACTTCCAGAGACTTAAATGGACTTTGTCCTTTTTGGTTCCCTTTTCTCTTTTGCATACACTATTTTTTAAGACCTGTCTCCTAAAGGGGACTGCCCCCTTTAGTTTTGTCAATGTATCACTACTTTTTTCCCTTTTTTACTTTCACATTGTTTTTTTGTTTGTTTGTTTTTGTTTTTTTTAGTGAGGCGATTGGCGGTTAAGTGACTTGCCCAGTGTCACACAGCTCGTAAGTGGTAAGTGTCTGAGGCCAGATTTGAACTCAGGTACTCCTGACCCCAGGGCAGGTGCTCTATCCACTGTACCACCTAGCCGCCCCCTTAATTTCACATTGCTAACCATCATAATCACCATAGTTAAGAACCTTTTGTAAAATATTTGTAATATTAATTTGATTCATTGAGGAAATGGGAGTTTCTTGATGAATCAGATGGGGGGGGGCTGTGAAAAGTAATTATTAATAATGGATTTCTTGGGGGGACCCAGAGGTCAGTTCCTCAGTCCTTTCTTTCCCTTACTCCAGAAAATTCAGATCCTGCCTGGGAAAAATGGAAGGGAACAAAAGAAATGGAGATAGATTCTTCTATCTACCTCAGTGAAGGAATACAACTAGATAATGGACTTTGCCTTTGGCAATGTGAGTGACGGTCTTCTCCCTGATGTCATCTGTAGAGTTCATTTAAATTTAGACCACCCTAAAGTAATGTCAGCCAATGGAATTGAATGGCGATAATCAATTAGTTTTCATCAAAGTATAATGACCTGCCTCTATCAAAAGAGAATAAAAATTGGATGAGGCCATACATGCTCTCTCTCTCTCTTGGCTGTTGCCTAGCTTTCTCTCTCTGGTTGTACTTTCTACCCTTGGCTCTCCATATTAGGACAGCATAGGTTTTGTAGGTCTTCTGAACTATCCTTGAGACCACATGCTGGGAGGCAGAGCCAAGATGGCAGAGAGAAGCCAGGAAGTTGCCTGAGCTCTCTCATGTTTCCCTCAAAAACAATATTTTTAAAAAGCCACTAAACAGATTCTGAAACTACAGAACCTACAAAACAGATAGAGAGACAGAATCTTCTAACTTGAGATAATTTAGAAGACTTCAGGAAAGGTTGGTGTCACATGGGCAAATGGGGAGTGCAGCCCAGTTCAGATTGCAACGTAGCACAGAGGAGGTCTGGGCAAGTCAACAGGAAGATCTTGGCCACAGCAGAGCAACTGAGGCCTCTTGATCCTGGGTCAGCAAGCTGGTGACACAACAGGCCAGTTGTGACATATACCAGCACCAGCAGAGAGGGCAGGCTGCCAACTGGAGGACCCCTGACAGGATAAGCACAACCAGGCTTGGCCATTCCAGTGCCTGGAGCAAGCACAGGGAACAAGCCCAGGGTGGTGAGAAATCCACAAGCCAGAAAGACCTCAGAGTAGAAAGCCACCGACACAGCCCCTATACCCAGCACAAGAAACTTGAAACAATGGACCTTGTGCCACAGAAATAGACCTCAACTTTAAAAAAAAAATAAACTGCAATATGAGTGAGAAACAGAAGAAGGCTCTTACCATTGAGAGCTTCTGTTTGATAGGGAAGAGCAAAATACAAATTTGGATGAGGACAATACCTTCAAATTGCCTACATGTGAAGCCTCAAGATAGAAAATGAATTGGTATCAAAACCAAAATGTCTTCTTGGAAGAGCTCAAAAAGGATTTTAAAAATCAATTGGGGGGGCAGCTAGATGGCGCAGTGGTTAAAGCACCGGCCCTGGATTCAGGAGTACCTGAGTTCAAATCCAGCCTCAGACACTTGACACTTACTAGCTGTGTGACCCTGGGCAAGTCACTTAACCCCCATTGCCTAAAAAAAAAAAATCAATTGGGAGAGGTAGAAGAAAAAATGGGGAGAGAAATGAAAGCAGCACAAGAAAATTATGAAAAAAAGAATCAGCAGCTTGAAAAAGGAAGCACATTCCTAAAAAAAAATTCATTTGGCCAAATTGAAAAGGAGATGCAAAAGATTAGTGAAGAAAACAATGCCTTAAAAATTTGAATTGGGCAGATGGAAGCTAATGACCCTATGACACCCCAGTCAAACAGAATCAAAAAAATGAAAAAATAGAAGATGTGAAATACCTCATTGCAAAGACAACTAACCTGGAAAATAGATTCAGGAGAGATGATTTCAGAATTACTGGACTGCCTGAAAGCCATGATCAGAAAAAGAGTCTAGACACAATATACCAGGAAATTATCAAGTCGAACTGCCCTGATATTATAGAACCAGAAGATAAAATTGTCATTGAAAGAATCCACTGATCACCTCCTGAAAGAGACCCCAAAAGGAAAACTCCAACAAATATTGTAGCCAAACTCCAAAATTATCAGATGAAGGAGAAAATAATCCAAGCCCCCCAAAAGAAGCAATTTAAATGTCATTGAGTCAGGATTGCACAGGACCTGACTGTTTCAACATTAAAGGATCACAAGGCTTAGAATATGATATTCTGGAAGGCAAAGGAGCTTGGAGTGCGACCAAGGATGCACTACCCAGCAAAAGAGCCATGGAAAGGTAGAATGAAAATTAATTCGAAACTAAATAATTTCATTCTAAAGAATGAGTGGATCAAACAACAAATCATAAAAACAATAACTTCATCCATGAGAATGACAATAATGAGACAACATACCAAAACCTTTGGGTTGCAGCCAAAGCAGTGCTTATGGGAGATTTTATATCTCTAACTGCTTACATCAATAAAAAAGAGATAAAGGAAATCAATGAATTGGGCATGCAACTTAAAAAGCCAGAAAAAGAACAAATTAAAAATCCCCAATTAAATACTAAATTAGAAATCCTGAAAATTAAAGGAGACCACATGCTGCCTCTCTGAGAGACAAGATGTGTCTTCTGGGGCTTTTCTCTTGTTCAAGTCAACTGCCATGCTACAGCTCTCTCCCTACTTTCTCTAGCATGAGGTCAATCCTTCACTGGTCTATAAAATTAATAAAAAATAATATTATTACTCTCAAAACTGCTGTAATGGCAATTAATTCATAAAACACTTTTAGATAATTAATTTTTAAAAAACACAGTACCAATGACTTAGCAACCCTCATGTCTTTGCATGAGCATTTGCCTGTTTACATGTCAAAATATATTTCCTTTTCCTTCAATACCTCTTCATCATCATGGATCTTGAAGGGTTGTCAAAATTAAAAATACAATTGAACTTATCATTTGAGATGTTGAAGTCTTTGACAGTTATTTTGCTTGTCTTGACAATTGTAAATGGCAGTTTTATTATGGACTTAAGAAATGGTGGTTCTGGGTTCTGCTGTTCAATCTGTGGATTCCTTTGTAGCAGATTTTTTTTTTCAGGGCAAAGAGGGTTAAGTGACTTGCCCAGGGTCACACAGCTAGTAAGTGTCAAGTGTCTGAATCCAGATTTGAACTCAGGTCCTCCTGAATCCAAGGATGGTGCTTTATCCACTGCACCATCTAGCTGCCCTTTTGTACCAGATTTTTAAAAAGCTGCGGGGGGGGGGGGGTGCAGCTAGATGGTGAAGTGGATAGAGCACTGGCCCTGGAGTCAGGAGGACCTGAGTTCAAATCTGGCCTCAAACACTTAACATGTACTAGCTGTGTGACCCTGGGCAAGTCACTTAAGACCAATTGCCTCACAAAACACAACAAAACAAAACAAAAAACTGCAGGAGTAGTTCCTGCAGTTGAGCCTTCTTCTGCTTTATCTACTCTATTCTCCCTTGCTTCTGTATCTCTAGGTTTTGAAATTTCCGTGCTGAATTTGTAGGATGCCCAATCTATTTTATTTACTTATTTTTTCCTTTGAACTTTTGTTCATTGCCATTAGCACATTGAGAGCAGCATAAACTTTTTTTCTAATATTCTTCTGGTCATAAGCTCAATCCATTGCCAAGTTATAATGTGAATCAGTAAACTCTGATACCAACTTATCAGCCACTTCCTTATACAAAGATGGTCCTTTGTGTTGAACTTTTGCAGATACTTCGAATATAAAATGTCTCAAGACTTTTCTATTTTTATTTCCTGTTTTGCTTCTTTAATATCTGGGCACTAACATTCACATTTACTGTTCGTAAGTTTTTTGGTAAAATCTATGTTGTTGAATTGGTGCTGGAAACTGGAAATTCAACAAGTGAAATGTTACTTTTTGTTGGATTCACATTCTGAGCTAAAAATCTTTTGAGTTCTTCATTTGTAAAAATAAGACCAACATTTCTGTCATCATGTCAGACTGAAGTCTTATTTATTTTCTCTAAAAGCATTAGAAAACACACACACAAAAACAAAACAAAACAAAACAAAAAAACACTCTTTTTCTTCCAAAGAAACATCCTGCATAAGTAGTTGTGGAGAAGGTGGCCTGAGGGGTACATCTGCCCCTGGGTTGGGAAGAGGGGGAAGATGTGACCTGGTACGGCTGCCAAAGCAGTTTCTGTGCTTGATTTGGGACCAATGTCAGTCTTTTGACTCCATGAAGGTGTATTTCCACACTGCTTACCATATTAAAGTTCTACAGAACCATTTTGATGATCTCATTATTGTATTCCTCTGAAACCTGGACAGTATAACAACACCATGCCAATAAATTGAATCACTTACATTTGAATTGTCTTAGGAAGATTCTGTATATCACCCAACAAGTTAAGATACTGGATAGTAAGATCCTTTTTTTTTTTGCAAGGCAAAGAGTGTTAAGTGACTTGTCCAGGGTCACACAGCTAGTAAGTATCAAGTGTCTGAGACCAGATTTGAACTCAGGTCCTCCTGAATCCAGGGCCAGGGCTCTATCCACTGTGCTGCCTAGCTGCCCCTCTATTAATGTCCTTTCTTGAGCTGAACTGCCAAGCATTCTTACTCTACTTAAGAGACTGCAATGGGCTGACCATGTTTTTCAAATACCAAGTTAACATGTGCCTACGTAATTTTTTATGGAGAACTCTCACAAGGCAAGCACTCACATGCAGAGGTCAGAAGAAGCAATTCAAAGACACTTTCAGTGTTTCTCCATTTTCTATAACTGATGATTCCACCACTGGATGGTATGGGTGCTGGTTAAAGGAGAACCTCTGTTTTCTTAATGTTACTTTTCAGGGCAAAATTTGCATAAGAGTTAGAAAATCCATCAATACTCTGTTGCAGCTCAGTCTCAGAAGCTGCTGTGAGTGCACTATCATCTATGAACAAAAAGTCACTCACCAATTCTCCCACCATGTTAGTCTTGGCTTATATCCTTTTCCAATTAAATAATTTACCATCACTGCAGTAACTAAGCTGTATGCCATTTTTGTCCTTGTTGAAAGCAAATGACAACATTTCCAAAAACATAATGCTAAAAGGCATGGGAGAAAACTCATAGGCCTACTTCACTCCATTGATGACTGGGAAAGTGCAAGAATGTCATCCATTATCCAGAATCCATGCAAGCATACCATCATAGCATTGGCATACAATACTAATGAACTCCCCTAGGCAAATAGATTTTGCCATGATCTCCCACAAGCTCTTATGTATGACACTATCAAACCTCTTGTTCAGATCAACAAACTTTGTGTACAGACCTCTGTTCTGCTGCTAATATTTCTCCTCAAGTTGTTAGGCAGTAACACCACATCTACTGTTCCTTGACCCTTTCTGAAGTCACATTGGCTTTCTGGTAGATGGCTATCTTCCAGGTGAAGGATCAACCTATTAAGGAGGACTCTGGAAAGAATCTTGTTGACAATGACTAAGAGAGAAACATCCCCTATGATTGTCACAAGACAGCCTAGTTCCTTTTTTGTGTGTGGGGCAATGAGGGTTAAGTGACTTGCCCAGAGTAACACAGCTAGTGTCAAGTGTCTGAGGCCAGATTTGAACTCAGGTGCTCCTGAATCCAGGGCCGGTGCTCTATCCAGTGTGTCACCTAGCTTCCCCCTCCTTTTTCTTTATCATTTTGCTTTATAGTGATCATCAGTGGGGGCATCCTAAAGATTTCATTCAGTTTTTGTATGAACAGTAGAACTCTTGCCTTATAAATTTCAGCAAGAAAAGAATCAGTAACACGCACTTTGCTAAATTAGAGCATGGCATTCAAAACCTCTTTTTCAATAAGAAGCTTGGTTAGCGAACAATTGGCATTAACCTGAGGTATACTCTCAGTGGTTTCAGCACTGGTTTACTAAAGTTTGTTGAGAACACTATAGAAATATTTAGCCCATATATCCAGGATCATGTCCTTATCACTTATCAAATGTGCCTTCATCAGCCCTGAATTGAGGTGCACTGTCTTTGGCTCATAAATCACCCTCAGGGCATCATGAAAGCATTTTGGATTGTTACTATCAGCATAAAACTGAATTTCATCTGCTTTCATACTGAGTCAAAAATCCTGCCTCTATCTAAGTTTCTCTCTATTTTGATGGAGTTAAACTCTACCTTCTTATAGATGGATGACATATCCTTCTCCTTAAAATCCTTTGGAGTTCTCATTTTTTAATTTAGCACCTTCTGAATTTCCCCATCATTTTCATAAAGCTAGTCAATATTTGCAAGTACTCTGGCTCAACTGAGTAAATTCAGTGCTGTACACCAAATCTCTGAAATATGGCCACTCCTTTTCTATGCCACTGTTTACAACCATATATTGGCTCAGCTTTCCCTTTAAGTTAGCAAAAACTGTTCTGCTTGGAGAAGCACTCTAATCTGTTGACATTCAGTCTTCTGGCAGTTGTCTTAATTTTGGGCTGCTACTTTTGTTGAATTCGAATATTTAGTTTGGAGAGGATAAGTCTATAATTGGTCTAGCACTCTGTGCCACACATGGTATTCATCACTCTCATATCCTGTATGTCTCTTCTCTTTACAATGTCATAATCTAGTAAATGCCAAGGAGACTCACAAGTCTTCAGTAGTGACTGTTATTTCTGACTTCTTTCATCTCAAGGACTCCTTGCCTGCCATGTCTAATATTCTGTGCCTTCTCTGGCATTAAAGTCACACATAATATCAATTTTGCCTTCTTTTTGGCACATTGATGATGAGGGCCTTTAAGTCTTAATTTTTTTTTCTTTGATTTCATTAGTGTTTGACATGGAGGGAGCACATCCACTGATGATGGTGGTGTGGCACCTTCTTAGAAGTGGCTATCAAATTGTTGTGAGAATATTATTCATTCATTTTGAAGCATACAGACTTGTTGACTAGATTCACTTTTCCAAACACCAGCCTCACAGAATTCCCCATAACTGTGACCACCCTAGAAAAACATGTATTCAGCTCTAACTTCATTAAGGTGGCCTTGCATTTGCCAGCCTTGTATCACTCAGGGCTGCTGAATGTGGATACAATATATACTGAATTCTCTCATAACAAGATTTTGGATTTTGTGTTCTCCATAAGTGTACACACATTCCACATAAAAATGGTGAGGGAATTATCATGTCAAAACTTTTGTACATTTTTTTTTTGATCACAGTGCAGGAACCCACAATAAGTAGGCCAGACTTGGGTTGAATGAAGCTGACAATTTTAGGTGACCTTTTCTAGCCCCCAAGGTCAGCAGTGTTGTACTTCAAAAAAACTGCTTAGATAGCCAGGGGGCTACCAAATCCCATAAATGTTTCAGTACAGTGAGAAGACTATGCCCTAGGCTGTCGTTGTGCAAGGTATTGCTCCTAGTGTATCCACACCTGATGCATAGTCATTGGTTCATCACCAGGATTTTGAGGTATGTAAAAATGTTATGAAAGGTGTTTTTTGACTCATGCATAAATTGCATTTAAGAGAGGCAGAGTTGGACAAAGTTATCAACCATACTTTCTCTTCCAGTGTCATCAAAGTCCAGCAAGACAAAAGTCAAAATGATTGGCAATGACTCTAGATGTAGTGGATGAGCTTGGTGTCTTTAATGTCTGGCCAAGCTCAAAAGACTCCACAGCTCCAGATTCACCAGTCTTCATGGTTGCTGAAACAACTTGTTATCATTTTCCCATTCTGTCGGAGGAAGTCTCCACATTCTGAGAGTAGATATTCCTCTAACTCACTGACAAGTTTGAAATCCATTAGTTAACCTGAAACTTATTCAGGCCCTCTGCCAAAATAATTTATCTGGCTGTAGCCACTGTACATGATATTGCTTCTTGGAGGCGCAGGTGAGAGTTGGGTGACTGATTAGATATCAAAGTTGGAAATCAGCCTTGAAAAGATCTTGGCAGGCCTCACACCAGAGGTACTAGTCTTTCTTGAATCCATGTACTTGCCATTTCTATAAGGAGTATTTCATAATTGAATCTATATCAATTTTTAATGCTTTGGTAGATAGATCTTCAAAATATTTTATCCATTTTTAGTGACTTGCATGGTACTTCCATATCATTTCTTTTTAGATTATAATTTTATATAACATATATGGTTTACTGGGGGGAGGGTATTTATTTTGTAACCTATAGAAGATTTCAACTTTACTGAAACTATTATTGCAACTTGTATGGTTGCTGATTCTCTACAACTTTCTAAGTAAACCATAACATCATTGGCAAATAGGGATACTTTTATCTTGTTTATCTATCTCATGTTTTTAATGTCTTTCTCTTGTTTTATTGCTCATGTTGACATTTTTAGAATTGTATAAAATAGTGGAGAAAATGGGCATCCTTTCTTTACTCCTGTTTTTTATTGATGCTTATTTTTAAATTTTAGATGGATATAGATATATGTGTTTATGCATATACATATACATGCATACATACAGAAAATCACTCTATGCTTGCACTTTGCAGGAGATTTTGCATAAATAAATACTGTAATTTGTCAAAGGCTTTTTCAACATCTATGAGAAAATGTTTTCAGAGATTTTTTTCAATATTATTAATTATGGCAATTATTTTTCTGATACCACAATCCATATTCTTAGAATTGTTCTGATCCCCTCTTTTACAAGTAAATAAACAGAACTGGGGACCTTAAATGACTTCCCAGCCTCTCAAACTTAGTGATAGAGAGCTGATATTTAAACCAAGAAATTCTGATTCCATATCTCCTGTTCTTCTCATTGTACAACACTCTCTTTTTTGCTATTGTTATATATATTTTTTTAATCTTTCCCTCTTTAGAGGTCAAATGACATTATAAGGATTATGTCTTGACTTGAATGTGAATTGGATTTAAGTGATGCAGAGATATATAAAGTCTTCAGTCTCATTCTTTCCTTCAGAGTCATCAAAGTCCAGTGGCAAGACAAAGATCAAAATGATCAGTGATGGTCCAGGATTCACTGAGTGATCTTAGCCTTTCTAAATGAATGTCTTTCCCAGGTATCAATTTGAGACCATACCCATTCGATGACTAATGTTTGATAAGAATTATCACAAAAGATGGCCCAACTTATTCTAAAAAAAGATATTAGTATTGGAGGGGAAGATGCTCAAGATTTCTGGCCAGAATAGAAAACTATTGCTATTTATATACTCATTCTAAGCCATTCAAACTTAAATAAGAGTCATAGAGGCTAGAGTTAGGGATATTATTGGCCACTAAATGAAAGTAGAGGAATTGGTATTTAAAGGTTTAGTTAAGTAGTTCTATATGAAACACAGTTGGAATTATAAAGGCCAGCCTTTCTAGAGCTACATGCTAAGAAATAAAAATGAAAACTATACAGGGAAAAAAAGCTGAGTTGTCTATGCCCAAAGGGCTATGTGTCTGTGAATACCCTTTGACTCAGTAATACCACTACTAGGTCTGTATACCAAAGAGATCATAAAAAAGGGAAAAGGATCCACATGTACAAAAATATTTATAGCAACTCTCACAAAGAATTGGAAATTAGGGGAATGCCCATCAATTGGGGAATGACTGAACAAGTTCTGGTTTATGAATATAATGGAATACTATTGTACTGTAAAAAATAATGAGCAGGCAGATTTCAGAAAAACCTGGAAAGACTTAAGTGGACTGATCCTAAGTGAAGTGAGCAGAACTAGGAGAACATTGTACACAGTAACAGCAACATTGTGTGATGATCAACTGTGATAGATTTGGCTCTTCTCAGCAGTGCAATGATCTGAGACAATTCCAAAGAACTCGGGATGGAAAATATTCCCAACATCCAGAAAAAAAGAACTGTGGATTCTGAATTCAGTTTGAACCATACTGTTTCTACTTTTGTTTTTGTTTTTTGAGGTTTTTTTCCTTTTGTTCTGATTCTTTTGTTCACAATATGACTAATGTAGAAATATGTTTAATATGATTGTACATATATAACCTATATCAGATTGCTTTCTGGCTTGGGGAGGGGGGAGGCAAGGGAGGAAGGGAGAAAAATTTGGAACTAAAAGCCTTATGAAAACAAATGTTGAAAACTCTCTTTACATGCAGCTGGAAAATAGTAAAATAATTTTATGATTAAAAAATTAAAAGTAAAGATGTCCCATCTTTTAAAAAATAATCAAAATAAATAAATGAAGAAGGAGGAGGATAAAAAGCAAGAAGAGGAATAGAAGGAAGAAAAAAGAGGAATTAGAAGGAAGAACAAGAGAGGGAGAGAGAGAAGAAGAGCAAGAAAAGAGAGACGGGGAGAATTGGGAGAAGAGATAGAGGATAAGGAGGAGGAAGAAGCAGAAGAAGAGGAAGAGGAGGAGGAAGAAGGAGGAGGAGGAGGTAGAGGAGGAGGAGGAGGAAGAAGAAGAAGAAGAAGAAGAAGAAGAAGAAGAAGAAAAAGAAAAAGAAAAGGAGAAGAAAAAGAAAAGGAGAAGAAGGAAGAGGAGGAAGAGGAGGATGAGGAAGAAATTAAATTGTGCCCTTACCATAGAGACCTTCAGGAACTAGAAAAGTTTCAGACTTAGCCTAAGTTATATTAACAGAAATTCAGAGGGAAAAAAGCAGAACGATTTCTGTTCTTCCATTATATTACAGTATGCTAAAACTGGAAGGAAAGTTGCCATATGGGAAGCATAGAATCAAACAACTGAAACTGGAAGGATCCTTAGAAGTTAGGCCAAACACTTCATATTTTGTCAGGAAATATGAAGAGATTAAGAGACATCCCATTACAAGACACAACAGAGGTGTAGTTATTTCCCCACAGTCAATGAGATAGCTACTAATAAAGGACTAGAAACAAGGTCTCTCAACTCCTAAGTCCAATTTTCTTTTTCCCATACTGTCTTGCAATTAGATAATATTATAAATATAATTATACTTTACTGGGTTTTTAGTTTGGTATTTAAAACACATTTCAAATTATTTAGGCTAAATTTTGTGCTGCTCATATGAAGTCAAATAATCATTTTAAGTGATTGCTTTTAGTTATTTCTAGCTTTCTATTGGTTTTGTTGATTTTCCTTCTGGCTTCATATAATTTAATATTATGAAATATTTTTAATACTCTATTTGCTGTAGCCAGAATAGTAGTACATTATATTGCTATTGTATGCTATATCTTCATCTATTATTGATACTTTATGTACTTTATGTTGAACATGGATTGGCAAGGGAAGAGATTTGACACTGGAAGACCAAGGAAGACACTATAAAAGTAGTACAGGTTAGAGATAATGAAGTCCTGAACTAAATTCATAGTCATGCAAGTACCTGGAGAGATAAGATTTGAGACTTGTCATGGAGGTAGAGATGAAAAAATTTTGCAACTGATTAAGTATATGGGGAGAGGGAAAGTGTGGAGTTATAAATAAAATTAAAGTTATATATATTTGAGAGACTGGAAGGATCGATACAAAAATAGGGACTTTTGGAAATGAGATTTGTTTGATCAAAAGATAATGAGTTGGGGGGGCAGCAAGGTGGCTCAGTGGATAAAGCACTGGCCCTGGATTCAGGAAGACCTGAGTTCAAATCCATCCTCAGACACTTAACACTTACTTTTAGCTGTATGACCCTGGGCAAGTCACTTAACCCCTGTTGCCCCACAAAAATAAAATAAAAAAAATAGAGAAGAAAAGATAATGACTTGGCAGCAACTAGGTAGCACAGTGGATAAAGCACCAACCCTGTATTCAGGAGGACCTGAGTTCTAATCTGGTTTCAGACACTTGACACTTAGTAGCTGTGTGAACCTGGGCAAGAAACTTAACCCTCATTGCCCTGTAAAAAAGTAAATAATGAGTTGTGCTTTAAACAAGTTGACTTTGTTATATCTTTGGTAATTCAGTTTGAAATCTCAAAGTCAGTTGGCAATGCCAGATTGTAGCTCAGTGGAGAAACTTGGGGTAGATGTGTACATCTTGGTGTATTGAAAATAGAGATATCAATTAAATGCATGTGAACTGATGAAGTCACCAAGAAAAAGCGTATAGAGAAAGAATATAAGAAGACATTAGACATTAGGCAGAAAGGGTAGCTAGGTGGCACAGTGGATAGAGCACCAGTCCTGAAGTCAGGAGTACCTGAGTTCAAATCTGACCTCAGATGATTAACACTTACTCTAGCTGTGTGACCCTGGACAAAATCACTTAACCCCACTTACTTCACACAAAAAAATAGGTAGAAAAAGAAGAATAATTGAGAAAAGATAGTGTTCTGGAGGATAGGGTGATTGGCAATGTCAAATATGACAGAAGAATTAGGAAGTATGGGCACTAGAAAAGGCCATCCTATTTGGCAATTAAGAGATCATTGTAAAGTTTGTAGAAAGTAATTTCTGGTGAGTGTTGAGATCAGAAGCCAGATTGTGACAGGTTGAAAAATGAATGGAAGGAGGGGAATTGATGGCAATTTGGTTAGATTTTTTTTCTAGGAGTTTGGCTATGAAAGAGTGGAGAGATACAGGAAGATAGCTTATAGCCACAATATGATCTTTTTTTTTTAATGAAAAGGGATAACCAAAACATTTGTAGGCAGATTCTCAATGTTTCTTTTTTTTTTTACACCATTCCAGTATTATATTCTAATTAAGGGTTTTGACTAGTCTCCTTATAGTTATTATAGTACTGGTTCCTAGGTATTATAAGCATTTAAAAATGTTCTTTTGTGTGACAGATTCACAGCTTCACCCAATCAGCAGGGCAAAGAAACCTGTTTCTTAGACATTGGTTCCCCATCAATAATGATTTTCTCAAACCTTATATTTTTTTGTTTATATGAGTATATTTTCATAGCCCTACCATGCATTAAGGAGATGGCACAGTGGATCAATTACTGGGCTTGGAGTCAGGGTGATCTCAATTTAAGTCAGACCTCAGACACTAGCTGTGTGACCCTGGACAAGTCAATTGACCTCTACTTGCCTCTGTTTCCTCAAATGTAAAATGAATATAGACAGACTAGTTTCCCATGGTTGTGAGGATCAAATGAAATCATATTGGTAAATTGTTTTGTATGATTCCTACTATATATTATGCACTACATAACTGTTACCTATTATTCCTATTCTTATTATGTACTCGCCAGTTAATATTAGATTTATGATATCATCCTATAATTCACTTACCAACATTAAAAGTGGTAGGATGGAGCTGCTGATCTTTATCCTGAATTTTTATAGCTGCACCTAAATCATACATTTCCCTAGAATTAATGTTCATTATCCTCTGGCTAAGAAAAAGGGAAATGTACAATATATTTTGGAAAGGTATTCTTGAAAAAAAATATTTAAATTAAAGTGTTTGACACTTAAGAGGATGTCTTCTCTAGAAAATTAATTTATTTAGATCTCCTCATTCCTTTTAGAAGCACATAAATGAAGTATTATTGATGGACTCCCTCTTTATTTTTCATGGCCATCACCTCTAAAGGGTTAAGGAGTCAGTAAGAAAAGCTTGTGTAATGAATGGAGTGATGCCACCTGCTGGAGAGTTACTGTAGGGAAGCTCCGTCATGAGAAGAAGGCATCTGAGAGCAAGCCATGTGGTCAATTCCTTGGCGTCAGGAAGTGAGCTTTGCTCGTGGGTACTGTCTATCAAAGCTATCAGCTTGGAGCTGTGTATGCACATGTGGATGGGATGTTCCCAGTTTCACAGGAGGCTTCTGGGAGGAAGAAGGAAGCTTTGGGTCCTTTTTGATCCTGACCTCGCCATGGCAGGCGACATGGCAAGAGACATGATGGGGTCTCTTAGAAATAGTTAGATTTTTACCTTTCTCTGTGATTATTAGATCCTAATGTTCTTTAATAAATACTTAAACACTTAAATACTCTTGCTAAAGCTTCTAATTTATTGGCGACCACTCATTAGATATTTTAGACAGTATAGCTAGAATTTTAGCAACCTAACACCTGGTAGCCTCCTATTTATGTTGGGGCTGAAATATTTTATTATCTAATAGTATTTCTCTACCAAACTCTTTGCAAATACAAATTGCCAATCATTAGCTGTTTCTCATAATACCCCTGAGAGGATGACAACTGGAACAGTCAGCCCATTAGACAATAAAACTAGAAAGAGGTTGTAGGGAATGGGAGAGAGTAGAGAGAAGGTAGTACTAAGTCACTGTGTCATGACTAAGGCTCCAGTTATGTGTATATGTGTGAGGAGGGAGAGGGGGAGGTAGGAAGAGAGTGGGAGGTCAGCAAGTCATGGAAAATGGGGATTATAAGCAAGAAAATATCAAAGGCTAGGG
Source organism: Dromiciops gliroides (assembly GCF_019393635.1). Taxonomy (NCBI): domain Eukaryota; kingdom Metazoa; phylum Chordata; class Mammalia; order Microbiotheria; family Microbiotheriidae; genus Dromiciops; species Dromiciops gliroides. Next base: position 124,885,000 of record NC_057862.1, read on the forward strand.
TAAGAGCTGTATATCTCTTCAGGAGAAAAAAAAAGAAACTAACACAAAATGGGGTCCAGATGTAAAATTGAACACACATGGATCCAGGATATTAATAACAGAAGCTCACATTTCTAATTATTTTAACATTTACCAACCCATTTGCTCAAGACAATCCAGTGATTTAAGTAGTGTAAATATTATCACCATTTTACACGTGAGGAAATAAAGCTCCAAATCTAAGTGCCTTGCCCATCCTCACCCAGCTAGCGAATGACAGACTGAGGTCTGAAGTCAAGTGTACCAGTTCACAGAGCTAGTGCCTTTTAAACTCTATTGTTGGATATGCTTGTTTCCTTGTTCTGATTTCAGCCCGAAAAAGTAAAGCAGATCCTTGTATTATACATATTACATACTACATGTTCCTTTTGTCTGGTGTAAAATGAAAATGGTTAACAAAAAAGAAATCATGGCTGTTTAAATTACCCTCAATCTGTCTACTTGGCTGTCTGTGTCCATACTGCCTATTGGATTGTAAAGTCCTAGATGGCATGAGCAATAATTTAGATTTTTATAATGCCACTGAAAGGACTGAAATCTGGTATGTTTAACTAGCCTCACTTTCTATTTTTTCCACCTTCAGAAAAACTGACTTTTGTAACTTAATAAATGCTTGTTGATTAATTGATGGATTGAATCAATTCAGATTGTAGGGAAACTAAATAAACAATTTTCTCTGATGAGGTCTGGTCAACCTCAATGCTGCTATTCAACTCCTTTCATAAAACAGACAACTACTAAATGGACAATTACTAAGTGGCAGTTCATTTTAGAATAATTACAGAAATGAGGTAAAGCAAATCTAAATTAGAAACTGTATTTATATTGGCTTAATCCTCTATGTTTGGCTAAGGAAGAGAGATACTTAAATGAACCCCTTAAGGTGGCTTGTAGATATAAGATTAAAATAGCCATTCCTCCATGATTGTTTTTTTTCTGATACCCTATTTTCCAGTGTTGTTCCCTTTGACTATCACATTTATTTCTTATAAATCATTCTTTATTTCCCCTAAAAGCAGACTGTATTCTGCAATGATTGAATCTGACTTAATTCACTGCTCTCTTTTGAATTATAGTCATTTGGGCACATGTTGTTTATCTTTATTAGATTATAAGCTTCATGAAGGCCAATGTCCTTATTCATTGGCATTTTTTATTTGAATTGAAGTAACTCCAACTTCCTTCACTCTCTACCATCCTCCCCTCCTCCAGCAAATTCCATTTAGCTATAATACCTTCATAAAAGCGAATGTGGCTTAGTGCAGAAGTATCAAACTAGCAACAGGCAAAAATTCAAAATGAGGCCCCAACTAGATTAAAATGGTAATGGGAAATATTTAATGAGATACATAAAAATACAATGCAAGTTAGATAATGTTAATTTTTGTTTTATAAAGTTAGTATGAAGCCCAGAGGGATCCATTTCTATTTGACTTTGACACCACTGACTTAGAGGATAAAATCTTGGCTTTGGAGTCAGATAGACTTGCTTGGAGTCCTGCCTCTCAGACATATTAGTTGTGTAACCAAGGACAGCCATTTTTCTTCAGTTCAGTGGGCAACTAACTCCCTAAGGCAATATGTTAGAGTTCACTTTCTAATCTGCATTAGTAGAGGGAATTTCTGTGTGTGGCTACTGAAATCATAAGGTCAGATCATTCCCCGCCACCTCAAAACAAAACAAAACAAAACTCTGTGGCAATAGATAGGTTTCTTTATGGCCAAAGACTTGTTTGTCATTCTCAGCCCCTTTTTTTGGCTACCTGGTCCGGGTTGAAGGAAATTCAGTTTCACCTCTCCTATAGGTGTGAAGGAGATTCTATTTCACTATAACCTCCCAAGCATATTCTAAATGCTGAAAGTGGGATGTATATGGGAGAGAATGGAATAAACCCTCACCACCTCAGCTCACTAGGGGTCTATTGCCCAGTGGGCTGGAGGAAGTAAGGGAAAAAGGGAAAGAGTCTGAATGATGCTGCCCCTTTTCAGCTGGCAAGGACTCTGCTGATCACATCTCACTTGGTTTCCTGAGAAGGGAAGACCGGGCCCATCTGCATGGATTTCACATCGTCCCTCGTTGGCTGAGAACACACTGTGCTCTACAATGGACAGCAACTTTCTGATTCACTGCTCTAATTACATTTTTACAGCCAGAATATGGCACTTATGTCAAAGCTGATGGGTAAAATTCATCTGAAAAGGAAGCAGTTTGTACTGTTTTCCAAGCATTTACTTCCGTGGCTTGCTGGGCCCTTAATTTCATTCCCTCAGCACCATCCTCCCTTCCCCGCCCCCCCCCATCCCTTTCTACTTCCCAGATGCTGCTGCCCACAAGAAGAAGAAGGTTCCAGTCTGCCAAACATTTGCCGTTTGGGCTTTCTACATTCTCAGGCCAACCCATCAGCATCTTCTCAAACACAGCACAAGGGAGAGATAAGGCAATTGAATTAAGTGATGCATGAATGATCTTTCTCTACAGTTTAGTGGGATGCAGTAGAAAGTTCAGTGAAGAAGGAAGTCAGGAACCAGGTTTTAGGTTAACCTTTTTTTTTTTTCTAGAAACTGTATGACCATGGGGAGCCATTTACCCTCTCTAGACTTTATTTGTGAAGAGTGATGAAAATAGCTGTCCTGCCTATGTAAAAGTATTGCTGTTTGAAACTAGGGAGAGAACACCCAGGAAAAAGCTTTGTAAATTGTTTGGAAAAGTGATTAATAATGTAGATGGGTGTCTGCTCCAATATAAAGGGGGTATTGCCAGTGCTTGAAAATATCATATTAGGTTTCTCAAGTCTCTTCTCTCTCTTCACAGAGAACTTCAAAGAGCTTCAAACAGACAATTCAATGTTTCCTCCATTCCTATTAATGGTGTCACCTACACCCTTGACATTTCATAGAAGTGCCTCAGCCCAACTCACTTTATTATCATGGAGCTACTTAATCTGGTTTTGGGTTCAGTTCCAGATGGAGGCCTAAATCCCTTTTATTTTCTGGTCTGGGTAATGAGAGAGATGCATCAACTTCTCTTTTTTCTCTTTGAATAGAATTTTCTTTTCCAAAATATATGTAAAAACAAATTTTGACATCAATGTTTTAAAACTTTGGGTTCCAACTTCTCTTCCTCCCTTCCTTTGCAAACCCCACCCACAAAACCTCAAGCAATTCAAAATAAGTTATACATGAGTAGTCATGGAAAAATTCTGACATTAGCTAGGTTGTAAGAGAAAACAGTTAAAAACCAAAACTTCAGATTAATGAATTGTCAAAGGAAAAAAAATTAAATGTGTTTCCATCTGTTTTCAGATACTATCAGTTCTTTCTCTGTAGATGTATTGCAATTTTCATAAGTCCTTCAAGGTTATATTGGATCATTGCCTTGCTGAAAATAACCACATGCTTCCCAGCAGATCATATTACACTATTGCTGTTATTTTGTATACAGTACATTTCACTCTGCTTCAGCTCATGTAGGTCTTTCCAGGTTTTTCTGAAAGTATCCTATTAATCATAACCTGTATATAGTACCTTAAACATGACAAAGAATTTTCTTCATAATAGCCCAGAAAGTTAGGTACCATACATTTTGCCATTATAAACAATCATCATAACTATTTCCCTCCATCCTATTACCTTCCCATGATATTTACTCTATTTTCTATCTTCTTTTAACCTATTCCTCCTCAAAAGTGTTTTACTTCTGACTGTCCCCTCCTCCACTCTGCACTCCCTTTTTTCACCCTTCCCTCCTTGTCCTCTTTCCCTCCTACTTTCCTGTAGGGTTAAATAAATTACTCCTCCCAATTGGGTGTGAATGTTGTTCCCTCCTTGAGCCCACTCTGATGAGATTAAGGTCTTTGAGCTAATTCTGTGTTCTAAATTTTTCTTCCTCCCTCCCTCCTCAACTCTCCCTATGAAATCAAACAATTCAATATGCCATACTTGTGCAGTTATGCAGAACATCTTCACCTACCTCCAAAGTGTTTTGCTTATTACAGCTCTCTCCCCAAATCTGTCCTTCTTCCCCCACCCCTTACCTCCCTCCCCCTCCTCAGGGCAAAAATATATTACACTACCTACTTGAGGATGTATGTTACTCCCTATTTAAGCCAATTCTGATGATATTAAGGTTCACTCACTCCCCCACTCCTTCCACCTCTTCACCTACCCTCCATAAGCTTTTCTTTGTTTCTTTCATGTGAAATACCTCTCTCCAGAGTATCTCTCCCCTTCCCCCTCCCTCAGTCTCTTCCTCCTACACCTTAACCCTATTTTAAAGATGTCATCATGGATTAATTAGGTAGTACAGTGGACAAAGCACCACCTCTGGACCCAGGAGGCCCCAAGCCCAAATCTGGACCCAGACATAAGACACTCCACCCTGTTTGCCTCACAAAGAAAAAAAACATAAATGCTTTTCAGATATCATCCCTTCATATTCAGTTCAGACCTGTGTCTGCTGTGTATTCTTTACTGGGAAAATTCTGATGAATTCAAAGTATTATCTTCCCATGTAAGAATGTAAACAGTTGGATCTTTTAATATCCCTCATGAAGTCTTTTCCTTGTTTACCTTTTTATGCTTCTCCAGGGTCTTGTAATTGAAAGTCAAATTTTCTATTCAGTTCAGGTCTTTTCATCACAAATGCCTGAAAGTCCTCTTTTTCATTGAAATCCCATTTTTTCCTTCTTTATGGGCAAAATTTAGTATGGGGAGAGTTGATTGGGTGGCTCACTGTAATATTAGGGTTCAGAAAATAATGGTAGACCTCTAGGTCCAGAGTTTCATCTCTTACAAACTGCCTTTTCTTTAGTTATTTCTCTTAGATTTATAAGAAAGGAAATTAACAGCCTCTTTTCCACAAACAAATCAGGTTTTATTAATGGGAACAAAATTTACAGCACGAGTGAAATTAATAGAGCTAGGGACAATGAGAAAGGGGATAGAGAAAGGGAAAAATATGTCCCACTTCCCAGATGGTTAGAATCTAAATCCCTAGGATAAAAAGTCCCTCAGTTGCCTCAAATAAGCTCTGCTTCCTCAGCTACTCAGAACAGCCTGAGATGAACCCAAACCCTAAATGTGCTTCCAGCTCAGCTGGCCTAAAGAGCCAAAACAACACAAACTCACCACCACCTGGAATCTGCAGCTCTAATGAGAATCAGCTGTGCAGTCTTTCTCAGCTTGGTCTGAAAAATCCACCACCAGCTCCTCCACTCCCGCCTCTCTCTCTCCCCACCCTCCAGTTCTCTCTTCCCCTTCCTGCCTCTCCCATAGGAAGGGAGGATCTTAGCCATGCTGAGTCTCCACTTGGTTCAACATACCCCCTGGGCTATCCCCATTATAATTTGGCCAGGCCCATGTGGGCTTGGGGGGACTCCTATGTGGGACTCTGACACTCCACTGGATACCCTAATTCAACAAATGCCCTCAGAGCCACTCAGTCCAGTCTAATATACATTTTGAATCTTATCAGAGTTCCTTTTCTTTGTTCTATAATCTCTTTAAGTACACACCCGTCTTCTCTTAGCCTTTTCAAGATTACATCTTTTCAGTCTGACTATAATGAAGCAAAGGTGGAGTCATGGAAACCTCAAATCACCATTCCTTACACTTCTGAAAGAGTATACTCAGTTTTGCTGGGTACATGATTCTTGGCTGTAGTACCAGTTCCTTTGCCCTCTGGAATATCATATTCAATGCCCTCTGGTCCTTTACTGTAGATGCTGCTAGATCTGATTTTAGCCTTATTGGAGCTCCACAGTATTTGAATTCCTTTTTTCTAGCTGCTTGCAATATTTTCTCCTTTACCTGGGAGCTCTGGAATTTTGCTATGATACTCCTGGAGATTTTCCTTTTTGGATCTCTTTCAGGAGGTGATTGGTAGATTCTTTCAATTTCTATTTTGGCTTCTGCTTCTAGAATATCAGGGCAATTTTACCAGACAATCTCCTGGAGGATGGTTTCTAAGCTCTTATTTTGGTCACGGTTTTCAGGTAGTGAAATTATTTAAAAATTCTCTCTCCTGGATTTATTTTCTAGTTCAGCTGTTTTTCCAAGGAGATATTTCATATCACCCTCTATTTTTTTTATTGAGTTGGATTTATTGTACTGTGTCTTGGTTTTACATAACATCACTAGCTTCCATTTGGTCAACCATAATTCTTAGGCAATTATTTTCTTGAGAGATCTTTTCTATTTCTTTTCCTATTTGGATTTTCAAACTGTTGACTTTTTCTCATGACTTTCCTGCATTGCTCTCATTTCTCTTTCCATTCTTTCCTCCAACTCTCTAAATCTTCCCTCTATCTCTCCTACTTTCTCTTCAAAGTCATTTTGAGTGCTTCCATGGACTGAGACCAATTCACATTTTTCTTGGAAGCTTTGAATGTTGGAGCTTTGACCCTGTTATTATCTTCTTTTTCTGAGGGTGTATTGTGGTCTACCTTTCCCCCAAAGAAGATTTAGATGGTCTGGTGCTTTCTCTGCCTACTCATCTTGGCCACCAATTTCTTGGCTTGTAACTCTTTCTAAAAGTGTAGTGCTGCTTCCAGGACACACTGTTCCTAGCTACAGCATGGCCCAGGGGTGATTGGGCTTCTTCCCAGCCTGCCTAGTCTGTTAGTAACCATGGCCACTTTCTCTTTGACCCAGAAACAGAAGTCTGATTGAACTCTGATTCTTTATGGTTGGAAGCTTGGCGTGCCTGTGCCCCTCCCCCACTGGGCCACCACCACTAGATGCAGCCCACTGGTTCAGAACCACAGCACTTCACCTCAACTCCAGCAGAGACTGCCTCCATTTCACCCCCTGAAGTTGTTGGCACTAAAGACTCTGAGGCAGTCTGGAAGAACTGTCTGTTTCTGGCTGGGTCTGGACTGTGTGCTGAGCTGTTCAGCATGATCAGTAGGTGATTGCATTTGCCCTCTTTTGCTGAAAAGTAGTTTCACTCTGTTCTTATGTGCATTAGGCCACTCTGGTTTTTTGTTTTGTTTTGTTTTGTTTTGTTTTTGTTTTATGGCATAGAGATTCATCAAATTCTTTCAGATTTCTAAATGAATATAGGATTATAGCAACAATTGAAAAGCATCTCACTTGTCTTCAAGAAGTTAATTCCAGGAAAAGTCTCAAGCTCTCTGCTGTCTACTGAAAGGAAGGAAAAGTGCACTGGATCATTGAAGACAAGGGGAAGGGAATATGCATTTGTACATTACCTACTACTGTACTAGGCACTATGATAAATATTTTTAAAATACTACCTCATTTGATTCTCATAACAGCCCTATTGGATAGATAATTTTTGTGCCCAATTTGCATTCAAAGAAACTGGAAATAAAAAGGTAAATGACTTTGCCAGGATAACACAGTAAGTATTTGAGACTGGATTTGAACTCAGGTCTTTCTGAATCTTGGCCCAAAGCTTGATCCACTGCATCAGCTAGTTCCCTCTGACTGCACAAGACCTGACAGTGGCCACATGCCATAGAAACAGCATGGTACTACCTACATTAATTTGCTTATTCAGTGCCATTCCAATCAGACAACCTAAAATTATTTTATAAAGCTAGAAATAAATAATTAAAAAATTCTTCTGGAAGAACAAAAGGTCAAAGATATCAAGGGAACTAATGAAAAAAATGCACAGGAAGGAGAACCAGTCATACCAAATTTAAAGCTATAATATAAACAGCATCATCAAAACTATTTGATACTGGCTAAGAAATATAGTGGCGGATCAATGGAATAGGTGACGCATAGGAGACACAGTAGTAAATGACTATAGTAATATACCGTTTGATAAACCCAAAGGTTTCAGCTTCTGGGATAAAACCTCAGTATTTGACAAAAACTGCTGGGAAAACTGGAAGATAGTATGGCAGAAACTAGGCATAGAACAACATCTTACATCATATACCAAAATAAGGTCAAAATGGGTACATGATTTAGACATAAAGGGTGATGCTATAGGTAAATTAGGAGAGGAAGAAATAGTTTAACTCTCAGATCTATGGAGAGGTGAAGAATTTATGACCAAACAAGAGAGAGAGAATATTATGAAATATAAAATGGATCATTTTGATTACATGAAATTAAAAAAGTTTTTGTACAAACAGAAGCAATGTATCCAAAATTAGAACGGATGCAGAAAGCTGGGAAACAATTTTTACAGCCAGTGTTTCTGACAAATGCCTCATCTCTAAAATATATAAGTAACTAAATCAAATTTATAAGAATGCCAGTCATTCCCCAATTGAGAAATGGTCAAAGGATATGAGCAAGCATTTTTCAGATGAAGAAAACAAAGCTATCTATTGCCATATGAAAATAATGTTCCAAATCACTGTTGATTAGAGAAATGCAAATTAAAACAACTCTAAGGTATGACCTCATACTTATCAGATTTGAAAATATGACAAAAAAGGTAAATAATAAACGTTGGAGAAGCTATGGAAAAATTAGAACACTAATGCATTGTTGGTGGAGTTGTGAACTGATCCAACCATTCTGGAGAGCTATTTGGAATATGCCCAGAAGACTATGGGGTTGCGCATTGTAACTCCTGGCTTTCTCACCAGTCTGTAAAGGGTGTTTTAAAAGATCCCCCAGGTTTGTTAAACCCAGTAGGGGCCACCAATCTGTAAGGGCCAAATTTAATATGGGAAGAGTTAATTGGGAGGCTGGCTACAATATTGGGACTTAGAACACAATGGGGGACCTCTAGGTCCCGAGCCTCCCCTCTCTTCCACACTGCCCCCTCCCCAACTGCTTCTCCCAGCCTAACAAGAAACAAGATTTAAAAGCCACCTTTCAATAAAAGAAGAAAAAACAGGGTTTATTGATGTGGAACAAATGTAGAAATAAGGACAAAGAAAAACAAGAAATATGACTTGTAAACTAGCCTGCCAGACTCAGCTACTTCTCTATCCCCCTGCACATCTCTTGCCTGCCACTGTGAACTCTCCTCCATCTCTCTCTCTCTTCTTCTTGTCTCCTCCTTATCTCTCCTCCTGTCTTCTCTCATCTCCTACAAATCTCCTTGGTTGCTCCTCCCCTTCTCTCCCTTGCTTGCCTTCTCTTGCTTGCTCCACCTTCTCTCTCCTTTCTCCTCCTGGTTGCCCCCTTCTCTACCCTGCTCCAGAATGAAAAACCCTTCTCTCCCAGAAAACCTGGGCTGATCACCCACACACCCCAAGATAATTCACTGATACCCCTAGAGGAGACACCCAAGGACATCTAGCACACAAGGTTTCCATGTGGGGCATGCCCAGGGCTTGGAGTTTTTGTCCAGGGCATGCCCGAGGAGGAGGAAGCCAGATGGGACTTGCCTGAGGCTTTCTAATTTTAGCCAAAGATGGGGTCCCCAAACCAATTCTTACAGTGTAACTTTTAACCCAGTAATACCACTACTAGGTTTATGTCCCAAAAAAATCATAAAAAGGGGGAAAAAGGCCCATATGTACAAAAATATTTACAGCAGCTCTATTTGTGGTAGCAAATAATTGGAAATCAAGGGAATGCCCATCAAGTTGTGGTATATGAATATAATGGAATACTATTGTGCTATGAGATGAATAGGAAGACTTCAGAAAAAACCTAGAAAGACTTATGTGGACTAATGCTGAGTGAAGTGAGCAGAACTAGAAGAACTTTGTACACAGTATCAACAACATTGTGTGTTGATTAACTGTGATAGACTTAGCTCTTCTCAATATTACAATGATCTAAGACAACTCTAAAAGACCCTTGATGGAAAAATAGTCTCCACATCCTTAAAAAAGTACTGTGAAATATGAATTCAGATTGAACTCTACGATTTCTACTTTTTTTTCTTTTTTTGAGGTTTTCCTCTTTTGTTCTGATTCTTCTTTCACAACATGACTAATGCAGAAATATGTTTGACGTGATTGTACATATATAACATATATCAGATTTCTTTCTGTCTTAGAGGGGGGAAGGGAATGGAGGGAGGGAGAAAAAATTGAAACTAAAACTCTTATAAAAACAAATGTTGAAAACTATCTTTGCATGTAACGAAAATAATAAAACAATTTTATGACAAAAAGTTTTAAAAGTTTTAAAAAAGAAAAAAATATATATTAGTTATATCCTAAAAAAAGAAAAACATGGTACATAGAGCATATAGAGTACTCATTTTGCAATCATGAAGAAATTAATTGGAAACTGATCTCTGAAAATAACTAACCAAGTCATTTAACTCTATAAGCATATTTCTTCATGTATATAAAAAACTGGGATACTCATATCTGTAGTACCTAATTCACAGAATTGTCAGGAAGGGAAATAAGATAATCTGTATAAAACATTTTACAAACCATAAAGCCCCATATAAATTCCAGTTATTGTTTTACTTCTTGTCACACATATGATCTTAATATTGTAGGACAAGAATGTCTTTTATAGTACTGAATTTAGCAAAAGGAAATAGATTACTGTTGTTATTTTTCAGTCATTCAGTTGCATCCAACTCTTTGTGACCCTATGGATCATACTGTCCGTGGGAATTTTTTGGTAAAGATAAGACAATAGTTTGCCATTTTCTTCTCCAGTGGATTAAAACAAATTGATATTAAATGAGTTGCTTGGGGTCACACAGCTAGTAAGGGTCTAAGGCCAAATTCCAACTCATGTCTTCCTAACTTCAGGTCTGAAACTCCATCCACTGAGCCACTATGTTGTTGTTGTTCAAATTATTTCCAACTCTTTATGACCTCATTTGGGGTTTTCATGACACAGATACTGGAATTGTTCACCATTTTCTTCTTCAGCTCATTTTACAGATGAGGAAACTGAGGGGCATTAAGCAACTTGCTTAGGGTCACACAGCTAGTAAGTGTCTGTGGCAAGACTGCAATTCATGAAGATGAGTCTTCCTGAGGCCAAGCTCAGTATTCTCTAAACTGCATCACCTAGCTGCTCACTGAGCCACTTAATCTAAATGTATTAGATGATGCCTAATGTCACTTCCAGGTCACAAATTCTTTCCTTGTTCTAAAATACTACAATTTTGTACATAACTTTTTGTTGTACTTTATTGAATTGTACATAGTTCAGGTTTTTGAAAAAACTAAGATTTAGAGATATTCTACTATTTATCTACTTGTATAGCCTTTGGTAAGTCACTTAACCTAAGTTTCCTTATCTATAAAATGGAGGAATTGGAAAAGAAAATCACCATCTCCAAATTCTAAATTTGATGAAATAAGCATGTGTCTTAACAGTGGAAAGCTTATAACTGAAATATTGCTCATGATTCACCTGCCATTTTTGCTTCTGAGATGACTTTCTGAACCATAAGGACATGTTGACCCCCTCTAAGGGCATTTTCATTTTAATAGTTTCTATGAAAAGGAATGGTTAAATAAGTCTTTTCTTGTACTATTTTTGGGGAAATATTGTAGGCCAAAATGAGACAAAGCATGGTTTAGTAGGGCAGGTTATTTGGAAGTCAGGAATACCTGGGTTAAATTCCTACTTTAGATACCAATGTGTATATAATTCCTACCTTAGATACCTAGGTGTATCATGGTAAGTCATTTCACTTTTCTGGTTCTCATATTCATCATCTATGAAATGAGTCAGTTGTACTCAATGACCTCTAAGGTTCTTTTTTACATTAAATCCTCTGTTATAAGAACAGTGTAAGAAGTTAAAGGACCAAGACTTGGATTTTCATCCTAGCTCTGGATCTTTCTCTTAGTTCCACAGGTAGAATACCTTCCTTCTGTAAAGATAACATTCATACAACATATCTTACTATAATGATAAGAAAGTGCTTTGTAAATAAATGTGTTTTTAATCAAAAATTGAAGTAACTATTAAATATATCCAAAAGGAGTTGGAGGTTAGGTAGTCAATTCAAGAAGTTTATAAAGCATTTGTAAAATAAAGTCATATATTTGATGATCAGCAAAACATCACTTAGGCAACCCTAGACTGATAGTTGCTCTTGCTAGTGAACCCAAGAATGCAGGCTTGAGAAAATCTCCCTCAGGTTCCTAATGTCTGCTAACTTCTAAAGCATAGCATACAGTAAAAAAGATCTCAAGAACCTTGGAGACTCCTGGCATTTCCTTGGGGATTACATACTGTGTGTGTGGTTTCTACTTGGAACGAGAAAATTATTCACAGAGAAGTTTACTGCAAACAAGAGCTTTGATTATGTAGAAAAGGTTTGTCCTTTTTATGATAAAAATGCTCATTGTGGTGCATTAAATTAGATGCAAAACATCCTCATTAACACAGCCAATATGGTAAATAATGTGTCTTAGGGAAATTTTCTTATTAATTAATAATTAAGGCCTTTGTTCAACAGAGTGCAGTGGTTTATATTTCCATAAATGAAATATTGTTTCATCTTTTCTTTCTATTTACTTCCTTCTGATGCTAGCACAAAAAGCAAAGGAAGGAAGGAAGGGAGGGAGGAAGGGAGGGAAGGGGAAGGGAGAGGAAGAGGAAGGGGAAGAGGAAGGGGAAAAGGAAAGAGTAGGAAATAACAGTAGTTATCAGGAGCACTCAGAGGAACATGCTGTGGGTAAACGTCTTAAGGACACTTTCTCAAGTCCAAACAGGTTCTTCATATCCCCAACTTCCTTTTTTTCTCTTGGTTATACTGAAAGGCTATCTGATGTTAGAGGATAGGGGAACAGTCTGGACCTGCAGACAAGGGAGTTATGATTCAAATGCTGGCTCCATACCTCCATCTCAGTAGACTCTAATCCTCCTGGGGGGGGGATAACTTTTCCGTTTTTTTTTTTTTTTGTTGTTGTTGTTGTTCTCTGTCTGTGTGTATACATATATACATATGTGCAGATTCAAATGCAGATGGAAATAGAGATAGAGATGTGTGTGTGTGTATATATATATATATATATACACACACACACCCCTCTCTCTTTCTATATATATTTGTATACACACATACATCTACATCTCTCTGTTTTTGTCTCTGCCTTCCTGCCCATCATCCATCCATCCATCCATCCATCCATCCATCCATCCATCCATCCATCCATCCATCCATCCATCCATCCATCCATCCATCCATCCATCTATCTATCTATCTATCTATCTATCTATCTATCTATCTATCTATCTATCTATCTATCTATCTATCTATCTATCTATCTATCTATCTCCCTAGTACCTTTGAGACCTTGTACTCTATCTGAACTTCATTTCCTTCATTATAGAGATAACACAACCTACTTCAAAGGATTATTATTATTATGCAATAAGTGCTTGGTAAACCTAAAAGGGCAATATGTGTTAGTGGTAGATTATTACCATTCCTTCCTCCATTCTTTCTCTCCTACAGAGTGGCCATGGAGGGAGGTCTTTTTCCATCTCTTACCACAAAGCTTTCTCTGAAAGAAGCACACAACCCTTTCTTTAGATTTTCCTAAGGGAAATTCCAAGGATATTTTTGGTTAATGATAAATTAATAGGACTGAGTCTAAAATAACAAAAGGAGATTTGGGGGAGCGTGTTTAGAAAGTGATAAGAAGACTTAAGTTTTTATAGATGCACTTAGTTTTTGTTGTTCCTCATGCCTGACTCTTTGCAATCCTATTTGGTGTTTTATTGGCAGAGATACTGAAGTGGTTTGCTATTTCTTTCTTCATTTCATTATACACATGAGGGAAATGAGGCAAAAAGGGTTAAGTGACTTGCCCAGGTTCACACAGTTAGTAAGTGTCTGAGGTCAGTTTTAAACTAAGGACCTCCTGACTCCAGGCTTGGAGTACTATGCTCTAAGCCAGCTGGCCACCATTGAAGCAATCAGTCCTACTTTAAAATAAGCAGGGAAGTAGAGGTAAATTGGGATTCTTCTTGGTACACCATGTTTTCTGACTGTATTCATTCATTCTTTACTGTGTCATTAATCTTCAACCCTGGCTAGGTCAGTTTAATTCACTAATCTGAGAAGGATTTATTAAGCTTTTGATAAGTGCTAGATGCTGGGGCTACAGAGACCTAAATCTAACAGTTTTCCTCCTCCTGCCAAATAGGTTATATCTGATGGAGGGAAAGGCATTAGACTGAGTTTTCAGACTTTTAGGCAAGGAGCTTTGGGTTGGCATTGCTACAAGGATTCTTACAGTCTATTTTGTTTGTACATAGCTGTTTTTATATTTCCCCCTTTAGACCAAGAGCTCCCTGAAAACAGGAAAACTCTTTCCCCTTTGTCTGTATCCCCAGTCCATAGTACAGTACTTGGCACATGGTGGGTTTGTTGATCAATTGCCAGACTTATGGCCTCACTGATAGAATATATAATCTATGTAGTGTTTTGTCATTGTATATCTAGTTTCTAGCAAAAGCTCTGGAACATATTAGACACCTAATAAATGTTTGATGAATGATTGAACAATTGTTAAGCTACATCCTAATCTCATTTCTAAGAAAGAGGAAGGCATTTAACTATTTGGCCCCCAATGATTCTTCCAGTGAGTTTTAGGTTATGCTGGAATAACCTCATATTGCCTCCTTTATCTTTCATAAAGTTCTCTGTGAATACTGAACTTTGGAAACATTTTCATTGGCAACCAAGCAGCTTAGTGGATAAAGCACCAGACCTGGAGTCAGGATGATCTGATTTCAGATATTACCTCAGACACTAGCTATCTGACTTCAGATATTTTTTTAACCTCTGTCTGTCTCAGTTTCCTCTACTATAATATGGGGTTGACAATAGCACCTACCTCCCAGAGCTGTTGTGAAGATTAAATGAGATAAGAGTTGTAAAATACTTAGGAGAATGTCTGGCTTAAAGTAAATACTCTATAAATGTTAATTATTTTTATTAATATTTTCATTTTTGCCCTTAATGCTATTGTCTCCTTAGCACACTTCAAAGTCAATTTTCTGCCTTTGTATTACCAAATAAATTTCACAAATCAATTACTCGTACTGGTAGCTTCTTTTATTGTGAACCTTTTAGGATAGCCTGAGGGCCTAGTTTATGCTAAAAGTCATATGCTTCAATACCCATGAAACCCACACTTCATTCATTCTGGAATGAGAGCACTCAAGCTTAAATTCTGTCTCATTTATTTCCTAGCTATGTGATCTTAGGGAACTTATCTTGCTTTATTGGACCTCAGTTTCCTCATTTCTATTTTTTCTTAATGCATGACCTTTCCCCTTTAAATCTTATGATCCCTGGAGTTCCTTTCTCCCTGTAAAAAATAAATATATAACAAAACAGGAAAAAAACACCCTGTTTTAGGAGTTGCTAGGATGTCTTGGCAGCAGTCATTATTAGTGTAGCAGCAATGAGCCATTTAGACAGTACCAGAGTACTATAGCATGTGTTCATTGTTCAGAATTTGTAGTTCAGAGGGATATACAAGAACATCTAGTCCAACTGCAAACATTTGCACATGAGGACACCGAGAATAACTGACTTTGTCAGTGGCAGAACTAGTACTTGAGATTATATAGAACCACTTCTCATGCCTTGCTCTTTCTACTACACCACACTATTTCCCCTAGTCCAGCCTCCTCATTTTATAGATGAGTAAATGGAGGTCTGGAAAGTTTAAGTGGCTCAATTTAAATAACAAAATTAAGTAACAAAGTTAGTAAAGGAAGAATTGGGATTCGAATCCAAGGCTCTCAACTCCCCTCCCCCGTTTGTCTCATTTTGTCCTCACAAAACCCCTAGAGAGTAGGTGCTGTTATTATAGATAGTGCTGTTATTATACCCTTTTTACAGTTGTGGAAACTGAGGCAAGTAGCTATGAAATAACTTGCCTACAGTCAAATAGCTTGCAAGTGTTTGAGGCTGAATTTAAATTCATGTCTTCCTGACTCCTGGTTTGACACTTAATGTTCTGTACTCTGTTGTACATAGTAATAAAGGAATTATTGTTGTTCAGTCATTCAGTTCTGTTCCACTTTTGTGACCCTGAGGACCTTACAGTTTTCTTGGCAAAGATATCAGATTGGTTTGTCATTTGTTCCATAGTAGATCAAGGCAAACAGAGATTTACTGACTTGCCTAGGGTCACACAGCTAGTAAGTGTCTGAGGTCATATTTGAATTCAGGTCTTCCTGACTTCAGATCCAGTCCTCTATCCACTGAGCCACCTAGCTGCCTTATACAAAAGAATTCCACAGTCTAATTACTGGCTTAATTGAACATTTTGGAAATTATCTAAGGGAAGATTGCTCATGTTTGTCCCTGTCCAAAGGGCCCAGTGATTATAAGTGGATATAGAAATATGCAGAGAAGAAAGGAGACCAGAACAAGATGACAACTTTAAAGAACCATATAAATCATACAGGCCAACAATTGCATTTCACAAATGAGTAGACTGAAGCCTAAAGAAATGAAATAATTTGCCCACCTTCACGTGTAGAGTTAGGATGAATATCTAAGTATTCAGGTTTCTTTATGATCCATTTTTCAAGACATCATACGTACCCAATAGAATGGGCTAGGAATGCCTGTGTCCTATCTTTTCTGCAGAGGGAGAAGCTACATCACTGGGGTATCTGATTAGCACTCAGGGCCAAGAGTCAAAACCATCTGATACTGTGCAAACTTACTGCATCTGTCCAGGATGCTGGGTGTGTATGAGTGGAAAATAAAGGAGAGGATGTGATCTTAGATGTAAGTAATGCCTGAGCCGCCTAGCAGAGTCATCCCTAAGCTGCAGTCGCTGCTGCTGCGCCAGTTTGATTTATTGATTTCAAAGCTTGCTTTATACAGAGCTTTTTTTCCAAGATGCACCATCTCATTTTCAAAGACCTACTTAAGGAGAAGGAGGAAGCCAAGAGCCATGAAAGTCAGAAGAAAATTAGAGCTGTTCATACATTCCATATAGCCCCAAATACTATAAGCAGCATTCTCAAAGAAAACCCTCAGGTCTCTGAAGAAGGTAAAAGCTGCCCATACCCAACTGTAATCCACAATCAATAAGGAAGGAAGAAAATCAATGAATTTATATTCTGAGATCAATATTTAATTGTTGAATTGTTATTTATTTGAATGTTTCTACTTCAGGATTCTAATAGTATACCATAAAGCTAGCTGTTCAGTAGCTTTGTGGACAAGAATATTAAAACAAAATGAAACAAAACAAAACAAAGAAACAAAAAAAAAATTGGTCAACTTCATCAAATTTAGGAAAATGGTGGAGAAGGCATATGGCTTCTCCCAAAGCCCTCTGCTCAGTACATTGCTAATCCTCATTTGATTATCTTGGATTCCTTCTTGTAGGTAACTCAAGAAAGGCCCATAAACTCAAAATAACTGTTTTAGACTTTATTTGAGCTTAAAAGTAGCAAATATCATGCCTTAAGGGGATGATCACATTAAGGAAAACTTGAGAGTAAGAGTTAAAATTAGAGCATGAGTAGTTCAAATCTGTTTAATTTTACCTTCTCCTTCCCCTAGTTAAGAAGGAACAGTCAAGGAACAAACTCAAAGTCAGACAGAGGATCCATTGAATAATATCCCAATTCTTCTCTAATCTCATCGATCTCCTACTACCAGCCTCTAATTCCCAGGAAGGATCCATGTGCGTCTGAGCCACAGAGAAATCTACACTTCTGAATCTGTAGGTGAGATGGGCTTATATAACAACTTTAGAGAAGTAGCATGATATAGTTTGATATCTAGATTCAAGAGATCTGGGATCAAAATCAATCAGAAACTCATGTCCTTTGTGATCAGGGACAAGGGACATTAAATGGGGGATACTTGGTTTTCTACTATTTCTTTGGTCTGGTAGAGGAAATTCCTGATTATTATACTAAAGGTATTGACATGTTCAGTAGGCTTAAGAAAAATATCTTTAGGATATAACCATTAGCAGACAGAATGCTGAGAAGAATGATGCATCCCTCATTCTATTTTGATAGGTTTTTAATTTTGTCTGCCAGGTCTCAGTGTTTTGAAAGCTTTTCATTTCATATTGACTGGGCATTATAACTAATGGGGTGATTTAAAGCAAGAGTCATATCTATGAAAAAAAAAAGAGTCATATCTATGATGATACTCAAATTCCAATTTGGTTTATTTATAGAATTCACAAGAATATTTTGAGTCTGTATTTGAAAATGATTGTTTCTTTTTTGTTATTTTATGAAATATAGCAAGCTGTTACATAGTGTCATAATTA
Organism: Dromiciops gliroides; assembly: GCF_019393635.1. Taxonomy (NCBI): domain Eukaryota; kingdom Metazoa; phylum Chordata; class Mammalia; order Microbiotheria; family Microbiotheriidae; genus Dromiciops; species Dromiciops gliroides. The sequence continues at coordinate 124,903,188 of NC_057862.1, forward strand.
TTATACATAATAGTTTCATTATTATTATTATTATTACTTCCAGCAGCAGCAAAGTCATTATCAGCCAAAGATGTGTATTTTTAGGTTCCTTTAAGTTCCTAGAGTAGATGTTTTCCTGATCTCCTCTAGGGATAAGTACAATGGTTATCAAGGTTCTGCAGGTCACCTGAAAGGCTAGATCTACACTCTCACAGCAGAACTCCATTTGATGGAAACTTTTGATATATAATGCTTCACATCTCATAAAGACTACCTTATAACAGTATAGGCTGATCCTTTCAAATTCCCTACTGTTTAAGAAAATATGGAGGTTAGAATTTCTGACATCTGATTGACCTAATCTTATAACAAGTATTTAATTAACAAGTATTCTTAAGGAAATGTGTAGAACTGAGATGCGCTTTTTTTAAAAAAAAAATTCAACTTATTGAAAATATGCTTTTAGGGAAATATATTGAACTGATTGAATTTCTTTAAAATATAAAAAATGAACAATTTGAAAAATTGAATACTAGTTATCTCTATAGCCTCATAGTAATAAACTGAAGAATTTATTTCCATCACCTCTGTCATCTTCACAACGTCTGATTAGGCAATTTATTTCCATCACCTCTGTCATCTTCACAACGTCTGATTAGGCACTTAGAGTACTATCCCAAGTTATTGATATAGAAACTGAAGCTCAGAGACATGAGCTGACTGGCTTCCAATCATATAACTAATACGTGGCAGAAGCAGGACTCAGTCTGATGATTTAACTCCAAGAGAAATGATCTTTCTATGATTATTTATACTACCTTGTGTAGTTGCTCTTAATCCACATTTTAAAATTTAAAATTATATGTTACACATCTTTCTATGCAAATGGGAGAAGTGATTCTTGTGACTTATTCACCTTCATGAAGTAGCTCAGTTCAAAAAGTTTGATGGGTATAGATCCAACCTCAGTAGAAAGAATGGAACTCAGGCCTCCTCAGATCTAATTCTGCTTTCTGGTTTTTCAAGAAAACTCAGAGATTAAATGAGGGAAAAGAAACGTAAATCACATGGACCTTTCAAGGTCATTTATACTGTCAAATTCCACAGTATTTTTAAAACAAACATTTCAAGGAATTTAATAAACATAGAGTTAGTGCCCCAGCTTTGTATGTTAAGCTATAATAAGTCACTAGGACTATTAAAATTCAACAAGACAAATACCATGTTCTGAAGATGTTTATAATCTAGCAGGTGACATTAGATGATACCCAAATAAGTATAATGCATAAATGGTGAAAAGACTTGTGTCATTAGTTCAGAAACAGTTGGTTCTGACTTTGAAGATAAAAACATCATACCGTAGCCTTTAAACTGTAAGGGAGGGAAGGTAGAGGTCAATTGGTCCCTCCACTTTGTTTCAGAAATGAGGAATTACAGCTCAGAGAGATTGCTTAAATGCTTGTTCAAGATCACAAAGTTAGTCAGTCAGTAGCAGAACTAGTTACTTGAACTTAGTTCCTCCAACAACAAATCCAGCTTTTCCTCCTATACTATGTTGCCCACAAAGTTGCTTAAAGCCAAGATTCTTAAACTGTGATTTATGACCCTCTATGGGGTTATGTAACTGAATGTGGGGGTTACCAAAATTTGGCAACAGTAAAAGCTTTTGTATACCTATTTTAAAGACCTACATAACTGGAGTTGAGTAAAAAATTTCTCGGGGTGAAAAGAGGTCACAAATGCAAAAAAATTAAGAAGCCCTGGCTCAAGCAAAGGGAAAGTTAAATGATTTGCCCTGAGCCATAACTAGAGTCAGAGATGGAAATTGGAAACCAAGTTTTCTTGATGTCAAGTATAGCATTCTATCCATTAAACTCTCCTGCCTATGTATATGTATGATGATGGTTAGAATATCAGAAACACTTGAGAGATTTGAGTCCTTCATAGAGAGAGAAGCTATGTTGAAATGAAAGAGTCAAGGATATCTCCCTTCAGTAGTTGAGACTTGAGCTGGAACTTTAAGGAAGGGAAAGTATTAAGCATGATGAGACTTGGGAGAGTCTTTCCACACAGTCCTATGCCCACTAAAAGGTACAAGAGGCATTTTAAATATAACCACAAATGTTTCATCTACCCAGGTAAGTAAAAATAAAAAGGGGGTCAGGGAAAACTCAAATGGTTCTTTTGGCTTTTTAAAGGAAACATTCTTTGATTTGCAGACTGATTCAATTCTCTGATTAGCAAATTTTAATTACTACCTAACATGGAAGCTCAGGACTAAGCAAGCATTTAAGTAACTCCCTGGACTATATGGTTGTTTAACCTGATTAAAGACAGCATTGCCTAATGTAGGGGGACCACTTGGGAAGATGATGTAGGGAGCAGCGGTTTGTGCTATGAGCCAAAACAATAACAGCTCCAACATTTTGAGTCAGTGAGCTTTCTTCAGAACAGGCATTTCTGCTTATGTTCCAGTTATTTATTCCTTTTGTCTTCTGCCATCCAGCAATCAAAGGAATTAAAAGGATTAAGAAGCTGAAAAATAGCATGCTTAATATATCAAAACAGGTGCTGCGTTGAGGGAGAGGAGAATTGGGCAAAGTGATTGCATCATATTGGAATGTGAGAGCCAGAATAGCATTTGAGGGAGAGGCCTAGCAAGTGCCTCCCTCTCTTCCAACACCCTAAGAAACAATTACAATTCCAGATGCAATTCAGGATAAAAGCTTAGCACAAACTGCCAGTCTATTCCACTTAAATTTAAAAGTCCATATCTCTGTGCACTGAAGGACCAAATCAGTAGAGCCTGCTTCACCCATCAAGGCACTGTGACATCATTTCCTTGTAAGGGGAGATGAGTGTTATGTATTCAGAAAAGGATGCTGGCCCTTGAGGCATAGATAAATCACTGTCCTACCCCAGAAAGAGGCCCCTTAGTTTCTAGGACTCCATCCTGTTGACTCTTGGGATGTTTGCTTTGAGATTCATGTGTTATCAATACCCAAATCAAACTAATAGGAATATGAGACATTTAAGAATTGGTCTTTTAGCTATAGCTAGTCTAAAGGAAATAGAAATGAATGATTTCAGACACAGGTTTTGAAGTCAAGAAAGGGCAGATGGTTTGGGGATAAAACAATATTAACTGGGGCAGCTAGCTGGTACAGTGGATAAAGCACTGGCCCTGGATTCAGGAGGACCTGAGTTCAAATCTGGCCTCAGACACTTGAAACTTACTAGCTGTGTGACCATGGGCAAGTCACTTAACCCTCATTGCCCCAACCCACCCCCCAAAAAAAACAAAAACAAAAAACCCAACATTAACTTAAACAATTTCACATTATCATTTTCTTTTGGGGGAGGGAAGGTATTGGTCCAGATCTCTGATGTTATTGTCATAGGAAATTCATGGTGTGAGAACTACTGATACTGACATAGATCAAGAAATTCTCTGTAACCTTCATCTTTGAGATTTACCTGGGTCATTTAATTATGAACTGCCTTGCCTATAGTCTCAAAGCCAGTATCAGAAATTCCTAATATTCAAAATTCCCTTGTAATCTTTCTTAATGTTTGTATGCACATATGTATGCATGTTTGCATACATATATGTATACACATACACACAAATACATATATGTATATTGTCTGTATATACACACATACTTTCTTCTATAGAAATAATAAGATGACAGAAATTGATTAGATGGACTCCAGACGTATGAGCTTAAGGAAGATAGAATACTGCAGTGGAAATAAGCTCTGAATTTGAATTTGTAGTTATCAGAACCAAGTTCAAACCCCAGCTCCTCATTTTAGTACCAATTTTATGGTTAAGTCTGGTCTCAGATTTTTCATCTACAAAATAAAGTGGTTAAGCTAAATGACCATCAAGACCATGTATGTTTTTTGTCATTTAATCATGAAAATAATCATATCAGTCTATCAGAGAAGATGTTATTTGCCCCATAATACAGGAGAGGAAACTGAGGCTCAGACATGTTAGGGGTACTTGTCAAATATCACCTAACTAAAGATGTCAGAGTAAGTTCCTTTTTATTTTGCTACACTATGTAACAATTAGTATATCATCCACTTTAAAATGTCATATGTTTACTCATCAAATATCATTCTATTAAATGCCCATTTTGGAAAAATGACTTAGTGGAAGGAAATATTGATGAAACACAAATTGCACAGATGGGAGAGAGAGAGAAAGAGAGAGAGAGAAACAGTAAGTTAGGAGAGAGAAAAATATAAAGGATGGGGAAGAAAGCAGAAATCTGGACAATGGAGAGAACAGGAAGGTTAGGAAAAGTGTAAAGTGTGTGTTGAAAAGAGTAGGATATGTAAACATGAGGAGTTAGAGAAAGCCATCCTTTTGAGTGATGAAAGCTGCTTGGGATGAATTTGAAGCTAACCCAAGACCTGCAGGCACTTGGAGAGCCAAGCAAATGCTCCAGGAGAGCTTAAAGAAAAAGCTGTGGCTGAGTTATTTGTAGAAATAGGGTGAAACAAAGGAAACCAAGGTTTTGTCTGCTCTTACTGCTCATGATGATGAAGATGGTGAATGAATAAATGAAGGAAGGAAAAAGTATTATTAAGTACTTATTGTGAGTGGGGGAACAAATAGAAAAGTGAGAGACCCCTTGTTCTCAGGGATCTCACATTCTAATAGAAGTTGAAAATAACAGTAGTTATTTATATAGCACTTTAAGGTTTTAAAATGTGTTACAAAAACAATATTTGATCCTGATAACATATCTATGAGCTGCAGTAACTATGGTTGTTTTTGCTATTTTAAGATGAGGAGCTCCACTTCAGAGAGAGTAAGTCCTTTGCCCAATACCACACAACTGGTAATTAGGTAAGAGATATCATTCCAGCCCAGGTCTAACCTGACTCCAAACTCTCTTTTGACTCTCTTTTGACTCTCTTTTGCTTTCAACTATACTATGTAAAAGTTTTAGTGGTAGTAGTAATAGTAGTTGTTTTTTATAGCTGTGGTAGTAGTACTTATAGCAGCAGTAGCAATATACTAATTACTAAGATGCCTTAAGATTTAGAAAATACTTTGCATATATTATCTTCCATGATCAAAACAGGAAAAAAATGAGCTGGGTAGAATAGTTTTTTTTTTAATCCCTCTGCATAAATCATATATGGATTGAGAATAAGCCCAGTCTGACTGGGGCCAGAGTAATTGAAATGTAATTGAATTTTAGATATGCAATGTTTATGCTAATATTTGTACTGAGAAGATAATTAGACCTGGAAATGTAAATGTGATCTCTATGCAACTCTGATAGGTGGATAACTTTGGGGCAGGAGGGAAAGAGGCCAGAGATGTAAAGAAACTTGTCCCTGAAGAGAAATAGTTTAGAGAATATTGTATGAAAGAAGATGAAAAAAGTAGGCACCAGAAACTGCAGAGGGATCTTTGTTCCTGATTGTGTTTTCCAGAAAGGTTATCAGTATAAGGATACAGAGAAGCTATTAAGTCTTGGGTGGCTTTGAGCAAAACAATTTCAACCTGTATTAAGGACATGAATGTGCGTACTTGCTAAGTGATTAGTGGTTAAGTGATCAGAAAAAACTACCAGAGAATCCCTGGGCTTGGAAATAAAAGTGAAGATGAACTAGCAAATGGAACTGAGACTATCTCTAGAGGTCTTACTCCTTGGATGTAGAGCTGGGGTGAAATTTACCTACCCATTCTATAGGTAAGGAAACTGGGGCCCAGAGAGTTTAAAGGTCTTATCCAATGCCATACGATTAGTAAGTTGACAAAACCAGGGCTGGAACTCAAGTCCTCCCACTACAAAATGTATACTCATTCCACTACACCACACAAATTTAGCATTTGCTGAACTCAAGCTAAAGTGAGTGACATGCTTACATGTACAAAGTTTGTACCCAGACAACTCCATACACTGGAGTAGCTGTTGAATGCTAAACATCCATGGGGGTGTTACTACAGAGAGGACATTGAGGGAGGGAATGCCACAGGTCAAGTGTAGGGGAAAAGGAATGTATTCCCAGATATAGCCTCTACTGCAAAAGTCTTGACTGCCTGGGTCATGGTGGCAGAAATACACCTAAATGGTACAAACAAAAACCAAGCAAACAACAACAAACAAAAAGAAAAACGGGGACCTGCTGGCTGTGGGCTGGCTTTGCTGGGCCACAAATCATCATGAGAATATATGAATTTGAATGATTGTAGGATCCTGGAAGTATAATTGGAAGGGACCCCATAGATAAAACCACCAGGCCACAGAGAAAGGAAGAAGCTACATGATATAGTAGAAGAATCATTGAGGAAAAGTGGAAGAAGACCTGGGCTTTAGTTCAGGTCTATATGACCTTTGTTTTGTTGTTGTTGTTGTTGTTGTTGTTGTTGTTGTTGTTGTTTTGTGAGGCAATTGGGGTTAAGTGACTTGCCCAGTGTCCCACAGCTACTGTGTCACCTAGCTTCCCCCTATATGACCTTTGAACAACAACTTTAATCTCACTAGGACTCAGTTTCTGCACCTGCACGACTTTTCAGATCTCTTCCATTTCTAAAGCAATAATATTTTAACTTTCTAAGAAAATAATTGTCTATCAAATTGGACAATGCTAGATTTGGGGAACAGACTGTTTATCTGTAATTTCATTTCTTTTCTATTGTTTGTACCTTTAGGTCCCTCATACTGGTAAAAAAACCAATGTTGCCCATGTACTTATATCATTAGTCCTCTTCAAAATGAAAGACAAACATTTAATCACTGGCACTATGCTTTATAAATATTATGTTTCTCATAACAACCCTAGGAGTTGACTGACATTATTATTGCCATTTTACAGTTGAGAAAACCGAGGACACGAAATTTAAATAACTTATCCATGATGATACAACTAGTAAGTGTCTGAGGACTGAAATGAGCTGAAGTCTTCCATACTCCAGTCCCAACACACTGTGTCACATAGCTCCTTCAAGGAGCATGGACCATTGTTATGTATTAGTAATTCAAGGTCAGTGAAGCTAATGTGCCAGCAAAGCATGACAAGGCATATAGGATCAGAGAGGACAAGCAGTATATTGAAAATAAAATGGGAGGGCACTGATAGTGGGAAGTAGAGATCCAGGGACCAGGCAAAGAGCCAGAGAAGTTGTGGATTTGGTAGTGGGGCAGAGAAAGTCATGCATGATCAAAAGTTTGAAAGAAGAAGCACAGAAAAGCCATGGGTACATATTTTTAAGCTCCAGTGATGACAGAAAACCTGGGAAATGGGAGGGAACAAAGGGGGGAAGTTAGTCTGCAAACATGAATGGCCTGAGGTCTGGAGATGGGATTAACTGAAAGTGTCTGATTGGGGCTAGGATTGGGGGTGGGGCAGAATGAAAGAAATAAGGAAAGGTAGACAGAGATAAAAGTAGGGAGCCTCTTGTTAGTGTGCTCCTGGCATTTTGGCACACTATATAAAGGGCACCTTGTAACTGGGATAATTTTACCTACAAGAGAGAAAGCAAAGAACACCTTTGTGTTTTAAAAATATACTGATAATGGTGATATACTGTATTCCTTCTCCATTGAGAATAGCAGAAGAGGAAATTGGCTGATCATAGATCATGGAACATAAATCAACCTTTGTAAGGTTAAGAAAATCAGGCTAGAGTAGACTTAAAGACTATTTCTACAAGTCCGGGAGCCCTCACCATCCGGTCTCTAAAGCTGTGCCTTCCTCTAGTCTGAAGCTTACACAGCTGCTGATGGGCTTAAACAGCTGTTAATGGACTAATGAGGAGCATTGGGATAAGGGTTGATCTAAAGGGTGAGGCTAGTTCAAAACCTGAAATTTTATGTTGCAAATTTCAAGGCAACCTATACACCACTGCTGGCAGCATGCCTGCCAAATATCTAGTATACCAAGTTTTGAAATAGTGAATTTCCTTGTTCCCCAGCTGTTTCTGCCCACCCATGGGAGTCAGCCTAAAGCAAGATAAAGATTTCTTGATAGGGCTACCCAGGCAGTAAGGTTGGATGACAGAAATAGATTTCTCCACAAATTGGGACAGGTGTTATGCTTTCAACTAGCTTCCTTCAGCTCACCACAAAATAAATCATAAGCTTTATATGGAATATTGGAAAATATAGTCTCGTTACTCTGTCCTCAAATGAGAGCTTACTCTTACATCTAAGTTTTGGGGAAGAGAAATAAAACAAGATAGAGAATGGACATGCTTTCTTTATCTTCTTTCTTCCATTGAACATGAAATCAAAAGAATTTGGGAACTAGAAATGGTGGGCTGGAAGTAGACAGAGGGAAGCTAAACATTGAAAGGGAAATGCAAATTTGTTGCACAAAAAGGTGCTTCCTTATACCTAGAAGGCATTTTCTCATCATTCCTTCTTTACACATTTTTAAAAAACATTTTTTGGGCTGGGCAATGAGGGTTAAGTGACTTGCCCATGGTCACACAGCCAGTAAGTGTGTCAAGTGTCTGAGGCTGGATTTGAACTCAGGTCCTCCAGACTCCAGGGCTGGTACTTTATGTACTGTACCACCTAGCTGCCCCTACACTGCCTTTTGCCTTGAAAGTTCAACTCAGATATTCTTCTTCTAATAAAAGTTTTCTTTTTACCCTCATTTTTCTCGAGTACTTTATCTGGATTTCTCTTTTGTTCCCATAATACCATGTTTCATATTACACTTCGTGTCATAAGATAGTGTTCCAGAACTGGAAGGTAAATAAAGGGTGAATTAGCTCAACACTGATTTTAAAGATTAGGACACACACCCAGAGAAGCAAATGTAATATGGAGGTGCTAGGGTTTAACCTCAGTTGCTGGGTCTCTAAATTTGGTACTTATTTCTTACTATACCATTTATTTGCACACATACCATGTTTCCCTCAGTGAAATATAGGCTCTTTGAGGATTTAGGCTGTGTGTCAAGTAAAATGCCTTGGGAATCTATTCTTGGCCCTGTGCTATTCCACATTGTAATCAATAGCTTGGAGAAAGACCTAGAAAGGGGAAAAAATAAAAACCTATATGGTATAAAACCAAGTTTACAGATGATATGGAATGGGGAGGAATGGCAAACACAGTGAGTGACAGTAAGGAACTAGAAAAGTGTCAGAAGTATAGAATTAGGGGGTAAGGGTTATAAAAGGTGATTTAGTAATGAGAAAGGATCTTTATGTGCAAAGGAATCACTGCTCGTGGACAGGATAGGGAAGAGATGGTTTGATCACCCTTTGCTAATATCTGGGGGGATTAGAAGATTTCAAGCTTCACATCAATCAAGAGTACCACATGGCAGTCAAGAGGATGACTATAATTTTAGCCTACATTAAGAGAGGCATGGTGTCCAGTTTGAGGGAGTTTATAGTTTCCCTTCTCTCTATCTTGATCAGATCACATCAGGATTTCACGTCTTGTTGACACCTTTTGGGAAGAATATTGAAACTCTCGTGTATGTCTAGAGGAAGGAAATTATAGTCAGGGGACTGGTAAAAATTCTCCATTTGAGGACTGGTTGAAGGAATTACAGGTTGGTTTTATTTTGTTGTTGTTGGTTTTTTCCCCCAGAGACAAGAAAATGAGAGCTGACTTCAAAAAGTAGCTCGGTGGCAATGTGGATAGATTGCTAGACTTAGATTCAGGAAGACAGGAGTAGGAATAGCTGTGTGTCCCTGGACAAGTCACTTAACTAATCCTTGCCTCAGTTTCTGTGTCTGCAAAATTAGGATAAACATAGCACCTTGCCTCTCAGGATTGTCATGAAGACCAAATGAAATATTTTAAAAGTGATTTACACATTTTGGGGGCAGCTAGATAGCACAATGGATAAAACACCAGCCCTGGATTCAGGAGCATCTGAGGTCAAATCCGGTTTTTCTGGAAAGAAGTAGGAAATTTTGTGGAAACTTCAGGGTTAGCTTAAAAGTGTGAAGAAACATGTTAACAATAAGCTATTCAAAAGTGACCTGGACTCAACAGGTAATAGATTACTCCTTAAATAGATGTCCCAATGAAAGCTTAATACATATTATCTTGGATGTTGCAGTGTGTGGTGGGATATTGTGGTAAGATTATTGGAATTTGGCTGACTCATTGGGAGGGGCCATACCTGGCCTGCCCTGAAGTGATGTATGTTACTGATGTCAGAAGGAGAAAACCTCTCTCCATATGCAGTTTTTGAAGGAGGGGAGGAAGATTAAACACTCACTGAGGGGACTGAGTCTCTCCCAGAGTTTCCTTCTTTCTGGTGGTGTGAGCAGCAGGAGTAGATACCCCAGGTTAGTTAACATATAAATTAGCTTAGCTGGAAGCAAATTGGAGATTATATAGACTTAGGTTAGAGCTAAGAGGATTATCTGTATTTCTTTTTCCCTATTCCCTTATCTTTGATTTTTATTAATTTCACCTTTTCTGTTTATTTTATTCCAAATTAATAAAATCTGATGCATTTGTGAAAAAGAGGCTGTAAAGTTCTTTTCTTATTGGCCAGGGAGAAATATCTAAAAAGGCAGTTTGGAGGGGAGGGAGTTTTGGAAGTAGAGGTCCCTCATTATTTCTGGGACCCCAATATTATGTTGAGCCACTCAATTAACTCTCCAGGTATTAAATTTGGCCCTCACAATATATAGGGAAGTAGGAATGGAAGTTCTCCCCTTGAGGCATGGTTTATACTGGATTATGACCACTTGGTTCCCTTCTAATTAGAATTGTTGTTTTTGTACCTTTATATCCCTATCACTTAGCATAAACTCTTATGATTCTTTGGAGGGGAAGAATGGGGTGGAGTGAACCAAATTTGTAATTTCATTGATATTAAGACATCATGGTATGGGAAAACAACACGTTGATACATACTGACAACTCACTTGTACTTAGGGGAGGTCAAATCCTCTTCTGGTTTACTGATGAATGTGTATATAAAACTCTAAATTGTGTATCTAGCCAAAAGATTTAGAAATGTGTGTGCATATATAAACCCAAAATATTCTAGCTGGTAATGGAATCCATCAATAGATAGATAGATAGATAGATAGATAGATAGATAGATAGATAGATAGATAGATAGATAGATAGATAGATAGATAGACACATTCTTCTAGTTGGCAACAAAATGTATATTGTGGATACATATGTTACATATCCTCAAAAAGAACATTTCAGCTTCTTAGAACTTGTGGGTCTATGGGAAAATTATTCTAACTTTGGGATTTGGGAAAAGTATGCTCCAATTTCATTCATCTTGCATATTTGATGTATTTATAGATATCAGGATTTCTATATTAATGCTGAAATTTCCTGGATGTGGAACTCTCCTTTTTCATAGGTCAGCATATTTGTTTTTAAGCTAAACACTTCCCTAAGTTTTCAGAGTGTGTGTGTGTGTGTGTGAGTATATATATATATAACATACATACATATATACACATATACATGCATAAATACATATATACATATATATTTCAATTATGAAAGTATTTTGTTATTTTTCAATTACATGTAGAGATAGTTTTCAACATTTGTTTTTATAAGATTTCTAGTTTCAAAATTTTTCCCTCCCTCCCCTCCCTCCCCCCCTCCCCAAGAGAGCAAGTAATCTGATATAGGTTATATATGTATAATAACATTAAACATATTTCTTCATTAGTCATAAGAGAAGAATCAGAGCAAAAAGGAAAAAAAAACTCAAAAAAGAAAAACAACAGCACCAAAACCAAAAGAAATAGTATGGTTCAGTCTGCATCCATATTCCACAGTTCTTTTTCTTTTTTTTCTGGATTTGGAGAGCCTTTTCCATCATGAGTCCTTTAGAACTATCTTGTACCATTGTATTGCTGAGAAGAATCAAGTCTATCACAGTTGATCAACACATAATTTTGATGATACTGTGTACAATGTTCTCCTGGTTCTACTCATCTCACTCATCATCAGTTCATGCAAGTCCTTCCAGGTTTCTGTCAGAGTATTTTTTGCTGCTATGTATTTGATAAATATACTCCTTATGTTTAAGGATACATCTGGGTGTATATGTTTATTAGGATGCTATTTCCAATTGTCCAATGATCTACAAGCATAGCTAGCTCATTTTCCTGACTAATTTAGAGAGCAGTCTTATAGATTCTGTGGAGATGCTTGGCAGAAAGAATGTAGCAATCTTCTTAAGACTTAGCTGACATACTCCTTATTATATGATAGTCAGCAATAAGGATTGTTACATTTTAGAATAGGAAAATGCAGAAGGTAAGAGAACTGCTATCTCTAAAAATCCAAATAAATTATCAGGTGACTGAGATATGTTCTTGTCTGAAGGTAGGGGGTAGAACTAGAATTTCTCAAGGAGTACTTATTTGCAGCAATTTGATGTATGTGTGTATGCATACACACACACACACACACACACACACACACATATATATGAGTCACAATTAGTCTACAGTCTCCTCTGACTGTCATAAATATAATTTCATAGCTAGATCTACATGTTGTTATGGCTACTGATGCAAAACGACAATGACTTGCCTCTGTCTCTCAAATCCTCTCAAATCCACAACTTTGAAGAAGCACAACTAAAATGAATTTGTCTTATTTTTGAACAGTTCTCCTATATAATCATTTAAATCATGTAGAATGGCAGAAAGAGTATTATTTTCTCATTTTATAATATTTCCTTTGGTTACTTTCCCTCTCCCTTCTCTTCCTTTCTGCTTTCTTCTCCCTATCACTGTTTGTCTGTATTTCTGTCTCTGTGTGTATCTGTATGTGTTTCTGTCTGTTTCTGTCTCTTTGACTTTCTCTCTCTCTCTGTCTCTCTGTCTCTCCCTTTTATCTCAAATTTTCTCATGAATAAGGACCATCTTGGGCAAGGACATTTCTGCCCTTTCTTCCTTTGCTTCTTCCTATCATAAATAAATGTCTGGAATTTTAAAAACATTAGGGAGTCTGTTCAGTATTGAAGGTGCTCTCAAAGTATAAATAATGATTACAACATAGAGCAATATTACCTTGAACAAAAAAATATTATATTTCCATTATTGTTTAAGGTATTTTTCATGAAACAGATGCATTAGGCTGAACTGGTAAAGCTCCAAATGTGAAGTTGTTAGTTGTCAATGTACCTGGCAGGGCTACCCCTAGAAACTGCTAGTGGCATATTTTATAGTAGTATGAAATTGACAAATATAAAAACAATATATTCACTGTGTGTGCAAACTATCATGTCAATTATAAAACACACCAAAGCAATATTTGCATGCTTGTTTATTTTGATGGGTCAGTACAAAAGCAACTCAAGTGAAGGAAATCTGACTTAGTCAGGCTTTTGAGCCAATTAAACAGAAGTATATTAAGTTTGTCTTCATCCTGTGGTCTCATAGCCTGGCAAGCTGAAAGATTTCAAAGGTTAAGAAGAAGATCCAACAATAATTCTTGACTGAAACACAATGGCTTCTTATAATTCTCTGTAAAAACAAACCTGCAAATATCAAATAGGCATTGGCCCAATTTGGGCTGCTATGATGAGGTCATTGATGGATTCGTATTCACTGTCATACCAATCATACCTAAAAGTTATTTTATAGAGATAGGAAAAATAATAATAACAAAATTCATCTGGAAGAACAAAAGATCAAGAATATCAAGGGAACTTTCAGTAACAAAATGGTGGAGTGAGGAAGCAACCCTCTGGAGCTGCCACAAATTTCCACTCCAAACCAACATAAAACTGTCTCTAAATCATTCCAACAGCAGGGAAGCAGCCTACGAGCCTGGCAGGAAAGGTCTGTCTTACATTGGTGGGAAGGAAGTAAGGCCTAAAAGCACCAGAAACAGCTTATGGGCTCACAGAAGGGTACTTGAGGCTGGGCTCTGAGCCTCAGGCAATCCACCAGTGGGGCTCCACCCACCTGCAAACTAGCATCCCCCTGGGCAAGTGAGAAGTCTGGGCAGCACAGAAGGGAACTTTACCAGGCACCACACCACTAGCACAGACCACAAGGGAGGCTTTGACCCCACTGCTGTCCAGTGGTGAAGCCCTGCCCAAGACTGATCAACAGAAAATTCTCACCTATGTGACCACCCAGCAAAGAGATTCTTTCCAGGACAAACCAGAAGCAGAGGGCTCCAACCCTCAGCAGACTGAAACAAATTACCCTTCCAGGTCCTGCTAGCAGAGAATTCATTTACCATAGCAACCCAGCAGCTTGACTACTGACTATGGTGAAAGGGAAAATCAAAGCATAAACATAGAGGAGGAAAATAATAACAAAATGGCTACATTTTTCAAATAAAAATGTAAATTGGTCTCAGGCCCAAAAAGAATTTCTGGAAGAGCTTAAAAAGAACTTTAAAAAGCAAATTAGAGCAGTAGAATAAAAAATTGGGGAAATAAATAGAAGTAATACAAGAGAAACATGAAAAAACAATACAAAAATTAATGGAGGAAAATAACTCCCTAGAAAAAAGATTTAGCCAAATAGAAAAGGAAGAACAAAAGGACACTGATGAAAATAATTATGTAAAGACTAAAATTTATCAAATGGAAACTAATAACTCTATGAGACACCAAGAAACAATAAAACAAAACAAAAACAATTTAAAAAAATAGAAAAAATGAGAAATTTCTCATTGGAAAAACAACTGACCTAAAAAATAGATCCAGGAGAGATAATATAAGCATTATTGGACCAACTGAAAGCCATGATTAGAAAATTCCCCCCAAAACTGAATAATGTCTTTCAAAAAAATATCAAAGAAAACTGCCTAGAAATATTAGAACCAGAGGGCAAAATAGAATTTGAAGGAATCCACTGATCACTGCCTTAGAGTCCCCAAAAGAAAAATTCACCAGAACATCTTAGCCAGATTTCAAAGCTCACAGATCAAGGAAAAAGTATTACAAGCAGCTTCCACATTAAAGAATCACAGGGCTTAGAATATAATGTACTGGGTGGCAAAGGAGTTAAGTTTACATCCATGAAGCAACTACCCAACAAAATTGAATATATTCTTTCAGGAGAAAAAGTAGACATGTAATGAAATAAAGGACTTTCAGTCATTTCTAATTAAAAGGCCAGAGTGGAATAAAAAATTTTACCTCCAATTACAACACTCAAGAGAAACATAAAAAAGGTAAAACAGAAGTCCAAAAGCAAAACTAAGAAATTCATTAAGGTTAAACTGTTTATATTTCTATATGATAATATAATATTTGTAAGTCTTAACAACTTTATTATAAGAACAATTAGGAGTGTACATAGAGAGAGGATGTCATAAGCTGATTTTGAAGGGACAATACTATTTGTAAATCTTAACAACCTTATTGTAAGAATAATTAGAAGGAGTATGTGTAGACAAGGGGTGAGGTTATAAGGTAATATTGATGGGCAACACACCAAAAATCAAAATAAAGGCCGTAAGAAAAAAAGTGCATGGAAGAAGAAGAAGGAGGAGGGGGGAAATTGAATGGGGAGAATTGCCCCCCCACACACACAACCAAAAGAGACATGAAAGAATAATCATAATGGAGAGGAAAATGGGGTGGCAGGAAAAATATTAAATCTTACTCTCATCAAAGTTCGTTCAAAGAGGGAATAACAAACATACTCAGTTCAATATAAAAATCTATCTTGCCCTATAAGGAAGTTTTAAAAGGGACAGGAATAAGAAAAGGGGGAGAGAGGATTGATTGATACAAGGGAGGGGATATTGGGGAAAGTGCTGACTGTCAGTAAAACATTTGTGAAGAGGGTAATAGTAGGAGGGTTAAGTAGGTGAAAAATATCATGGAGAGAAATAAAGTTATTCATCATAACTATAAATATGAATGGGATGAACTCACCCATAAAACTGATGCAAATAGCAGAATGGATTTAAAACTAAAACTAAAACTAATACTAAAACCTACAACTATGTATTTCTTTCCCTGAGAAAAACATTTGAAACAGAGAAATACATATAGAGTCAACATAAGGGGATGGAACAGAATATATTATACTTCAGGTGAAGTAAATAAACTAGGGGTAGCAATGTGATTTCAGACAAAGCAAAAGCAAAAATATATCTAGTTAAAAGAGATAAAGATAAAGGAAACTATCTTGCTGAAAGTTGCTTTAGACAATGAATTCATATCAATACTTAAGATATATGCACTTAATGGTATATCATCTAAATTATTGTAGGCATTGAATGAGTTACAAGAAGAAATAGATAATAAAACTGTCCTAGTAAGGAACCTTAAACTTCCCCTCACCGAAATGGATAAATCTAATAAAAAACACAAGAAAGAAGTTAAGGAAATGAATAAAATTCTTGAAAAGTGAGATATGATAGATCTCTGGAGAAAACTGAATGGGAATAGAAAGGAATATACTTTCTTCTCAGCAGTACATGGGACCTACATGAAAATTGACCATCCATTAAGGAATAAAAACCAAACAACCAGATACACAAAAGCAGAAATAGTAAACATATCCTTTTCAAGTTACAAAGCAATAAAAATTACATTCAATAATGGACAATTGAAAGAGAAATTAAAAATCAATTGGAAATTAAACAATCTTTTCCTAAAATCAAGTGGGTCAAAGAAGAAATCATAGAAACAGTGAATGATTTCATGAAAGAAAATGACAATGATGAGACAACATATCAAAATCTATGTGATGAAGTCAAAGCAGTGCTTCAGGCAAAATGTATATTCCTAACTGCTTACATCAGTAAAATAGATAAAAAGCAGACCAATTAATTTGGCATGAAGCTAAAAAGAAAACTAGAAAATGAACAAATCAAAAATCACCAACTAAACACAAAATTGAAAATCCAGAAAATCCTCCCTCTCCCCTCCCTGCACAAAGAACTCAAGCAAGTCAATATAAGTTATACATGAGTAGTCATGCAAAACATCTCCAGATTACCTGGGTTGTTAAAGAAAACATAAAAAACAAAATGTCAGATTAAGGAACAAAAAAGAATTATGCTTCAATCTGTTTTCAGATACCCTCAATTCTTTCTCTGTAGATAGATTGCAGTTTTCATAAGTACTGAAGAGTTATCTTGGATCATTGCATTACTGAAAATAACCAAGTCATTCACAGAAAATCATCTTACAATATTACTGTTATATTGTGTGCAGTATATTTCACTCTGCATCAGTTCAGGTAGGTCTTTCCAGGATATTCTTATAGCATCCTGCTAAACATTTTTTTCATTGTTTTGTTTGTTTGTTTCTGTGTTTCAGGTTAAGGGACTTACAAAAATATGTTTCAATCTGTATTCTCATACCATCAGTTGTCTTTTTATATATGGATTGCATTTTTCATAAGACCTTAAGAATTGTCTCGGATCACTGCATTGCTGAAAATAACCATGTCATTCATAGATCATCTCACAAAATTACTGTTATTTTGTATGCAGTACATTTCACTTTGCATCAGCTCATGCAAGTCCCTCCAGGTCTTTCTGATAACATCCTGCTCATGACTTTTTAAATAGTAAACTACATTTAAAAGTACTTTAATGAAAGATTACCTTACAATAAACTCATTAGGTTGAATATTGCAACAAGAGTAATAAATAACATTTACATAGTTCCTTAAACTTGACAAATTATTTTCTTCACAATAACCCAGAAAAGTATCATACATTTGCCATCATCATCAACCATCATCTATCATCCTCATCATCATCCTTTGTCAATCCTCATCATTGACAACCCTCCTCTTCTTCATTCAACACTCCTCTTCATCAATTCATCATCATCATCAATCAATCCTCATCTTCTGCCAATCATCAGCAATCAATCTACCATCATCAATCCATCATCATCTTACATTACTCTTGCCTATGCTTCAAAATTTTTTCACAATTACTATTGTTAAATGTTTCCCTCCATCCTATTCTCTTCCCATGATATTTACTCTATTTTCTATCTTTCTTTACATTATCCCTCCTCAAAAGCATTTTATTTTGACTGCCACCTCCCCCACTCTGCCCTCACATCTTTCACCCCTCCCTTCTTATCCCCTTCTCCTCCTAGTTTCCTTCAGGGTTAGAGAGATTACTGCACCCAATCAAGTATGTTTGCTATTCCCTATTTCAGACAACTCTGATGAGATTAAGGTCTTTGAGCTAATTCTGATAAATTTAAGGCTCATTCACTGCCCCATTCCTTCCCCATCTCTCCTGTCCCCCAATCCATAAGCCATTTCCTTCTTCTTTCATGTAAAATTTTACCCCATTCTACTTCTCCCCTTCGAACTTCCCAGTGCAATCCTCTCTGCACTTAATTTAAAGATGTCATCATGGGACAGCTAGGTGACACAGTGGACAAAGTACCCATCCTGGACCCAGGAGGACCTGAGCTCAGATCCAGCCTCAGACACAAGGCACTCACCAACCCTGAGACCCCAGGTATGCCCCACTAAATAAATAAATAGATGGATAGATAGATAGACAGATAAATAAATAGATAAACAAACAGATAATTCAATCAATCAATCAATAACTGAATAACTGAATAAATAAATAGGTAAACAAATAAATGAATGAATATATCAATCAATCAACCAAAATAAATGCTTTGCACATATCATCGCTTCATAATTAATTCCCACATGTGCCCTCTGTCTAAATTTTTTCCTATCATCTCCCCTAATACTGAGAAAATGCTTATGATTTAGATGTATCATCCTCCCATGTAGGAATGTAAATAGTTTAACCTTTTAACATCCCTCATGATTTCTTTTTTGCGTTTAACTTTTGATGATTCTCTAGGATCTTGTATTTGAAAGTCAGATTTTCTATTCGGTTCAGGTCTTCTCATCACAAATACCTGAAAATCCTCTTTTTCATTGAAGTCCCATTTTTTCCCTGAAAGATTATAATCAATTTTGCTGGGTAGGAGATTTTTAGTTGTAATCCCAATTCCTTTGCCCTCTGGAGTATCATATCCCATGTCCTCAGATCCTTTTAATGTAGAAGCCGCTAGATCCCATACTCTCATGAACATGGCTCCACAGTATTTGAATTGTTTCTTTTTGGCTACTTGCAATATTTTCTCTTTGACCTGGGGGCTCTGGAGTTTGGCCATAATATTCCTGGAAGTTTTCCTTTTGGGATCTCTTTCAGGAGGTTATTGGTGGATTCTTTCAATTTCTATTTTACCTTCTGCTTCTAGAATTTCAGGGCAATTTGCCTTGACAATTTCTTGGAAGATGCTATCTAAACTCTTATTTTGGTCATGGTTTTCAGTTAGTACGATGATTTTCAAATTTTCCCTCCTGGATCTATTTTCAAGGTCAGCAGTTTTTCAAAAAAGATATTTCATAGTGCCCTCTATTTTTATTCATTTGGATTTGCTTTACTGTGTCTTGGTTTCTAATAAATTCACTAGCCTCCATTTGTTCAATCCTAATTCTTAGGAAATTGTTTTCTTCAGAAAGTTTTTCCATATAACTTTTCAACTGTTGACTTTGTTTTCATGATTTTCCTGCATCACTCTCATTTCCCTTTCCATTTTTCCCCTGCCTCTCCTACTTTATCTTCAAAGTCCTTTCTGAGCACCTCTATGGCCTGAGACCAATTCATATTTTTCTTGGAAGCTTTGGGTGTAGGAGCCATGATGTTCCTATTTTCTTCTGAGGGTGCTCCTTCATCTTCCTTGTCACTAAAGAAACTTTCTATGGTTCACACCTTTCTCTGTCTTCTCATCTTTCTGTCTTTTAATTGACTTTTAACTCCTTCTTAAAGTGGGGCATTGTATCCAGGCTGTCCTGTCCCAAGCTTCAGGGGGCCCCAGGTGGTATTATTTAAGAAGGGGCAGATTCTTTACTTGCCTGTCCCAAGATCTGCTCTGTAAATAACCCTGGGCTGAATTGCTAATTAAACAGGCAAGAAAATGTTGTTTGCTGTGGTTGTCAGCTTTGATGAGCCTGTGCCTCTCCCCAACCTGGGCCACTGCCACTCAAAATTTCTTCCTGTTTCTGGGGAAGAACAACCAAATTCCCCCTCAGCTTCTGCAGAAACCCCTTGTAGACTTCTCCTCTGGTTAACCACTCAGCCCTCTCACCATAACGTGAACTTAGTTCCAAAAGACACTGGTACTATAGCTGATTTGGAGGCTCAGGGATAAATTTATCTGGTGCAGACTTCCTGGGGATGGATATGTGTCAGTACAACCTCAGGGTTGGACTGCTCTATGATCTCGGGACAGCAGACCCCTCCTGCTGAACTTCTAAGCTGTCTTTGGTTGGAGAATGATCTGATCCCATCCTTTTGTGGCTTCTATCACTCCAGGAATTGTCTTATGGCTGTGTTTGGAGTTTTGGGGGGCAATTGTGTCAGGAGCTCTGAGCACTTACTGCCTTTGTTCTGACATCTTGTCTCTACCCACAAATGGATGAATATCTACAAAAATATAAATTACCCAGATTAAGAGAAGAAGAAATAAAATATTAAAATAAACCAATTTTAGAAAAAGAAATTGAAAAATCCATCAATTAACTTCCTCTAAAAAATCCCCAGCAGAAGATGGATGCACAAGTGAATTCTGCCAAACTTTTAAGGAACAATTAGACCCAATACTATATAAGTTATTCGAAAAAATAATTGAAGGAGTTCTACTAAATTCCTTTTCTAAGACATACATGTTGTTGCTACCCAAACCAGGAAGAGTGAAAAGAAAAATATAGTAAATAATAGAGCAATTTTGCTAATGAATATTGATGTAAAAATTTTAAATGAAATATTAGCAAAAAGATCACAGCAATACATCACAAGGATCATACATTATGACCCTGTGGGGTTTACATCAGGAATGCAGGGCTGGTTCAATATTAGGAGATCTATCAGCATAAGTGACCATATCAATAACAAAACCAACAGAAATCATACAATTATCTCAATAGACAGAGAAAATTCCTTTGACAAAATACAGCACCCATTCCTAGTAAAAACACTATAGAGCATAGGAATAAAAGGAGCTTATCTTAAAATGATTAGTACTATTCACCTATAATGATCAGCAACCAATATCAGTAATAGGGATAACCTAAAAGCCTTCCCAGTACAATCACAGGTGAAGCAAGGATGCCCATTATCACCCCTATTATTTAATATTGTACTAGAAATATTAGCTATAGCAATAAGAGAAGAAAGAGTAATTAAATTAATTAGAATAGATGAGGAAAAAAACTATTACTCTTTGCGGATGATATGATGTCATACTTAGAAAATCCTAGAGAATTAACTAAAAAGTACTTGAAATTATTAACAACTTTAGCAAAGTTGCAGGATACAAAATAAACCCCCATAAATCATCAACATTTCTATATATTACCAACAAAGTCTGGCAACAACAGATAGAAAGAGAAATTCTATTTAAAATAACTGTGGCCAATATAAAATATTGGGAGTCTGCCTGACATAATAAACACAGGATCTATATGACCAGAATTACAAAACACAGAAATAAAATCAGAGCTAAACAATTGGGACAATATTAATTGCTCATAGGTAGGTCAAGCCAATATAATAAAAATTACAATCCTACCTAAGTTAATTCATTTATTTACTGCTATACCAAACAAACTATCCCCCCAAAATTTGTAAATCTAGAAAAAATAATAACAAAATTCATCTGGAAAAACAAAAATTCAAGTTTATAATAGGAATCAATGAAAAACATGAAAGAAGGTGGTCTAGCAGTACCAGATCTTAGTAATTATCAAAACAATCTGGTACTGACTAAGAGATAGAGAGAGAAGTGGATCAGTGGAATAGATTAGGTACAAATTTTATTATAGTAAATGACTATAGTAATCTTGTATATGATAAACCCAAAGATCCAAACTTTGGAACAAAAAATGCAGTATCTGACAAACATTGCTGGGAAAACTGGAAAACAGTATGGCAGAAACTAGGTATAGGCACATATCTCACACTGTATGCTAAAATAAGTTCAAAATGGGTACTTGATTTATGCATAAAGGGTGATACTATAAGCAAATTAAGAGACTATGGAATAGTTTATCTGTCAGATTTATGGACAGAGGAGAAATTAAGGATCAAAGAAGATATAGAGAGTAAAAGAAAATATGAAATGGGTTATTTTCATTATATAAAATTAAAAAGTTTCACACAAATAAAACTAATATAACCAAAATTACAAGGGAAGCAGAAAACTGGGGAAGAATTTTTGAAACAAATATTTCTGAAAAAGGGGAGGGGAGGGAGGGAAGGACCCCAAAACTATAAATAAAAATGTTTATTTCTTTGAAAAAAAGAATATTGAGGGAACACATGAAAAGAAATGCACAGTAACATGGGCTAGCCATACAAAATCTAAAGCTATACAATAAAGTGGCAGGTATCAAAACTATTTGGTACTGGTTAAGAAATAGAGTGGTGGATTAGTGGAATAGGTGAGGCACAGGAGACAGTAGTAAATGACTAAAGTAATCTACTGTTTGATAAACACAAAAATTACAGCTTCTGGGATAAGAAATCATTATTTGCCAAAACTACTTGAATAACTGGAAGTTAGTAAGGCAGAAATTAGACACAGACCAACATCTTACACAGTATTCCAAAATAAGGTCAAAATGGGTATATGATTTATACATAAAGGGTGATAGCATAGGCAAATTAGGAGAGGAAGAAATAGTGTACCTCTCAGATGTAAGGAGAGAAAATTTATGATCAAACAAAAGTATATTATGAAACACAAAATGTATTTTAATTGCATTAAATTAAAAAGGTTTTGTACAAACAGAAGCAGTGCAGCCAAGATAAGAAGGAAAGTAGAAAGCTGGGAAACAATTTTTATAACCAGTGTTTCTGAAAAAGGCATAATTTCTAAAATTTATAGAGAACTGAATCAAATATATAAGAATACAAGTTATCAGGGGAAGCTAGGTGGTGCAGTGGATAGAGCATCAGCTCTGGAGTAAGGAGAACCTGAGTTCAAATATGGCCTCAGACATTTTACACTTACTAGCTCTGTGACCCTGGGCAAGTCACTTAACCCCAATTTCCTCAACAACAAAAAAGAATATATGTTATTCCCTAATTGAGAAATGGTCAAAGGATATGAACAAGTGATTTTCAGATGAAGAAATCAAAGCTATTGCCATATGAAATGATGCTCTAAATAGCTATTGATGAGAAAAATGGAAATGAAAACTACTCTGAGGTAACACCTCACACCTATCATATTGGCCAATATGACAAAAAAGGAAAATAATAAATGTTGGAGAAGCTGTGGAAAAATTGGATCACTGATGCATTGTTGGGAGTTGTAAACTTATCCAACCATCCTAGAGAGCAGTTTGGAACTATGGGCAAATGGTTATGGTACTGTGGATATCCTTTGGCCCAGTAATGGCATTACTAGGTCTATATTCCAAAGAGATCATAAACAAGGGAAAAGGACCCATATTTAAAAATATATATATTTATAGCAGCTCTCCTTGTGGTGACAAAGAGTTGGAAATTGAAGGGATATCCATCAGTTGTGGAATGGCTGAACAAGTTGTGGCATATTAATGTAATCAAATACTACTGTGCTATATAAGAAATGATGAGCTGGCAGATTTCAGAATAACCTGAAACGACTTAAATAGACTGATGCTGAATGGAGCAGAACCAGCAGTAACAGCAACACTGTACAATGATCAACTGTAATGGACTTATCTCTTCTCAGCAATACAATAATCCAAGGGAATTCCAAAGAACTCATGATGGAAAATGCTCTCCACATACAGAAGAAATTAATTGTGGAATCTAAATACAGATTGAACCACACTATTGCTGCTTTTTGCATTTTTTTTTTTTGCAGGGCAATGGGGGTTAAGTGACTTGCCTAGGGTCACACAGCTGGTAAGTGTCAAGTGTCTGAGGCCGGATTTGAACTCAGGTACTCCTGAATCCAGGGTCAGTGCTTTATCCACTGTGCCACCTAGCTGCCCCCAGCTGATGCTTCTCTTACAACATGACTAATGCAGAAACACATTTAATGTGATAGTACATGTATAACCTGTATTATATTGCTTTATGATTTGGGAAGAGGGAAGAGAAAGCAGTAAGAGAGAAAAATTTGGAAGTCAAAATAATATAAAAACAAATGTTGAGAACTATCAATACATGTAATTGGAAAAAATAAAATACTATTAAGATTGAAAAAGAAAAAAAATGATGGAATGTAAATGAAATGGTTACTGCAGGTAGATCATTTAACATGATGTACACATGTTATTAAAGGCTTTATTATGACCATATATGCAGGAAAAAAGAAGTAGACTGGGGTCAAGTTGAGAGAAAGAGGATTCCAAAATCAATTATTCTAGACATCCCCAAAAAAGATAAAAAAAGATCTATTTGTACAAAAATATTTATAGCAGCTCTTCTTGTGGTGGCTAAAAATTGGAAATCAAAGTTATGCCCATTAATTGGCAAATGGCTAAACAAACTGTGATATAAGATTGTGATGGAATATTACTGTGCATTAAGAAATGATAAACAGGATGACTTCAAAAAAGTCTGGAAAGACATGTGTGAAATGAAATATTGGGAAGTGAGCAGAACCAAGAGAACACTATACACAGAGACAACAATACTGTTTGATGAAGAACTGTGAATCACTTGACGATTCTCAATAATACATTAATCAGAGACAATCTCAAAATAATATTGATGAAATATACTATCCACCTCCAAAGAAAGAACTAATATTGATGGAATATATTGAAGCATGCTATTTTTCACATTCTTTCATTAAATGACAAATATGATGATGTCTTGTGTGATCATATATGTATAACCCATATCAGATTGTTTGCCAACTCAGGGAGTGGGGAGGGAAGGGAGGAAGATAGAGATTGGAACAGAAAAAATCTAAACAAAAATGTTTCATGTGGAAAAAATTTCTAAAAAATGTGGGTAAGGGGTATGTTTGGAAGGGTTCAGGAGTTATATGTGTATTTATATACACACATAAGTACATATGTTGTACATATGTTATTTAGGTCTTGTTTATATAATAATTATATTTAAACAAATTTGTCATATATTATTTATGTAAATTGATATGTATATGTTATTTATAAGAGTTATTTAAATATTTAAAATACCAAGTTATATTTATTAGAATATATCTAGGTCTATATGACTATAATAATGTAGAAAATTTATATTATATGTCATATATGTGTATGTGTATAAATTATATCTGTTTGATATATATGTAATATAATTATTTATCACAAATAAAAATAAATAATTTTTAAAACTCAATTATTTCCTACTTTTTCTCACTACATTATACTTCTAATCTTGCCTATCTCATAGGGAATAAATGGGTGAGATGGGGATAAAGCCCGGGTCATTTTATAAAGGAAGTCTTTTTCAGTCCTTCTTAATTCTGGTATTTCCCTTTGTTTATTATTTCCTGCTGCTCCTGTACATAGCTTGTCTGTATATATTTGCTTGCTATTTGTCTCCCCCATTCAATTGTAGGCTCCATGATGGCAGGGGAAGTCTTTTGCCTTTCTTTGTATCTTTGTACGACAGTAACCAACACATATCAAATGCTTAATTAATTATTACTGACTGATAAATTACTTTGACATTTTATTATTTTGTAATTCTGCCATATCATAAAAAAGATTGCTAGATTTGGAGCCAAAGTTTGAATGCTCTTCAATAAACACCCATTCCAATCCAAAAAAAATATCTTTTAAAAATATAGCTGCAAGTGGTCATCTAATTTTTAATTTAAAAAAAAAAAACAACAAAACCTAAAGTTACAGGAACTACTACTTCCTAGGCAACCCATTCCAGTTTTAGATGCCTCTGATTGTTATAGAATTTTTCTTTCCCCTGGTATCATACATGAATTTACTCACGTATAGTTAATTGTAGGTTTCTCCCATGGATGAAATTTTAAAAAGTGTAATAACTTTACCATATAAAAATCCTTCAGGTATTTTTTAGAGTTTATTTTCTTAGCATTATATTTTCCCTATGACATGTCAGGATAATTTTTAGCATTAATTCTAAACATTTTATAAATTTATTATTTTCCAGTTGCGTATTACATATAAGGATAGATTTCAACATTTGTTTTCACAGGATTTTTAGTGCCAATTTTTTTTCTCCCTAGCTCCCTTCCCTCCCCCCTCCCCAAGATGGAAAGCAGTCTGATATGGGTTGTACATGTACAATCACATTAAACATATTTCTACATTAGTCATCTTGTGAAAGAAGAATCAGAGCAAAAAAGAAATCCCTCAAAAAGGAAGGGAAAAATGCAAAAGTAGAAACAGTATGGTTCAATCTGCATTCATAATTCACAGTTCTTTTTTCTGGATGTTGAGAATGTTTTCCATCATGAGTTCTTTGAAACAGTTTTGGATCATTGAACTGCTGAAAAGAGCCAATTCTATGCCCATTGTTCATCACACAATGTTGCTGTTACTGTGTACAATGTTCTCCTGGTTTTTCTCCTCTCAGTCAGCATCAGTTTATGTAAGTCCTTGCAGGTTTCTCTGAACTCCTCCTGCTCATCATTTCTTACAGCACAATAGTATTAAATTACAGTCATATACCACAACTTGTTTAGCCATTCCCCTATTGATGGACATTCCCTTGATTTCCAATTCTTTGCCACCACAAAGAAAGCTGCTATAAATATTTTTGTACATGTGGGTCCTTTTCCCTTTTCTATGGTCTCTTTGGGATACACACCTAGCAGTGGTACCACTGGGTCAAAGAGTATGAACAGTCCCATAGCCCTTTGGGCATAGTTCCAAATTGCTCTCCAGAATGGTTGGATCAGTTCACAGCTCCACCAACAATTTTAGCATTGATTTTAACAAGATTTTGAGTTCCAAATTTTTCTCCCCTCCTCCCTCCCCTTCTCTCTTGCTAAAATGGTAGAAAATTTTATATAGATTTATATGTGCTATCATATAAAACATATTTCCATATTTATCAGTTGTGAAAAAAGAAACAGATCAAAAGGGGAAAACATTAAAAAGTAATAAATTTAAGTGAAAAGAAAATGCTTCAGTCTTCATTCAGAGTTCATCAGTTCTTTATCTGATATGGATAGCATTGTCCTTTCTGAGTTGTTTGTACTTCTCCTGAATCATTTCTGAGAAGAGCTGAGTCATTCATAGTTGATCATCACACAATGTTGCTTATACTCTATAATGTTTTCCTGATTCCGCTCATTTCACTTTGCATCAGTTCACGTAAGCCTTTCCAGGTTTTTCTGAAATATCCCTGCTAATCATTTCTTATTGCACAATAGTATTTCATTACATTCATATACCATAGCTAATTAAGCCATTCCCCAATTGATCGGCATCTCCTCAATTTCCAATATTTTGCCACCATAAAAAAGGCTGCTATAAATACTTTTGCACATGTAGGTCCTATCCCCCTTTTTATGTTCTTTTTGGGATATAGACCTAGTCATGGTATTGCTGGATCAAAGAGTATACACAGTTCAGTTGTCCTTTGGGCATAGTTCCAAATTGCTTTCCAGAATGGTTGAATCAGTTTATGCCTCCACCAACAATGCATTAGTGTCCCAATTTTCTCACATCCTCTCCAACATTTATAATTTCGCTTTTCTGTCATATCAGTCAATCATTAAGGTGTGAGTTGGTACCTTGTTTTAATTTGCATTTCCTTCAACAATAGTGATTTAGAGCACTTTTTCATATGCCTATAGATAGCTTTTATTTCTTCCACAGAAAACTGCCATTTCATATCCCTTGACCATTTCTCAATTGGGAAATGGCTTGTATTTTTATAAATTTGCTAAGTTTTCTATATATTTGAGAAATTAGGCTTTCATCAGAGTTGTTGTTGCTATTATTGTTTGTCCTTTGTTCTTGAAAAGAACCATCAGACTGATGGATTGGATTTGCCATGGATTGGAATTAAGTGAGAGAGGGCTGTGCAAAGTCACCAACCTCACCCTGTCCTCTAAAGCCATCTGCATCCAGTTGCAAGATATTTATCAGGAAAACTGGAGATGGCACTGAATGTTTAAGGGAATTGGGGTTAAGTGACTTCCAGAATCACACTGCTAAGAAGTGTCTGAGGTCAGTTTTGAATCAGGTCCTCCCTATTTCAGGGTCAGTGCTCTGTCTACTGCACCACATAGCTGCTCCAGATTTTATCAGAGATGCTTACTTTTAGTATTGTTTCCTAGTTTTCTGTATTCCTTCTATTCTTGGTTGCATCAATTTTGTTTGTACAAAAGATTTTTATTTTAATATAATCCAAAATATTTTATATTTTGTAATGTTCTCTATATCTTGTTTGGTTATGAATTCTTCCCCTCTACATAGATTTGACAGGTAGACTATTCCTTGCTCTTCTAATATGCTTACAGTGTCTCCCTTTATGTCTAAATCATGCACCCCTTTTGATCTTATCTTGGTATATGGTGTAAGATGTTAGTCTATATCTAATTTGTGTCCTATTGTTTTCTACTTTTCCCAGCAATTTTTTTTTCAAATGGTGACTTCTTATCATAAAGGCTTAGGTCTTTGGGTTAATCAAACAGGAACTTACTATGGTCATTGATGTCTGTGTCTTGTGTGTAATCTATTTCACTAATCTACCACTCTATTTCTTAGCCAGTGTCAGGTAATTTTCATAATTACCTCTTCATGTGAAATAATTTACCCCATTCTACCTCTTTCTTCCTTCTGCACCCAGTGTACTCCTCTTTCTTATCCCTTAATTATTTGTTTATCATTCCCTCAAATTCACTTTATACCTATATCCTCTGTTTATGTATATTACTTCTAGCTCTACTATTAATGGTATAATTTTTAAGAATTACAAGTATGATCTTCCCTTGTAGGGATATAAACAGTTCAGCTCCATTGAAACCCTTATGCTTTTCCCCCTCTTTTTTATGTTTTTAGGCTTTTCTTTGGTATTGATATTAGAGATCAAATGTTTTGTTCAATTCTCATCTTCTCCTTATGAAACTTGAAATCCTATTTCACTCAATGACCATATTTTCCTCTTGAAGTATTATGCCCAATTTCACTGGGTACCTACTTCTTGGTTGTAGTCCTACCTCCTTTTCCATTCAGAATATCATATTCCATGATTTCTGATCCTTTAATGCTTCAGCTGCTAAGTGCTGTGCAATCCTGTTTGTGGTTCCCCAATATTTGAATTGTTTCTTTCTGCCCACTTGCAGTATTTTTCCCTTTATTTATAGTTCTGCAATTTGGCTGTTATGTTCTTTGGAGTTTTTATTTTGGGATCTCTTCCCTGAGGTGATAGATGGATTCTTTCAATGCCTATTTTGCCCTCTTGCTCCAGGATATCAGGGAAGTTTTCCTTGATAATTTCTAGAAAGATAGTGTTCAGGTTTTCCTTTTGATTATGATTTTTAGGTAGTCTAATGATTCTGACATTGTTTCTGCTGCATCTATTTTCCAGTTCAGTTGTTTTTCCAGTGAGGTATTTCACATTTTCTTCTATTTTTTCATTCTTTTGAATTTGTTTAATTGATTTTTTGGGGGGTGGGGGTAATGAGGGTTAAATGATTTGCCCAAGGTCACACAGCTAGTAAGTGTAAAGTGTCTAAGGCAGGATTTGAACTCAGATCCTCCTGAATCCAGGGCTGATGCTTTATCCACTGTGCCACATAGCTGCCCCTGTTTGATTGATTCCTGATGTCTCATAGAGCCATTAGCTTATACTCTCCCAATTCTAACTTTTAAGAAGTAGTTTTTCATTCTTTTACATAAAACATTACCATCTTTGTCATTTTGTACTAGAAAACTTGATTAGAAGAAAAAAAGAAAGTGAAAAATAGCATGCTTCAATTTGTTCCATTAATGTCAGTTCTTTTTTTGAAGGTGGATAGTATTGTACATCAATAGAATAGTCCTTTGAGATTGTCTTGGATCATCGTATTATTGAGAACAATCAAATCATTCACAGTTCTTCATTAAACAATAGTGTTCTCTCTGTGCACAATGTTCTCTTTGTTCTGCTCACTTCACTATACATCATTTGCTACATGTCTTTCCAGGCCTTTCTGAAGTCATCCTGCTTGTCATTTCTTATAGCACAATAATATTCCATTACCATTCTATACCACAGTTTGTTTAGCCATTCCCCAATTGGTGGGTATTCCCTTGATTTCTAGTTCTTTGCCACCACAAAAAGAGCTGCTATAAATATCTTTGTACAAATAGGTCTTTTTCTCTTTTTGTGGATGTCTTTGGGATATAAACCTATCAGGGGTATTGCTAGATCAAAGGGTCTCCTCTTTGGGTATAGTTCCAAATTATTCAAGGAGTTATTTTTCTCAATTAGCTTCTTTACTTTCTTTTCTATTTGGCCAATCATACTTTTTAAGGAGTTGTTTTCTTTAGTGGATTTTCATATTAACATTTTCCTTTTGGACAATTCTACTTTATAAACAGTTGTTTTCTTCTTCCAAGGTGCTGAATCTTTTTTTCTTAATTCTCTTGCATCGCTCTCATTTCTTTTCCCAATTTTTCCTGCCTTGTTTATATGGTTTTCAAACTCCTTTATGAGCTCATCCATGAGTTCTTCTGGGCTTGAGACTACTTACCATTTTTCTTTGGGGTTTTACCCATAGGTGTTTTAACATTGTTGTCTTCTTCTGAGATTTTGTCTTCATCTTTCCTGTCACCATACCTTTCCATGATCAGATTATTCTTGTTGTTGTGTTTTTGTCTTTTTTGGACTTTTCTCTTTCTTTTAAATTTGAGCTTTGCTCCTGGTGTGGAAGGAACACTGGCTCAGGTTTCTTGTGTTAGAAGGTGCAGGCCTTAGCTGTTTACCTGGGACTGCACTGATATTGCCCTGAGACACACCGAAGACTCTCCAGTCTGCTGCTGCCCTGAGAGGTGGGGTAGGTGCTGGCTGGCCATGCTGGCCCTGATGGATGCAATAAAATAAAATAAAATAATAAAATAAAATAAAATAAAATCTTGCCTGATACTGACCTGGTCCTAGTTCTGGTGTTTGGTTTGTGCTGAGGCTTGTGAGGCATTTATATGTTTCCCAGGGACTACAATGAAGCACACATGGCTCTGGCCATTCAAAGTTGCTTCTTTTCATGAGACTATCTTGAAGCACATGGTGGTTCTCAGAACTGGCATCTGCCTGTTACCTTGGCTAAGCTGAGGCACATGGGGTGGGGTCTTTGTATGGGCATGTGCCTGATCAACAGCACTGTAGCTCAGGATCTCCCAGAGGTTTGCTAAACTGTGGATGCCTTCTGGCTTGCTGGAATGCTCCCTCCCCTGAACTTTATGTTCTTTTGACAAAGTGATATGGAGTTTTCCTGCAAATCTTTAGATATAGTAATTTAACCGCTTAAGAATCTACCTAATTAGGACAGCTAGGTGGCACAGTGGATAGAGCACTGGCCCTGGACTCAGGAGGACCTGAGTTCAAATCTGGCCTCAGATACTTAACACTTACTAGCTGTGTGATTTTGGGCAAGTCACTTACCCCACCTGCCTCATGGAAAAAAAAAAGAATCTAGCTAATTGCCCCACTTTCTTGCTTACATCCACATCCATTTCATAAGAATAGCAAAAAGGATTTTTATAAATTGTTTTACTATAATTTATGTGAACTACAACTGTAGAACCCCCCTGCTTTATCAAATAAATATTCTTGCCAAAATAAGATGTCTGGTTTGACCCATTTTATTGTCCTTTATTTTTTGTGTGTGTGTGATTGCTGCCTCATTTTCTAGGAATTCCTCTAACAAGATCTTTTGTAAGATTTCCAGAAAATTAGTGTCCAGGTTACTGGCTTGTAGTATATAGACTTCTTTCTCTTCTTTATGGAAAAAAAAGGTAATAAAGTTGGGCTTGAATCACAGAACATTTGAAAGTATGGATGGATGGTTTGAAATCTATATTAATCCCAGCCATTTTTTTTTTTGTGGGGCAATGTTGGTTAAGTGACTTGCCCTGGGTCACACAGCTAGTAAGTGTCAAGTGTTTAAGGCTGGATTTGAACTCAGATCCTCCTGAATCCAGGGCTGGTGCTTTATCCACTGTGCCACCTAGCTGCGGCAATCCCAGCAAATATTTAAGAAGCTTTGACAAACATCTTTACCAAAAGTCTCAGTGCTACCTTTTTCTCTATTATTTCATTCCACTTATCTTCTTATCAAGATATGTAAAGTGTTTGACAGATATGAAAGTGGGTCTAGGACTTCCATTTGTTTGGACACAATGTCAAATTTATTGAGAATGATGTACATGCTTATCTTCATTTCATCCTTCTCATATACTCTGGCATATTGGCACAGGAGGAACTAAACCTGTTCCTGGAAGCATAGTATAAGGAAAAGTGAATTGGACTTAGAGTCAGAAAACCTGTGTTCATTAGCATGGCAATCCTGAATAAGCCATGTTGGATGAATCCATTTTTATAGATGATATGGATAAAGTGAATAGCCACTTATCTCATCTAACTCTCAGGGATGTTAAGAGAAGCAAATGAGAAGATGTATGTATGAAACACCTAGGTGGTACAGTGAATAGAGTGCCAGGCCTGGAATCAGGAGAACCTGAGCTCAAATCCTGTCTCAAACACTTATTAGCCATGTGACCCTGGGTAAACCACATAATCTATATATTGGTTTCTTCAATGGGAGTAATAATAGCATGTACTTCTTAGGGATGTTGTGAAGTTCAAATGAGATATATTTATAAGTCACTTAGCACAGTGCCTGCCACAGAATAGGTATTTAATAAATACCTTTTTTTCCTTCCCATTTAAATATAATGTTTTAGAAATATTTTAATGATAAAATGTTATATAGAAATATGAGCAATAAATGTGAGGTAAACTGGTTGGAGTATATATCTGCAAATGAGAAAAAATATGGTGACAACATCATAGTATTGAGAATAGCTCAAGGTACAAGAGCATCCTTACTTTCATTCAGCAGGGTAGGGTGGATAAAGTAGAAATGCAGATATAAAATATGAATTGGGTGTAATAACAGAACCTACCTCACAACTTCTTTATGAGCATCAAATAATTGTGAAGAGATTAGCACAGTGCTTGGCACATAGTAACTGCTAAGTAAATGGTAAAAAAAAATATTGCTTTAAACAAACCTTGTAAAATCAAAAATATGTATGAAGTTTTTTTCTTTCAGGAATAAAAAGAACATTTTGGATGAGAAAGGTTCATGACTCTTTTTTGGAGGGTGATTATTCTTTGAATAGTATATTTGAAAGTCCTCTTTGGACATCAGGATCCACAATATTAAAAAGAATGATTAGAAAAGGAGCTTAAATTTTATCTTTCTTAACTACCAAATTAGTGGCCAGTGTACCAAATTTAGAGTCAGGAATAACTGGATTCAAATTCAACTTCTTATACTTCATCCCAGTTTTCCCAGGTTAAGTGTCTTAATATCTGCTAGCCTCAGTTTCCTCATCTTTAAAAAGAGCAGATTAGATTATGTCTCTTGTATACCTGACAATTAAATCCTTGAGTCTATCATCAAATAGTTAAAACATCATTGTAGAAAATTGTGATCTTTCTGCTTCTATCTTAGAAATCTGACTGATATCTAGACAATTGTAACCTAGCAGTTATTTTTGAATGACTGCTGAATGGTACCTTACCCCCAAACAAGAAGTAGTAAGAATGATATCACTTCTTCCTATAATGAATCAGAAGAGGGCTGACATTTACAAATTTCTGAAGAAAGTGAAATGTCAATGCATCAAGATTTTTAGTAATTTTGTTGAACTGCCATGAAGGTTGCTAAAAGGGAGAAAGTGCCCTCCTGGATAGGTTATTGTTCTCCTTTATATATGTGTCTAATCCTGCCAGACATTCTAAAGGAGAGCTTGTATGCTTCTACCTTTGAGATTTCAGTATCATTTTAGAGATGTTAAGTGGAAGATTCAAGTACTTTCGTGGTAATACTTTCACCAGTAGCTTTGGATGAAAGTAGATATTTAAAGTATTTTTCCCTCAGTCAATATTCCAGATCCATGTAACATATGGTTGGACTCATATTGAAGCCAGAAAAATCAGGGAAAATCTGACTTCCCAGAGATAAGATAAGAATTAGTAATACGAATAGAGACAAAAGGTACCACCAACTGAACATCGATAAGATTTTTTACCATAAGTAGAGATCAAATAAAAAGAGATCCTCAGATTGAATTGCACATCAGTGAATCATGAGTCATCTTTTTTGCCCTAATTTCATTTATGTGCAATTATCCTTCATACTCAATCCTTATCTCAAATTAATTCATGGTATTACTTTATGTTTTCAGTGGCAGTCATATAGTAGGTACTTAATAACTCTGTACTGATAAATTGATTGGTATAGAGAAAAATTGACAAGTTCTTTTAGACTCAAGGTGATGTAAAAATATAATATCAAAGATATATAAAACTATATGAAGAGCAGCCTGTATCTGTCCTTTGGATGAAGGTGGTAAAAATGGAATCAGCAGTGGACCATTTGGGAGCATTCTGCTAGAGAGTTAGCCTGTACTCATTTCATAATTTCTCAGGGCCTGAACAAGCATTTTAACCCTTATAACAAAAAGGAGCTAACATAATGTGCTGTTCATCTTTAACCTCACAATGATAACACAAGCAACAACTAATCAAATGTTTTCAGAAGGATTTGAGAAGGATAAAATGCTGTAAAATTATAAGGACATACTTAAATAAATAGCTTAAAGAATAACATGAAATGTAAGCATTTGGGGCTTGAGTATTGTTTTACCCATGGTTGATCATATATATGGTCATTGACAGCCTACCTGATTTGGTTATCATCTTGAGTTAAATAATTCATTCATGTTATTATACTTTGGTCATTATCTCAATGATAAATTTGACAAACATTTTAAATAATTAGAACAGGGAATCAATAATTTTAGGGACCTAGAGACCATGTTATTCTGATACCTTTATTTTGCAGGTGATAAGACTGAGCAAGAGTGATGAAACAACTTATTTAATATGATCTAGTTAGTCAGGTAGACATTTTGGAATTAGAACTAAGGCTTCCTGATTCCCAAGCCAGTGTTCTTTCCACAGCCACATATTCCCAATCTAACTTTTCATTCCCTGGGAAAGAAAATAACATTTTATACTCTCAAAAAATGAAATCTTGCTGGCAGAGTACTTTGATAGCTCTGAAAACAGAGATGTGAGAATTCCATTTCTAGCCATCACCCAGAGGCAGGCACAGAGGCCAGAAAGTCAGAACATAGTGACAGTCTATGGTGCCTTTGACATTCCTGAAAGCTTGAGAAGGATGCTATGCACTAATGCGGGAGGTGGGGGGGGGAATGAAGGAAGAAAAGAAAGAAAGAAAAAGATACTAGATCAAAAAGATCTGTTTAAAGACAGTCTGTATGCCAGCCTTAGGGTATTTCAAATATTTATAATTCTCTACATTTTTAATCTTTAAGAGTTCCAGAGATGTTATGTTCAGAATCTGATGCTAACATGCTCAGCCCAGTGCTGACATGATTCAAAGTCTTGGAAGAAGCTTAGAAACAGATACATGAGGGAGAATGGGAGAGAGAAAAAAAAAGACAAAGGAACCAAGTTCCTATAACTATACCCGTGACTAATCTGGTAGTATCTCAATCAGGTCATTTCCAGTGAGGACAAGAGATAGTTTGCCAAAGTAAGTAAAATCTCATTAATTCAGAGCCCATTGAGCTTGGATCATGATCTTTGGGACGTGGGCTTGCTCAGCGAATTAATAGTGCCAATGATTAATGAATTAAGCAAGCAAAAACGATTTAATGAGGATCTACCATGCACAGAAACTTGTGCTAGACACTGGGTTATATCAAAGACTAGTAGGACATATCCTTAAGAACTTTATAATCTCATTAGAGATAATATTAATGCACAAAAATTATAGAAATCGAAATAAAGGGGTGTACAATAAGTAATTGCTTGTTTTAGCATATGGCAATTTGAAAATACCTTGGGAGTTAGACAAAATAGAGATGGGTGAGGGATAGAATGATTATGTATGGCTCCACGGAAAAAGTGGGATTTAGCCTCACAGATATAGAATTAAAGGTTACATAACCCAATGGCCTCATTTTATAGATGAGGAAACTGAGGCCCAGGGAAATTAAAAGAATTGCCTGGTATTAAAGAGGAAAGATTCAGGATTTGAATTTCGACTCTCTTAATCCTAAATACAGTACTTTTCCCAATGCATCATATCAATATGGCTATTAAGAGATGCGCATCTAATTGGCATGGTGGATGGAGTGCCAGGCCCAGAGTCAGGAAGACCTGAGTTCAAATCTGGTTTCAGATACTTATTAGATCTATGACACTAGCAATTCACTTAACTATTTTTGCCTCAGTTTCCTCATCTGTAAAATGAGCTGGAGAAGGAAATGGCAATGAATTCTAGTATCTTTGCCAAGAAAATCCTAAAAGGGGTCACAAAGTGTCAGACATGACAGAAAAACAACTAAACAACAAGAGTAAAATCAAGAGAGAGATTTGAATTTGTATAGGCTGAAAGGAAAGCATTCCAGAAAGGAGGAACAACATTTATAAAGGTATAGGAACAAGAATGAGCACTAAGTGTTAGTGAGATGGTGAGGAAACAACTTGATTTTAGAATTGTAAGGTACAGGAAAACTACTTGGCCTACGTAATAGCATTCATAGTATTTATTCAGAAATTTACATTTACAAATGTGATATCATTTGATCCTCAAAACAACCCTCTGAAAGAGGGAACATTATTATTTCTGTTTTTCAGATTTAAAAAAAAATGAGGCTGAGAGGTTAAGTAACTTTTCTAGGGCTATAAAGCTGGTAACTGTCAGAAGCTGGATTAGAACTCAGTTCTTCCTACCTACAAGTTGAGGACTCTATTCAACATATACCACCTATGCCTTGTTAGCCATGCAGAGAGAAAGGAGTTTGGATGTAACTCAAGAGGAAATGAGGAACAATAGAAAGTTGCCAAGTAGATGAATGAAATGAGGAACACCTTGATACCCAGCTCCAAAGTTGTGAATCCCACATATTGGATTGAGTATAATGTACAAACATGGTGACAAATTAGGAAGCTATTGTAAATTTTCAGGGCTAAATAGTGATATAACTAGAGAATAATCTATATACTAACTACAATAATGTAAATTTAAATAACACAAGTCAAAGTTTCTATTCCTCATAATGATAAAAACCAGTTCTAATCCCTCTGGATTCCTAATGATACACCTCCTTATTCTAGGGAGAGAGGTTGGGAGAGAAGGACTATAGGTGTGGAATTTTTTATAAACTGGCAGATGTGGGAACTCTGTGGGTTGGTTTTAATTAAATTTACTTTTTCTTTTTTACCATATAGAATTCCACTAAATGGGTTCAAGACCAGGTAAGTATATCAGAAAATGAGTACCTTACAATAAAATACTAATAATTAGTTAATATCCCACATCAATAAATAATGTCATCTTAATAATTTTTTGGCATCAAGAAATATTTTAATATCTCTGGGTTTTATGAGATGATGTTCTAGACTCAAACTGTGACAAAGAGTATTGAGAAGCAGGCTGAATTTTGAGATATATTCCAAAGGAAAAAAAATCACCCAAAATTGCCGACTGAAGACAAGATATATAGCATATAGAAGAATCATCAGTTTTGAGCCCCGGGGACTGGGGCAATGACTTTCACTTACTCAGGGAGAGTGTTTTAAAGAACTTTGAAAACCACTTTTCTAGTATTCATTAGTGTACACAGAGTAGTGTAATTATGAACTAGTATTAGATCTTCATTAAAGGATGTTTTTATTTAGAAATACTTCATTAGCCATGAATTCACATTAATGAATATATTTGAAAGGGGTAGCATGATATTTCTTTCAAAACATTCTGAATTTAGCCTTTCTCATAATTTTTACTTTCCGCCCCCCTGAAATTATTCTAAACCCTTGATGCTTGACTGTAATTAAATAACCTCAAATGCTTTCTTTTGTTGTTTTCTTCCCAGGTTGGGGAAGTAGAAGTATTGACCATGGTAGTCCTGGGCCAAGACACAAGGAGGCAAGGTTGATAGCTGAGCAGATATCGAATCATTTAAAGCCTGTTTTTTGGAACCCTAGGAACCCTGTGTTAGAAAATTGAACTAGTGTGTGGGGCCCATACCCATTGCTGCCTTCCCTATGATTAATAACTTCAAGTGGATTAATATTTTAAATTGCACGTGCAAGTAATTTGTGAAGTGAGATGAGGTTTGCCATGTTGATTCCAGTACTACAGAATCACTTCTGAAGTCCCTTGCTGAGCTCCTGCTGTCGAGAGGAAGGAAAAAGAAGAAAGAAAATATACTCCCACATATTAAACTTGATTTAGTGCACACAACATTGGATATTTTTTGTCATGATTATTTCACTTGGTGTCTTTCTACATTAGGCAGCTATAAGAGCATCATCATCATCCTGACCCTGTTACTTTTTCTCTCCTGGCCCCTACACTTCATTGGGTTTAAAATAAAATTAAGAGAAATTACAATGAAGGCTTGCTTTTTAAAAATTTGGTACCTGGTGTGGTGTTGTTAAAATCTCCATGCTAATGTCATTCAAAGTGGTATAAATTAGTTATGACTTCTTGTGTCCTCATTGAATCTTTTTTGTTTGTTTGTTTTGTTTTGTTTTGTTTTGTTTTTTTGCGGGGCAATGGGGGTTAAGTGACTTGCACAGGGTCACACAGCTAGTAAGTGTCAAGTGTCTGAGGCCGGATTTGAACTCAGGTACTCCTGAATCCAGGGCTGGTGCTTTATCCACTGCGCCACCTAGCCACCCCCCTCATTGAATCTTAATACAAGAACAGGTCTCTTCATTACTGAATATATAAGTATGGACAGGGAAAGCCATCCAAAAAGTGGCTGTGTTAGAACATGGCCTAATGTGGCATTCTGCTGCCATCCCACCCTTCTTGTGCCCTCATTTCCTAAAATTCCTTTCTCCTGAATTTAATTAAGATATGCTGGGCAAAAGAGTTGACTGATTATTGTGTGTTGGAATCTATACAGTATGAGAACAAGGAGAGAAGTTGAGAGCAAGAATTGATGGCAATAACTGAG
Source organism: Dromiciops gliroides (assembly GCF_019393635.1). Lineage (NCBI taxonomy): Eukaryota > Metazoa > Chordata > Mammalia > Microbiotheria > Microbiotheriidae > Dromiciops > Dromiciops gliroides. The sequence continues at coordinate 124,942,327 of NC_057862.1, forward strand.
GCGAATGAAAGGTGTGAAGGGAAAAGGAAAGAACAAAAATTATGAAAGCATGAAGAGGCCCTGGCCAAGAGTCAGTTTCTAGCTGGATGAATCTGGCTCACCTCATTTTTGTGATGTGCATGGAGGAGCTGCTAGGGTACAGTGGTCACCGCTTGGGGAATGGAGTCTGGAGTAATATTTCTTCCTGCTCCTCCCTCCCATCCCCTGTGCCATCCCTGTAAGCAACACTTGCTGAAGAGAAAACACATTAGCAGGCTTCCCTTGAAGGCCCAGAGGCTGCTATTATCCATATTTCCCATTCACTCCATGCCAGCATTCACTGAGGCAGCCAAACGAAACTACCCTCTTTTGTCGTACCCACTCATTTAGTTTATTAGCTAGATGGTAATTATATTGGGAAAGGGTGGAGGGCAATGAGGAGGAGGGAGAGAAAAAGATGTGCAGAAATAATGGCCGTGGATCTTTTACAGAAGCACCATTGAGAACCTGTTTGGAGAAATGGTGACCTGAATTAGAAATTGAAAGTCTTAAACCCATTGTCTTTAATGATACTTTAGAGAGTGACTCCTTTAGTCAATCAGCCCATCTAGCCATGCATTTTTACTGAGGGTGTACTGTACACAACCCATTTTAATAAGCATTAGGTACTGGCCTATAAATATACCTAGAGGAGTATCATTGCTATTAGTTATTTTTAGTCATTGATGACTCCTTGTAGTGCAAAGCAGGCATAAATATAGTATATTTAGAGCTTTGATTCATTCTACTTATCTACATGGATTAGGACCATTTTATGCTGACAGTTCATTGAGGCAAATAATTTTTTTAACTTTTTTTTTTGCAGGGCAATTGGGGTTCAGGGACTTGCCCGGGGTCACAGAGCTAGTAAGTGTTAAGTGTCTCAGGCTGGATTTGAACTCAGGTCCTCCTGAATCCAGGGCCAGTGTTCTATCCACTGTGCCAACTAGCTGCCCTAACTTTTTTAATTTTTAAAAAAGAAATATTTAATTGACTGAAGAAAACAGTCATATGTGTCATTACATAATGAATACCTCCATTTTCACTCTTTGAACATTTCAATCTATAATAGTGTGAATGCAAAGTCATATAGAGATGTGTCAATTATCTGTTTAAAATATGAATGTTGTCTATCTAAACTATATAAATCTGGTCTAGAAGGGGAGCTCATATATAAAATTTCTAGTTTACCAATATGGCTTGCCTACTTAGTACAAAAATTTTTATTCTGAGCATCTTTTTTTCCAAAAAAAGTACTACATTGTCTCATGATAGCATGACTCTGGAACATTATGATGATAGAGCATAAGTACTAGCAGATTCTGCCAAGCTAGAAAAGTTTTCAGTAGAGTTCCAGCAAAAGACTATATATATTATCCAAGATTACCCTTGTTAAGCATGGTGATACTAATATCTGGTAGGGTAACCCATATATATATATATATATATATATATATATATATATCTTTACAATGACCAGAAGTCAAAAATAAAATGTAAAAATGGCTGTCATTCCTACATGGTCTCCTTCCACATCTATAATATGATGGGAAAAGGACAGAGGATGTTAAGAATTGTAATCATTTTTGTCTCTCTCATAAATTCATATACACATATATAATATACATGTATATTAATATATATAAACATGCACACCCATATATGAATTTAACTTGCCATTATAATTAAAATTAAATGTAAGATCATTTTATTATGACTATTAAATTGGTATATTATTAGAATTATACCATATTGATATGGATATCCTCAATAAAAATGGTAACTCAAGCCAGAAAACCTTTAAAAAGTTACAGCTACATGGAAAAGTGAATCACAGGTACATCTTAAAGGGGGAAAGTGAATTGATGGAGTCAATTTCATCATGTGCTCAAAGACAGAACATGGAATCATTTCACGAGAGATTTTGGTGATCTTTGTTTTGATCATTCTAAAATTATCATAAAAATGTACTGTTCTGAAGATAACTATAGATTTTAAGCTGAAACATGTTGTAAAAGAGGGATTAGAGAAATTCTAGATAGAACTTGAGCAGATCCTCCAAATAAGTCAGCAAAAATCTTATTACTTTGTGACTTCATTGTAAATATAGACAGAGGGGAGGATAGTGGGAAAACAAAACAAAACAAACAAAAAACATTGATTAGAATAATAATTAAAATAACTTAGAGCCTTCTAGACTGTATAAAGTTCTTTTGGCTATATATACTTTAGACACATTGAGGACTAAGTAGTACTACAGAAATCAAAATTTGCTATATTTTAATAGGAAGAAAACAACTGGGTAGCAAGGTAGTTCTCATTTTTATTCAGCTATTTATTCTAAGAAGTTGATGGTCTGATTGTACATAAAGGTCAAAATCAATGATAAAGATAAGATGGAACAGCATGCAATAAAAAGTTCCAACCTGTCATTTAAAAAAATGTTTTTAAGATAAAAAGAGGATAATGGAAAAAACAGTGATACTGACATATGCCACCATCACTTCTCACATAAGTGTAACCAATTAAATCATCACAACTAGTAGGTCAAAATAGCCCAGAAAATTCCTCAGCCAGCACATACTTTATTTATTTGTTAAGCAAGGAGATGTGTAAGTGATCACAACATGAATTTAGATATAATCTCTTTGCAGAAAAAATATGAATCTTCAAAAAGCTTTCATAAGTTCATTAAATAAGATCTACAAAGAATTTAAAATGAAAGAGAAAGAAAAATAACAAATAGATGAAAAATTGAATAGATACATATATATTTTTATCACAAAATAATTTCATTATTGTTAACAGTAGAAGCACCATATTTAGATTCTAACATCTAAGTCCCTGTCATTTTATATGAAGAATTTCAGGAGAATAAAAGAAGAGAAAGCAGAAAATTAATGCTCAGCTAGGATGAATATACATTGAAAAAATTCAAACTGGAAGTGAAACAGTTTTGAAAGCACCAAAGGCTTGATTCTCAGAAGAGCGAAAATGGGAAGATACTATAGAAATGAAATAATAAAGCCCACCAATGGTAGTAATTCAGAAAAAGAAAAAGATGATTGACCCAACTATAAGTCTATGTCCTCAGCTCTATAAAATCATGAGAAAGCAATGAGATTATCTTTGTTTGAATATATGAGAATGAATAAATTAGGATTTGCAAATAGTTTTCTATAGTAGATAAGAATGTTCTTATATATAAGCTTATTTGTGGTTGTTGTTCCGTTGTGCCCAACTCTTCATGACTCTATTTGGGGTTTTATTGGCAAAGATACTGAAGTGGTTTGTGATTTCTTTCTCCAGATCATTTTACAAATGAGGAAATGAGGCAAACAGGTCTAAGTTATTTACTCAGGGTCACACAGCTATTAAATGCATGAAAACAGATTTGAACTCAGGCCTTCCTGCCTTCAGGCCCACTGCTCTATCCACTGTGCTGTCTAACTGCTCCTTATAGTCATTTAGAAAGAACGATCCCACTGTATATTTTCTTTACCAAAATAAAAATCATTTAACTACTCAGAGAAAAATGTAGTCCTAAAAGCACTCCTTTAACAAAGTGTTTATAACTCACATGCTAAGATCATGAAGGACTTCTCGAAAGATGTAACAACAAAGGTAAAAAGCATTTTTGGTTATCCATAGCAGGTAAGGAGTAAAATATGGATAAAAGTGTACCCCACTCTCAGAAAGAACAGAACACAAATGTATAAGCCAGTAGGATGTTCAGGACTGTAGAATGTCCTTTTCACATAAGGGATAGAAGTAAATGTAGCAAGCCACAAAATACTATACAAAATTCTTATGTACGTCCATGATTACTCAGAGGTCTGACTAATAATGCAGATGGAGAAAATAAATGAATGAAGGGTGCTTAGTGGCCATAGTATCATATGAAATAGATGAATATTTCATTGAATTAGTTGATTATTACAAATAATTAGATAGGCATTGAAGATAAATGATGAACTAGGCTAAGAATGTATGAGGATAAAGAAAGTAGGGTAGGGGCAGAGCCAAGATGGCAGAGAGGAATCAGCAAGCTGCCTGAGCTCTCCTTCTGTTCCCTCAAAATGAACATTAAATCAAGCCTCTGGACATATTCTGAAACTACAGAACCTGCAAAGAGACAGAGAGACACAGTCCTCCAACCAGAGATAACTTAGAAGACTTCAGGAAAAGGTCGGTCTGACTCAGGCAAAAGGGAGGCCCAGCACAGGGCAGTAGCCCAGCGCCGAGGGGGTTGGGGCAAGTCAGCAGGAGTTGTGGGCCACAGCCGAACAACTGAGGCCCCTGGAACCTGGTTCAAAAATCTGGTGGCCAAGAAGGACAGTGGAAAAACCTACCTGCACCGGCCAAGAGGGCCACAAATGGGTCAGGCGGGATCAGACGCCAGGGTCCGGCGCCTGGCTGGCCGAGCACAATCAGACAGGAAGTGCAAGGCGGGAGATCTCCACACACCATAAAGGCCTCAGAGTAAAAACCCGGTCACACAGCACCTATACCCCTGCACAAGAACCCCAAAACAGGGTCCCTGGTGCCCCCAGAGCAGACCTCAACTTAAAAAATAAATAAATAAGCTGCAATAACGAGTAAGAAGCAAAAAAGAGCCCTCTCAATTGAGAGCTTCTGTACCAATAGGGAAGAAGCCAACACAAACTCAGATGAGGACAATAGCCTCAAATTGCCTACATCTGAAGCCGCATGAGGGAAGGTGAATTGGTCTCAAAAACAAAAAGCCTTCCTGGAAGAGCTCAAAAAGGATTTTAAAAATCAATTGAGAGAGGTAGAAGATAAAATGGGGAGAGAAATGAAAGCAAAACAAGAAAACTATGAAAATAGAATCAGCAGCTTGGAAAAGGAAGCACATGATTTCACTGAAGAAAACAAAGCCTTAAAAAATTCATTTGGCCAAATGGAAAAAAAGGTCCATAATCTCACTGAAGAAAACAATAACTTAAAAATTTCACTTGGCCAAATGGAAAAAAAGGTGCATAATCTCATTGAAGAAAACACTGCCTTAAAAAATTCACTTGGCCAAATGGAGAAAAAGGTGCATAATCTCACTGAAGAAAACAATGTCTTAAAAATTAAAGTGGGACAGTTGGAAGATAAGGAATCCATGAGACACCAGGAATCAGTCAAGCAGAATCAAAAAAATGAAAAAATAGAAGAAAATGTGAAATACCTCATTGGAAAGACAACTGATCTGGAAAACAGATCGAGGAGAGACAATTTGAGAATCATTGGACTGCCTGAAAGCCATGACCAGAAAAAGAATCTAGACACCATATTCCATGAAATTATTAAGGAGAACTGCCCTGATATCATAGAATCAGAGGATAAAATCATCATTGAAAGAATCCACCGATCACCTCCTGAAAGAGACCCCAAAAGGAAAACTCCAAGGAATATTGTAGCCAAATTCCAGAATTATCAGGTGAAGGAGAAAATACTCCAAGCAGCCAGAAAGAAGCAATTTAAATATCATGGAGCCACAGTCAGGATTGCACAGGACCTGGCAGCTTCAACATTAAAGGACCGCAAGGCTTGGAATATGATATTCCGGAAGGCAATGGAGCTTGGATTTCAGCCAAGAATCTATTACCCAGCAAAAATGTGTATTTTCTTTCAGGGGAAAAGATGGACATTTAATGACATTGGGGACTTTCAATCTTTCCTGGTGAAAAGACCAGAACTGAATAGAAAATTTGATCTCAACATACAAGACTCAAGAGAAGTTTAAAAAGGTAACAGAGAGGGGAAAAAAAAAGATTACCCTATTAGGTTAAACTGTTTATATCCCTACACAGGAAGATAATACTCATAACTCTTAAGAACTGTAAATGTATTTGGGCAGAGAGAAGGACTTTACATAGAGGGTATAAATATAAATTGTCTTTGATGTGATGATACAAAAGAATTAAGGGGTTAAAAAGGGAGTCTATGGGGAGGAGAGGAAAGGGGAGGTGGAATGGGATGAATTATATCATGTGAAGAGGTGGAAAAAAACCTATTATAATAGAGGGAAAGAAAGGAGGGGGGAACATGGTTTCAACCCTATTCTCATTAGATTTGACTCAAAGAGAGAATAACATATACATTCATTGGGATAAAGAAACTTAACTCATTCTTTAGGGAAACAAAAGGCGAAGGGAAAGGGGGGGACTGATAGAAGGGAGGACAAAAGCAAGGGAGAAAAGGGTAAAGAAAAGAGAGGGGGCTGATAAAAAGGGAGGGCAAATCGGGGGAGGCAGGGGTAAGAACTAAAATGTCAGTGAGGAGGAATAGGATGAAAGAAGGGGGGAAAAGTACAAAGGGGGTAAATAGAATGGAGGGGAATAGACAGTCAGTAATAATAACTGTGAATGTGAATGGGATGAACTCTGCTATAAAACGGAAGCGAATTGCAGAGTGGATTAAAAACCAGAACCCTACAATATGCTGTTTACAAGAAAATTTGAAGCAGAGAGATACACACAGAGTAAAGGTAAAAGGCTGGAGCAGAATATATTATGCCTCAGCTAAAGTAAAAAAGGAAGGGGTAGCAATCCTTATCTCAGACAAAGTGCAGGCAAAAATAGATCTCATTAAAAGAGATAAGGAAGGAAATTACATCTCACTTAAATGTACTATAGATAATGAAGTAATATCAATATTAAATATGTATGCGCCATGTGGCATAGCATCCAAGTTCTTAGAGGAGAAGTTAAATGAGTTACAAGAGGAATTAGACACTAATACTATACTAGTGGGGGATCTGAATCTCCCCCTCTCAGAATTAGATAAATCTAGCCAAAAAATAAATAAGAAAGAAGTGAAAGAGGTGAATAGATTACTAGAAAAGTTAGACATGATAGATGTCTGGAGAAAATTGAATGGGGATAGAAAGGAATATACCTTTCTTTAAGCAGTACATGGCACATTTTCAAAAATTGACCATGTATTAGGGCACAAAAACATCATAGTCAAATGTAGAAAGGCAGAAATAGTAAATGCATCCTTCTCAGATCATGATGCAATAAAAATTACATGTAAGAAAGAGCCAGGGAAAAGTAGAATGAAAATCAATTGGAAACTAAATAATTTCATTCTAAAGAATGAATCTGCCAAACAAGAAATCATAGAAACAATCAATAACTTTATCCAAGAGAATGACAATAATGAGACAACATACCAAAATCTATGGGATGCAGCCAAAGCAGTGCTTAGGGGAAAATTTATAGCTCTAAATGCTTACATGAATAAAAAAGAGAAAGAGGAGATTAATGAATTGGGCATGCAACTTAAAAAGCTAGAAAAGAACAAATTAGAAATCCCCAATTAGACACTAAAATAGAGATCCTGAAAATTAAAGGAGAAATTAATAAAATTGAAAGCAAAAAACTATAGAATTAATCAATAAAACTAAGAGCTGGTTTTATGAAAAAAACAATAAAATAGATAAAATTTTGGTTAATTTGATTTAAAAAAAGAAAGAAGAAAACCAAATTACCAGTACCAAAAATGAAAAGGGTGATGTTACCACCAATGAAGTGGAAATTAAAGCAATAATTAGGAAATATTTTGCCCAACTGTATGCCAATAAATTTAACAATCTAAATGAAATGGATGAATATTTACAAAAATACAAACTGCCCAGGTTAACTGAAGAAGAAATAATACCCCTAAATAAACCCCTATTAGAAAAAGAAATTGAACAAGCCATTAATGAACTCCCTAAGAAAAAATCCCCAGGGCCAGATGGGTTTACGGGTGAATTTTACCAAACATTTAAAGAACAATTAATTCCAATATTATACAAATTATTTGGAAAAAGTAAGTGAAGAAGGAGTTCTACCAAATTCATTTTATGACACAAATATGGTGGTGATACCAAAACCAGGCAAAGCAAAAACAGAGAAAGAAAATTATAGACCAATTTCCCTAAAGAATATTGATGCTAAAATCTTAAATAAGATATTAGCAAGGAGATTACAGCAAGTGATCACCAGGATAATACACTATGACCAGGTGGGATTTATACCAGGAATGCAGGGCTGGTTTAACATTAGAAAAACTATTAACATAATCAACCATATCAATAAGGAAACCAACCAAAATCATATGATTATCTCAATAGATGCAGAGAAAGCTTTTGACAAAATACAACACCCATTCCTAATAAAAGCACTAGAGAGTTTAGGAATAGGTGGAGCTTTCCTTAGAATAATAAACAGTATCTACCTAAAGCCATCAGCAAGTATTATATGCAATGGAGATAAATTAGAGGACTTCCCAATAAGATCAGGGGTGAAGGGGGGCGGAGCCAAGATGGCGGAGAGGAAGCAGCAAGCTGCCTGAGCTCTCCTTCTGTTCCCTCAAAACGAACATTAAATCAAGCCTCTGGACGGATTCTGAAACTACAGAACCTGCAAAGAGACAGAGAGACACAGTCCTCCAACCAGAGATAATTTAGAAGACTTCAGGAAAAGGTCGGTCTGACTCGGGCAAAAGGGAGGCCCAGCGCAGGGCAGCAACCCAGCGCCGAGGGGGTCGGGGCAAATCAGCAGGAGCTGCGGGCCACAGCCGAACAACTGAGGCTCCCGGAACCTGGTTCAAAAATCTGGTGGCCAAGAAGGACAGTGGAAAAACTTACCTGCACCGGCCGAGAGGGCCACGAACGGCAGGATCAGACGCCGGGGTCTGGCGCCTGGCTGGCCGAGCACAATCAGACAGGAAGTGCAGGACAGGGGATCTCCACACACCATAAAGGCCTCAGAGTAAAAGCCCGGTCACACAGCACCTATACACCTGCACAAGAAGCCCAAAACAGGGACCCTGGTGCCCCCAGAGCAGACCTCAACTTAAAGAATAAATAAATAAGCTGCAATAATGAGTAAGAAGCAAAAAAGAGCCCTCTCCATTGAGAGCTTCTGTATCAATAGGGAAGAAGCCAACACAAACTCAGATGAGGACAATAGCCTCAAATTGTCTACATCTGAAGCCTCACAAAGGAAGGTGAATTGGTCGCAAGAACAAAAAGCCTTCCTGGAAGAGCTCAAAAAGGATTTTAAAAATCAATTGCAAGAGGTAGAAGAAAAAATGGGGAGAGAAATTAAAGCAACACAAAAAAACTATGAAAAAAGAATCAGCAGCTTAGAAAAGGAAGTTGAAGAAAACAAAGCCTTAAAAAATTCATTTGGCCAAATGGAAAAAAAGCTGCATAATCTCACTGAAGAAAACAATACCTTAAAAAATTCACTTAGCCAAACGGAAAAAAAGGTACATAATCTCACTGAAGAAAACAATACCTTAAAAAATTCACTTAGCCAAATGGAAAAAAAGGTGCATAATCTCACTGAAGAAAACAATGCCTTAAAAATTAAAGTGGGACAGTTGGAAGAAAAGGAATCCATGAGACACCAAGAATCGGTCAAGCAGAATAAAAAAAATGAAAAAATAGAAGAAAATGTGAAATACCTCATTGGAAAGACAACTGATCTGGAAAACAGATCGAGGAGAGACAATTTGAGAATCATTGGACTGCCTGAAAGCCATGACCAGAAAAAGAATCTAGATACCATATTCCAGGAAATTATTAAGGAGAACTGCCCTGATATCATAGAATCAGAGGATAAAATCATCATTGAAAGAATCCATCGATCACCTCCTGAAAGAGACCCCAAAAGGAAAACTCCAAGGAATATTGTAGCCAAATTCCAGAATTATCAGGTGAAGGAGAAAATACTCCAAGCAGCCAGAAAGAAGCAATTTAAATATCATGGAGCCACAGTCAGGATTGCTCAGGACCTGGCAGCTTCAACATTAAAGGACCGCAAGGCTTGGAATATGATATTCCGGAAGGCAAAGGAGATTGGATTGCAGCCGAGAATCTATTACCCAGCAAAAATGTGCATTTTCTTTCAGGGGAAAAGATGGACATTTAATGACATTGGGGACTTTCAATCTTTCCTGGTGAAAAGACCAGAACTGAATAGAAAATTTGATCTCAACATACAAGACTCAAGAGAAGTTTAAAAAGGTAAACAGAGGGGGGAAAAAAAAGTTACCCTATTAGGTTAAACTGTTTATATCCCTACACAGGAAGATAATACTCATAACTCTTAAGAACTGTAAATGTATTTGGGCAGAGAGAAGGACTTTATATAGAGGGTATAAATATAAATTGTCTTTGATGTGATGATACAAAAGAATTAAGGAGATAAAAAGGGAGTCTATGGGGAGGAGAGGAAAGGGGAGGTGGAATGGGATGAATTATATCATATGAAGAGGTGGAAAAAAACCTATTATAATAGAGGGAAAGAAAGGAGGGGGGAACATGGTTTCAACCCTATTCTCATTAGATTTGACTCAAAGAGGGAATAACATATACGTTCATTGGGATAAAGAAACTTAACTCACTCTTTAGGGAAACAAAAGGGGAAGGGAAAGGGGGGGACTGAGAAGGGAGGACAAAAGCAAGGGAGAAAAGGGTAAAGAAAAGAGAGGGGGGTGATAAAAAGGGAGGGCAGATTGGGGGAGGCAGGGGTAAGAAGTAAAACGTCGGTGAGGAGGAATAGGGTGAAAGAAGGGGGGAAAAGTACAAAGGGGGTAAATAGAATGGAGGGGAATAGACAGTCAGTAATAATAACTGTGAATGTGAATGGGATGAACTCTGCTATAAAACGGAAGCGAATTGCAGAGTGGATTAAAAACCAGAACCCTACAATATGCTGTTTACAAGAAACACATTTGAAGCAGAGAGATACACACAGAGTAAAGGTAAAAGGCTGGAGCAGAATATATTATGCCTCAGCTAAAGTAAAAAAGGCAGGGGTAGCAATCCTTATCTCAGACAAAGTGCAGGCAAAAATAGATCTCATTAAAAGAGATAAGGAAGGAAATTACATCTTACTTAAAGGTACTATAGATAATGAAGTAATATCAATATTGAATATGTATGCGCCAATTGGTATAGCATCCAAGTTCTTAGAGGAGAAGTTAAATGAGTTACAAGAGGAATTAGATAGTAATACTATACTAGTGGGGGATCTGAATCTCCCCCTCTCAGAATTAGATAAATCTAGCCAAAAAATAAATAAGAAAGAAGTGAAAGAGGTGAATAGATTACTAGAAAAGTTAGACATGATAGATGTCTGGAGAAAATTGAATGGGGATAGAAAGGAATATACCTTTTTTCTCAGCAGTACATGGCACATTTTCAAAAATTGACCATGTATCAGGGCACAAAAACATCATAGTCAAATGTAGAAAGGCAGAAATAGTAAATGCATCCTTCTCAGATCATGATGCAATAAAAATTACATGTAAGAAAGAGCCAGGGAAAAGTAGAATGAAAATCAATTGGAAACTAAATAATTTCATTCTAAAGAATGAATGGGCCAAACAAGAAATCATAGAAACAATCAATAACTTTATCCAAGAGAATGACAATAATGAGACAACATACCAAAATCTATGGGATGCAGCCAAAGCAGTGCTTAGGGGAAAATTTATAGCTCTAAATGCTTACATGAATAAAAAAGAGAAAGAGGAGATTAATGAATTGGGCATGCAACTTAAAAAGCTAGAAAAAGAACAAATTAGAAATCCCCAATTAGACACTAAATTAGAGATCCTGAAAATTAAAGGAGAAATCAATAAGATTGAAAGCAAAAAAACTATAGAACTAATCAATAAAACTAAGAGCTGGTTTTATGAAAAAACCAATAAAATAGATAAAATACTGGTTAATTTGATTAAAAAAAAGAAAGAAGAAAACCAAATTACCAGTATCAAAAATGAAAAGGGTGATGTTACCACCAATGAAGTGGAAATTAAAGCAATAATTAGGAAATATTTTGCCCAACTGTATGCCAATAAATTTGACAATCTAAATGAAATGGATGAATATTTACAAAAATACAAACTGCCCAGGTTAACTGAAGAGGAAATAAAATCCTTAAATAAACCCATATTAGAAAAAGAAATTGAACAAGCTATTAATGAACTCCCTAAGAAAAAATCCCCAGGGCCAGATGGGTTTACGGGTGAATTTTACCAAACATTTAAAGAACAATTAATTCCAATATTATACAAATTATTTGGAAAAATAGGTGAAGAAGGAGTTCTACCAAATTCGTTTTATGACACAAATATGGTGGTGATACCAAAACCAGGCAAAGCAAAAACAGAGAAAGAAAATTATAGACCAATCTCCCTAATGAATATTGATGCTAAAATCTTAAATAAGATATTAGCAAGGAGATTACAGCAAGTGATCACCAGGATAATACACTATGACCAGGTGGGATTTATACCAGGAATGCAGGGCTGGTTCAACATTAGGAAAACTATTAACATAATCAACCACATCAATAAGAAAACCAACCAAAATCATATGATTATCTCAATAGATGCAGAGAAAGCCTTTGACAAAGTACAGCACCCATTCCTAATAAAAACACTAGAGAGTTTAGGAATAGGGGGAGCTTTCCTTAGAATAATAAACAGTATCTACCTAAAGCCATCAGCAAGTATTATATGCAATGGAGATAAATTAGAGGCCTTCCCAATAAGATCAGGGGTGAAACAGGGATGTCCATTATCACCCCTATTATTTAATATTGTCCTAGAAATGTTAGCTTTAGCAATCAGAGAAGGGAAAGGAATTAAAGGAATTAGAATAGGCAAGGAGGAAACAAAACTATCACTCTTTGCAGATGATATGATGGTATACTTAAGGAATCCTCGAGAATCAAGTCAAAAATTACTTGAAACAATTAACAACTTTAGCAAAGTAGCAGGATATAAAATAAATCCACATAAATCATCAGCATTTCTATACATGACCAACAAAGTCCAGCAGCAAGAGATAGAAAGAGAAATTCCATTTAAAGTAACGGTAGGTAATATAAAATACTTGGGAGTCTACTTGCCAAGACAAACCCAGGAACTCTATGAACACAACTACCAAACACTCTTCACACAAATCAAATCAGATCTAAATAATTGGAAAGATATCAATTGCTCATGGATAGGCAGAGCTAATATAGTAAAAATGACAATACTGCCTAAATTAATTTACTTATTCAGTGCCATACCAATCAGGCTACCTAAAAATTATTTTATACAGCTAGAAAAAATAATAACAAAATTCATCTGGAAAAACAAAAAATCAAGAATATCCAGGGAAATAATGAAAAAAAATTCACAGGAAGGTGGGTTAGCGGTACCAAACCTGGAGCTTTACTATAAAGCGGCAGTCATCAAAACTATCTGGTACTGGCTAAAAAATAGAGTGGTAGATCAATGGAATAGGCTAGGCTCAGGAAATGCAGTAGTAAATGACACTAGTAATGTAGTGTTTGATAAACCCAAAGACTCCAGCTTCTGGGATAGGAACTCAGTATTTGACAAAAACTGCTGGGAAAACTGGAAGATAGTATGGCAGAAATTAGGCTTAGACCAACATCTTACACCTTATACTAAAATAAGGTCAAAATGGATACATGATTTAGACATAAGAGGTGATACCATAGGTAAATTAGGAGAGAAAGGAATAGTGTACCTATCAGATCTTTGGAAAGGAGAACAGTTTTTGACCAAACATGAGATAGAGTATATTATAAAATGCAAAGTGGATGATTTTGATTATATTAAATTAAAAAATTTTTGTACAAACAGAAGCAATGCATCCAAAATTAGAAGGGAGGCAGAAAGCTGGGAAACAATTTTTGAGGCCAGTGCTTCTGATAAAGGCCTCATCTCTAAAATATATAGGGAATTAAATCAAATTTATAAGAATCCAAGTCATTCCCCAATTGAGAAATGGTCAAAGGATATGAACAGGCAGTTTTCTGATGAAGAAACCAAAGCTATCTATTCCCATATGAAAAAATGCTCTAAATCTCTAATGATTAGAGAGATGCAAATTAAAACAACTCTGAGGTACCACCTGACACCTATCAGATTGGCTAAAATGACAAAAAAGGAAGATAATAAATGTTGGAGAGGCTGTGGGAAAATTGGAACACTAATGCATTGTTGGTGGAGCTGTGAGCTGATCCAACCATTCTGGAGAGCAATTTGGAATTATGCCCAAAGGGCGATAAAGCTGTGCATACCCTTTGACCCAGCAATCCCACTTTTAGGTCTTTTGCCCAAAGAAATCATGGAAGGGGGAAAGGGACCCACATGTACAAAAATATTTATAGCTGCTCTTTACGTGGTAGCAAGGAATTGGAAGTTGAGGGGGTGCCCATCAATTGGGGAATGGCTGGACAAGTTGTGGTATATGAATACAATGGAATACTATTGTGCTGTAAGAAATGATGAGCAGGAAGAGTTCAGAGAAACCTGGAGGGTCTTACGTGAGCTGATGATGAGTGAGATGAGCAGAACCAGAAGAACATTGTACACAGTATCATCAACATTGAGTGTTGACCTACTGTGATGGACTATATTCTTCTCACCAATGCAATGGTACAGAAGAGTTCCAGGGAACTCATGATAGAAGAGGATCTCCAAATCCAAGAAAAAAAAAGAAAGAAAGAACTGTGGAGTATAGATGCTGATTGAACCATATTATTTCTTTTGTTTTGGGTGCTGTTGTTTTTTTTTTCTATTTTGAGGTTTTGCATCACTGCTCTGATTCTTTCTCTTGTAACAGGATTAATGCAGAAATAGGATTAATGTTATTATGTGTATATATATGTGTGTGTATATATATATCTATATGTATATGTATAGATATATATAGATATAACCTATATCAGATTACCTGCTGTCTAGGGGAGGGGGGAGGGAGGGGAGGGAGGGAGGGAGAAAAATCTGAAATTGTAAAGCATGTATAAACAAAAGTTGAGAACTATCTTTACATGTAACGGAAAAAATAAAATATCTCAAAAAAAAAAAAAAAAAAAAAAAAAAAAAAAAAAAAAAAAAAGATCAGGGGTGAAACAGGGATGTCTATTATCAGCCCAATTATTTAATATTGTCCTAGAAATGTTAGCTTTAGCAATCAGAGAAGAGAAAGGAATTAAAGGAATTAGAATAGGCAAGGAGGAAACAAAACTATCACTCTTTGCAGATGATATGATGGTATACTTAAAGAATCCTAGAGAATCAACTCAAAAATTACTTGAAACAATTAACAACTTTAGCAAAGTAGCAGGATAAAAATAAATCCACATAAATCATCAGCATTTCTATACATGACCAACAAAGTCCAGCAGCAAGAGATAGAAAGAGAAATTCCATTTAAAATAACGGTAGGTAATATAAAATACTTGGGACTCTACTTCCCAAGACAAACCCAGGAACTCTATGAACACAACTACCAAACACTCTTCACACAAATCAAATCAGATTTAAATAATTGGAAAGATATCAATTGCTCATGGATAGGCAGAGCTAATATAGTAAAAATGACAATACTGCCTAAATTAATTTACTTATTCAGTGCCATACCAATCAGACTACCTAAACATTATTTTATACAGCTAGAAAAAATAATAACAAAATTCATCTGGAAAAACAAAAAATCAAAAATATCCAGGGAAATAATGAAAAAAAATTCACAGGAAGGTGGGTTAGCAGAACCAAACTTGGAGCTTTACTATAAAGCAGCAGTCGTCAAAACTATCTGGTACTGGCTAAAAAATAGAGTGGTAGATCAATGGAATAGGCTAGGCTCAGGAAATGCAGTAGTAAATGACACTAGTAATGTAGTGTTTGATAAACCCAAAGACTCCAGTTTCTTGGATAGGAACTCAGTATTTGACAAAAATGGCTGGGAAAACTGGAAGATAGTATGGCAGAAATTAGGCATAGACGAACATCTTACACCTTATACTAAAATAAGGTCAAAATGGATACATGATTTAGACATAAGAGGTGATACCATAGGTAAATTAGGAGAGAAAGGAATAGTCTACCTATCAGATCTTTCGAAAGGAAAACAGTTTTTGACCAAACAAGAGATAGAGTATATTATAAAATGCAAAATGGATGATTTTGATTATATTAAATTAAAAAATTTCTATACAAACAGAAGCAATGCATCCAAAATTAGAAGAGAGGCAGAAAGCTGGGAAACAATTTTTGCGGCCAGTACTTCTGATAAAGGCCTTATCTCTAAAATATCTAGGGAACTAAATCAAATTTATAAGAATCCAAGTCATTCCCCAATTGTGAAATGGTCAAAGGATATGAACAGGCAGTTTTCTGATGAAGAATCCAAACCTATCTATTCCCATATGAAAAAATGCTCAAAATCTCTAATGATTAGAGAGATGCAAATTAAAACGACTCTGAGGTACCACCTGACACCTATCAGATTGGCTAAAATGACAAAAAAAGAAGATAATAAATGTTGGAGAAGCTGTGGGAAAATTGGAACCCTAATTCATTGTTGGTGGAGCTGTGAACTGATCCAACCATTCTGGAGAGCAATTTGGAATTATGCCCAAAGGGCAATAAAGCTATGCATACCCTTTGACCCAGCAATCCCACTTTTGGGTCTTTTTACCAAAGAGATCACGGAAGGGGGAAAGGGAGCCACATGTACAAAAATATTTATAGTTGCTCTTTATGTGGTAGCAAGGAATTGGAAGTTGAGGGGGTGCCCATCAATTGGGGAATGGCTAGAAAAGTTGTGGTAATATGAATACAATGGAATACTATTGTGCTGTAAGAAATGATGAGCAGGAGGAGTTCAGAGAAACCTGGAGGGTCTTACATGAGCTGAAGATGAGTGAGATGAGCAGAACCAGAAGAACATTGTACACAGTATCATCAACATTGAGTGTTGACCTACTGTGATGGACTATATTCTTCTCACTAATGCAATGGTACAGAAAGGTTCCAGGGAACTCATGATAGAAGGGGATCTCCAAATCCAAGAAAAAAACGAAATAAAGAACTGTGGAGTATAGATGCTGATTGAACCATACTATTTCTTTTGCTTTGGGTACTATTGTTTTTTTTTTTCTATTTTGAGTTTTTGCATTATTGCTCTGATTTCTTCTCTTGTAACAGGATTAATGCAGAAATAGGATTAATGTTTTTGTGTGTATATCTATATCTATATCTATATAGATATATAAATATAACCTATATCAGATTATCTGCTGTCTAGGGGAGGGGGGAGGGAGGGGAGGGAGAAAAATCTGAAATTGGAAAGCTTGTATAAACAAAAGTTGAGAACTATCTTTACATGTAATGGAAAAAATAAAATACCTTATATGTAATTAAAAAAAAAAAGAAAGTAGGGTAGATTGTATTGGGAAAATTTCACAATGCTTCCAGTTATGCCACATTTTTCCCTGAATCAAAAAAAAACACTAAAATGAAACAATAGCAGCAACAAAATTGCTGTTCCTCTTCTGGTGTTAAGATAAATAGTAAAGAAGATCTGGGTTCAAATTCTGAGCCTGAGACTCAGTAGTGTTATATAACCATGTGAAAGTCATTTAATTTCTCTGAATCTCAGACAAGTCTTGAAGACTACAAGTTACAGGTGGCTTATAATCTTCATTGATTGAGACAATTTCCCCAAGAAACTTCCCTCATTGACAAAATCACAAGCCCTTAATGGATTTATCTATTTTTATAGTAATGCTATATAGCTATGAGTTATGTAATACTCTAATTTATTATTTTTATGAGATATTTTATTTTTTCCGTTACATGTAAAGATAGTTCTCAACTTTTGTTTATACATGCTTTACAATTTCAGATTTTTCTCCCTCCCTCCCCTCCCTCCCCCCTCCCCTAGAGAGCAGGTAATCTGATATAGGTTATATCTATATATCTCTATACATATACATATAGATATATATATATATATACACACACATATATATACACATAATAACATTAATCCTATTTCTGCATTAATCCTGTTACAAGAGAAAGAATCAGAGCAGTGATGCAAAACCTCAAAATAGAAAAAAAAAACAACAGCACCCAAAACAAAAGAAATAATATGGTTCAATCAGCATCTACACTCCACAGTTCTTTCTTTCTTTTTTTTTCTTGGATTTGGAGATCCTCTTCTATCATGAGTTCCCTGGAACTCTTCTGTACCATTGCATTGGTGAGAAGAATATAGTCCATCACAGTAGGTCAACACTCAATGTTGATGATACTGTGTACAATGTTCTTCTGGTTCTGCTCATCTCACTCATCATCAGCTCACGTAAGACCCTCCAGGTTTCTCTGAACTCTTCCTGCTCATCATTTCTTACAGCACAATAGTATTCCATTGTATTCATATACCACAACTTGTCCAGCCATTCCCCAATTGATGGGCACCCCCTCAACTTCCAATTCCTTGCTACCACGTAAAGAGCAGCTATAAATATTTTTGTACATGTGGGTCCCTTTCCCCCTTCCATGATTTCTTTGGGCAAAAGACCTAAAAGTGGGATTGCTGGGTCAAAGGGTATGCACAGCTTTATCGCCCTTTGGGCATAATTCCAAATTGCTCTCCAGAATGGTTGGATCAGCTCATAGCTCCACCAACAATGCATTAGTGTTCCAATTTTCCCACAGCCTCTCCAACATTTATTATCTTCCTTTTTTGTCATTTTAGCCAATCTGATAGGTGTCAGGTGGTACCTCAGAGTTGTTTTAATTTGCATCTCTCTAATCATTAGAGATTTAGAGCATTTTTTCATATGGGAATAGATAGCTTTGGTTTCTTCATCAGAAAACTGCCTGTTCATATCCTTTGACCATTTCTCAATTGGGGAATGACTTGGATTCTTATAAATTTGATTTAGTTCCCTAGATATTTTAGAGATGAGGCCTTTATCAGAAGTACTGGCCTCAAAAATTGTTTCCCAGCTTTCTGCCTCCCTTCTAATTTTGGATGCATTGCTTCTGTTTGTACAAAATTTTTTTAATTTAATATAATCAAAATCATCCACTTTGCATTTGATAATATACTCTATCTCATGTTTGGTCAAAAACTGTTCTCCTTTCCAAAGATCTGATAGGTACACTATTCCTTTCTCTCCTAATTTACCTATGGTATCACCTCTTATGTCTAAATCATGTATCCATTTTGACCTTATTTTAGTATAAGGTGTAAGATGTTGGTCTAAGCCTAATTTCTGCCATACTATCTTCCAGTTTTCCCAGCAGTTTTTGTCAAATACTGAGTTCCTATCCCAGAAGCTGGAGTCTTTGGGTTTATCAAACACTACATTACTAGTGTCATTTACTACTGCATTTCCTGAGCCTAGCCTATTCCATTGATCTACCACTCTATTTTTTAGCCAGTACCAGATAGTTTTGATGACTGCCGCTTTATAGTAAAGCTCCAGGTTTGGTACCGCTAACCCACCTTCCTGTGAATTTTTTTTCATTATTTCCCTGGATATTCTTGATTTTTTGTTTTTCCAGATGAATTTTGTTATTATTTTTTCTAGCTGTATAAAATAATTTTTAGGTAGCCTGGTTGGTATGGCACTGAATAAGTAAATTAATTTAGGCAGTACTGTCATTTTTACTATATTAGCTCTGCCTATCCATGAGCAATTGATATCTTTCCAATTATTTAGATCTGATTTGATTTGTGTGAAGAGTGTTTGGTAGTTGTGTTCATAGAGTTCCTGGGTTTGTCTTGGCAAGTAGACTCCCAAGTATTTTATATTACCTACCGTTACTTTAAATGGAATTTCTCTTTCTATCTCTTGCTGCTGGACTTTGTTGGTTGTGTATAGAAATGCTGATGATTTATGTGGATTTATTTTATATCCTGCTACTTTGCTAAAGTTGTTAATTGTTTCAAGTAATTTTTGACTTGATTCTCGAGGATTCCTTAAGTATACCATCATATCATCTGCAAAGAGTGATAGTTTTGTTTCCTCCTTGCCTATTCTAATTCCTTTAATTCCTTTCTCTTCTCTGATTGCTAAAGCTAACATTTCTAGGACAATATTAAATAATAGGGGTGATAATGGACATCCCTGTTTCACCCCTGATCTTATTGGGAAGGCCTCTAATTTATCTCCATTGCATATAATACTTGCTGATGGCTTTAGGTAGATACTGTTTATTATTCTAAGGAAAGCTCCCCCTATTCCTAAACTCTCTAGTGTTTTTATTAGGAATGGGTGCTGTACTTTGTCAAAAGCTTTCTCTGCATCTATTGAGATAATCATATGATTTTGGTTGGTTTTCTTATTGATGTGGTTGATTATGTTAATAGTTTTCCTAATGTTGAACCAGCCCTGCATTCCTGGTATAAATCCCACCTGGTCATAGTGATCACTTGCTGTAATCTCCTTGTTAATATCTTATTTAAGATTTTAGCATCAATATTCATTAGGGAAATTGGTCTATAATTTTCTTTCTCTGTTTTTGCTTTGCCTGGTTTTGGTATCACCACCATATTTGTGTCATAAAACGAATTTGGTAGAACTCCTTCTTCACCTATTTTTCCAAATAATTTGTATAATATTGGAATTAATTGTTCTTCAAATGTTTGGTAAAATTCACCCGTAAACCCATCTGGCCCTGGGGATTTTTTCTTAGGGAGTTCATTAATAGCTTGTTCAATTTCTTTTTCTAATATGGGTTTATTTAAGGATTTTATTTCCTCGTCAGTTAAGCTGGGCAATTTGTATTTTTGTAAATATTCATCCATTTCATTTAGATTGTCAAATTTATTGGCATACAGTTGGGCAAAATATTTCCTAATTATTGCTTTAATTTCCACTTCATTGGTGGTAACATCACCCTTTTCATTTTTGATACTGGTAATTTGGTTTTCTTCTTACTTTTTTTTAATCAAATTAACCAGTATTTTATCTATTTTATTGTTTTTTTCATAAAACCAGCTCTTAGTTTTATTGATTAATTCTATAGTTTTTTTGCTTTCAATCTTATTGATTTCTCCTTTAATTTTCAGGATCTCTTATTTAGTGTCTAATTGGGGATTTCTAATTTGTTCTTTTTCTAGCTTTTTAAGTTGCATACCCAATTCATTAATCTCCTCTTTCTCTTTCTTATTCATGTAAGCATTTAGAGCTATAAATTTTCCCCTAAGCACTGCTTTGGCTGCATCCCATAGATTTTGGTATGTTGTCTCATTATTGTCATTCTCTTGGATAAAGTTATTGATTGTTTCTATGATTTCTTGTTTGGCCCATTCATTCTTTAGAATGAAATTATTTAGTTTCCAATTGATTTTCATTCTACTTTTCCCTGGCTCTTTCTTACATATAATTTTTATTGCATCATGATCTGAGAAGGATGCATTTACTATTTCTGCCTTTCTACATTTGACTATGATGTTTTTGTGCCCTAATACATGGTCAATTTTTGAAAATGTGCCATGTACTGCTGAGAAAAAGGTATATTCCTTTCTATCCCCATTCAATTTTCTCCAGACAGATGTCTAACTTTTCTAGTAATCTATTCACCTCTTTCACTTCTTTCTTATTTATTTTTTGGCTAGATTTATCTAATTCTGAGAGGGGGAGATTCAGATCCCCCACTAGTATAGTATTACTATCTACTTCCTCTTGTAACTCATTTAACTTCTCCTCTAAGAACTTGGATGCTATGCCACTTGGCGCATACATATTCAATATTGATATTACTTCATTATCTATAGTACCTTTAAGTAAGATGTAATTTCCTTCCTTATCTCTTTTAATGAGATCTATTTTTGCCTGCACTTTGTCTGAGATAAGGATTGCTACCCCTGCCTTTTTTACTTTAGCTGAGGCATAATATATTCTGCTCCAGCCTTTTACCTTTACTCTGTGTGTATCTCTCTGCTTCAAATGTGTTTCTTGTAAACAGCATATTGTAGGGTTCTGGTTTTTAATCCACTCTGCAATTCGCTTCCGTTTTATAGCAGAGTTCATGCCATTTACAATCACAGTTATTATTACTGTCTATTCCCCTCCATTCTATTTACCCCCTTTGTACTTTTCCCCCTTCTTTCCCCCTATTCCTCCTCACCGACGTTTTACTTCTTACCCCTGCCTCCCCCGATCTGCCCTCCCTTTTTATCACCCCCCTCTCTTTTCTTTACCCTTTTCTCCCTTGCTTTTGTCCTCCCTTCTATCAGTCCCCCCCTTTCCCTTCGCCTTTTGTTTCCCTAAAGAATGAGTTAAGTTTCTTTATCCCAATGAATGTATATGTTATTCCCTCTTTGAGTCAAATCTAATGAGAATAGGGTTGAAACCATGTTCCCCCCTCCTTTCTTTCCCTCTATTATAATAGGTTTTTTCCACCTCTTCATATGATATAATTCATCCCATTCCACCTCCCCTTTCCTCTCCTCCCCATAGACTCCCTTTTTAACCCCTTAATTCTTTTGTATCATCACATCAAAGACAATTTATATTTATACCCTCTATATAAAGTCCTTCTCTCTGCCCAAATACATTTACAGTTCTTAAGAGTTATGAGTATTCTCTTCCTGTGTAGGGATATAAACAGTTTAACCTAATAGGGTAACTTTTTTTTTTTTCCCCTCTGTTTACCTTTTTAAACTTCTCTTGAGTCTTGTATGTTGAGATCAAATTTTCTATTCAGTTCTGGTCTTTTCACCAGGAAAGATTGAAAGTCCCCAATGTCATTAAATGTCCATCTTTTCCCCTGAAAGAAAATGCACATTTTTGCTGGGTAATAGATTCTCGGCTGCAATCCAATCTCCTTTGCCTTCTGGAATATCATATTCCAAGCCTTGCGGTCCTTTAATGTTGAAGCTGCCAGGTCCTGAGCAATCCTGACTGTGGCTCCATGATATTTAAATTGCTTCTTTCTGGCTGCTTGGAGTATTTTCTCCTTCACCTGATAATTCTGGAATTTGGCTACAATATTCCTTGGAGTTTTCCTTTTGGGGTCTCTTTCAGGAGGTGATCGATGGATTCTTTCAATGATGATTTTATCCTCTGATTCTATGATATCAGGGCAGTTCACCTTAATAATTTCCTGGAATATGGTATCTAGATTCTTTTTCTGGTCATGGCTTTCAGGCAGTCCAATGATTCTCAAATTCTCTCTCCTCGATCTGTTTTCCAGATCAGTTGTCTTTCCAATGAGGTATTTCACATTTTCTTCTATTTTTTCATTTTTTTTATTCTGCTTGACTGATTCTTGGTGTCTCATGGATTCCTTTTCTTCCAACTGTCCCACTTTAATTTTTAAGGCACTGTTTTCTTCAGTGAGATTATGCACCTTTTTTTCCATTTGGCTAAGTGAATTTTTTAAGGTATTGTTTTCTTCAGTGAGATTATGTACCTTTTTTTCCATTTGGCTAAGTGAATTTTTTAAGGTATTATTTTCTTCAGTGAGATTATGCAGCTTTTTTTCCATTTGGCCAAATGAATTTTTTAAGGCTTTGTTTTCTTCAGCTTCCTTTTCCAAGCTGCTGATTCTATTTTCATAGTTTTCTTGTTTTGCTTTCATTTCTCTCCCCATTTTTTCTTCTACCTCTTGCAATTGATTTTTAAAATCCTTTTTGAGCTCTTCCAGGAAGGCTTTTTGTTCTTGCGACCAATTCACCTTCCCTTGTGAGGCTTCAGATGTAGACAATTTGAGGCTATTGTCCTCATCTGAGTTTGTGTTGGCTTCTTTCCTATTGATACAGAAGCTCTCAAGGGAGAGGGCTCTTTTTTGCTTCTTACTCATTATTGCAGCTTATTTATTTATTCTTTAAGTTGAGGTCTGCTCTGGGGGCACCAGGGTCCCTGTTTTGGGCTTCTTGTGCAGGTGTATAGGTGCTGTGTGACCGGGCTTTTACTCTGAGGCCTTTATGGTGTGTGGAGATGCCCCGCCCTGAACTTCCTGTATGATTGTGCTAGGCTAGCCAGGCGCCAGACCCCGGCCTCTGATCCCGCCGTTCGTGGCCCTCTTGGCCGGTGCAGGTAAGTTTTTCCACTGTCCTTCTTGGCCACCAGATTTTTGAACCAGGTTCTGGGAGCCTCAGTTGTTCGGCTGTGGCCTGCAGCTCCTGCTGACTTGCCCCGACCCCCTCGGCGCTGGGTTGCTGCCCTGCGCTGGGCCTCCCTTTTGCCCGAGTCAGACCGACCTTTTCCTGAAGTCTTCTAAATTATCTCTGGTTGGAGGACTGTGTCTCTCTGCCTCTTTGCAGGTTCTGTAGTTTCAGAATCCGTCCAGAGGCTTGATTTAATGTTCGTTTTGAGGGAACAGAAGGAGAACTCAGGCAGCTTGCTGCTTCCTCTCCGCCATCTTGGCTCCTCTAATTTATTATTAATAGAAAAATGGGGAAAACTTCCCAAATGTGGGCATAAATAGGGCATGGAATCTTACCAAATAAAACATGTCTACAAGAAAGTTAGACAAAATATATAATCCTGTGTTAGTCATTTGTTATGAGGAAAGGATAAGAGACAGGCAGCCCAAGAATTGCCTTGCTTTTAATACAGTGGTAAAAGGCCAAGGGCAAGAATATCAATATTATCAGTGTATACTTTATGGAGCCTTGATGTGAGGACATTCAAGGAGTGGCACAGAATGACAAGGTTGGAATGAGTTATAGTTCATACCTCTGTAAGTATTGAGGTCATGTACTAACTAGAGGGGGATACTCACATTGACATTATATTGAAGCCTTGCTTATTTGTATTTCATCTGGTGCTATACTAACACTCTCTCAAATAAAGTGTGTAGGTCATAAAATATTACATATGATAAAATATTACTTAAGAATCTTCTTTAACTGTTCATGTAGAAAGAGACCTGTCACACAGGGTAAGATGAAGGGTTAAGGATACAGAACCACCAGTAAAGACTGTTTTTTACTACAATCTACTTCTATGTAATGAGGATAGGATCAGGTTATCTCAACAAAGAACAGAAATCACAAAATCAAGGGACATATATTAAGTGCCTTGTATGTGAAAAGCATTTTTCCTAGGTTCAGATAAATATCGGATAGGTATAAGTTCTAACACCTCCTGTCCATCAAGTCAAATGATGAATATTCATGGATCTCTAAGTATCTTAGAGAATTTTTTTGAGAGATAAAACCTTTTTTTTTTGATGTTGCAGGGGTTCACAGTGCATATAGCCCAATCTTTATCTGTCTAAATAAATACCACTGAAATGCTACTAACAATACCAACCCCTAAGGGTACTATTGTGGAGCAGAGTGTGACCATAGGAATAAATGTTCACAATCTGCCAATACTAAGAGAATGATTTATCTGGAGTCCAAATTACATTAATGTTTAAAGATGTGTGCATTTAAAGGGGAAAATGTGATGTCTGCTACTTAGTCCTTTACACTGAAGTCATCATAATGTGATTTAGCAGAAGCTGGCTGATGTCAATGAATCTTTTGTACTTTTAAAAAAGCATTTCTCTCTTTTAATTTTCCCACAAAATAAATTTATATTTTGCCAAGAATCAATGAACCCTTAGCTTTTTACTTCAATGATAACTCTCAATTGATCTGATTTACATGATTCTAAGCATGGCAAGGTGTTCCCCTTGCCCCCACTCCATTCTTGACCTAGGAAGCAATTAGAATGTCAAAAAATAGTTTTCCAAGTCTTTTGGAATTTGTGCAGAGATATTAATGTTCCTAGAATGTTATGAAATGTTTTGGGGAAACATCTTCATGTAGTTCTTTGGGGGAGAGAGGACTCAAAGACTTGTTAGCAATAATTCTCCCTTCATTTTTATAGTAGAGCTAATTACAATCTTACAAATGAAGAAAAATGAGGCTAAGAGGTAGTGGTATACCAGTGTGATACAAGCCAGGTCAGGCAGTCAGGAGGTTAGCCAATAAGCATTTCTTAAGTACTTACTATGTCTCAGACACTGTGCTAAGTTCTAGTTACAAAGATAGACAAGGTGTAGTGATATGTGCTCTGTTACCAAAATTTTTGGAACATAATTTTGTATATATATATATATTTCTCTTGTATATAACTACACTATAGCAATTGGGGTAGGAAGATGAAACAAAAAGTATAGCTATTTAAGATGTTATATAATCCATGACACATAATGCATATTGGGACATAAAGGATGTGATCTATGTGCAAGTACTCTCAACTGTCTGGGTCTTAGTCTTCCCATTTATTAAAAAAAAAAAAAGGAGAGACTGGACTCAGATCTTCAAAGTCCTTCCAAGCTCTTAAATCTCATGTCCGTTTATGTAATTAGAGTGAAAAGCTGAATCAAATCAGAAATTTTTCTCATGATCTTGAAAGCAGAAGCATTTCTTAATTGCTGCTTCTTAGGATGTCTCAACATTACCCAATGATTCTGCTCCCTCTATGCAACTCCACACTAGAAGATAGCCTAGAAATACAGTGATGAGTTTGGTGAACAGCTGTTGCAGGGCACATGGGATTTCTGAAATGAGAACTACCATGAGCAAAGTCCTTGACAGGCAAGCTCCTTAAAGTAAGGGACTCTTGTTGCATCTTTGTATTTCCAACACTTAGTATGGTCCCTGGTGCAAAGTTTAGTACTTAACAAATTCTTATTGGTTGATTGATCCTCACTGCCCTATTATAGTCTCTATGATTGTTTCTCAAATCATTCTAGGAAATGATACACTAAGAATATCCCATGCATTAAGGGGGAGGAGGGCAGTGTAAATATGTTGTTGGTCTTTCTTATTTGGAAACTATCAAAATTTAACAAAAATGGGATCAGATGGTTGCATGAATAGTGATATGTTTTAGACCTTGAAACTTATGCATTATAACAGGATTTTTTTTTAAAGGTATAATTTCAAGATGGTAATTTGAATGGAAACAGATGGTCATTTCAGTAGGGGTAAAATAGGTTCTTCTATCTTACACATCATGTCATCCCCTTTGGGAAAATCCTAGTTTTGCCATATTTTAGCCTTCCCCCACCCATTTGGCCATATGTTTCCTAATGAGGGAATTTAAATTACTTAAATATTATAAAATTGGCCAGTACTCATGATATTTAAAATGGTGTGATATGACAATTAATATACCTTAAACATATTTCAAACACATGGTTGGATTAGAATTTTAAAAAAGAAGCACTGAGCAATTTCACTCTAGTATTTCAATGTGGGGGGAAAATAATCACCATATCACATATTTTAAATAATAGAAAAATTGGCTGCTTTGGCAGTATGCTAAAGAGATATGATGTAAAATGAAATATGGTGTTTCATAAATGTGTGATTGATTTTTTTTTTCATGAAACAGACTTTCAGATTGAGAATACACATTTTAATTTATGAGAGATCAGGGCTAGGGCCACCCGGTGAGCTTGGCTATCTACTCTCCAAGTCTGGAGAACATGCAAAAGAAAGGTCACCCATCTGCCTCCCTGGGTCTGTTTCAGTGAACTCATATCATCTGCCTCTGTGCAAGCCACTGGGGAAGCTCAGCTGGCCTCATACACATTGGCAGCAGGTGAAATATCAGATGGGAAGATAATAAATAATAGATGAGCCCATTTCTTATAATCGGATGGAAGGGAAATGTTAATGGAGATAGGAAAGGCTTGGCTGCACCCTGCTGATCAGCTCTAAGCAACTTGCCTTTGATTATTTGTGGTCTAGCCTTTTCATCTCCAAAGGCCTCGGCATTTCTCCCACATTGATGATGGAGGAGGACTTAGAATTGTGCTAGCCAGGGAAGAGGGATTTGCACATATCAGATGCTTTTGATATCATCAGAAATAAGTGTAGCTTAAAAATGCATTCCACTGCCTTAATCAGTCATGTCCTTGGAACTGAAGGGCACACATATGTATGGTCAGTTAAATAACTCCTCCTCTTAAGGATTAGTTTCTGAGGTCTGTTGCTTTCAGAAATGGAAAACAATGTTTCTTCCTTCACCAGTTACCCTTGAGGTCAGAGGGCACTAGGACATTACAGCTTTGCAAATCTCCCACTCTGCTATAGGGGAATTAATGTTCTGGAAAACTGGGTTTGCTAATGTAGTAGGACTATACTAACTGTGTCACCTTGGGTAAGTCACCTAACCTCTCCGAGCCTCTGATTTCTCAACTATAAAATAAGGAACTTGAAGTCGATGATTTCAAAGGTTCCTTTTGACCTATCATCCCATAAATAATGATTAGTCTAATATTTGAATGGCATTTTAAGTTTCATTGCAATTTCAAGTCTTTGCTCTATCTAGATAATGGTCTTAAAGTGCTTTCAATTATGTCACATTTGAACCTGATTTATATGATAGGAATTCATTATTAATTCCAGTTGGTTGTTGTTTTATAGTCATTTAAGTTATCTCTGATTCTTTGTGGCCCCATTTGGGCTTTTCTTGGCAAATATACAGGGGTGGTTTGTCATTTCTTTTTCTACTTAATTCTACAAATAAGAAAATGGAGGCAAACAAGGTTAAGTGATTTGCAAAGGGTCCCACAGTTAGTGTCTGAGGTCAGATGAGCGTTCCTGACTGCAGTACCAGTGCCTAATCCACTGTACCATTTTGCTGCTCTAATTCCATTTTACGAATGGAAAAACTGACCCTCAGAGCAATGAAATTACTTATTCAAGATCACATTACTAGAAAGAGAGAAAGATGGGTAGTAGAATGGGAATTTTTTATCTTTGAATTCAGTGCTCATTCTATAATTTAGATTATAACTTAAAAAAATTATTTTCAGGATATTGCTTCATGTGGAGTGACTTGTTTCTTGTCAGTGGAAAAACTCACATATACTGTGGTTGAGAGTATGGCTTTAGTGACTGGGGAGAACTACTTTTTTTTATAAGTGGGGGAGTATAGGTCAGCCATTCTTCCATTTCCAGTACCATCTATCCCCTCAGGTCCCTCTGATTGGAGGGCCTAGTACAGAGTTCTTCCCAGTAAGTACCTCCATTTAAAAAGGGCATCCACACCAGTCATCTTTTCATTTCCTACCTAGATGATGTGCTTCTTTGGACCTCTACAACATAAGCCCATACCACCTACCTGCCCCTTTTACCACTTTTGAGCTTCACTTTGTGTATCAACTTCTCTTCTTAGACTATAAAAACTCTTTAATAGCAAGGACTGTCTTTCTTAATATAAGTATCTGCTCAGAGGTTAATGTCTTGTGCAGCATATAGCTGGCTCTTAATAAATGTTTATTGACTGCTTATAGCTAATAACTATCAGTGTAATATTAGAATATGTCATCTTATAATTTTGTAATTTGTTTCTTATGAAATACTATGGTAGTTTTTTTTTTTTTATTTCCTTCTCCAGCTTATTTTATAGATGAGGAACTGGGGCAAAACAGGATTAAGTGACTTACCCAGGGTCACACAACTAGCAAATATCTGAGTTCATGTTTAAACATAGGAAGAGGAGTTTCTCTAACTTTAGGCCCAGCACCCCATCTGCTGTGTCACCAACCTGCACCAGCATATCATATATAAGAAACATTAACCAAAGGCTAGATTAGAAAAAAATAGGAGATATATTCATGGAATTGATGAAGTCAGAAGAAAAACATCATGAAAAACATGAGGTCACTTAATATGTCCATTTAATATACATTTCAAAAATTATACCTAAAGTGAAACAACGAAAACAGGTCTGATATCTCAAATAATATTAAAAAAGGAGATGGGTGTATTTAGACTGGAATTCTCAAAGGACAATTTTGATTTTACTACAATGAATCTAATTAGCAGATGTACATCAAAACAGTATTTTGTAAAAGCTGATATTTGTGATAACTATAATAGAAAATTAATTCTTCCACAATATTTGACAGAAAGTTTTAAAATATTCCAAGATTTTCATACAATTGCATATGCCACAGTATGACCCAAACAAAGAAACGTGTGATACTCACATTTATCAGGTTATCTAAGATTTTACTAAGGACAGTTATCAAGTACCATTATGACAGAAGAGACTTGAGAAAGCTATCACAAATCTGCAGAAATATATTGCAAAATGGCATTTTCTTACTGGTAAAAACAATAGAAAAACACTAGAAAAGAAAATGAGGGGTATAACAATTAAAGTCATGAAAAAAGTATGTGCTTATATTTTACAGAGTCCATTCTACCTGTCAGAAATTCTAAAGTTCTTTAATAGGAAATTGAAAGAAATTTTCAAATAGTGAAGGTAATAAAAGGTATCCAAGCATCATTGGGAAAAAAACCCCACAAAACTCAATATTAATTAAAATTTTACGACAGAATCTTAAGAAGCAAAGAAATCAGAGGAGAGAGACGACCTTTTAACAAAGAAAATGGTGCAATATTCTGGTCATCCCGATGGCTAATATAAGACCAGCAAAATGAAGATCCTAGTTCTATTAAATGAAAAAAAGAAAGTGGATTCACCCCTGTTATAACAAACAACAGAACAGTTAAGTGAAATGGAGTGACTGAAACTGTAGACTGTATTAAAATAGTTTAGCACCAGGGTCAAATAAATTCATAATTATTTTCTCAAATGTTTTGCAGTAGCTAATGTATTAGTGGAAAAATATTTGAGCAGTTTTCTCTTAAATTGAAACCTTAGCTCATCTTTCTTAACAGAAAATATCACACATGTAAGTACCAAAAGATGAAAACAGCATTGGCCCCTCCAAATATATGTTAATTCAGTTTTTATGTAGTTTATATAAAGCACTCACCATTTATATCACTTAAAATTCTATAAATACTTATAAAACATATTACTGACTAAAAGAGCATGACAAAAATTGAGCGGGCTGTGAGGAACAATGCATAAATTAAATAACTATTGAATAAGCCACACAAGAGTAATAATATCTAAGGTGCTGTTACTGATTTTCACAAAACCTTTTATTTCAACCTGAACTCATGGCTTGTTCATGTCTTGTGAATATTGAAAAAAGAGCCATAAATTATGAGAACATTGGAGTAGTTAATATTCA
Organism: Dromiciops gliroides; assembly: GCF_019393635.1. NCBI lineage: Eukaryota > Metazoa > Chordata > Mammalia > Microbiotheria > Microbiotheriidae > Dromiciops > Dromiciops gliroides. The sequence continues at coordinate 124,973,197 of NC_057862.1, forward strand.
AATGGATAAATTTTTCTCTTTGTAAAATGGATCCACATGCATACACATGCATATGCAAGTATATATGTGTCTGTGACTATATATGTACATCTAAGATATACATGAAATATATATATATGTATATATACACACATATACATATGTGTGTGTTGCATTTTTATTGGAGACAGTTTAAGCCCATTATGATCTTCCTAGCTTTAAATCTATTATTATCTCTCAGAAATGGAACTAAGACTTCTAAGTTAAATAGTGTTAAACCAAAACATCTTTTTAAAAATCATTTGATTTATGTTGATGGCATAAAAAAAACATTAATTCCACTCACATACCATTCACATCATGAAATTTTCTCACATCGATATCAGACTTTTGCCTTAAGTGGAAAATTTGTAGCATGTACCAAGGAAAGATAGAATCTGAAGGACCAGACGGTGAATATAGGTGTCAAAAAGAACCAGTTGACTACATTATAAGTTGTTTATAAAAAGATCCTATAGAGAGTTCTGGGGGCAGAGCCAAGATGGCAGAGAGAAACCAGGAAGTTGCCTGAGCCTTCCTGTATTTCACTCAAAAACAACATTAAATTAAACCTCTAAACAGATTCTGGAGCTACAGAATCTACAAAAAGACAGAGAGATACAATCCTCCTACTTAAGATAATTTAGAAGACTTCAGGAAAGGTCTCTCTCACCTGGGCAAAAGGGGAGGGAGACTCATCTTTAGCTCAGCTGCAGCTCAGCTCAGCTGAGAGTGGAGTAGCTGAGAGTAGTAAGAAGCTTACCACAGTGAGCCCTGTGCCCCAGGAGCAGACTTCAACTTTATACATTTAAAAATAGACTACAATAGGCGTAAGAAACAAAAAAGGACTCTAATCATTGACAGCTTCTATGGTGGTGAAAGGGAAGACAAAAACTCAAAATCAGATGAGTTTGTCAAAATGCCTACAAGTGAAGACGAAAGTGGGAAGATGATCTTGTCTCAAGACCAAAAAGCCTTCTTTGAAGAACTCAAAAAGACTTTTAAAAACCTAATGGGAGAGGTAGAAGAAAAAAATGGAAAAAGAAATGAGAGTTATGCTGAAAAAAGAAGCACCAAAATTGACTGAGGAAAACAATTCCTTAAAAAATACAGTTGCTTTGTGGTGACTAAGAATTGTGAATCAAGGGAATTTCCAACAATTGAGGAATGACTGAAGAAGCTGTGGTATATGGTTGTAGTGTAATGGTATTGTTCTATAGAAAATGACAAAGAGGATGATATTAGAAAAACCTGGAAAGATTCATATGAACTGATGTATAGTGAAGTGAGGAGAACTGGGAGGACATTGTGCATAGTGACAGCAGTATTGTTCTATGAGCAATTGTGAATGACTTAACTACTCTCAGCAATACAATGATCCAAGACAATCCCAAAGGACTAATGATGAAGCAATGACCCCCATAGAAAGAAATGAAAAAAAAGAGCACTTGTAGATTGTATACCCAATATCGTATTGTTTGATTTCTTGTGGAGGGGGGAGGAAAGGGAGGGAAGGAGAAAGATTTGGAACTCTAAATCTTATGAAAATGAATGTTGAAAACTGCCCTTACATGTAACCAGAAAAAATAAAATAAATGTTCGTTGCACCGAAAAAAAAATACAGTTGGCCAAATGAGAGAAAAAAATTGTCCAAACAGGAGAAACAATTGGCCAAATGGGAGAAAATATTTGCAAAAGCTTACTGAGGAAAATAATGCATTAAAAATTAAAATTGGGCAGATAGAAGTTAACAACTCCATGAAACACCAAGAATATATCAAGCAGAATCAAAAATCAAAAGACTGAAAAAATAGAGGAAAATGTGAAATACCGCATTGGAAAAACAACTGACCTGAAAAATAGATCCAGAAGAGATAATCTAAGAATTATTGGATTACATGAAAGTCATGATCAATAAAAGATTCTAGACACCATATTCAAGGAAATTGTCTAGGAGACCTTCCCTGAAATTGTAGAATCAGAGGATAAAATCATCATTGAAAGAATCCTTCAATCACCTCCTGAAAGAGACCCCAAAAGGAAAACTTCAAGGAATATTGTAACCAAATGCCAGAATTATCAAGTGAAAGAGAAAGTATTCCAAGCAGCCAGAAAGAAACCATTTAAATATCATGGACCCACAGTCAGGATTGCACAGGACCTGGCAACTTCAACATTAAAGGATCACAGTACTTGGAATGTGATATTCTGAAAAGCAAAGAGGTTGGATTAAAAGTAATAATCAACTACCCAGCAAAACTATGCATTCTCTTTCAGGAAAAGATGGACATTCAATGAAATAGGGGACTTCAAAGGTTTCTCTGAAGAAGAGACCAGAACTGAACAGAAAATTTGATCTTCAAATACAAGACTCAAGAGAAGTATAAAGAGTTAAACAAGGTTGGGTCTGCGTGGGGGGAAGCTTGTTCAATGAGGTTAAACTGCTTACATCCCTTTGAGGGAGGATAATGCTTTTAACTCTTGGGATCTGTATCTCTATTAAGGTATTGTTATTAAATTGACTCTGATGTGATGATATAAAGAAACTTAAGGAGCAGAATAAAAGGAGACTAGGGGGAGGAGAAGAAGAAGGAGGTGGAATGGGGTTAATTACATTATATGAAGAGGCACAAAAAGAACCCATTGCAATAGAGGGAAATAAGAGAGAGGTGAACATATTTTCAACCTTAATATCATAAGATTTGGTTGTGGGGGTGGGGAATAACAAAAAGATCCTATAATACCTTTGGAACAGCCATATGGAATAAATAAGACAATTGCTTGTCCTGTGATAAGTTAAGGATAATAACCGTAGTACACCACTGGATTTCAACAAATGTAACCAAGAGTTTTGTTTACAAGTGAAGCTTATGAAATGGGGTAGGATATGAGAGTAGAATTTTAAAATCCTTGATCGGTGTGCAATCATCAGGAAAAATGGTGTTGACCATGTATATAACATGATTTCCTAGTACAGAAACTACAAAAGGATTTTAGAAACTTAGATTTAGTAATCATAGATAATGCAAGATTACTGAAGAAACTATGTGATACCTCACTCCAAGAAGTAAAAATTGAGCACTTGCTGAATACAAACAAGATATAACCTGGCAGTTGGAAATATATGCATGAAGATTATGTTATCTTTTGTAGACTGACAGATAGCAAATCTCTATGCTACAAAAATAGAGATCAAAAGAACTAGATGACTACAATAGATAGAACTGTAGCACACAATTGCCCAGATATAATATTCTTCAATACTGATGATGATGATGTTGATGATTATAACAATAATAATAGTATTTATTTAGCACTTTATGCTTTTTATGATAAGAAACTAATTTTAATACATGCCATATCAAATACTCATAATATTTTCTAAGCTGTAGAGAATAAAAAACTTTCAAACTAACAGACCTTGCAAAAAGAATCAAAATCATGAGGGCATAAAATGAGGTATATATATCATCCTCATTGTCCTTTGTGCAGCTAGAATTGTCCCAAAGATTCTTTCAATGAATCTACAGGAGATGAGCTTACATCTCAATATTTTTATTCCATTATATACAGTTTTTAATCTGTTTATACAACAGTCCACCAAATATTAAATAGAAAATTTTTGATAACTGAGTAGAATATTAAATAGAAAAAGAATGATAACTAAATTCTCTCTGGACAATTTCTATCTGACTTTCATTGAAAAAGATGAGAAAATGCCAATGATGATGTAGTCATATTGATATAGCCCTTTAAATTTCTTAAGGCACATGATTTTTATCACTTGGTGTGATCTTTGCAACAACACCAGGAGGCAGAGTCTATTCTTATTCCCATTTCACAAATGTGGAAACTGAGTCTGGAAGAAGTTAAATGGCTTGTTTAGTGATATAGCTATTAAGTAATAATGGCAGGGATTGAACCCATTCATTTCTGACTTCATATGCAGTATTCTTATTCTGTTTACAAAATGAGATAGAAAAGTAACACAAGAGCCATTATATTATAATGGAGAGTGTGCTGTAATTTGAGTCAGAAAGAGCTGGTATTGAATTTTATTTCTGAGGCTTATTAGCAGTGTCAGAATTGGGTGAATCAAATATCCCATTTAATTTGGGGTCAAATCTAATTGATGAAAGGTATTTTCCCCTTTGTTAATCTTAAATTTGGCTCCCTATAACTTCTACCCATTGTCCCTAGTTATATCTTCAAGAGTCAGATGGAATGTAATCACTCTTACACAGCTTAAAGAAGACTTGAATATTTCACAACACCCCCAGTTCATTTAATTAATCTTCCCAAGATATAACTTTGTTTTCTCTTCCTATCCAGCTCAACAACTTTTGGATGGGCCCCAAATTATCTGCATTCCTTCAAAAATATGGTACCTAGGACTGGACACAATGTTCTAGGAGTGATTGGAGCAGGGTAGAATATGACCATTAGGAATGTTACTTCTCTTTCTCTGAACACTCTACTTCCACAGCTGCAGCCTAAGACTATATTTACTTTCTTGTATGCCACATCTGTCTGCTAAGTAATTTTGAGCTTACTGTCTTTTCTAAAGAAAATTGAAAAGCAAGCCTTTGAGGGCAGCCAGGCTCCTTAAAGGCAAACATTAGTAACACTAACAATGCCGGTGATGACATGGGACATTTGAATAGTTTATACCATTAATCTATATGGGGCTCACTGAATCTCAGTGATCCACCCAATTCTGACACTGCTAATAAGCCCCAGATACAAAATTCAACCCCAGCCCTTTGTGACTCAAATTACAGCATTACACTCCATTATAGTATAATGTCCCTTGTGTTACTTATTTTATCTCATTTTGCAAACAGAATAAGAGTACAGCATATGAAGTCAGAAATGAATAGGTTAAATCCCTGCCATCATTATTTAATAGCTTTGTCACCATGTATTAAGTGAAAAAAAATATTTTCCTAAGGTTTTAATTGCCTCCACCACAAACATACTTGCCTCTTTAAAACCAAAACACCAATGAACTGGATCCTCCTCTTAATTTCCTTATTTCTGAGGATATCTTCTTTTCCCCAGTCAAAACTAATTCAAGATGTCACTTTAAACTCCCCCCCCTTCTCTGATAGACAGCCAACAGTCTTATTTATTTTTTTCTTTCTTTTTACAATATGTCTGGTTTTTACATTCCTAATGCCAGAATTCTACGTTATCTCATTCTTGGACTATTGCAAAAAACATATAATTCTGTTCTTTTCCCCCTTTAATCTATCTTATCCATTACCTCAAAATTAATTTTCCTACTGCACTGCTTGTTTTGTCAGTCACCTACTGAAAAGAAGTATTTTATGATCCAAGCTCCAAATCCTTGGCATTTGAGGATCTCCATAATCTGGTTCTTGCTTACCTTTCCAACTCTTACAATGTCCCTAGATAAATTGGAGTGGTCTACTTCCTGCCCCTGAACAAGTGTTTTCCTGCTTTTGTGTCTCTGCTTACAAAATTATTACTACCATGTAGAAATCACTTCAATGCAAATAAACAGGGATTTAGTTAGCTCCAATAATGTGCAAGGTAATATGCTGGATGTTAGGGCTACCAAAACAGAAATTAAAATAAATTAACAGTGTCCTTGAAGAGTTTGGATTTTATTGAATGGATACAATGTTACCCAGGTAATAAAGACAAAATATATACAAAATAATATGCAGTAATTTCAACAGAATGTCACATCTACACATTGAAACAGCCGAACACTCTTCAAAGCCATGTCAAATGCTGCTTCCAAAGAGAAGTCGTTCACAATACTTAGAATTATTATCTTCTATTCAAATTTTCTTATATTTGTATTTCAAGATAAAAGATCCTTGAGTACAGGGGATTTTTTTTTAATTTTAGCACATTCCTTGAACACAGTAGGTACTTCATTTTATTTTCAACAAATTATTAATTCACTACTAGATTTTGAAGTCTTTGAAGTTATATTATACTGTTTCCTTATATCCTCCAACACTAACACACTGCACATAGTAAGTGTTTTATAGATATTTGTTCAATCAGTAAATAAATAGAATTCACCTTCAGTGATTCCTGGGAAATAGAACTTGACATAATTTGCCCAGCTCTTTTTATATTCTAGGCAGCACCCTATCACTTACAGGATGAAATTGTTTGCTGTTTAAACACTGCCAAGCAAGGACATTAATTGCTGTGGGTTAAATTAAACTAGATGGCCCAGCAGTAACATTACAGGCACGGAAAAGGAAAGTAGTCTTAGCTCATAAATAATGAATTTTTAAAAAGAAATGCTTTCTAGGGCATATTCACTGATTTATGGCCAAATTCAATCCCAATTCAAATGCTTAGAGGTACCCTAATCCATTGAATATCACCCCCCAAAAATGTAGAATCCCTACTGCCTAATCCATACCTGTCTTAAACCCCTTATCAGGAATATGTACTTAATTGAATTCAATTTTAATCAGATAATTCACTAAAAAAAATTGTAATCATCTTTTATGTGATAGAAACTGAGGCTATACACACACACACACACCACACACACACACACACACACACACACACACACACACACACACACACACACACACACACACACACACATATATATATACACAGAAAGGAATATGTATGTGCACACACACATATTCTGTACTATCAGTAGTTTATTTTCTACAAATGAGGGATATAAAAAGATAATCATTACATATCTTTATATGTGTATATACATATAAATGTGTGTAGTGTATGTAGCATATGTATATATATATATATGATATTACATATGTATATTATAATACCCATAATAAGAAAAGGAGACAGGGGTATAAATAAGTCCAGATAACTTAAAATAGAGGAATGAGCAAGGAGACAACATTCATTATTGAAGATACATATAGGAACTGCTGATATGAGTTGAAACTTAAGGAGAATCAAATATAAAGATTCTGAGAAAGTCATTCAGGAGAATGAGATTTGCCTTTGAGCTAAATAAGTAAGAGAGAAGCTCAACTTCCCCTCCACTGAGAAGGGAAGTAATGTCTTACCCATTATACATATGTAGTCATGCAAGATATATTTTCATATTAGCTATATGGGGGGGAGAGCAAGAAAAATAAAGGAAGCAGGAAAACATGCTTGATCTGCACTCAGAGTTCATCAGTTCTCTCTCTAGAGGTGGATAGCATCTTTTATCGTAAGTCTTTTGGAATCATTTTGGATCATGATCTTGATGAGAGTAGCAAAGTCTTTCACACTTGATCATCACTATATTATTACTGTTACTGTAGCCAATGTTAACCTGGTTCTGCTCAATTCATTTTGTATCAGTTCATAAAAATCTTACCATGTTTTTGTTTGTTTGTTTGTTTTTGTGAGGCAATTGGGGTTAAGTGACTTGCCTAGGATCACTCAGCTAGTAAGTGTTAAGTGCCTGAGGCTGCATTTGAACTCAGGTCCTCCTGAATCCAGGGCAGGTGTTCTATCCACTGTGCTACCTAGCTGCCCACCCCCATGTTTTTATTTTGCTCTGAAACCACTACCCCCATCATTTCTTATAGCATAATGGTCCATTTTTTTTTCCTTTGGTCTCCTTGGGATACAGACCAAGCATAGGTATTGCTGAATGAAAGGATATGCATAGTTTTATAGCCCTTTGGGAATAGTTACAAATTGTTCAAACACATTGGTTGGATCAGTTTACAACTACAACCTATACTAACTTAGTAGTAACTCCCCTTCAATATTCACCCTTTTCCTTTTCTTTCATCTTAGCCAATCTGATAGGTGTGAGTTGGTATGTTAGTTTTTATTTCTTCTTCTTAAAACTGTCTATTCATATATTTTGACCATTTATGTATTGTAAAATGACTCTCTCTCTCTCTCTCTCTCTCTCTCTCTCTCTCTCTCTCTCTCTCTCTATATATATATATATATATATATATATATATATATATATATATATATTTGCCTTAATTCCATATATATTTGAGAAATGATGCCTTTATCAGAGAAACTTTTTTTTTCAAATCCTCCCCCCAGTTTCTGGTTTCCTTTTAAATTTTATCTTCATTGGTTTCACTTGTGCAAAAAAAAATAATTCCATGTAATCAAAATTATCCAATTTACCTTCTATGATCCCTTTTGTCTCTTTTTTGGTCAAAAATCCCCCCTTATCTATATATATGATAGGTAATTTTCCCATGTTCCACAAATTTGCTTATGTTATCACCCTTTATCAAATACTAGATTACTATGGTAATTTATTTTTATATATTATGAACTTAATTTATTCTACTAATCCATCATCCCATTTCTTACATAGTACCAGATTATTTTGGTGATTACTACTTTGTAGTACAATTTGAGATCTGATACTGTTATGGCATCTTCTTTCACTTTTTTCCTTCATAGATCCCTTTGATAACCTTGAACTTTTGTTCTTCTAGAAAAGAAATCACTATTTTTTCTAGTTCTATAAATTCATTGGTAGTAAATGTATAAGAGGTTGGCATTTCATTTTTTTTCTTTTTCACTATATATATCATCACCCCACAAGGCTCAATAAGCACAATAAGCATAGGTTTGATGTTATTTTTCTGCCCCTCATAAGTTAATAAGTATTTTTTAAGTATGTACTATGTGCCAGGCCTTGTGATGGCAATGGGAAATAATAAAAGCCACCTTGTCCATCAATCCCTGATATCAAGGAGCTAACAATAAAATGTAGGAGACAATGTGCATACATTTATGTTCATAAAAAGATATATAGGGGTCAGCTAGGTGGCACAATGGATAAAGAACTGGCCATAGATTCAGGAGGACATATGAGTTCAAATGTGGCCACAGACACTTGACACTTACTAGCTGTGTGACCCTGGGAAAGTCACTTAACCCTCATTGCCTCGAAAAAAAAAAGATATATAAGTTATGAACCAGATCAACAGAAGAAAGGAATTAGCATTAAGAGTGTTTCAGGAAATGCTTCTTGCAGAAGGCTATATTTTACCTTAGACTTGAAAGAAGTCAGAGAGGACAGGAGAGTAAGATAAAGAGGGAGAGCATTTCAGTTATGGAAAACAAACAGTGAACATCTTTGGAGATAGGAGATGGAGTTGTAAGGAATAGCAGGGAAGACAGTATCACTGGATCACAGAATATTTTGTAAGAGAGGAGAAAGAGTAATAGATTAAAAATGAGAAAGGTAGGATGAGGTCAGGTATGAGTACCTTTAAAAGACAAACACAAGGTTTTATATTTTATCCTCTAGGTAAAAGAGGGCCACTAGAGGTGATTGAATATGGTACAGTGGAATAGTAACATGGTCAAACTTTTGTTTTAGGAAGATCAATTTTCAAATTTAGACATTTCAGCAATAAACTCTAGGCAAGACTGAGAAGTGAAATAGTACTCAGTGAAGACCTGTTGATTAGAGCTATACCAAAATGGGGTGTCCTGATTAAGGAAGAAATGAGATTTCCTTTGCAGTTGACAACTACAAGCTAAGGCTGCATGACACTTTATTGCAAATATCATAAATGCTTCTCTTATTCAGGTAAGGGTTGGAATTTGCAGCTAGCCTCTGAGCTCCATTCAAATTGCAAAAATTTCTAATTTTGTGATTCTGTAGTGGAAAGTTTAATTTCATCCTTTCTTTGCTCAAGTCATCTCAGCTATCACCTTTTCTTTGCCAGATTCTAGCAGCTTAAAATTTTCTCCCCATCTGTGTTTTCCTAGATTTTCCTATAGCATTTTGCCTAGCTATTTTATCCACACTCTTCCCTAGTTTGTATTCTGTATATAAATTCATGTATGGACACATGCTTTATTCATGTTTGTGTATATATGTATACATATGTACACATGTATATTTATACATATATGCACATGTGTATCAGTGTGTCTACACACACTTGCAATGCTCAGCCCCACTCCTCTCCCCACAATAGAACATAAATTCCTTGAAAGTAGAGAGTCTCAATTTAAAATTTTCTTTTGTACATAGAGGTTTGTACATACAGTGGGTGTGATATAAATGAAAATTCAGCAAAGGAAACTGAGAAAGAATGTTCAGATATATATATGAAGTGAAACAAGAGGTAGCATATTCAAATGAAACTTAGGGAGAAGAGAGGAGAATAGGAGGAGAAGGTAAGACAATGTCTAAGGCCATAAGAAGAATGAGGGCTCAGAAAATAGCATTACATTTGGCAATTAAAATATCATTGGTAATGATATGATACCCATTCCTATTAAAACACAATAAAATATAGAAATAAGGACATCTTTCTTAATGTGGTAAGAAGTATCTAAAAGTAAGAGCCACCATTACCTGTGATGGGGTTATGCTGGAGGATTTTTTAATAATAACATCAAAGGCAAAGTAAGGATGTCCATTATCAATATTACTATTCAATATAGTGCTAGAAATATAGAAATAAAGAAGGGAAAATAATGAGGGAATAACCAAAGGCATAGAAGGAACAAAATTGCCACTTTTTTGCAGATACTTTGATGGCTTACTTAGAGAGCTCAAAAAAGTCAATCAAAAACTATTTGAAGCAATTAGCAACTTCAGCAAATTGTAGTATATAAAAAAAATACAAATAAATCATTTCTGTGTATTGCCAATAAAATTCAAAAGAGATAGAAAGAGGAAGTCCACTTAAAATAACTAAAAACAATATAAAATAGATGGAAATCTAAGAATATGAGCATAATTACAAAACATTCTTTTATTCAAATAAAGACATATAAATATTTGAGAAATAATCATTGTTCAATAATAGGACAAGCCTATATAATAAAATGATATTACCTAAATGCATTTTATGTATTCAATGCCATACAGATCAAACTATGAAATGATAACTTTATAAATCTAGAAAAATAATGATAAAATTCATTTGGATTACAAAATGTCAAAAATATAAAGACAACTTATAGGGACCTCCTCCTAAAAATAAGTAAAAAGGGTCTAGCACTATTATATTTCAAACTATACTACAAAACAACAATTATAAAAAACAATTTGGTATTGGGCTAAAAATAGAGAAGCTGATCAGTAGAAAAGTTAATATGTTACATGGAAACAAATAAGCTCAGTAGCCTAGGGATGAACAAACCCAGAGATTCCAAATATTAGGAGAAAAACTCACTATTTAACCAAAAGCCATTTTATCAAGAAAATTGGAAAGCATTCTGATACAAACTAGATAGATGTCAACATCACACAGTGTTTACTAAGATAAACTCCAAATCAGTAAATGACAGACAAAAAGGGTAACATCTTAAATAAATTAGGAAAAAAAAGAAAGAAAAAATTACCTATCAAAACTATGGATAGGGGAATAATTCATGACCAGACAAGTAATGCAGAAGATCACATAAGTAAAGAGAGACCAGGACGGCTAGGTGGCACAGTGGATAAATCACCGGCCCTAGATTCAACAGTACCTGAGTTCAAATCTGAACTCAGGCACTTGACACTTACTAGCTGTGTGACCCTGGGCAAGTCACTTAACCTCCATTGCCCCACCAAAAAAAAAGTTAAGAGAGACAACTTAGATTGCCTTTTAAAAAATAATGAACAAAGCCAATGTATTTCAAATTAGAAGAAAAGCAGGTAAATTAGGGTAGCAGGGATCTTTGCATCAAATTTCTCTAATAAATATATAATTTCTGATATATGTAGTAAACTCATTGATAAATGGACAAATTATATAAATAGGAAATTTTCAAAACAATAAATCCAAATTATCAATACATATATAACATACTCTAAATCACACACAGAAAAAGAAAAATCCAAATTAAAACTCTGAGGCTCCAGCTCATACCCCTCAGATTGGCAATCAACAAGAACAATGACAGATGCTAGAGTCTACAGGACTAATGATAAAACACACTCCTACCCATTTCCTGGTGATGAACTCAGTGGAGATTGAGAAATATTTGTTTTGGACATGCCCAAAGTAGCAATTTGTTTTGATTGACTATACATGCTTATAGCAATCATTTTTTCTGTTTCTTTTCTCATTTTGGGTAGAGATTGAAGAGAGAGAATATGTATCTATATGAAAATAAAATTGATTTTTAAAAGAGATATCATTAGTGTTTTTGGATAGAGCAGTATCAATGGAATGATTAATTGAAAGTCAGATTTCAGGGGATTTAGAATTTTGTGAGAGGAAAGTTGAAACTCTTATGATAGACAGCATTCTCCAGGACTTTAGCTAGGAAGTATGGTAAGATTAAGCACAAGTTCGTTTAATTAAGTATGGAGGACATAGTTTGTTTTATAGGGAGCAGGGAGGAGATAATAGATAAGATAAAGACTTAAGAGTAGAGAGAGAATGGGGATGATAGAGGGAGCAATCTGCTGGAGAAGATAGAAAGGGAAGAAATCATAGATTCATGTAATGGGGTATGTGTTGGCAAGGAGAAAATCTATTTCATATGAGACAGAAGTGAAGGACATGGTTGAAGAATATTTCTGACTGATGTCAAATAAAGAACAGAGAAAATGAAGAAGCCCTCATATGAAATGAGGCAATAGCCTAAATTGGGAGACGTTTAGAGTGATGAGAATGTTTAGAACTGTTATAGTGAGTGTAATAGCATACTTATTAGGGAAATATAAAAGGTATCCTTGCTGCAAAGGATTAAGTTGAGATTATATTATATAAATTTGTATTGTTTGTTAAGTGTTCCTCCACTTCCATTCAGTAGAATGAGGGTGAGAGAGGTGACTAGTGGGGGAAAACTATGGTTAGGGTTTGGTAAAGTATCATCAGCAATGAAGAAAAAGGAATCAATCATTTGAGTGTGGAAGATGGAGATGAACAAATTGATCAAGAGGTCAAAAGACAGAATTGAGGATCGAATATCAGGTGTGGAGATTATGGTCACTTAACAAACTGATGTATGGAGGTGATCACAGTGAGGATAAAGAATAGCATATAGGGGAAGCCAGGTGCCAGAGTAGATAGAGCAACAGCCCTGCATTCAGGAGGAACTGAGTTCAAATCTGTCCTCAGACACTTAACACTTACTAGCTGTGTGACCCTGGGCAAGTCACTTAACCCCAATTGCCTCACAAACAAAACAAGAATAGTATATAAGGCATATGAACATGGGGGATGATATAAATTTATTATCAAATAATGGAATTTCAGAGATATTGAGCATGAATTTGAACACATAAGTGATGACATAAAGAGAAAGATCTATGATCTATACCCACTATCTTTGGGGGTAGCTGAGATTGAATGAAGGAGGAGATAATGGTAACTCAGCAGTTTGAGTAACTGAGAAGTCAGAGTGGTTGAAAGATTTTATTGAATATTGATTGATATTTAAGTCACTTAGTATGAAGACAAGAGCTATGGTAGAAAGATTGTTAGCCAGGAACTGAACTCACTGAGAAAGGAAGAATGTTATGAGAATGGGTATATCATAGCCATCTAGCTCAGTGATAAATTTTCCTATCTTGGCTTTTATGGAGGGGAAGTTACTGAATGATAGTAGCAGAGGGCGTGTTTGGAAGTGCAAATGATGAACAAGGGATGAATGGGGTGGAAACCAGGGGTTATGAGAGCAAGTATTGAAAAAGGATATCCAGGCAGCTAGGTGGCCCAGTGTATAAAGCACTAGCCCTGGATTCAGGAGGACCTGAGTTCAAATCTGGGCTCAGACACTTGACACTTACTAGCTGTGTGACCCTGGGCAAGTCACTTAACCCCCATTGCCCTGCAATAAAAACAAAAACAAAAACAAACAAAAAAAAAAAAAAGAAAGAAAAGAAAAAGCGTTTCCAGGGAGTCAGCTTTATCTGAAGTGAGTCAGGTGTATGTGAAGGCCAAGATATGGAAGGAACAAGAAAAAAAACGACTTAGGAAGAAAGCAAGCCCATTAAATATGGCAAAAGCATTATAGATATCAGGGTAGACCTATCTAGAGTGGGATATTGTTGGGTTTTGGACTGAGGGAGATAAAAGTAATGCAGAAAGCATTTGGAGATGGAGAATTGTCCACCCTTAGCTGAAAGGGGTCCATAATCACTGCCACAAACATAGATGATAGGTTGAGAGCATGCTAAATAACCATTGATGAATGTGTCCAGATATAGTAGGAGAAAAGGTCCTTTGAGAAAGGCAAGTGTTTAGACTAGTCAAAGTCTTTCTATATTGTATTTCTATGTATCTATATATTGTATTTGGTGAGTCACAGGAGGGCCATTTCACAGCCACCAGTATCAGCAAAAGGTATTGTCAGGGGAATTTGGTCAGACAGGTGGAGCTGGCATTGGGAGGTAGGTCTTGTCTAAAGATGGCTTCTGGAGAAGTCTCTGGGGAGAAGACAAGACCTAGAGCTAGGTAGAATGACAATGGGCTGTGAAGGGCTTGATGGGAAGGTCTGTTTCAGAAAAAAAAAAAGTAATCAGGTGATGTAATTAATAGAGCAATGTACCTAGAATCCGTATAGACCTGGGTTTAAATCTGGCTTCAAAAGTTTATTGGCGTTGGGATGTTCACTTAAACTATGTTAGCTCCAGTTTCCTCATCTGTAAAACAAGGATAATAATAGCACAAGCTTTTAAAAGATTATTGTGAAGATAAAATGACATAACATTTTAAAAGCTTTTTAAAAACAATTAAAACATTTTAAAAGCAGTTTGCAAACTACTAAATAAATATGTGTTATTATTGTTGTTGTTGCTTTTAGGATCATTAAGGATACTACAAAGTTCTCCACACATTATCAATTGGTCATAAAGTCATTATTAAGCCCCTGCTATGTGTCAGGCACCACATTAAATACTAGAGATACAAAAAGAGGCACAGGATAGCCCTTGCCCCCAACGTGCTTGCTTTCCATATTTGTCAGAAATAAGAGGTGTAGGTGGAGCCAATATGGCAGAGGAGAGGCTATGACCTACACAAGCTTCAGATGAACCCATCCACTCACTCCCAAATAGTGCCATAAAACCCCCCAGAGCAGCCTAATGCACATAAGAACAGAGTAAGACTATTTTTCAGCAAAAGAGGGCCATTGCTATTACCTGCTGATTGGCCTGAGCAGCTCAGCATGTGGTCTGGACCCAGCCAGGAACAGACAGTGCTTCAAGAACACCTCAGAGTCTTCAGTGCCAGTGGCTTCTTCTGAGGCTCGGCTTGGGTCCAGTGAGGGGGATCGATGGTAGGCTGGGGTGATGTGCCTTGGTTCTGAATGAGTGGGCTGAATCAAATGGTGGTGGCCAAGTGGGGGAGGGGCATAGGCATGCCAAGCTTCCAACCATAGAGAATCAGAGTTCAATCAGACTTCTGTTTTTGGGTCAAAGAGAAAGAGGCCATGATTACTCACAGGCTAGGTAGGCTGAGAAGCCCAATCACCCCTTTGGTCACACTGTAGCTTAGAACAGTGTGTCCTTGAAACAACACTACACTTTAAGAAGGAGTTAAGGAGCATCTATGTGGTGCAGTGGATAGAGCACTGGCCCTGGAGTCAGGAGTACCTGAGTTCAAATCCGGCCTCAGACACTTAACACTTACTAGCTGTGTGACCCTGGGCAAGTCACTTAACCCTAATTGCCTCACTAAACAAAAAAAAAATTAAATTAAAAAAAAGGAGTTAAAAGCCAAGAAGAGTAGGTAGAAAAAGCAGGAGACCATTGAAACCTTCTTTGGGGGAAAGGTAGACAAAAATACACTGTCAGAAGAAGAAGATAATAACAAAGTCAAAGCTCCAACATCCAAAGCTTCCAAAAAAAATATGAATTGGTCTCCAGGCATGGAAGCACTGAAAATGGACTTTGAAGAAAAAGTTGGAGAGATAGAAGGAAGATTTAGAGAGATGGAGGAAATAATGGAAAGAGAAATAAGAGTGATGCAAGAGAGTCATGAGAAAAAAAAGTCAACAGTTTGAAAAGCTAAATTGGAAAGGAGGTAGAAAAGTTCTCTGAAGAAAATAATTGCCTAAGAATTAAAATTGAATAAATGGAAGCAAGTGACTTTATGAGAAACCAAGACACAGTAAAGCAAATCCAAATGAATAAAAATATAAAGGGTGATATGAAATACCTCCTTGGAAAAACAGCTGACCTGGAAAATAGATCCAGGAGAGATAATTTGAAAAGCATTGGACTACCTGAAAACCACGACCAAAATAAGAGCTTAGACACCATCTTCCAAGAAATTGTCAGGGAAAATTTTCCTGATATTCTAGAAGTAGAAGGTAAAATAGAAATTGAAAGAACCCACCAATCACCTCCTGAAAGAGACCCCAAAAGGAAAACTTTCTGGAATATTATAGCCAAATTCCAGAGCTCCCAGGTCAAGGAGGAAATATTACAAGCAGCTAGAGAAAAGGAATTCAAATACTGTGGAGCTACAGTAAGGATAAAAGAAGATCTAGCAGCATCTACATTAAAGGACCAGAAGGCGTAGAATATGATATTCCAGAGAGCAAAGGAACTGGGACTACAGCCAAGAATCATGTAATCAGCAAAACTGAATATAATCTTTCAGAGGAAAAGATGAGACTTCAATGAAAAAGTGAACTCTCAGGCATTGATGATGAAAATAACTGAAGTAAATCAAAAATTTGACTTTCAAATACATGACCCTAGAGAAGCATAAAATGGTAAAGAGGAAAAAGAAATCATGAGGGATATTAAATATTAAACTGCTTACATTCCTACATGGGAAGCCGATACTCCTAACTGATGAGATCTTTCTCAGTATTAGGGCATCTTAAAGAATATACTTAGAGGGCACAGGTGGGAATTAATTATGAATGGATGATAACTTTAACGTGTTTATTTTTTATCCTCGATTTTTGTGGAGCAGGCAGGGTGGGGAGGCTTATGTCTGGGCCCAGATATGGACTCAGGGCCTCCTGGGTGCAGGGCTGGTGCTTAGTACACTTTGTCTCCCAGATGACCCATAATGACATCTTCAAAATAAAGTTAAGGGGTAAGAGGAATGCACTGGAAGGAAAGGAAATTGGGAGGTGAATTGGGGAAAAGTAGTTCACATAAATGCAATAAAAATGCTTATTGAGTAGAGGGGAAGATGAGGAAGGATTAGGGGAGTGAGTGAGCCCAACTCTCATCAGAATTGACTCAAAGAGGGAATAATATACACACTCAAAAGGGGATAGTAATATGTCTTTCCCTGTGACAAAGTGGGAGGGGAAGGGGATAAGGAGGTCAGGGAGAGGCAAGTGGAGGAAGAGCAGATTGGGGGAGGGTACAATAAGAAGCAAAATACTTTCAAGGAGGGATAAGGTAAAGGAAGATAGAAAATAGAGTAAATATCAAGGGGAGTGATTAAGATGGAGGGAAATACAGTTAACGATAGTAACTGAAAGAAATGTATGCTATCAGAAGGATGTATGAAAAATGCAAACCATCAACAGCAATAGAACTGATCGTATCTGAATACAGATTGAAGTAAAATTTTATTTGTTAGCTCCTCTTTCTAAAAGTATTTTGTCTATTTTCTTTCACAATCTAATTAATGAGAAGATGTTTTGCATACCTGCACATGTATGACATGTTGAATTGCTTGATTTCATAGGGAAGGCTGAGGGAGGGAAGAAGACTATTTAGAACACAAAGTTTTAAAAAATCAATGTGAAAAGTAATGATGAGCAAGAGGAGTTCAGAGAAACCTGGAAGGATTTACATGAACTGATGCTGACTGAGAGGAGCAGAGTCAGAAAAACATTGTATCCAGTAACAGCTACATTGTGTGATGAATATAGACTTACCTCTTATTAGCAATGCAATGTTCCAAAACAATTTCAAAGAACATTATGATGGAGAATATTCTCAACATCCAGAAAAAAGAACTGTGGTTTAGGAATGTATATTGAATTATACTGTTTCTACTTTTGGGCTGTTTTTTTGTCTTCTTTTTTGAGGTTTTCCCCTTGTGCTCTGACTCTTCTAATGCAAAAACACGTTTGATGTGATTGCACATATATAACCTATACCCCGGTAGAACCCTTTATAGGCTTCCATCAGAATGTCCAGGTCTATCTACATCTATATTTATATCTATATCTATATCTATCTAAACTATATCTATATCTAATCTATATCTATATCTATCTTATCCATATCCATATCCATATCCATATCCATATCCATATCCATATCCATATCCATATCCATATCCATATCCATATCCATACCTATACCTATACCTATACCTATACCTATACCTATACCTATACCTATACCTATACCTATACCTATACCTATACCTATACCTATACCTATACCTATACCTATATCTATATCTATATCCATTTTTTTCTCTATTCACCTAAGGTGACAATTGTTTTTAAAGTAGTTTTCTTTGTGTACTGTTCCACATATATCTGCTCCTAATATAGTACAAATACTCTTTGTGCAACAAGTGTCCAAACACCATTGCATTAGTCTGTAAGGCCTTCAAAAGCAGGGGTTGTTTTAATTTTTTTTTGTATCCTCAGTGCCTAGAATAGTACCTGGTACTGAGTAGGCACCTAATAAATGAATGCTTGATAGGTTTTTGAAAAGGGTCTTTTGTGTTAGAAAAAAATGTATAAAGAAACAACTAAACAATCCCTGCAAATAATTCCACCAAAATGGTTTAACCAAATATCCTAATAAAATACTTGTGACTAATTATACATTTCAATTTTTGTAATTTACCGACTGCTACCATAAAGGATGTATGTTTTTATTTGAATAATTTCATGCATTGTCCATTGATTTTGACTTGAAGGTTTTTTTTTTTTTTACCTTTTATTGTCACATTTATTTACATTGTTGGAGACATTTGAATAGTATTCTTTGGCTCTTCTCTCTGGAAAACTTCTTATGATTATTCCATATTTCTCTAAATGTCATTACATTTGTATGACAAAATATATTTAGTTATTCTTTAGTCACTGAGCACAAATTTTGTTACCAGATTTTTGCAATTAGAAATAATGCTACCACGAATATACTTGCACATGTGTGTTATTTTTTGTTGTCATTAAACTCATTGGGGTATACCAACAGTAGTGGAATCTTGCTTAATTCCAAGTTGTTTTCCACAGCTGAAACAATTTAAAACTATATCAGCACTGATTTGGATTCCCTCTCTTTCTATAACTCCACTAACATAAAATTTTCCCATCTTTTACTCTCTGCCAATTTGATAAGTATGAATAGAATATTTCAGAATTGTTTTGATTTGCATTTCTCTGATTACTCATGATTCTGATCATTTTTTAAGATAGCTATAATGTGTATTTCTTTCAAAATTGGTCATATGATTTGACTATTTGGAATGGCTACAAATATTATAGATCTATGCTAATTATACCTAGGTTTTAGATGTCAAATTTTTATCAAATATAATTAATATACATTTTAGTCAGTCTGTGTCTTTTTTACTAATACAAGGCAAATTTATATTTTCATGAAAATATTTTTAAAATTTGAATAATTGAAATTATTATTTTATCATTGATTAATTTATCTAGCTGAAGTCTGTAAATTGCAGAGTAGCAAAAAAGTAGAACAGTTAAGTTTTTTTCCCCATTACTACTCCAGAACAATCTAGAAAATGCATCAGACAAAAAGTCCTTATCAGGGAATCCAAGAAAAAAAATTAGTGTGTTATTTCTGCAGTCCAGATAAGCACAGGGAGATTGAATTCAGCAAACATTAAGAATGGGTTCCAGAAGATAGAGGAGAGGAGTCAGCAAGCTGCCTGAACTCTCCTTCTGTTCCCTCAGAAAGAACATTAAATCAAGCCTCTGGCTGGATTCTGAAACTAGAGAACCTGCAAAGAGACAGAGAGACACAGTCTTCCAAGCAGAGATAATTTAGAAGACTTCAGGAGAGGTTGGTCTGACTCAGGCAAAAAGGAGGTGCAGCACAGGTTGGCAGCGCAGTGCTGAGGGGATCGGAGCAAGTCAGCAGGAAGATGTGGACCACAGCTGAGCAAGTAAGGTCCCTGGATCCTGGCTTAAAAATCTGGTGGCACAGCAGGACAGTGGTGAAACCCACCTGCACTAGCCGAGAGGGCAGGTTTCGAGATGGAGGGCCATACACAGGACAGGTCCGATCCCAGCATGCTTAGACAGGAAGTCCAGGGAAAGGAGAAATCCACAAGGCAGAGAGGCCTCAGAGTAGAAATCTGGTGACACAGCCCCTATACCCCAGTACAAGAAGCGTAAAACAGGGACCCTGGTGCCCCCAAAGCAGACCTCAACTTAAAAAAATAAATAAATAGATAAATAAATAACCTGCAGTATGAGTAGGAAACACAAAAGAGCTCTCATCATTGAGAGCTTCTGTATCAACAGGGAAGAGGCAAACACAAACTCAGATGAGGGCAATACTCTCAAAGCACCTACATGTGAAGCCCCAAGAGGGAATATGAATTGGTCTCAAGAACAAAAAGCCTTCTTGGAAGAGCTCAAAAAGGACTTTAAAAATCAATTGAGAGGGGCAGTTGGTGGTGCAGTGGATAGAGCACTGGCCCTGGAGTCCGGAGTACCTGAGTTTAAATCTGGCCTCAGACATTTAACACACACTTACTAGCTGTGTGACCCTGGGCAAGTCACTTAACCCCAATTGCCTCACTAAAAGAAAAAAAAATCACTTGAGAGAGGTTGAAGAAAAAATGGGAAGAGAGCTCAAAAAGGATTTGCAAAGTCAATTGAGAGAGGTAGGAGAAAAAATGAGGAGAGAAATGAAAGCAAAACAAAAAATTATGAAAAAAGAATCAACAGCTTGGAAAAGGAAGCACAAAGATTAACTGAAGAAAATAATACCTTAAAAAAAACATCTGGCCAAATGAAAAAAAAAAAGATGCATAATCTCACTGAAGAAAACAATGCCTTAAAAATTCATTTGGCCAAATGGAAAAAAAGGTCCATAATCTCACTGAAGAAAACAATGCCTTAAAAATTAAAACTGGACAGTTGGAAGATAAGGAATCCATGAGACACCAGGAATCAGTCAAGCAGAATCAAAAGAATGAAAAAACAGAAGAAAATGTGAAATACCACATTGGAAAGACAACTGATCTGGAAAACAGATCCAGGAGAGGCAATTTGAGAATCACTGGACTGCCTGAAAGCCATGACCAGAAAAAGAATCTAGACAAAATATTCCAGGAAATTATTAAGGAGAACTGCCCTGATATCATAGAATCAGAGGATAAAATCATCATTGAAAGAATCTACCAATCACCTCTTGAAAGAGACCCAAAAAGGAAAATTCCAAAGAATATTGTAGCCAAATTCCAGAATTATCAGGTGAAGGAGAAAATACTCCAAGCAGCCAGAAAGAAGCAATTTAAATATCATAGAGCCATGATCAGGATTCCTCAGGACCTGGAAACTTCAACATTAAAGGATCACAAGGCTTTGAATATGATATTCTGGAAGGCAAAGGAGCTTGGATTGCAGCCAAGAATCTATTACCCAGAAAAAATGTGCATTTTCTTTCAGGGGAAAAGATGATCATTCAATGACATTGTGGACTTTCAAGTTTTCCTGATGAAAAGACCAGATCTGAATAGAAAATCTGATCTTAACATACAAGACTCAAGAGAAGTTTAAAAAGGTGAACAGGGGAAAAAAAATGTTATTCAATTAGGTTAAACTGTTTACATCCCTACATGGAAAGATAATACTTATAACCCTTGAGAATCGTAAATGTATTTGGGCAGAGAGAAGGATTATACACAGAGGGTATGAATATAAATTGTCTTTGATGTGATGATATAAAGAAAATTAAGGGGTTAAAAAGGGAGTTTATGGGGAGAAGAAGAAAGGGGAGGTGGAATGGGGTGAATTATATCATATGAAGAGGTGAAAAAAACCTATTACAATAGAGGGAAAGAAGGGTGGCATGAACATTGTTTCAAACCTACTCTCATTAGATTTGATTCAAAGAGGGAATGACATATACATTCATTTGGATAAAGCAACTTAGCTTATTCTTTAGAGAAGTAAAAGGGGAAGGGGAAGAGGGGGCTGATAGAAGGGAGGGAAAAAGCAAGGGAGAAAAGGGTAAATAAAATGGAGGGGGTGAAAAAAGGGAGGGCAGATTGGGGGACGCAGGGGTAAGAAGCAAAACATTGTTGAGGAGGAATAGGGTGAAAGAAGGGGAACAAAGTACAAAGGGGGTAAATAGAATGGAGAGGATTAAACAGTTAGTAATAATAACTGTGAATGTGAATGGGATGAACTCTGCTATAAAACGGAAGTGAATTGCAGAGTGGATTAAAAACCAGAATCGTATAACATGCTGTTTACAAGAAACACATTTGAAGCAGAGAGATACACACAGAGTAAAGATAAAGGCTGGATCAGAATATATTATGCTTCAGCTAAAGTAAAAAAAAAAAAGAGCAGGGGTAGCATTCCTTATCTCAGACAAATCACAGCCAAAAATAGATCTCATTAAAAGAGATAAGGAAGGAAACTACATCTTGCTAAAAGGTACTATAGATAATGAGGAAATATCAATATTAAATATGTATGCGCCAAGTGGTACAGCATCCAAATTCTTAGAGGAGAAGTAAGTGAGTTACAAGAGGAATTTGATAGTAATACTATACTAGTGAGGGATCTGAATCTTCCCCTATCAGAATTAGATAAATCTATCCACAAAATAAATAATAAATAATTGAAAGAGGAGAATAGAATACTAGAAAAGTTAGACATAAGAGATGTCTAGAGAAAATTGAATCGGGACAGGAAGAAATATACCTTTTTCTCAGCAGTACATGGCACATTTTCAAGAACTGCCCATCTATTAGGGCACAAAACCTCATAGTCAAATGTAGAAAGGCAAAAATAATAAATGCATCCTTCTCAGATCATGATGCAATAAAGATTACATGTAATAGAGAGCCAGGGAAAGGTGGACTGAAAATTAATGGAAACTAAATAATCTCATCCTAAAGATTGAGTGGGTCAACCAACAAATCATAGAAACAATCAACAACTTCATCCAAGAATGACAACAAAATGACAAACTTATGGGATGCAGACAAAGCAGTGCTTGGGGAAATTTTATAGCTCTAAATGCTTACATGAATAAAAAAGAGAAAGAGGAGATCAATGAATTGGGCATGCAACTTAAAAAGCTAGAAAAAGAACAAATTAGAAATCCCCAATTAAATACTAAATTAGAAATCCTGAAAATTAAAGGAGAAATTAATAAAATTGAAAGCAAGAAAACTATAGAATTTATCCATAAACCTAAGAACTGGTTTTATGAAAAAAACCAATAAAATAGATAAACTACTGGTTAATTTGATTTAAAAAAAAGAAAGAAGAAAACCAAATTACCAGTATCAAAAATGAAATGGGTGATCTTACCACCAATGAAGTGGAAATTAATGCAATAATTAGGAAATATTTTGCCCAGCTGTATGCCAATAAATTTAACAATCTAAATGAAATGCATACATATTTACAAAAATACAAAGTGCCAAGTTTACGTAAAGAGGAAATAAAATCCTTAAGTAAGCCCATATTAGAAAAAGAAATTGAACAAGCCAGTAATGAACTCCCTAAGAAAAAATCCCCAGAGTCAGATTGGTTTAGAGGTGAATTCTACCAAACATTTAAAGAACAATTAATGCCAATATTATACAAATTATTTGGAAAAATAGGTGAAGAAGGAGTTCTACCAAATTCATTTTATGACACAAATATGGTGGTGATACCAAACCAGGGAGAGCAAAAAGAGAGAAAGAAAAATATTGAGCAAATTCCCTAATGAATATTGATGCTAAAATCTTAAATAAGATATTAGCAAGGAGATTACAGCAAGTGATCACCAGGATAATACACTATGACCAGGTGGGATTTATACCAGGATTGCAGGGCTGGTTCAACATTAGGAAAACTATTAACATAATCAACCACATCACTAAGAAAACCAACCAAAATCATATGATTATCTCAATAGATGCAGGGAAAACTTTTGACAAAATACAGCACCCATTCCTAATAAAAACACTAGAGAGCTTAGGAATAGGTGGAGCTTTCCTTAAAATAATAAGCAGTATCTAGCTAAAACCATCAGCAAGCATTATATGCAATGGAGATAAATTAGAGGCCTTCCCAATAAGATCAGGGGTGAAACAGGGATGTCCATTATCAACCCTATTATTTAATATTGTACTAGAAATGTTAGCTTTAGCAATCAGAGACAAAAAAGAATTAAAGGAATTAGAATAGGCAAGGAGGAAATAAAATTCTCACTCTTTGAAGATGATATGATGTTATACTTAGAGAA
This sequence comes from Dromiciops gliroides, assembly GCF_019393635.1. Taxonomy (NCBI): domain Eukaryota; kingdom Metazoa; phylum Chordata; class Mammalia; order Microbiotheria; family Microbiotheriidae; genus Dromiciops; species Dromiciops gliroides. The sequence continues at coordinate 124,997,528 of NC_057862.1, forward strand.
TGCTAGAAAATCAACTCAAAAATTACTTGAAATAATGAACAACTTTAGCAAAGTAGAAGGATATAAAATAAATCCATGTAAATCATCAGCATTTCTATACATGACCAACAAAGTCCAGCAGTAAGAGATAGAAAGAGAAATTCCATTTAAAATAACAGTTAAATAATATAAAACACTTGGAAGTCTACTTGCCAAGACAACCCCAGTAACTCTCATGAACACAACTATCAAACACTCTTCACACAAATCAAATCAGATCTAAATAATTGGAAAGAGATCAATTGCTCATGGATAGGCAGAGCTAATATAATAAAATAACAATTCTACCTAAATTACTGTATGTATTCAGTGCCATACCAATCAGATCACCTAAAATTAGTTTATAGAGCTAGAAAAAATAATAACAAAATTCATCTGTAAAAACAAAAAGTCAAGAATATCAAGGGAAATAATGCAAAAAATGTACAGGAATGTGGGTTAACTGTACCAAATCTTGAGCTTTACTATAAAGTGGCAGTCATCAAAACTATCTGGTACTGGCCACAAAATAGAGTGGAGGATCAATGGAATAGGCTAGGCACAGGAGACACAGTAGTAAATTACATTAGTAATATACTGTTTGATAAACCCAAAGACCCCAGCTTCTGGGATAGGAATTCAGTATTTGACAAAAACTGCTGGGAAAACTGGAAGATAGTATGGCAGAAGTTAGGCATAGACCAACATCTGACACCTTATACTAAAATAAGGTCAAAATGGATACATGATTTAGACCTAAGAGGTGATACCATAGGTAAATTAGGAGAAGAAGGAATAGACTACCTTTTAGATCTTTGGAAAGGGAAACAGTTTATGACCAAACAAGAGATAGAGAATATTATAAAATGCAAAATGGATGATTTTGATTACATTATATTAAAAAAATTTTATACAAACAGAAGCAATGCATCCAAAATTAGAAGGGAGGCAGAAAGCTTGGAAACAATTTTTATGGCCAGTACTTCTGATAAACGCCACATTTCTAAAATATATAGGGGGGGGGCAGCTAGGTGGCGCAGTGGATAGAGCACCGGCCTTGGATTCAGGAGGACCTGAGTTCAAATCCGGCCTCAGACACTTAACAAGTACTAGCTGTGTGACCCTAGGCAAGTCACTCAACCCCAATTGCCTCACCAAAAACCAAAATAAAATATATAGGGAACTAAATCAAATTTATAAGAATTCAAGTCATTCCTCAATTGAGAAATGGTCAAAAGATATAAACAGGCAGTTTTCTGATGAAGAAATAAAAACTATCTATTGCCACATGAAAAAATGCTCCAAATCATTATTGTTTAGAAAAATGCAAATTAAAACAACTCAGAGGTACCATGTAACACCTATCAGATTGGCTAATCTGACACAAAAGGAAAGTAATAGATGTTGGAGAAACTGTGGAAAAATTTTAACACTAATGCATTGTGGGTGTTGCTGTGAACTGATCCAGCCTTTCTGGAGAGCAATTGGAATTATGCCCAAACGGTATAAAGGTGTGTATACCCTTTGACCCAGCAATACCACTTTTGGTTCTTTTCCCAAAGAGATCATGGAAAGGGAAAAAGGATCCACATGTACAAAAATATTTATAGCTGCTCTTTTTGTGGTGGCAAGGAATTGGACATTGAGAGGCTGCCCATCAATTGGAGACTGGCTGGACAAGTTGTGGTATATGAATGTAATGGAATTCTATTCTGCTTTAAGAAATGATGAGCAGTAGGAGTTCAGTGAAACCTGGAAGGACTTCAATGAACTGATGATGACTGAGATAAGCAGAACCAGAAGAACATTATACACAGTATCATCAACATTATGTGTTGATCAACTGTGATAGACTAGATTCTTCTCACCAATCCAATGGTACAAGAAAGTTCCGAAGGACCCATGATGGAAAAGGCTCTCCAAATCCAGAAAAAAAAAAGGAACTGTGGTATATGGATGCAGATTGGACCATATTGTTTCTTTTTTTTTTGGGTGCTGTTGGTTTTCTGTTTTGAGGTTTTTCCTTTTTGCTCTGATTCTTCTCTTATAACATGCCTAATGCAGAAATATGTTTAATCTTATTATATATGTGATATATGTATATATAACCTATATCAGATTACCTGCTGTCTAGGGGAGGGAGGGAGGGAGAAAAATTTGAAATTGTAAATCTTATATAAACAAATATTGAAAACCATTGAGTTGTAATTTAATTTGAAATCTAAAAATCCAAATTTTCTTCATTTCTTTCTTTTTCCTTTTTTTTTGGGGGGGGGGGCGGGTTTAAGTGACTTGCCCAGGATTACACAGCTAGTACATGTCAAGTGTCTGAGGCTGGATTTGAACTCAGGTCCTCCTGAATCCAGGGCCAGTGCTTTATCCACTTCGCCACCTAGCTGCCCAAAACTTTCTTCATTTCTACTTTCTTTTTCATTTTCTTTTAATATTCTTCCCCTTTGTTTCTCCATCTGGATTTTGTTATTTTATCAAATACAGTAATATAGCCCATTGATAATTTGATTGGTGTAGCCTGACATCTTGTAAGTTGTATATGGGAATCATTATCATCTTTATTAGGGGCAGCTAGGTGACATAGTAGATAGAGAATTGAGCTTGCAATAAAGAAGACTATTCTGACTGAATTCAAATCTGTCTTCAGACACTCAGTATTTGACCCTGTGTGAATGACCTAACCTCTTTTCCTCAGTTTCCTAATCTGTAAAATGAGCTAAAGAAGGAAATGACAAACCACTCTAATACCTTTGCCAGGAAACACCAATGAATTCATGAACAGTCAACAATGCCTGATAGGACTGAAGAACAATCTTCCTTAACATATTCACACAATATTAATGACTAGGACATTTCTCCAGTTATTTAAGACTTCTTCATTTCTATCAACTGTGTCTTGAAATTATATTTATATAAATCCTTGGAATGTCTTAGTAATTTATAAGAACAGTAATCAGTAAATATCTGGGTGTTCAGTTGACTTCCTCTATCTTTTCTTCTTGGTTTATGTTTGTGATATTAAAAAAAATGCTTGATTTCCTCCATATCATAATACCTAAATGAAAGTAATGGCTTTCTCAAATCATTTCGTTGTTAATTCTCTATGGGTTTCTAAATTTACCATTGTCTGTAAATTGGTAACAACTTTAGGCAAAGAGGAGACCAAAATATTTTTATTTCTGGTCCTATTTCTGTAGCTACATTTCCTAGTAAATTATGGAGACAATGGGCATGGGAAAAGCTTCCAGGCAGAGCTAAGATTACAAACCGATAAGAAGCAATGCTGTAAGCTCCCCTCCACAAATCCTCCAAACAGATTAGAAAATGTAGCAGACTGAATCCTGAGTGGAAATCCAAAGCAATAATACCACAGTGAGTCATTCCTTCAGCCCAGCAAAGGGAAACAGAAAGTGGGGTCTGAGGACATCTTCAGGCCAGGAGAACATTAAGTGTGATGCACTTCAACACCCAAATAGAGGCTATATATTAGTCAAAGAGGGGGTCCCAGGCCCTTACAGACCCATATTACGTCACCGTGAGGGCATTTGATAAGAACTTGTAGCTTTTTTGTCTATTATCTACTTCTAAGTCAGGGATCCAGGGCAGAGTGAGGAGAGTGTTGTTCCCCTCAGGGCATGTTTAGGTAGTATTTTTAGGTAATTAAACCCTGAGCAGTGTATCAAGAAAAGAGGAAATTTAGAAGCAAGCAGTTTCAGCAATAATGGTGTGACTCAGACAAACAAGGTCAGATTAGCACCTTAATTCAAGCATCTGGTCCATCATTTAGAGGGATAACCAGGACAGATATTTCAGAACAAATGGGGAGATGAAATGACTTTCATTTTAAACCAATGGAGCTTTCTGCCTGGCTGCTGCTTCCAATTGCAGTCTTTTTTTTTCCCATGGGGCAATGGGGGTTAAGTGACTTGCCCAGGTTCACACAGTTAGTCAAGTGTCTGAGGCCAGATTTGAATTCAGTTCTTCCTGAATCCAGAGCTGGTAATTTTATCCACTGTGACACCTAGCTGACCCTGCAGTCTATTCTTGTATAGACACAAACCCTTGTCAGAGCTCAGAACAGAGAGGCAACAATCAGAATTCTCACTCAATTGGATTGTACTTAAAGCTTGAAGATTCCCAGCCTGTCCCTCAGGTAACACAACATTAATTCCTACCCAAAAAAGCAGCAATGGAATGGTCCAGCCATTCTCTCTAGAAGTATCTCAAAGCATAGCCATAATATAAAGTACGAAGTCAGGAAGATTAGGAGAACTGACAAACAACAAAAAGAGAACTCTACAAAAATGACCTATTATGGTAGCAGGGACATTTAAGATACAAATACAGAAGAGAATGACTCCAAAAAATCTACAAGTAATATCTCAGAGAAAAACACAGCTTGGGCACAAATTAAACCAAAATTCTTAGAAGAGATGAAGACAGAGGCATTTTTTAATAAGAGTTTAATTTTTTTTGATGGAATGATAATTCTTTCTGGCTGCTAGCAGTATTTTCTTCTTCACCTGATAATTCTGCAATTTGTCTACAATGTTCCTTGTAGTTTCCATTTGGGAATCTCTTTCAGGACATGGATTCATTCAATTACTAATTCATCCTCTGGTTTCTAGAATATCAGGGCAGTTCTTGATATACAGTGTCTACACTCTTTTTGATCATGGCTTTCAGGTAATCTAATAATTATTAAATTATCTCTCCTGCATCTATTTTTCAGGTCAGTTGTTTTTCTGATAAGATATTTGGCATTTCTTCTATGTTTTCATTCTTTTGATTCTGTTTGACTGATTCTTTGTCTCTCATAGAGTCATTAGCTTCCATCTGCCCACTTCTAATTTTTAGAGCTTTGTTATCTTCAGTAAGCTTTTGAATCTCCTTTTCCATTTGGCCAATTCTACTTTTTAAGGAATTGATTTCTTCAGTGGATTTTCCCCATTTGGCCAATTGAATTTTTTAAGTAATTGTTTTCCTCAGTCAATTTTTGTGCTTTGTTTTCCAAGCTGTTGACTCTTTTTTCATTCTTTTCATGCATAACTTTCATTTATTTTCCCATTTTTCTTCTACCTCTCTTGTTTAATTTTAATATCCTTTTTGATTTCTTCCAAGAAGGCTTTTGCATCTTGAGACCAATTAATTTTTGCCATTGAGGCTTCACATGCAGGCATTTTGATAGTGTTGTCCTCATCTGAGTTTGTATTTTGGTCTTCCCTGTCACCATAGAAGCTCTCCATGGTAAGGGTTCTTTTTTGTTCCTTACTCATATTTTAGCCTATTTTTGTGACTTTTAAAGTTGTGCTCTGCTCCTGTTGCAAACTTCTTGTGCTGGGGAATAGGGTCTTGATGACTGGATTTCTGTTCTGAAGCCTCTGGGGCTTGTAGATTCATGAGAGCTTTAGTCTTGCTCTCTGTGCTGGAATGGCTTGGATAGGTTGTGCTTTTCCTGTGGGTGGTTCTCTACCTGGCAGTTTTTTCTCTTAGGTGAGATGGCCCGGGTTCGGGGGGGGGGGGGAATGTCTCACAGATGGCCTGCTGGACCACCAGTCTGTTGAGCCAGAACTGAAGAGCCTCAGTTGCTGGTCTGTGCTATGATCAAGAGTCTACTGCTGACTTGCCCAGACACCCACCATTCTCTGCTGAGCTGTACTGTGCTCCCCTTTTCCCAAGCTAGATGCACTTTATGCTTTCTATACACAACATCCCACCTTCCATTTCTGGACTTTTGTATAAGGTCCAAAAGTCTTCTCAATTATCTAAATTATCTCACTGTCTTTTTGAAAGTTCTGTAGCTCTAGAATTCATTCAGAGCCTTTAATTAATGTGGTTTCTGAGGAAATCTTCTTTGAGGTCAGGCAATTCCCTGCCTTCTCTTGGCCATCTTGTACTCAGATGATCTGGTATGAGAATTCTTGAGGAGACAAAAGGAAAAGAAATTAGAGTCATGAAGAAAAAAAGTGGAAAATGAATTAACAACTTGATACAAGAGGCATAAACTTCATGTAAACAATGAATTTCCTTAAAATTAGGATGAATCAAATAGCAGCCTAATGATTTAATCAAGCAACAAGAAATATTAAAACAAAGAACACATTCCAGTGTTTCTTCTCTGTGGATAATGCTTGCTATAATTTCATATAAAGTTTGTTCTTCATGCTAAAGGAAAGTTATTTATCATTATCTTAAGCATTTTTATATAAATCAGTGCTATCTTTTGTTTTGTTTCCTCATATTTATTAGTTTTTGTCACTAATATTTATCATATTTATTATATTAATGTGTAATCATCTGCACATTCTTAGTATAAATCCAATTTGGCATAAATCTAACTTACATATATACATACACATTTATATACATACATATGTACACATGCACATGTATCTGTATTATATATATATATATACATATATATATATACATGCATATATGTGAAATTATCCTAAAAGTGGAAATTTTATGAAACTAGCATAACAAAGGTAAGCCAACCATAATACTTCTGACTCAGAGGCCCAGAAGCAAATCTTTAACAAACCTGGCTGAAAAATAATCATATATAGGTTGAGTAAAGGTTTCAATAGTCAAATAAAGGTTTAATTAGTCAACAAGAATTGGTTAAGTTCTTTCTATTTTCCAGCCACTCTGCAAAGTACTGACAATAAAAATATAATCGTGTTGATCAATGAGAGCTCTGTCTTCATAACATGTACAGAATGATCTTCCTGCTGCTAACCTATATGATGAGGTCAGGGAGTCTACTTTTGGAGAACTATAATGATTTGTAATGTAAGGCCTTGTGACTCATTCAGATCATGTACAGGCATTCTATAATTAGCATTGTATTGACTTTCTGTAATAGGCCCTCTGGTAATCTAACCACATGCCTGTAGTGTCAGATGATGTGAGTTCATATCCCACCTCTGACATTCACTGCCCTTAGATCCTATGCAACCTTGGGCAAGTCAATAATACTTCCTGCATCTCAGTTTTCTCACATGTAAAATGAGGGAGTTCAAGTAGACAAGCTCTGAAGTCTCTTACAGCTTTTAATTGTATGAACATATAATGTACTGTTTACCAGATTCACACTGTGGGAATAATTTTCAACAATTCATATGCCAGGTCTTCAACCCCACAGCTAATCATTTGGCAAGCTCTGTTGATTTGATCTCCATATTATCTCTTAAATCTACTTCCCTCTCTCTATTCATAATATACCTCTACCCTAATTCAGACATTCATCACCTTTCACCTACACAAATACAATACCTAACTATTTCATGCCCCTGCTTGTGGCCTCTCTCTTTTCTAAGCATACACTAGACATTTACCAAATTGATATTCCTAAAGAAAATGTTTGACCACATTACTCCCCAGCTAAAGACTCTTTAAGGACAGCCCTTTACTTTAAATACCAAGTTTAAATATCAAAAGAAAGGTTTGTCATTTAAAATCCTTTATGCTGTTGCTCCAGTTTATCTTTGTAGAATAACAACTTTATGCTTTCCATACACAACATTCCACCTCTCATTTCTGGACCTTTGTATAAGCAGCAACCCAGCAGCAGAAAAAAAAAAATATCATCTGCACAGGGAGAGACAGGAAATAATTACTCAGGTAAGAAGGCTTGTGGGTTAAAAGTTCTTTAGTTGCTATTAAATGCAGGTCATAGATTAGAAGGCAACTCAAATTTTTCAACTTGTGGTGGAAGAATCAGATCCAACTTATTAACTGACAGTCAAATGTCAAATTATCCCCTCCATAGCAATTAAACTATTTGATTCATTTATATATATATATATATATATATATATATATATATAAACATATATTATTATATATTTAATCCATTAAAGAAAAATATGCAATATTCCCTGTACATATATTTGTCATCTCAAGCCAATGGAGAGCAGGAAGGAAGGAGAGGACAGCTTCCTTTATATCCCAATCCAGGAAGTCACAATCCCATACTTCAAAGCATGAAGATTGATAAATGTATGCAATTTTATCAGAGATATTGTCACTATAGATATTGTTCTTGTTCATAAGCATTTAATCCCTTATAGAAATTTACTAAGCTTATTGCCTCAGCAATATTGCGAATCAATGATTTGAATAATAAATTGGCAGTATCTAGCACCTGTAAGTCACCATCTCCTTTAAAAGGCTGTGTGAACATATATTGCTCTGGTAAAGGTATCAAAAGATGGAACAGATGGATTGATATTTTAAAACGAGCCAAGAAAACACATACATACTCAGCATGCATACACACAAACACACACACACACACACACACACACATTTCTCCCCCTTAGGAGATTTGCCCATACATTGGTTGTGTCTTAAATTTAAATTGAATTATCAGTAGGATTTAGATCAATAGATCAAATGAATTGAAACTACCTCTCACTGGTTGAGCAAACATTACTCACAAAAGCTGTGAAGTGGGGGTGGGGCGAAAATTTAAACACCAAAATATTGTCTCAGTGGTGATCTGCAGAAGTGACCTCATACTGGTAATTATAGATACCAGTCAGCACAGATGGTCAAGGGTTAGAGAATTCAATTCAATCCAGTTCAATTTTTATTAAGTTCCTACACTAGGTACTGTAGAATTTAAAATGGAATAAAAAATAACATAGTCCTTGAACCTAAAGTTGAGAAATAAAAAAAGATGAAATGGACAGAACACATGTACAATGGAATTCTGGAATCTTGCTTTAACCAATTCTCATGAGCCAATTGTTAAATTTCAAATATGAATATTTATACCTTGAAACTACTAATTAAGGCTTGATTTATTGTTTTGTTGATTGTTATACTTAAGAACATAATTGCGAAAATGGAAATAAAGCAGATTAAACTTAAAATAGTGCAATGAATATTTTCCCCTTTTGGAGCCAATTGTTAACTGTGTGTGTGTTTGTGGATATATACACATATATAAATACATATTCCTATAGATATAATATAGATATACAAACATACATGTATATGTGTATATGCATGCATACAAACATATACACACAAGGGATTGTAGAAGAAGTAAAACAAATCAGAGATAGAGAGGGTGTGACTCCATTCATATAGTTATAGAACAAGAGAACTGAAAGAGGTCTTGGATATCATCTTGACTCAATTACTCATTTCATGGCTTGGAAATCTAAAGCCAAGCAATTGGTCTAAATTATATAACTGGATCACCCAATCCATGTCTACTTACTTGTATCCAAAAATTCTTCCCACAACACTGCCCTGTTTTTCTTTCTTTTTTTTTTCTTTTTTTTGGTGAGGCAATGGGGGGTTAAGTGACTTGCCCAGGGTCACACAGCTAGTAAGTGTCAAGTGTCTGAGCCTGATTTGAACTCAGTACTCCTGAATCCAGGGCCAGCACTTTAACCACTTCGCATCTAGCTGCCCTCTGCCCTGATTTTCAAAGAGAGTGCTAATACCTGGATGGGGCACGAAGCAATCAAGGTCTTGGAATAGAGTATACTAAATGGATGTTAGGGAAAAATAATTCTGATCATATGAGGCCTATATTCATTCCTGCCCAGAAATGTTTATCTCCTTCTGACTTTGTCTCATCTCATCTCCTCCTACCCTCCCCTCCTCTCTCTCCCTACCTCCCTACCCTACCTCCCTACCTACTTACAGTACCTATCTACCTACCTACCTACCTACCTACCTCACTACCTATCATCACATTCATCTATTATTCATGTATTTATTTGTCTATTTATTGTATAGCATAGGGGTGCAAAGTAATAAAGGGGCCGACTGCTTGGCTTTTCAGATAGGGTTGATCAAGGTCATGGAGGAGGCGGGGGGGGGGGGGGGTTGAGACAATTGTAGTGTTTCCCTAACCTCCTGGACACACTATGTCATATTTGTATTAAAATAAACATGAGTTCCATTTTTCCACGTAATTGAGGGAAAAATATTAGAACAGGAAGAAGCAGGAGCAAAATGAACTTTGTGGTGAATTAACCATGCTCAGTTATTAAAAATCATAGGATCTTAGACCTACAATGAAACCAAAATGGAATGCAGAGTACTAATGTGAGATTTCATAGTTTTATAGCTAGAAGCACTTTGGGGATCTTCCAAAACAGCTTTTGCATTTTACAGTGTGCTAACTGAGGCCTAAAGAGCTTAAAAAACTTGCCCAGGGGCACGTAAGTAGCAAAGCTAGATTTCTAACCCAGTTCCTAACCCTCTAACTCTGAATTCAGCACACTTTCTACTGTATCATCCTTCATCTAGAGAGGAAGAAAATAACTAGTTAGTATTAACTTGTATATTGTAAAAGTAAATTATTCTTCAGGATTAACTCCTGGATTGGAGTTGGAAAGTAGTTGGATAATCAAAATAATAAATTGATAATCTGTTGGTAATCAGAAAAATAAGGGTATTGATTCCTAAGTAGGTCTGTCAGTCCAATTGGACTAATAACTGAGCAGCCTTTAAGCTACAAGGATTTATAGAGCACTAAAGCATGAGTAGTTGGAGATGGAGGGTTCCTCTGAACAACGCTGGGGCAAACCCATGGCCTGTCTCAGAAGTAAGCATGTGGTTTGGGTGATTATGACTTTGAATACCCCTGACTTTAAAGGGGCTGGGGTAAAAACTGAAATAAATAGTATATCCACTTGTTCTACTGCTGAGGCCTTTCCCCTTTTTAAAAAGGGAGGGCGGAAAGCATTTATTAACTTTGCTGCTAACTGTGGTAAAAAAATTTGAAAGTTTTTTTAACAGTCGGTTAGGATAACTGAAAGACGCCAGTTTTTCTTTAAGGACCACCCTTTTGGGGAGGAGACCAATGGCATGAGCTACGCATGGTCAGTGCGCCTGCTGCGCATGTCAGACTGCCTGCTATGCACTTGACTTCCGGGGTGCAAGCTGAAAAGGCAAGGAGAGAACGGAAGTGGGGGCTTTTTCCTGCTCCGCTGGTCTCCTGGCTGCGCTGCACAGACAGACACGGACTGGAGTTTTGACTCGGCCCGGGTCTCGGTTAACAGCAATGTGCTTGACTCAGTCTCTCTCCCCAAAAGTGGCCTTGGGTTTTTGGTGAGTTTTAGTACAGAATATAGACTAAGCCTAGACTTAAGACAATTTGTATTGTATTTCTACTTTCCTACCCTTCTAATCAACATCACCTTGTGACTACCATACAATAAAGGCTCTATCTAGAAAACCAGAAGCTTCTTCCATTTACTAGTCTGGGAGATAAATTAAGGGAAAGGTTAAGTAGGGGAGATTTATGATCTAATATCCAATTTTAATCTCACATAACCATATGCTGCTGAACAAAGGTGAAGGAAATTGTCAAGCCATTCTGACAAGTTCCACTACAACTTCACTTTGCACAACGTTTACTTGTTTCTTACTATGGCAAAGCAATCCTATGCCTGCCCTATCAACTCATGATCCCATTCTCCACAGGAGGCATTTCAAAACCTTTTATCCCTCTCCAAACGTCCAATGGCTCCCCCAGTACCTCTCATCTGAGAACCTATCCTCATATTTTACAGGAAAAAATGAGACCATTAACCCAAAAGTTCCTTGTTTTCTCTCTTCCTAATTTCATATCATTCATATGCCTTCACTGTCTCCTCCATCACCTTTGTCTTATATGATGATGTGGCCTTACTTATCGAAACTAACCCCTCCAAACTGCTTAAGCATTTCAATTCCTCTCTATCTCTTCCAACAGATTGCTTCCTATGTCATTCCCTCTAACTTATTTTCAAAATTTCCTGTCTACTGTCTTATTCTCTGCCTTGAAAACATGCCAATGTTTACCACATCCTGAAAATTTCCTCAGTTAATCCTTCTATCTAAGCTATCACCCCATTTCTCTTCTTTTTGTGGCTAAACTCCTCAAAGAGGTCATCTAAAATAGGTGCCTCTGCTTTCTCTCTTCTCATTCTCTTCTTAACCTGCTACAATCTGGCTTTCAGACATTCATTCCCTCAAAACTTATTTCTCCAAAACTACCAATGATCTCTGAGTTGAAAAATCCAAAGACCTTTCTTCTATTCTCATTTTATGTAGTCTTTGACACTGCTGATCACCATGTCAAGATGATGCTATCTTCTCTCTACATTTTCAGGATACCACTATCTTCTGGTTCTCCTCCCTATGCAATCTTTACTTTTCATTCTCCTTTGGCTCACTCCTGTCTATTTTACCTCAGTAATGTCTCTCGTGTATGGCCTCTTCTCTAGTCTGACACTGTCATCAATCTAGTGCAGGGCTCCCATCACCTCTTTCCTGGACTAGAGAAATAGCCTGCTGGTGGATTACTTGTCTCAAGCCATTTTCCACTCCATTCTGCCCTTAAAATGATTTTCCTGATGCACAGGTCTGATCATTTCACTACCCTATTCAATACATTCCTTTCATATTAAATCCAGGTTCAAATGTAAAATCCTCTGGTTTTTGTTTGTTATGGTTCTTGTTGTTGTTCAAAACTTTTATACCCTATCCCCCTCCTACTTTCCAGTTTTCTTGAATCTTACTCCTGCCAAATACTCTTTGATTCATTGACCCTGATCTCTTTACTGTGCCAACAAAGATGACATTCTATTTTTTGCTTCCAGGCATTTTCTCTGGCTGTACCCCATGCCTGGAATGCAACTTTTCCTTATCTCCATTTACTGTCTTCCCAGTCTTCATTTAAGTCCCAACAAAAATCCATCTCCTACAGAAAAAACTTTCTTGTTTTTTATGTTTTTCAACCCATCTTAATCATAATGCCTTTGATCTGTTATTTCCTCCTAATCCTATATGTAACTTGTTTTGTATATATTTGTTTGAATGTCAACTCCCCCATTAGATTTTGAGCTCCTTTAGGGCAGGAACTATCTTTTGTCTTTTTGAATTTCTAATGTTTAGCATAATATCTGTTACAAAGAAAATGCTTAATAAATCTTTATTGTTGATTTATTAGAAGTATGATTACTATTATGACTATTTCACCTTTCATGTGTTTGAGGATAGTTGGCTTCTAAATGCACATGATTTCCATAGGAAATGAAGATCTGGGGTAGGGAAATAGATTCTAAAGCTCCTCAGGATGGGGACTGTTTCCTGTTTGCCTTTGCATCTCTAGCACTTAGCACACACCTTACTATTTAATAGAGACTTAATAAATACTTAATTGTGTTCATTTAATGTGTTGAAATGAAAAGAAACATTCATGAATAATATAAAATGCTTATGAAAGGAGGAGAATTTAGTCCAAGTCAAATATGTATCTCAGCTGATTCTTGGGAAATATTGGTAGAGTTCAAAAGTCAGGTTTCCCTACGTGATAGATAACCAGTGTCACACCAAGAACTTATCTTAAAGTGGTTCTTCACAAGTATTTGGCATTCGTTTGTCACACAATAATTATCCTATTAATCTAAATTAAACCCTTATCTCAGACATTTCACATAAAAGTGGTGAACATAACAATTACCAAGGGAGAAAAAAAGACAATTCCAGGAAACACATCCTGTCATGAAATACAGACATTTTATTTCTGGCAGCAAAGAAGAAATATGATTTAATTTCATACATATATACTTAGAGAGAAGTAAAAAGCTTTTATCTTATAAGAAATGAAATAAATCATGTTTTAAAATGTTCTTTAACGATATCCAACTAATCTATATGTTTTTGTTTTAAAATGACAACTACATAAAATTCTTCACTTTTCAGTATTACAGCTATGTTCCAGAATAGAGACACTTTGAAAGAGGTAAGAGGAGCAGAGTTTCTGAAGTCCTTACCTCTTTTTGAGTTAATCCTATGGTGTATATTCTAAAGACAGTAGTATATTAAAGCACCAGTGTACTATATTTAGGCATCAGAATACAAGCATAGGTCAGGTTTACATAATTCCAGTGACCAGCATTACTCAAGGATGAGGCCATTCTTTGACTCTCAGGCTAAGTAGAAAAAAAAAGTTTATATACATGCATACATATTCACATGTACACAAAATAGATGTGTACATTCATACATACATACATGCAGATCTATGCATAATTATTCTACATTACCTACAGAGTATTAGAAAACAACTAGAAGCAATGGATAAAACTTTTAATGAGGAAAATCTAGACCTGAAATAAAACTACAACAACCTCACTTTTTAATAAATAGATACAAGAATGTGAATTGGGTTCAATTTGAAGGAGTAGGTCCCCTTGCTTTGAATGTCATCAAGCAAGAAGTCAGCTGGACCATTGTTCATTATACTATAGGGAGGTATGATTGGATTAAATGTCTGCTGCTTGAATTATCTGGCAAATAGGGGTGAATAATTATAAATGCCCACTGAGCTATAATGCAAAGCTCACTAGACTTAAGTTGAGTAGACCTAGGATCAAGTCATGACTCTGATACTTCTTGACTGTGTGAGATCATCAGGAATCATTTCATACATCTGAGACTCAATTTCCTCACAAATAAAATAGCAATTATAATATTTATACTAATTCCCTTCTCCTGATGTAAGCAAAGCATTCTATAGACTAGAAATCACTCTCTAAGTGTAAGCTAATCATTTTCCAATGGGGCAAAATATAGAGTTGGAGCCAACTATGCAAACCAATGATCTTTCAAATCTGGTTTTCCAGGAGGGACAACTGAAAGGGATGATAATAGTTTGCTCTCTAATTGTCTCCAGAGGGTACTTCATTACACACTGGGGAACCAGAAAGGGAGAATTCTGGTTGATTGTTGCTTTATAAAGATGGTGGATTCATTATTAATAAAGCCAAATTGAGGTTTATTTCCACTAATCCCCTGCTCTATAAGAGCTGCAGAGTATATTCCTAATGAATCTTAGGTTGCTTTTTGCTTTATAAAATGCTTTGGATAATTACTAATCCAAATTAGTCCTACTTCCATTTTCCCTTAAAATGTTTGTGTATACACGTGTATATTTCGCAATAATAATTTCTAATTATCACTGTTGGATTCAAACTGATAACATTTTCTCACCTTTTTCAGATCTTCCTTCTAGTTCTGTTGCTCTGGTGTAGGTGTGCTAATCACTTTGGTGTCCATCACTGCTGAGTTTGTGACCCACCTGCATATGTGAAATACTCATAACCAAAATGATAACTCCCTAGCTTTTAATTTCATATTAACATGCGGCATCCCTGTCTGATTTTCATTTAAAAGTTCAAGAAAGATCAATGAGTTTATCCCAAATAGCATCAGCAGCAATTTATGTAATACACTATCCCTGATCCTTTAGAAAATTTCCTGACCACATTATCACTAGAACCAACAATTTCAAAACCAAGCTTTTGGCACTGAAAGAAAATAGGTTAAGCTTAAACCAGGCATTTTTATATATTGGGCAAATAGGAGGAAGTTCATACTTAGTTGTGTGGGATGAAGGTATAAAGGAAAACTAATATAAAATATTATGTCCAAAGGAGAGTAGTTACTGTTGGAGAAAACACTTGACAGGTATTGGAATCAACAGAATCACCATGGAGGAGGAATTTAACTCAAAAGATATCTATCAGTTTTCTATTTTAGTTAATAATTCATGGTAACTAGAAGCTAAGTTCTGGCAATTTTTTACTACTGAATAACCATGGCTATATACTGTATCCTCTCAGTTCAGCATTTTGGGACAAAGCCTGGTCACCCCACTCTAGTAATAGGTAGGTGTAAGCTGGGCAGCAAAGACAAGCAGAGTGGTATCAAGTGCCAGTTGAGAAGAACATCTTTCAAGTGTAGCTTGAAATTAACAACTTAGGTGGTGGCCCCCTACATGGAGCTAAGTTTACTAACCAATGTCCTCCCAGCACATCTCATTGAGTTAAGAAAATTAAAGGAGGACCAAGATGTAAGGCTCAGCCTTTCTGGGGTAGAGAAGAAAACATGAGTAATAATGAAACGCAAGTTTAAGTATAGCAACCACAGAATGATAGGAAGAAAACAAATAACAATAGTGATTAACCTGAGCAGGACAGATGAATGTACAGATTAGAACTGATGATCACCTGGGTCAAAACCATGGAAAACTTATGTTGGAACTTGGATATTGAGCCACTGAGTGACAAGGCTGAATCCTGTGATTCCTTCTAATGTGGCAGTCTTGTCTTCTAGAAGTTATGTATAACTTGCTGATAGTGGATCCTGGAAATCATTTCAACTTTTCAGTGCCAGTTAGTTTAAAAGCTAGATGTGTAATATAAACCATAATCTGATTATAAAAGATAAGGTATAGAGCTGAGCCACTTGCTGGTTACTCAGTAGGAGAAAGTATGTTTTCCAGGAAGAGCTAGCTAGAAGGGTAATGCTACATTCAAAACAATGATAATAACAGCCACATTATTTTGATCTATCTTTGGGGTATTTATTTACAAAGTTCTGATTTTGGTCAAAATTACTGAATGAGAAGGTATCATCAAGGAATAACTTACTCAACTACATTGATTTAAAATAGCATTGGACCATTTGTCACTAAGGGTAATGGAGTATAAAGGTAAAGTGAAGGTGACCCAAGAGACTGATATTAAGTTCTGACAATTAATGAATTTAAGAAGCTGTTGTGTGACAATATCACCCTCTGCCTCCCACTCAAACACATTGTCCTGCAACATTGCTAGTGTGGAAGAAAATGTATGAAACAGCCACAAAGTTGTTCTTCTTTTTTCAATTTGCATAGTTTAAAATATTTATTTAATGTTATTTTTTCCTAATAGATAAAAATATTTTATATTTGTCTCATAAAATTTTAAGTTACAAATTCTCTCCCACCTTATATCCATCTACCCTCATTGAGAAAGCAAGCAATTTGTCATAGGTTATACATGTACAGCCACACAATACGTATTTCCATATTAGTCATATTGTGAAAGAAAGCACATACCAAAGACAGACAAAACAAGAAAAATAAAGTAAAAACATGACAGCAATGCTGTTTGATGAGGAACTGGTGAATGACTTAACTATTCTCAGCAGCACAATGATACAAGGCAATCCCAAATGGACTAATTATGAAGCATATATACCCCTCAAAGAAAGAACTAATATTGATTAACACAGACTGATGCATGCTATTTTTCACTTTCTTTCACTTTTTTCCTTTATTCAAGTTTCTTATTAAAAGATGACTAATATTGTAATGTTTTACATAATTGCTCATGTATAATCTATATGTAATTGCTTACTGCCTCTTGGAGGGGAAAGGAATGGAGGGAAGGAGGAATAGAAATTGGAACTCAAAAGTTTAAATAAAAACTTTATTATTATTAAAAAGAAAGTAAAAAAAGAAATTCTTTGATATACATCCAGACTCTATCAGTTTCCTCATTTAGGGATAGATAGCGTTTTTCATCATAAGTCATTAGGAACTGATTTGGGTTGGGTATTGCTGAGAAGTAGCCAAGTCATTAACAGTTGATCATCATAAAATGTTGTTATTACTGTGTACAATGCTCTCCCAGTTATGCTTACTTCACTTTCATCAGTTTATTGTAAGTCTTTCTAGGTTTTTCTGAAAGCATTTGCTTGTCATTTCTTATAGCACATTAGCATTCCAACACAATCATATACCACATCATGGTCAGCCATTTCCCGATTGATAGATATCCTCTCAATTTCCAATTTATAGCCACCACTAAAAGAGCTGCTAAAAATGTTTTGTAACCTTTTCCTTTTTGTGTTCATCTCTTTGGGACACAGATGCAATAGTGGTATTTCTGGCTCAAATGGTGTGCATGATTTTATAGCCCTTTAGGGATAGTTTCCAAATTGTTCTCCAGAATGATTAAATCAATGCACAGCTCAATTAATAGTGCCTTAGTACACAAATTTCCCCACTCTTGCATTTGTCATTTTCCTTTTCATCATATTAGCCAATCTGATAGATGTGGAGTGGTACCTCAAAGTTGTTTTAATTTTCCTTTACCTAATCAATAGTGATTTAGAGCATTTTTTCATAAGAATATAGATATATTTGATTAGTTTGTCTGAATTTGTAATTTGGGGAATGGCTTTTATAAATTTTGTTCAGTTCTCTATATATTTGAAAAATAAGGCCTTTATCAGAGATATTTGCTGTAATTTTTTCCCAGTTATGATTACTAATTGTGTTTTCCACCATCCTATACCCCATACCATTTGTCCTAATCTCTGCTTTCATCATATCCATCCACAAAAGTGTTTGTCTTCTGATTATTGCCTCCCAATTTGCCTCCCTTCTATCAGTCCTCTGTCTCTTTTGTAATTTAGTATTTTATTTTTACCCAACTACATGTAAAAATGATTTTCTACATTCATTTTTTAAAAAATTGTTCCTAATTTTCGCCCTCCTTTGAGAAAGCAAGCAATTTGATATAGGCTTTACAGAAGTGGTTCTTAAAGCTGATTCTTTAACAGAGGTTACATTTGGTAGGACCCTAGAATGAGTCAACTTTCTTTGGTTCTGATTCCCAGTTTTATTCAGTTTTTCCCAGTTTAACTAGTGGTTTGACCTGGGGAAAGAAACTTACCCTTACCTGGGGTTCAGTTTTCTCAAATGTAGAATGAAGGTATTGAGCAAAATAACTTAAAAGAATTATCATTCAATTATTAAAGGTCCTTTTGTGATCTACACTGGGAATAAAATAACTAGGGAGAATTCCACTGAGAAAACTCTGTTAAGTAAGGAAGTGATTATAAATGTTTCAGTGGATGTCTAGAAAGAAATGTGTAATGTGTGTATACACACATGCACAAAACATATCCAGAGCAAACTTCTATGTTTAATTTGAATTGGTAACACTTTTCCATCCATCACATTCCTAAGCCCTGAAAAATCAACAAAGCAATAAATCAAGCCCTGTTTTATAGCATCTGATGATTTATGAAGTTATGTATTCATAAAAAGACAGCTAGGTGGTGCAGGGGATAGTGCACTGGGCCTTCTATCAGAGTTACCTGAGTACAAATCTCAACCCGGACGCTTCCTAGCTGTGTGATCCTGGGCAAGTCACTTAACTCAGTTTGTTTCAGTTTCCTCATCAGTAAAATGAGCTGGAGTAAGGGAAATGGCAAACCACTCCAGTGTCTTTGCCAAGAAAACTCCAAATGGGGTCAAAAAGAGTTGGACATGATCAAAACAATTGAACCAAAACAATAGTCTTCACACTGAAAATTTAACAATTGGCCCTTGCAAGACTGAGTAGTTTCTAGTACATACATTATTCTCTAGAACAAGTCCATAACTCGGAGTGTTGCTTGTGAAAACTGAGATGTTCACTGACTTGCCTATAAGCAGAATCAATTGTTATATGAAACATGATTTTAATTCAGGCCTTCCTGAATGAGGCAGACTCTATCCACATCACTTTGATTCCTCATTGTAGGTTACTGGTATAAAATGCATCAACCCATGTACATGAAAATTATATTGTTCAAGTCAATTTGACAAATATTTTAAACATGTATTTTGAACAGGGCACTTTTGTTGGACATTAAGCAAAATTATAAAAATTAGATAAGATGTCATTGCTGCTATCATAGTGTAGAAGAATAAAATAGATACTTAAATAATTGCATTACTTAATAATGCAAAAGTGTTTTAGAGAAGCACAAGTCAAGGGAGTTTCTAGGATCTAAAAGGGAAGTTTATTTTTGAGTTGGGGGGAACACTTGTCAAAGACAAAAGAGTATGTAAATTGTAATTTGAAGTGTGGAGAGGAAATGAAGTGAAAGCAAGGAAGATAAAGCATTCTAGTCATGAAGAACAATTCTAGCAGTGGCATACACAGAGGATTCAGAGAATATTGGAAGCATAGCTTAGCTAGAACACAAAGTGAATGAATATAAGAATATATGAGAGGGCAGCTAGATGGCACAGTTGATAAGGCACCAGCTGTGGATTCAGGAGGACCTGAGTTCAAATCCTATCTCAGACACCTGATACTTACTAGCTGTGTGACCCTGGGCAAGGCACTAAACCCTCATTGCTCCATAAAAAAAAAAGAAAGAAAAAAAGAAAAATATATGAGATAAGGCTAGGACATTATGATATTGCCACAGTAAATAGGATGAATGACAGGCAGGTGAGTTCGAATATTACTAAATAAGAAATGCTAAATGAGAACACTTGGTTTGGAGTCTGAAGAATTGGATTTGTATTTCAGCTTTGATATTTCAGTATTGATATTTTTGATATCCAGAATGTGCCTCCACAACATGGCTCCCTATAGGAAAATAGCATCCAACCAGATTGGCCTCCTCACCTTTTAAATGAAGGTATTTAAAAGTTGATTACTAAGATCTAAATTTATTATCCTATTTTTGAAAATATGAATGACAATTTGGGAAGGCACTTTGAGTGTTTTTGTGTCTGTTTTCCATTTTGTTTATATGTCCCATTGATTATTTTTGATCTGCACTTTCTCTTGTTTAAAATAAAGGCTAGGGGCAGTTAGATGGCGCAGTGGATAGAGCACTGGCCCTGGAGTCAGGAGTACCTGAGTTCAAATCTGACCTCAGACACTTGACACTTACTAGCTGTGTGACCCTGGGCAAGTCACTTAACCCCCATTGCCCTGCAAAAAAAATAAAATAAAATAAATAAAATAAAATAAAATAAAATAAAATAAAATAAAATAAAATAAAATAAAATAAAATAAAATAAAATAAAATAAAATAAAATAAAATAAAATAAAATAAAATAAAATAAAATAAAATAAAATAAAATAAAATAAAATAAAATAAAATAAAATAAAATAAAATAAAATAAAATAAAATAAAATAAAATAAAATAAAATAAAATAAAATAAAATAAAATAAAAAAAATAAAATTAAAATAAAATAAAATAAAATAAAATAAAATAAAATAAAATAAAATAAAATAAAATAAAATAAAATAAAATAAAATAAATGCTAGCCCTCATGGAGGCTAAGAGAACAGCCATGACCAAGAGAACAGCCATTCAGTGAAACATGGTGGCAGGATTCCCTTATTCCAAATACATTCAGGAAGTCCATATTTTGCTTATGATAGTGGCTATGTAGAGCACAATAACTGGACATAGTCCAGTTTCTTCCGCTCTCCCTCCTAAAACGGCCTGGTGTCATGGTAACTCCAACACATGCACCTGGTTTAACTTGACTTGGCTCTCTTTACTCACTGTGGTGGCATGGTCAGAATCCATGCACCTAGGGCCTGGAACAATTACTGGATTCTAAAGAACCATGAGATGTAGTATGGCAACCTTTCCATAACATTTTCAGGTATCATCATGGACACAATACTAAATTTGGCCTTGATCCAGACACATGGTGGTAAAAAGTGTTATTGATATCATAACTGCCTCAACTCTGTATTGCATATGGGTATAAGTATCCTCCATGGGGGAGGGGGGGAATGTAATATGCTATATGTAGCAAGTTTAAATTTGTTACATTTTTTTTTTTTTAGTGAGGCAATTGGGGTTATGTGACTTGCCTAGGGTCACACAGCTAGTAAGTGTTAAGTGTCTGAGGCCGGATTTGAACTCAGGTACTCCTGACTCCAGGGCCGGTGCTCTATCCACTGTGCCATCTAGCTGCCCCTAAATTTGTTACATTTTGAAGAACTCTCACTGTTTAATTCGATCATTGACAATGCTATACTAAACATTAGTGGAACTCCAGCAGTTCAGCAGCTAAAGAAGTAAATGTATCTAAAGACAACCAGAATCCAGATTCCTTGATGGCATCTTAACACTAAATAAAGACAAGATTTCAAGGACTTTAAATGAACATTTTTGTTTTTTTCCTTCTGTTACTATATATACCATGTGTAATATGTATTTTCTGCAGAGGCCTTCCCTCTGTAGACATTGTCAAAATGCAAGTCCATGAGGGATTGCCCTTCTAGACAAAATTTTCCCTTTCTCCCTTTCCTATATTGTTATTAGCATATTGTTTGTTAGCATAGTAGGCCTTCGCCAGTCGCTGACGACCATGGATCAGCGCCTTGACTAGCCACAGACCACAGTGTGGCTGTGTGTTGTATCTGTCCCGTTAAGAGTGGCTGGAGTATCCTCTCTAGGGTGCTGGTCGGGGCAGATCAATATGGAAAACAAGCTGTTGCCCATGTAGCAGGTTTTCCCTCTCTGTGACATTGGTGGATCCAAAGGAAAGGCAGAGCCAGTACAGTTTGGCACCAGTGCTGTCACAGGAGTTGCCAAAGGGATGTGATGTCCAACATCCAACTGCCTAATGGATGCCGACTCCTGATTTTTCCTTGGGGTTAACTCCAGAAGCTTTTCTCATATATGGGTATAGCCGCAAGGCAGGGGAGGTTTAAAATCAGGGTTTTCCTCCCCCTAGGTGAGTTGCCTGCCAAGGCTGAAGAGCCCCACCTGCCCGAAGAGACTGGTTTTAAGGCACCAGAGACTTGCCTTCACCCCTTCCCCTGTTAGTGAAAATAGTTCCGCCATGAGAAGGCCAGGAGTTTGGCTTTGGTTGTCAGAGGCTATTTGAGATGCATGCCATTGGAGAATTTTATAGATTAAGATATTCTGTTATGTTTTTACTGCTTCATCAAGGAAACACCCTGTGTTTCTTAACAAAGCAAAGGTGGGAAATGTAAGGAAATAATTGTGATTTGGTGTTTTAATAACCCTATCTTTGCTTTATTATGGTCAGAATGAAAAAAAAATGTAAGCTTAAAAGCCTAAAAGAGCATGGGTGTGTACTTTGAGAGATAATTGAACAAACAAGAGGAACTCTGACCACAGGGAACATTTATTGAAGCTAAGTAACTATGTCTCCTCTTTTACACTTTCCCATGCCCACGTGGGGCTGGCTAGATTATAATGGGGACAGCCCATGTGGGTGTGCTGAGCCAAAATGTAGACTCAGCATGGCTAAGAATTGCCCCTCCCCTTCTTGTGGAAAAGTCAATTAGAGATACAGTTAGAATCAGTTAGAGAGGTTAGATATACAGTGAAAAGGCAGTTAGAGAGGGTTCTGAGGGAAACACAGGAGGAATGCAAACATTTAGAGGAGGGGCTGGTGTTTGATCTTCAAACAAAAACAGAAGAGACTACAAAGCTAATTCTCCTTAAACCTGCATATTTCGGGTGTGGTGAATTTATTTTATTTTTGAGGCAAAGCTAGCTCTTTGTAGCTGGCTAGGCTGGAGGCAGGTTTGGGTTTCTGGGGCCTTTTTACCCCAGAGATTTATACTTTGTTTCTGGTTCTATTAATCTTACTTGTGTGATTCAGATATTGTTTTAAACTAGTTCCCATTAATAAACCTGTTTTGTTTTTGAAAGAGGTTGTTTCTTTTCTTACGCAATATTAAAGAGAACAACCCAATTAACACTTCCCATGCTAAATTTGTCCCTTACAATATGAACCATTGATGATATTTGATCTGCACTTTCTCTTGGTTAAAATAACTGCTATTCTATAACAAATATGCATTTCTTACCTTCAGTTCTGTTACGAGAGCTAGATACCCCATTGCTCATTTTGTGTATTACTAAATGCTAGCTATATTTGGAGATTTCTTTGGGCAAACTCCAGGTGTATGGGGAGAGAACAAAAGAAAGAATATGAAACCCTTGGACTGAAATTAAATCCAGTTTCTGTGAGTCTTAAGTATTAGGGGAACATGGTCCTTGTCTTTTTCAAAGCCCTGACCTCAGATATAAACTATCCTCATCAACTTTTCTAACTTCCCCTTTGATTTTTCACTCGAGACCATAGTGGCCAGAATTTGACAACACATTTTGTGTGAAATAGTGAAAACTCTAAAACTAAGGTATAATCAACATTTGATCCCAAATGAGGCACATTTCTTTCTTCAATCAAAAAAATATTATTTTGCTTATTGAACTACCCTACATAATATTCTATAACATATATTCTGTCACATTCTTTAAAAATGCCATACCAGTTCAATGTCTTCCTGAATCAGAAGCTTGATTTTGTCTCAGCAGTTGTTCCATTAGACACTGTAATGACATACAATGGCAAAAAAATGTGTCAGTATCTCTTTTTCCTTTTGCCCTTTTGAAAGCCGTAATCTCCTTTCTCCTCCTCATCTACAGATACATCCTCTCATCTTTCAGTCTTCTAAGAAATTAATTGTAAGTGATTTAATAGATTTGTTCTCAAATTTCCTAAATGTCATCTGGCCTTGCTAATTTATATAAGTTCAATATTTTGCAATTAATTTTTACTTTGCCTATTTTTTAGCCATAGCTATTTTGTTAAGGCCTTCATTATTCCTTAATTTTTCAATTTCTTTTTTTCCTCTTTCTTATTAAATACAGTTCTAAAAAGCCTGTCAGCCATTTTGCAGTTGCTACTGATTTCTGTACCCATCTCAGTTAATTAATAGTCTGGCTACTCTTCTTCCCTTTATGTGCTCAAAAACTCAGACTACCAACAGAATTAATGGAGGCCTACTTAGGGACTTCAATTTACATCCTGGGTTGATCAGTGACATATTCCAAAATTTTGGAGTAATTACTTTTGTCCTCTCACTCCCCTATTCCCATTCAAGTTCAAAATAGTCAGAACTAGAAGAAACATTAGAAGCAAGAATTTTGATATCTTTCCTTTTGCCTTTTTGAAGAACTGTATCCTCCTTCCTTCTCCTCAGCTAAAGATCCCTGCTCTTATCTTTCCGTCTTACAAATGAGAAAACAGAGGTTAAGAAAGATAGAATGGCAAAGGGTCACAGCACCAGTAAGTAACAGAGTTGAGATTCAAACCCAGCTCTTCTGACTTGAAATAATGTATCCTTTTTTGCTAGGGCCCATGTTTGGTTTTTGTTTTTAACCTACTTTTAAAAAAATCAAGCTGTCTTCTCTTGAGAGAGAAAAGAAAAGAAAAAAAGAAACCTTTGCAACAAATATTCATATTTAAGCAAAACAAATTCCCTCCTTGACCATGTGGCCCAAGGCTCTTAAAGACATGAGAAGATTGATTTATCCAGGCTGTTCTAATTGTTCTAAAAGACTTGGTGTGCTCTGTAAAGACGAATTGGTTTAAACTGGTGATATTTTTTCTAACTCCACCTACTTTAGCAAATATTTTTTAGCCAATATATTTTTCTTGACATGGACCCCTAAGCTTTTCATAGCATGGTCTTGCTCAGTCTAAAGGATTACTTATCTTAACCTTTAACCCACATCCTCAACTTCATGATGTTAAGATTAGTATGGGATCATTGAATCATCGTATCATACATCTCATACTCAAAGGAATTTCAAAGTCAAACTAATCCAATACACTCATTTTTAAAATGAAGAAACTGAGGTCCAGAGAACTTAAGTGAACTAGTGAAAGTCACAAAGGGAGTAAGCAGCAGAGCTAGGAAGCAAACTGCTAGCAAGTTCAGTTCCCATTCCACCACAACATATAGCCTAACAGTATTCCAGTCAGATCTTGCAGAATTCGCTCTTCTCTCCTGATACAGATTCCCGCAGAAGATGAATATTTGTCAACCACTGCTTGACCTTCCTTGTTAACAAGGTCTTATGCATAGCTTAAAAAGCTGAAGCACAATCTTGTAGACAGCTGCAATGTAGAAGTTGGTGACAGCAGTTGTCCTTTCTCTACAATTTAGAAATGACTAAAGTTAGAATGAATTGGATAAAATATGAATCTAGCTCCACCCTCTCCAAACCTTCTTTCATTGACTCATGGCAGATTTCCCATCAATAGCCTCATAATGTTCTGATGAACCCTTTCCCTCAAATAATTGAATAGCTCCAGGCATGAACATCTTCCATTTTAGTTTTAGAGAATCTTTACCCTTCAGAAACACAATCTCCCTGCCTATTTCACATGCTTATCTTAGAGAGATGAATAGAAAAATAAACTTTTTAGATTGTAAAGTACTTTGTAAACTGCAAAGAACTCTAAGGGGTCCTTATTACATGTATTTTGAAATGTGACATAACTGCCAACTTTCAGTTTCTTCTCTTCCTTCCTTCCTTGTGCCTATGCATTCAGAAACTCTTAAAAACAAGGCTGATTTTTGCCTAGGTTTTGCTCACTTTTATTTAAAATTATTTCACATTCTTGCTACTGATCTATTAAGGGAATGGGTGATTGACTACACTACTACCCTTTATGTCCAGCACTCCTATTGTTAACTGCCACTATTTCTTCCAAACTTTGGAAAATGAACGTCACATGGTTGGAATTTCTTAGGATCATAGATCCTAGACCTAGAAAAGATCATAGAGCTCAGAGCCCATCTATTCCAACACCCTCAGTGTTACTGCTGTACTATGCTGTAGTTATCTTCAATAGAGGATTAAGAACCCCAACTTTGATTCTGATTTAAAAAGAAGAGGAGCAATAGTTGTCTTAAAGGTCTGATATGGGGATCTTGATCTGAAGTTTATGTGTTTCCTAGCTAGATTTAAGGCCCAGGTTTTTAACTAAGGGTTGAGAAAGCCCCATGGACAGATTTTAGGAGGTTCATGATATAAATTTGAATGGCTAAAAACAATGCCTCTTCTTTTTCAATAAACTCTAACTAAAATTTAGTATATCCATTAATTATGACTATAAGAAACACAAATACTGAGAAAGTATCTACAGACTTCACCAACTGACAAATGGATTCATGATGGTAGAGATGGTCAAGAACTACTCATCTAAGAGCATTTGATTAATAGTTTTCCTCTAGATTAGCAGAAACTTCAACTTTTATGCTAATGCACAAAATAGTTGGTATATCTTAAAGAATCAAGTTCATAAACATACTTATATTCTTTTAACAAGGAGACAATAGCAACTGAAAGGAGAAAAGTATGAAGAATAAGTGGGGCAGTATCTGGGCTTATCCTAAAAGTTAAGCAACCACTCCAGATGTCAAAGCCTCTTCTGGACCACAATGGTTATTGACTTTGAGATCTACTATTATAAAGAATGATTAACATAGCTTCTGGTGTTTCTATGCACAAAAAAGCAACAACAAAACAAATAAAACTACTAGAATGACAACCCAAATCAACAAACCTCAGGGAACAACAATAAGAACAACAACAATAAAATATTAATAATAATATTTACATTTATTTGGTTGTGAAATAATTCTTATTTTTCCCCTTATTTGAGGCCCACAACAAGGTCTGATTTTCTCATCATGCAAGTGAAAAAGCAGAGGATTAGAGGGGCTTCTGACATCTATTTTCACAAAATTAGTTCACCTCACTACAGAACCATATCTTGAATTCAACTTTTCTGACCCCAAGTATAGTACTCTTTCTAGGACATTATTCTGCTGTTTTTGAAATAAGATATAAAAGTTATACCCTGTGAAAAGGCAGTAAATTCGACAAGCCTGAATATATAATAATAAAAAATATTGAATCAGAAGAGAGCTTTGAGGTCACCCAACATCCCACTCCATGAAGATAATCCTCTGTTTTATCTCTGATGGATGACCAACCAATTTATTCTTAAGGATCTTTCATGGTGAAGAACATGGCACTTCCAGGGGCATCTCCCAAATTTAGGACATTTCTACTGATATTTCCTATGATCTGAGGTTGATATTAGGCAATATCTCAAAACACAATGCACATAATACATTTCACAGTTCAACATCTCATAACATTTACCGTCCCTTTACTTACAGAATCACCATCATATGGTAATTCAGGCCCTGATCACGATTTACTTGGTAGATAATTGTTTGTATATTGTCTTTCCCCTTAGACTGTGAGTTCCTTAAGAGCAAGATCTGTATTTGCCTTTTTTTAGAATGCAAGTGTTTATCACAGTCCCTAGTGCTCAAAGAAATTCTTTTGGTTTGACTTGATTGGTCTAGTGCTTCTAATCTTTCTTTTCAATCCATGCTTTACAAAGCTTCCAAGATAATATGCCTAAGGTATGACATTTTTTCTCCCTGTTCAAAAACCTTCAGTGATTACCAATTGTCTCTAGTAATACCTTGTTTTTATTCTACTGACAGTCATCCACAAATAAGATCCAACCTATTCTTCCATTCTTGTTTTATTTTTACTATCTTTCACATATTTTATATGCAATTATTTTGGACTACTAATTATTCCCCGATAGAATTTTCTATTTCCAATTTTAAAATATTTTAAATATTATATAATGATGTGAATATGATTATATGCTGTTTTCATTATTTTTATTATTTTAAGAATATTTTTAAAGTACTTAGGATAGTAACTGGCACATTATAGGTACTTAAAAATGTTGGTTCCTCCCTTTCTTCCTCCCTGTGTTCCTTCCTTTCTTAGCCTTCAGAATAATTTTTGAGCCTCAGCATAGGTGCCACCTCCATCAGTTGTTAATGCTGTCTTCTTAAGATTAAATTATGCTAAATAAGGTCAAAATGGATACATGATTTAGACATAAGAGGTGATGCCATAGGTAAATTAGGAGAGAAAGGAATAGTCTACCTATCAGATCTTTGGAAAAGAAAACAGTTTTTGACCAAACAAGACATAGAGAATATTCTAAAATGCAAAATGGATGATTGTGATTACATTAAATAAAAAGATTTTGTACAAACAGAAGCAATGCATCCAAAATTAGAAGGGAGGCAGAAAGCTAGGAAACAATTTTTGAGGCCAGTACTTCTGATAAAGGCCTCATATCTAAAATATATAGGGAATTAAATCAAATTTATAAGAATCCAAGTCATTCCCCAATTGAGAAATGGTCAAAGGATATGAACAGGCAGTTTTCTGATGAAGAAACCAAAGCTATCTATTCCCATATGAAAAAAATGCTCTAAATCTCTAATGATTAGAGAGATGCAAATTGAAACAACTCTGAGGTACCATCTGACACCTATCAGATTGGCTAAAATAACAAAAAAGGAAGATAATAAATGTTGGAGAAGCTGTGGGAAAATTGGAACACTAATGCATTGTTGGTGGAGCTGTGAACTGATCCAACCATCCTGGAGAGCAATTTGGAATTATGCCCAAAGGGCAATAAAGCTGTGCATACCCTTTGACCCAGCAATTCCACTTTTAGGTCTTTTTCCCAAAGAAATCATGGAAGGGGGAAAGGGACCCACATGTACAAAAATATTTATAGCTGCTCTTTACGTGGTAGCAAGGAATTGGAAGTTGAGGGGGTGCCCATCAATTGGGGAATGGCTGGACAAGTTGTGGTATATGAATACAATGGAACACTATTGTGCTGTAAGAAATGATGAGCAGGAGGAGTTCAGAGAAACCTGGAGGGTCTTATGTGAGCTGATGATGAGTGAGATGAGCAGAACCAGAAGAACATTGTACACAGTATCATCAGCATTGAGTGTTGACCTACTGTGATGGACTATATTCTTCTCACCAATGCAATGGTACAGAAGAGTTCCAGGGAACTCATGATAGAAGAGGATCTCGAAATCCAAGAAAAAAAAAAAAAAGAACTGTGGAGTATAGATGCTGATTGAACCATACTATTTCTTTTGTTTTGGGTGCTGTTGTTTTTTTTTTTTTTCCTATTTTGAGGTTTTGCATCACTGCTCTGATTTTTTCTCTTGTAACAGGATTAATGCAGAAATAGGATTAATGTTATTATGTGTATATATGTGTGTATATATCTATATGTATATGTATAGAGATATATAGATATATAACCTCTATCAGATTACCTGCTGTCTAGGGGAGGGGGGAGGGAGGGGAGGCAGGGAGAAAAATCTGAAATTGTTAAGCTTGTATAAACAAAAGTTGAGAACTATCTTTACATGTAATGGAAAAAATAAAATACCTTATATATAGAAAAAGAAAAGATTAAATTATGCTTTCTAGGGGGGTGCAGCCAAGATGGTAGAAGAAAGGCAGTGACTTTCCTGAGCTCTCCCCAAAATCTCTCCAAATACCTTCAAATAATGCCATAAGACAATTCATGGAACAGTAGAACCCACAAAAGGACAGGGTGAAGTAATTTTTCATCCAAAGACAGCTTGGAAGGTCAGCAGGAAAAGTCTGTTGTACCATGGTGAGAGTGGAGTACATCCTGGTACAGGACACACCAGTACAGATCCAGCTCCAGGTAGTGTGTCCCTGAGAATCAGGTCTTGGGAGCCTCTGAATCAGCTGCAAAAGAGCTGCTTCTGTAACTCAGCCCCTGGAAGGTGAGGTGGTCAAGAAGTTGGCCAAGGGGAGATTACAGGTATCTCTTTGCTGGCACTGAAGAAGTGCTCTGTTGTTTTGCCAGTGCTCAGATCTGGGTCTTAGTCTTGAATGATTGCCCAAGTTGGGAAGGAGCACAGGCATGTCAGAGCTTGTAGCCACACTGCAGCAGAATTTTGTTATGGGTTAGGTGGCAGAGAAGTGGGCCTGTGATTGTTTTCAGGCCAGGGTACCAGCTTGGGGAGTGGTGAATGTGCCTCTCCTTGTATCATATCACCTTGGAGGAACTAGGGATTTGTAAATTCCTAGAAGTATCTCAGAGAACAGCTGCTAAAATCCCATGAAGCTTGTGACAGCATGCTTTCCACCCTGGAAGCAGTGCTCCACTTTAAGAAAGGGTTAAAGTCAAGAAACAGGTTTGCAAAATGACCAAACAGAAGAAATGCTGACCCTAGAAATTTCCTATGGTTACAAGAAAGAACAAAATACACCCTTAGAAGAAGGTAACAAAGCCAAAGCTCCTACATCCAAAATTTCTAAGAAAAAAATATGAATTGGTTTCTAGCCATAGAAGCTCTCAAAAAGGACTTTGAAAATAAAGGCAGGTAGAGGAAAACAAATGGAAAGAAATGAGAGTGATGCAAGAAAATCATGAAAAAAAAAAAAGTCAACAGCTTGAAAAGCTGCATTGGCCAAATGGAAAAGGAGGTACAAAAGCTTTTTGAAGAGAATAACTCGAGCAAAAATGGAAGCTAATAACATTATGAGAAATCAAGACACAATAAAGCAAAACCAAAAGAATGAACAAATAGAAGTCAATATGAAATATGTCCTCGGGAAATATACTGACCTTGAAAATAGATCCATGAGAGAGAATTCGAAAATTATCGGACTACCAGAAAGCCATGAGAAAAAAGAGGAGAGAGAGAGAGAGAAAGAGAGAGAGAGAGAGAGAGAGAGAGAGAGAGAGAGAGAGAGAGAGAGAGAGAGAGAAAGGGAGAGAGAGAACCTAGACATCATATTCCAAGAAATTGTCAGAGAAAATTGCCCTGATATTCTAGAAACAGAATGCCAAATAGAAATGGAAAGAATCCACCAATCACCATCTGAAAGAAATCCCAAAATAAAAACTTCCAGGAATATTATAGAAATTCCAGAGCTCCCAGGTCAAGGGGACAATATTACAAGCAGCCAGAAAGAAATAATTCAAGTATTGTAGAGGTACAGTCAGGATAACAGAAGATTTAGCAACTCCTACATTAAAGGTTTGGAGGGCTTGGAATATATTCCAGAGGGCAAAGCAACTGGGATTACAACCAAGAATCACCTACCCAGCAAAACTGTGCATAATCCTTAAAGGGAAAAAATGGGAATTTAATGAAAGCAAGGTATTTGTGATGAAAAGACCTGAGCTGAAAAGAAAATTTGACTTTCAAATACTAGATCCTAGAGAAGCATAAAAACGTAAATTGGAAAAAGAAATCATAAGGGATATTAAGAGGTTAAACTATACATTCCTACATGAGAAGGTGATACTTTTAAATCATAAGAACTTTCTCATTTTTTAGGGCAGCTGAATGGAGTATAGTTAGACAGAGGACACAGGTGTGAGTTGAATATAAAAGGATAATATCTTTAAAAAGATAAAAGTAAGGAGTGAGAGAGGATTGCACTGGGAGAAAGGCAAAGAGAGAAGTGAAATGGGGGAAAGTATCACATAAAAGAAGTAACAACAAGCTTATGGAGTGGAGGGGAAGAAGAGGGGGATACAGGGGAGTGAGGGAGACTTACTCTTATCAGAATTGGCTCAAAGAAGGAATAAGGTACACACTTAATTTGGTATAGTAATCTATCTTTCCCTACAGGAAAGTAGGAGGGGAAGGGGATAAGGTGTGTGTGTGAAAGAAAGGAGGGCAGAGTGGGGTAGGGGGGAGTCAGAAGCAAAATGCTTTCAAAGAGAGATAGGGTGAAAGAAGATAGAAAATGGAGAAAATATCAAGGGGAGGGAATATGTTGGAGAGTAATACAGTTAGCAAAAATAACTATGGGAAAAATTGAAGCAAGTTTGTTTGATAGGCCTCAGTTCTCAAAGACAAAGAGAACTGAGTCAAATTTCCTAAAATAAGAGCCATTTACCAATTGATGGATGATCAAAAACCATGATGTTTTCAGATGAAATAATCAAAGGTACCTATAACCATATTAAAAATGCTCTAATTCAGGGGCAGCTAGGTTGCACAGTGGATAGAGCACTGTCCCTGGAATCAGGAGTACCTGAGTTCAAATCTGGCCTCAGACACTTAACACTTACTAGCTGTGTGACCCTGGGCAAGTCACTTAACCCCAATTGCCTCACTAAAAAAATGCTCTAATTCACTATTGATTGGAGAGATTCAGATCAAAACACTTATGGGTACTATTTTATACATATTGGATTGTATAATAGGACAGCAGAAGAAAATGACAAATACTATAGGGGATATGGGGAAAATGAAGTATTAATACAATCTTGGTAAAGTTGTAAACTGATTCAAACATTCTATAGAGCAATTCTGAACTATGACTAAAGGACTATAAAACCATGCGTACTCTTTGACATAGTAATACCACTATGAGATTCGTATTCAAAAAGAGATAATAAAAAACAAAAAGTTAAATTTGAAATTGGGGAGATGCCAATCAATTTGGGGATGGCTGAAGAAATTGTTTAATGAGATTATGTTGGAACACTATTATGCTATAAAAAAATGAAAAGCAGGATGGTATCAGAAAAACCTGGAAAGATTTACATGAGTTGATGCAAAGTGAAATGTACTGTATACAAAATAACAGCAATTTTCTAAGACAATCTGCTGTGAATGACTTAGTTATTTTCAGCAATACAATGATCCAAGACAATTCTGAACAAATTATGAAAAATGCAATTCATCTGCAGAGAAAGAACTGATGGTATCTGAATACAAATTGAAGCATAATTTTTTGTTAGTTCCTTTTTCTAAAGTTTTTTTTTTCTGTTTTCTTTCACAACCTAATGTGGAAAAAGGGTTTTTTATGGTTTTAAAATTATTTTATTTCATTAAATAGTTCACAATTACAGGTAAATTTTTTTTTAATTTGAATTACAAATTTCCTCCCTCCTTTCTATCACCCCCTTTGAGAAGGCAAACAATATGGTTTTTATTTTACATGTGAAGTCATGCAAAACATATCTATATTAATCATGTTACAAAGGAAAACACAAAATAAAAGAATAGAAATAAAGACCATAAAAAAGTATGTTTCACTCTGCATTCAGGGGGTAATTCTCTCTCTGGAGATGGAGAGCATTTTTCATCATAGGTCCTTTGGAATTATTGTGAATCATTGTCTTTATATATAATAGCTGTTGTTGTTGTTTTTTTTCCCTTTGAGAACCGACCTACTAGTAGTATTACTGGGTCAAAAGGTATGAACAGTTTTATAGCCCTTTTGACATAGTTCCAAATTATGCAGATGAAACTAAAAGGCTATCCATGATTGACTTGGATGTTAATTCAGCTGACAATATGTGGGAAATGAAACACTGAAAAAAATAAAACTGTGGTCATTTGTCCATGAAAGTGGAAAGATTTGGGATGGCAGTTCAGGATATCATTGCCACAAAAAATAGGCATTTGTTTTTTTTGATGATTTTTATTGATATTACCTATTTATATATTCTCTACATTTCTCCTTGTATACATACCCCTTCTAGAGAGTTATTAATTACATCACATTATGTTAATTTAGTTTTTTAAAAATTTTTAAATTTAAAATTTTTTTTTTGTGAGGCAATTGGGGTTAAGTGACTTGCCCAGGGTCACACAGCTAATAAGTATCAAGTGTCTGAGGCCATATCTGAACTCAGGTCCTTCTGAATCCAGGGCCGGTGCTCTATCCACTACGCTACATTGCTGCCCCTACTTTAATTTTTTTTTCATTTTCCAGTTATATATTACATATAAGGATAGTTTTTAACATTTGTTTTCACTGGATTTTTAGTTCCAATTCCCCCCCTCCTGGAAAGCAGTCTGATATAGGTTGTACATGTATAATCACATTAAATGTATTTCTACATTAGTCATCTTGTGAAAGAAGAATCAGGGCACAAAGGAAAAACCTCAAACATGATGGGAAAAAAAACCAGTCCAAAAGTAGAAACATTATCATTCAATCAATTAACAGTTCTTTTTTCTGGATGTTGAGAACATTTTCTATCATGAGTTCTTTGAAACTCTTTTGGATTGTTGCACTGCTGAGAAGAGCCAAGTGTATGCCCATTGTTCATCACAAAATGTTGCTGTTACTGTGTACTATGTTCTCCTGGTTCTGTTCCTCTAAGTCAGCACCAGTTCATGTAAGTCCTTCCAGGTTTCTCTGAACTCCTCCCACTCATCGTTTCTTACAGCACAATAGTATTCCATTACATTAATATACCACAACTTGTTTAGCCATTCCCCTATTGATGGGCATTCCCTTGATTTTCAATACTTTGCCACCACAAAGAGAGCTGCTATAAATATTTTTGTACCTTTTTCTATGATCTCTTTGGGATACAGACTTGGCAGTGGTATCACTGGGTCAAAGGGTATGAACAGTTCCATAGCCCTTTGGATGTAGTTCCAAATTGTTCTCCAGAATTGTTGGATCAGTTCACATCTCCACCAACAATGCATTAGTGTTCCATTTTTTTCCACAGCTTCTTAATCTGGAAAAGTTTTGCATAACTTCACATATATAACTTATATTGAAATGCTTAAGTTCTTAAGGGGAGTGGGGAAGGAGGGAGGAAGAGAATGGAACACAAAGTTTTGAAAATCAATGTTAAAATTTGCTTTTACATGTAAGTTGGGGAAAAAATAAAATTCTAAATAAAAATTATGCTTTCTAATCTGTGTATCTTCCAATAGTATGTAAGTTTTCTGTGAATGGGATCAATTTCATTTTCATCTCTGGATCCATAGCACCTGACACTGTGCTTTGCCCATAGAATCATTTAATAAGTATTTGTTTAATTGAACTGAATGTAATCATTTTAAGACCCTTGTTGAGGAAGAAGCAGTGGACTCCAATGGGAAAAATCATTGACTGTCAAATCAGAGGACAGGGCTTCAAATCTTACCTTTCATTATACCTACATGTTTGAGCAAGTTACTTACATTCCCTAGACCTCAGTTTCTTCATATGTAACATAAAGAGGTTGAACAAAATGCCCTCTACAATCCCTTTCAAATCTATATCTATGACTCCAACTCTAGTTTATAACATTTGGTGGTACCTATGACTATATAGGCTCATAATTCTAGAGATGGAAGGGACTTGGAAGGTCTTTTAGTCAACCCCTCATTACATAGATGTGGAAACAAAGACCCAAGGTTAATGATGTAGGCAAAGTCAAAATCTAATAAAGTAGCTGATGCAATAGTCAAACTCAGATCTTCCTGACTCTAAGTCCTGTGTTCTATTCATAACTCTACTTAGCTGCCTCAGTCAAAATACAAGGAGAAAGAAGCTAAAATACCTTTCAGTTAGAGGCAGGGCATATATAACTCCCACTTAATAGTTATTGGGATGAAAGAAGATTTCTTACTGGTAGGCCAGGGACCTGCAATTAAATTTTCCACTTCACTCAATTTGTTCCAAAATCTTGCTTATTTACTGGAAAATAGATATTAGTAGTTCTCTCTACTGCCTAATCATGTGGAAATAGATAAAATAACACTCCACGTGACAGATCTTTTATTCTGTTCTATGTGAAATATTAACCTAAGTAGTACAATCCACATCACATTTTTATATCCATGGATGTAACTTAACTAGTAATTGAACACTGGTCCTTGTTGATAGAAATTTATGGTGGAAAAGAATGAGATTTTGTAACAAAGTCAAGGGAAAAAATTATAAATGTAAGACTATTGAAACAAATGTTTGTCTTCATTTCATTTGGTTTTATTCTCAAGGTTGAAACTTGCTATACATAGGTAGATGTACTGCACCAGTCACTTTTCCTTTCCTTCCCCATCTTGTCTTGGTGAACAATTTTGCACTTTCCTCTTTTCTTGAGTCCCTCACCTCTTCATCATATCATTGATCTCTCCTTGTCAAGCCTCATCTTAGGAATACTTGCTCCATCCACTAATTTCACTCCTACATATATGGTACTAATAAAAGAAAAATCATGAAAGTGTAAAAACAGGGTCCACTACAAATGTGTATTATCTAACTTGAACTGGACCCTCACTTATATCAGGCAATTCCTTATATCCCCCTAATTAATTCACTCACCAAATCTTTTCCCATATCCTCCCTCAAATCTGTCGTAACTTCCTGTCCCTCATTCTCTTAGCTAAGAACAACGCATTATATTTTACTGAAAAATTTGAAGTTATTCCCTGAGAGCTCACTCCCATTTTCCTTCTCTAAAAGCACTCAGATTTTTATTTTGCCACTATCTTTTTCTTCACCTGTCACACATAACGAGGTAGGCCATTTTTTTTTTTGTGAGGCAATTGGGGTTAAGTGACTTGCCCAGAGTCACACAGCTAGTAAGTATCAAATGTCTGAGGCCAGATTTGAACTCAGGTACTCCTGACTCCAGGGCCGGTACTCTATCCACAGAGGTAGGCCATTTTAACAAACTTCTCTATGTGTACAAACAATCTTATTCTATCCTATCTTTACCAGTAAATTATCTCCCATCATCATTCCCATTCTCTCACTTATCTTCAATCTATCTACTGGCTGCTTCGCTACCATCTACAAACATGCAGGCATCTTTCTTGTGTCTCAAAATTCTCATTTGACACATACATCATCACTAGATATTACACCATATCTCTTACTTGGTGATTAAAGTCCTTGACAAAGTTAACTGGAACCAACAACTCCACTTCCTTTCCTCTTGTTCTCTTTTTAAATCTCTACAATTTAGTTTCCAGCACCATCATTCAACTGAAACTACTCTCTCTCTAGTTACCTGTGACCCATTAATTAATAAATCTAATGACATTTTTTTCATTATTCATCTTTCTTGACCACTCTGCTGCCTCTGATACTATTGATCACCCTCTTCTTAACCTCTAACTCAGTATCTTATTTTAACTAAAACCCTATTTCTTTTTTTTCCTCTTTTTTAAATATCCAGCTTTTTTTGAAAAACTTAGAGGGAGAGGTGAGTAAGAGCAAAGAAGCCCACTTCTCAGAAGAGATGCTTCTTGTACAAATGGAGCCCATGGACACCACCTTCTACCTGATCGGATGATGTCCTCTTCAAATTTCAACTCCCCTGAGTACATCATGACTCTGGTTCATGTTAGACTCTTGGCACCAAAATCTTGGCAGGAGTGCTGGATGTTAGCAATCAAGTAGGGAACAAATTTGTGGATGGACCCTTTGTTCTGCATGGCCCCAGACAACCCTTGAGCTACCTTGATTTGGCTGTTTTACTGAAGTAATGGTTCGGGCTGCTGAGGTTCTTGTCCATGGCATCAAGGGAGCCCATCCCCCAGTATTTCTTTAGCTGGATCCCATCAGAGAAGAAGCACTCCCCTGGGGCCTCTGTGGTGGCCGCGAATAGAGAGCCCATCATCACTGTGGAAGCTCCAAGATCAAGTTCTTTGGCAATGTGGCCCACATTTTAGATACAACTATCAGCAATGATAGGGACACTGAAGTGACATGTGTATTCTGAGACCTTGTAGATAGATGTTGCCTGAGGCAGCCCACATGCCAGCACTTCCTGTGTAATGCAGATGGAGCCACAGCCCATGCCAATCCTCAAGGAATCTACTCCATCATCAATGAGATTTTACACCTCTGCAGCTGTCACCACACTGCCACCCATAACCTGGAAGTTGTTATATTTCTCTTTGATGTATTTGATGATGTTAATTTGGAAAATGGAGTTTCCTTGAGAGGAGTCTAGCACAACCACATCAACACCAACCTAGGCCAGCAAGTCAAGGGGATACTTGTTGTCCTCATGGGTGCCAATGGCTGCCCTGAACAGAAGCTTCTTGGTGTCTTTGGATGCCAAGGAGT
Source organism: Dromiciops gliroides (assembly GCF_019393635.1). Classification (NCBI taxonomy): domain Eukaryota; kingdom Metazoa; phylum Chordata; class Mammalia; order Microbiotheria; family Microbiotheriidae; genus Dromiciops; species Dromiciops gliroides. The sequence goes on from NC_057862.1 coordinate 125,035,729, forward strand.
TGTCCTGATTATTCTTCAGGTCCATTTGGGCAATAATGGCTACTAGCTGGTCATCCTCATTCACAATGGGGAGCTTCCCTTTTTTGCTCTGCTGCAAGATTTCATTGGCTTCCTTTAGTGTGACTCCTGGAGGATCCACCACTAGATCCTCCAGCCTAGTCATGATCTTGACAAGAAAATGGTCATGTTCCTTCTCCTTAAGAAATTCAATATCACAAGAGGAGATGATGCCCACTAGGCAGCTGCCGATCTTGCTCAAACACATCTCTGACTTGATCTTTAGAGCTCAGGACTACAGGGTTAGTGATGAAGCCTTGCTCATATTTCTTTACTTTGTGCACTTCATTGGCCTGGAATTCTGGGGTTGTGATGGATAAACTCAATACCTTCTGTCAGTGCCACGGCAATAGCCATCCCAGCTTCAGTGACTGTGTCCATTGTGGATGAAACAAGTGGGGTCTTCAAAGTTATCTTCTTGGTAAGTGCTGAAGTTAGGTCTACTTGATCTTCTGTGAAATCTATATAGCCTGGGAGTTTAAAGAAGTCATTGTACGAGATCCCATCTCCACAGTTGAAGAGTTGCTGCACTGTAAGCCCATCGTCTAGAATGTAACAAGTGCCACTGCTGATGAAATAGTCTGCCTTGGCAAGGACAGGATGGAGAAGGGGGAGGAAGTAAGCCAGGCTGGTAGGAAACCTGGGCAGAGCTGCATGGGGTTGTTACTTCTCCTGCCCTAAAACTCTATTTCAGCAATTTCTTCCTCTAATTGGTGAGTTCTTTGAAACTACCATTTGAGGAAAATGAGCCGTGCTCATCTTTATTCTGGTTCAACTCCTGACTTACCCACACCACCTTTCCCTTTTCACTTCCATTTAATGTGTTGCTTTCCCCCATTAGAATGTAAGCAACCTGACAAGGACTTTCTTTGTTTTTGCTTAAATTTGTATTCCCAGTACTTAGCACAGTACTTGAAACCTCGTTAATGCTTAATCTAATCTAGTCTTTAAAGTAAAAAGCATTATTCAATTTATACATTAGTTTATAAAGCATTTTCTTTACAATCAAATCTGTGAGATCAGTATTTTATATATTATTGTGACATATGGCAAAAGAGCCAGCTTCCATAAAGGCTCTAACAGACCTGGATTAAGCATGGAAAAACTTATCTCTAAATATTTGGTACAGACTTTGTTTTTGTCTCTCAGGCTTATTGTCTCTTCCCATCCCCAATCCCAGAGTCATTTCAAAGAAATATCTAGAAGAGTAGGATGCATCTTATATCTAGGATCTCCCTTGTCCAGAAAATGTACTCAATGTACAATATGCACTATCATGTATAAGTCAGCTGTTTGTTTGTTGTTTATTTTTTCATTCTATATTCCACAGGAAAAAATTCAAAACAAATGGCTCAAGAAAGTGTGTTAACAAAAACATAAAACAGTAACCTCTTAAACTAAATCCATTTTCCCACCTGATTTACACACACACACACACACACACACACACACACACACACAGGGAGAGAGAGAGAGGGAGAGAGAGAGGGAGGGAGAGAGAGAGAGAGAGAGAGAGAGAGAGAGAGAGAGAGAGAGAGAGAGAAAAGATATTTAGTAGGAATGTTGAATAGATACTTCACATTGACATTAGACCTATACCGTCTGAGTACTTCACAAGGTCCAGTTGTCCTGAACAAGAAGGAATGGTCTTCTAGATGTTAATTTTCTTTTCCTGGAAGTGTGCAGTTGTAGGAATCATATCCTACTGGGCTTCTAGGAACTCTTGGCCTTTCAAATTTATAAATTTACTACCAAAGTTAGAAATAACCCTTACTCAAGACCATTTTTCACTAGTCTATGTTCAACCAGTGAAGAAAACAAAGGAAAGTATGCAGGGAAGAAAGTGTGCCTAGATAATCAAATATTATCTCATAGTTAACTTATCTTAATATAGTTTGTAATTATCTTTGAAATCATACCTGGGTCAAGGGAAATTACCAGGATTATCTGGGAATTGCTATATCATCCCTAAACAACATGTTATAGCACAATGGTTGATGGATTTAGAGTTCAAAGGGAATCCAGAGGTTATCTAATCCAAATCCACCACTTTATAGATGAGAAATCTGAGGTCCAGGGAAATGATTAATTTAATATTGGAGTGAATAATGAACTAGATTGGGAAGAGAATTGTGTCAGGTAGACTAATCAGCAAGCTATTATAGTAGTCCAGGTATGAGGCAAGGAAGGCCTGCACCAGGGTTGTGCTAGTGTCTAAGAAAAGAAGGGGGCATATGTGAGATATATTACCAAGGAAAAAATCAATAGGAGTGGGCTACAGATTGGATTTGGAAGAATGAAAGAATGGAAAGAGTCATGGATGATAAATAGCTTGTAAGCCTGAGTTACTAAGAGGACATTGGTATTTTCAATAATAATAAAGAAGTAAGAGAGTATAGTTTGTGAGGTAATGATACTGAATTAAGTTTTGGGTATGGCAAGTTTAAGATGCCTTTGGGACATCCATTTCCAGATTATCAACAAATATCGATGGTAGACTGGAGTTTTGCAGATTTTTTAGAGTTGGAGAAGTAGATTTGGGAATCATTAAATAAAGATGATAATTGAATCAATAGGAACTGATGAAACCACCAATTAAAACAATATAGAATAAGAAGAGTACCCAAAAGAAAGACCTCTATTGCACACCCATAGATAGTGAGCATGACCTGAATGAAGATCCAGCAAAGGAGACTAAAAAAAAAAAATCAGTCAGAAGGACAACCAAGAGAGATGGAAGAAGGTGGGGTCGAGATGGCAGAGAAGCCACAAAGTTGCCTGAGCTCTCCTGAGTTTCCCTCAAAAACAACTTTAATCAAGCTTCTGAATGGATTCTGAAATGACAGAACCCACAAAAAGAGAGAAAGACACAATTTTAAAACTTGAGATAATTTAGAAGACTTCATCAAAGGTTGTTCCCACTTGGGCAAAAGGGGAGCACAGCACAGCTCAGAAGGGGTCAGACCAAGTCAGCAGGAGGCTCTTGGCCACAACACAACAGCTGATGCCCTTGGTCCTGGGTCAGAAGCCTAGAAATGAAGCAAGTCAGTTGTGAGACCTGCCAGCACAGGCTGAGAGAGCAAACTGCCAGCTAGAAAACCAGCCACAGGACAGGCATGCCTTGACCAAGTTATCCCAATGCAGGAAACAGGTCTAGGGCTATTGGTCAAATGGGGAAAACAATTGGTCAAATGGAAAAAGAGGTGCAAAAGCTTACTGAAGAAAATAGTGCCTTAAAAATTAGAATTGGGCAGATGGAAGCTAATGACACCATGGGAAACCAGGAATTAATCAAATAGAATTAAAAGAATGAAGAAATAGAAGGAAATGAGAAATACTTCACTGGAAAGACAATTGACCTGGAAAATAGATCCAGGAGAGATAATCTAAGAATGATTGGATGACCTGAAAGCCATGATCAGAAAAAAAAAAAAGGCTAGACACAATGTTGCAGGAAATTATCAAGGAGAACTCCACTGATATTTTAGAATCTGAGGATAAAATCATCATTGGAAGAATCCTCCAATCACCTCCTGAAAGAGACACCAAAAGGAAACCTCCAAGGAATATTGTAGCCAAATTCTAGAATTATCAGGTGAAGGAAAAAATATTGCAAGCAGCCAGAAAGAAACAATTTAAATATCATGAAGCTACAGTCAGGATTTCATAGGACCTAACAGCGTCAACATTAAATGATCAGAAGGTTTGGCATATTATATTCCGGAAAGCAAAGGAGCTTGGATTGCAAGCAAGAATCAACTACCCAGCAAAACTGATCATTCTCTTTCAGGGGAAAAGATGGACATTCCATGAAATAAGGGGCTTTGAATGTTTCCTGGAGAAAAGACCAGAACTGAAAGAAAATTTGATCTTCAAATACAAAACTCGGGCAGCTAGATGGCACAGTGGATAGAGCACCGGCCCTGGATTCAGGAGTACCTGAGTTCAAATCTGGCCTCAGACACTTAACACTTACTAGCTGTGTGACCCTGGGCAAGTCACTTAACCCAAATTGCCCCATAAAAAAACAAAAAAACAAAAAAACCAAAAACCAAAAAAAACAAAAAAACCAAAAAACAAATACAAAACTCAAGAGTTATTTTAAAAGTAAACAGGGGAAAAAGTTATTCAATAAGGTTAAACTGTTTACATCCCTATGAGGGAAGATAATACTTTTAACTCAAGATCTGTATCTCCATTAGGATGTATTTCCTAAATAGACTTTGGTGTGATGATATAAAGAAACTTAAGGAGCAGAATAAAAGGAGAATGGGGGAGCATAGGAAAGGGAAGGTAGAATGGGGTTAATTATATCATATGAAGAGGCACAAAAAACCTATTACAATAGAGGGAAAGAAGGGAGGGGTGAGCATTTTTCCACCTTACTCTCATAAGATTTTGTTCAAAGAGGGAATAACATATACATGCATTTAGAGAATTAAACTTAGGTTACTCTTTAAGGAAGAAAAAGGATAAGGAGAAAATGGTGGTACTGATAGAAGGGAGGGTAGAAGCAGGGGAGGAAAGGGAAAAGAAAATAAGGGGGGCTGATAAAAGGGAGGGCAGGTTGAGGGAGGCAGTGGTCAGAAGCCAAACTCTAGTGAGGAGGAAAAGGATCTAAGAAGAAAAAAGTGTATAAATAAAGGAGAAGAGGGTTCAGGGAAATACACAATTAGTAATCATAACTGTGAATGTGAATGGGATGAACTCTTCCATAAAATTGAAGCTAATAGCAAGAGTGGGTTAAAAACCAGAATCCTACAATATGTTGTTTATAAGAAACACATTTGAGGTAGAAGGATACACACAGAGAAAAGGTAAAAGGTTGGAGCAGAATATATTATGTTTCAGCTGAAATAAAAAAATCAGGGTTAGCAATTTTTATCTCAGACCAAGCAAAAGCAAAAATAGATCTAATTAAAAGAAATAAGGAAGGAAACTACATCTTGCCAAGAGGTACCATAGATAATGATGTAATATTAATAGTAAACATTTATGTGCCAAGACATATAGCACCCAAATTCTTAGAGAAGTTTAATGACTTACAAGAGTAAATAGAAATCAAAAATTTACTCTTCTCAGCAGTGCAATGATCCAAGACAATTCCAAAGATCTCATGATGGAAAATGTTTTCAACATCCAGAAAAAAGAACTGTGGATTCTGAATGCAAAATAACCATACTATTTCTACTTTTGTTTTTATTTTCTTTTTTGAGGTTTTGCCCTTTTGTTCTGATTCTTCTTTCACACAATGACTAATGTAGACATATGTTTGATGTGATGGTACATATTTAGCCTATATTGTATTGCTGTCTTGATTGGGGGGAAGAGGGAAGGGAGGGAGGGAGAAAATTTTGGAACTAAAAATATTATGAAAACAAATGTTGAAAACTATCTTTTCATGTAATTGCAAAATAATAAAATTATTTTATGATTTAAACAAGGACAACCAAGAGAGAAAAGGATCAGGAAAATCTAAAAGGAAGAGACTATCAAAGAGAAATTAAGAGACAGTATCAAAGGCTTCATTGAGATCAAGAGGGATCAGGACCTTTCATTATCAAATAATGAAGTAGAATCCACCTAAGTTCTATGGAGCAGATAAAATATCTTTAAAGTTATGAAATAACCCAGTGTGGGTATGCTTCAGGTAAGAGAACCTGGGTTCAAATCCTTCATCTTTCAGCTGTTACTTGAGTGATTTGGGACAAGATGCTAAACCTCTCTAGGCCTCAGTTCCATCATTTATAAAACGGAAGTTAAACTAGAAGACCCATGAAGTATTTGAATATGTGATTCTGTTTCAATCCTTCATATTCTTAATGTTTAACACATATATTATAGGACATCTGGGCTGAAGATCATAAGTTGATAGATCCTATGGAACAGAGATCTAAAATTAATCTCTTGAGCTTTGTAACCTTTAACAGCTCATTTCCCCAACTGAACTTTAATAATCTCGCCTTTAGAATGTAAGTAAATAGTTCCATCCCCTTTTCAGAAATGAAGAAACTGAGGTCCAGAGAAGTCAGGTGATTTGCCCAACATCACAATTTTTTCTAGTAGACCAAGGACTCAATCCTGAATCTTCTGCCCCTGAATCCTTCCCTTCTTTCTTTCTTTCTTTCTTTCTTTCTTTCTTTCTTTCTTTCTTTCTTTCTTTCTTTCTTTCTTTCTTTTTTTGTGGGGCAATGGGGGTTAAGTGACTTGCCCAGGGTCACACAGCTACTGTCAAGTGTCTGAGGCTGGATTTGAACTCAGGTCCTCCTGAATCCAGGGCCAGTGTTCTATCCACTGCACCACCTAGCTGCCCCACCTTCTTTTGCTGTAACACAAATCCTTCTGTTTAAATAATGCATATTTAAATAACTAATAATAACCACAACTTATCTTCATATGTTCCATTATGGTGAGAAAATGCTTTTCTATGCTTTGTGTCCTGCAATTCGTACAGTTCTTTGAGATAAACAACATGTTAATCATTGTACCCAATTTGTAGATGAAGAAACTGAGGAGGTTGAAAACTACAATAATTTATATCAGATCACACGGTTGGTAGGTGGGAAAGCTAGAATTCAAACCAACTCTGTGTTCTGATCATAAGTCTAAATTCTTTCACCTCAATAGGAAAGCCTGGATTTTTGTGGTGACTTATATGGAAACAAATAAGTCAAGGCTTTGTCTGCATGGAAAATAGGAAACATCCCTTATAGAGATGCTTAGACAATGTCAAATGCCTATGACACCTTAAGGCAATTAGGGAAAAGAAGTTTAATGCAAAATATAGCTGCATTTGCAATGAAAAGAGCAAAGCTTTTTTTTTTTTTTCTCACCCTGCACTCACCAATCCATATATTAAAGGAGCTACTAAAAACCTGGGAAAGTTCAATTTAACAATTAATCCTGATTGCTTGTCTTGGTTTGTGTGCTCTTTTTGGCTTTTTAATCTCCTATTTGACATTTGTCTTCTACAATGTCAAAACAATTATTTCAAAAGTAAATCAGTCTGTCAGCCCACTTCTCTCATGTCCAACCAGTTTGATGTTGAATGAGCCTGGGTGTTCAGTAGATGGGCTTATAGCAGCTTGACAGAACCCACTGACCTGACCTTCTGTTAACGCCCTGCCACCATGTGATCATTGGGATGGAACCTTGATTTCCTTGGTTTCTAGCTATAAGGCCTATAGCACTTGACATCTTCCTGAAGCACAAAAGGCGATGTCTCACTGTCCTATTAACTGATACAGGCCAGCCCAAATTCTGTAGCTGTCTGATCCACATTGTTTTATTATGCCTGGAGGATCCTTTGTTACCACTCAGGTGTCTGTCACACTTTGGGGTTTGTGCTTCCCTTGGCTCCAGGCATCAGCTTTGTGACAAAAGCTCTTCTGCCAGGCAGGAGCTAGTCCAGATGTCCCATTATTTCAGTTTCAGAAGGCTGTGACCCTTCAGGCAATCTACTAGGGATTTTTGATAGTTCTTCAGTCTGCAAAGCTGCCTCAGGGTCTTTTCAGGCATTACTTACCTTATCACTATAGATTGTGAGTATGCATCAATGTCTCACATCTTCATTTGAACTCAGGGAATGGGATTTCCTAAATTCAAACTCATTGACTTCTAGTGTGGATTTTTAGGTGAAACTGGAGGGTGTTTCATTGTTAGCAAGAAAGAAAAAAAAAATGTTGCTGCAGGAGAGCTCCCTTTCTGGTGCTATACTTTGGAACACACTAATTCTTCCTTATGCACTATCCTCTCCTTCTCTTGTACCTAGCATGGCACCCCATGTCAAAATATAGATACCTGCTATTTACAGAACACTTTAAGTTCTGTAAGGTTTAATATGCATAAGTGTGTCATATGGTATCACATATATGTACATATGTATATATATATATATATATACACATACATATGAATATATATCTCATTTCATCCTTACAACCACCCTGTGAAGTAGGTACTACTTACTATAACCCCCATTTTAAAGAGGAGGAAAGTGAGGCAAGGAAGTCAAATAACTTGCCCCAGGTAACATAGATGGCAAATACCTGAGATAAAATTTGAGCTCAGTCCTTCCTTACTTCAAGTCCTGCACTCTATCCACTGTGCCCCTAGGTAGCAGCTGCCAGTAGACCTGGAATCCATTAGGTACAGTCAATATAACCTCAGGTAAGTTGAACCTCAATTTTCTCATCTGTGAAATGAAGGTAATAAAATATGTCCTATTTATCTAATAGGTTTTTGGTGATGATCAAATGAGATAGAGGAATGAATATGCTTTGTGAAATTTGAGACACTATACAAATGTAAGGGATTCTAATTAGAGCAATCATATTATCCTACTCCATTACAAGCATCTACTCCCCATCCCAAATGCCCTGATGCAACCTCATTGCTGCCTAAATGCTCTGTTGAAGCATTAACCTTTTTTTGACCTCCTTTGTCACATGCTTAAGCACTAGATTTTTGCCATCCCACTCTTGTCCATCAAAATATACATACTGGGGCGGCTAGGTGGTGCAGTGGATAAAGCACTGGCCCTGGATTCAGGAGGACCTGAGTTCAAATCTGGCCTCAGACACTTAACACTTACTAGCTGTGTGACCCTGGGCAAGTCACTTAACCCCAATTGCCTCACTAAAAAAAACAAAAACAAAAAAACAAAAAACAAAAACATACATACTAGGGCATCATATGATGGGGACAATTGACAATCCAATGGGGAAACTTAAGTTCTTGGAGATGCAGTGCTAGGGGAAAATACTGCTGTTGGCAACTTGAGACTATGATTTGTATCCAGACTGACCCTGACATTTACTAATTGTGTGACCATGCCAAAAAAAAAAGTCAAAATATTTAATGTCTTAGAGCCTCAGTTTCTTCATTTATAAAATGGAGATGATAATACTTGGATTACATACTTCAAAAAATTATTGTAGGAAAAAAAGTATGAAATCCTTATCATGATATATAAACATTTTTCATTATTTTAATAACCTTTAAATCATTTCATGTAGGAAGTTGTCCAGATAATGTGTCAACCTCTAGGATTGACTTGGCACATAATAGTAAAACAAATTATGTTGAGTACTGCCAGAAAATATTTTTTAAATGCTTTCGTATTCTAGAATGAATAAGTATTTCTCAAAATCTCTTTGTAAGTCATTGTATTCTAGCATAACTCATTTAAATAGTTGTTCCCCTCAACATGTTATTTCCATATATATATACTTAATTAAATTAGGAAAATTAAACAAAAATCAAATGTCCCAGAGTTGGACAGAACCTTAGAGCATCAGTAGATCTAACCCATAGCAAGAATCTCTTTTAAAGTATAACAAATGTCATCTATTTTTTTATAGAAGACTTCTACTATCTCTCAAAGTAGCCCATCCAACTTTTGGGGCTATTCTAATTGTTCATTTGTGCTTACCTAAATTTGCTTCTTTGAAATGTCATAGGATCATAGAGTAACATTATTGACCTAGAGATGGGAAGAAATTTTGAGCCTCATTGTTTTTAGTTCAGCACTATGAGATTAAGAAGATTCAATAAAAAAAAAATCTATCAAATATATGAAAGTAATTTTAGTTTTTTTTTTCTTTTCCAGGCTAAATATTCCCAGTTCCTTCAACCAATCCTTAAATGCAACAAATTCAAAGCATCTTGCCATTCTTTTATCCTTCTCTTGGGGCTCTACAGTTTACCAACATCCTTCTTAAAACACTTTCCCCAGTATTGAACACAACCCTCCATCTATGACCTGGCCATCTCAAAGTACAGAGTGGCTATCACCTATGTCTATATTTCCTTTATGCAGTCTAAGATTCTATAAGCTCTTTGGTAGCCATATCACCCTGTTGGCTCATGTTGACATTTCATTTCACGAAAACCACCATATTCTTAGTACAAAATAGCCATACATTTTCCATTTGAAAGAGGGAATTTGTTGTTGTTGTTGTTGTTGTTGTTTTTTGGTGAGGCAATTGGGGTTAAGTGACTTGCCCAGGGTCACACAGCTAGTAAGTGTTAAGTGTCTGAGGTCAGATTTGAATTCAGGTCCTCCTGAATCCAGGGCCGGTGCTCTATCCACTGCACCACCTAACTGCCCTGGGAATTTGGTTTTAATCTGACCTGTGTGGGATTTTTAATTTACCCCTATTAAAAGTTGACTTATTTCATTTGGTCCAATATCCCATTTGGGACCTCTCTAATATATTATGCATTTCTGATGATCTTGCTGAATTATATTCTTCCTATAAATTTCAAAATCCTAAAATCCCTAAATATGGATTTTATTTCATTTTCCCACCACCCCAAATTCCTAGTGCCACATACAACACTTTTCTATATTCTTAGTTCAGAACATATTACATCAGTGTAAGTATCCATTCACCCCCTCCTATCCACAAAGCACTACCTTTCTACTAATGAAGAATGGCAAGATATCTGTAACTTACAGTTTTAGAAAAACAGCTGGGGAAGTGAAAGTTTAAGTAACGTGACTTGCCTTTGATCACAGAACTATTATTTGGTAAATACAGGACCCGAAATCAGGTATTTATGAGTGCAAGGCCAGTCCTCTTTCTACGTTAAATGTAGTACCTATCATATTTCAAATAAAAGCGTTTAATAAATGTTTGAAGAATTTAATAGAATTGAATTAATCTACTGTCATTAAAATTATATCTAAAATAAAAATTAAGAGATTCTATTACCTAGGGAATGCCTAATATATGTATGTATGTATGTATGTATGTATGTGTATATATTGTATGTATTATACAGATATATAATGTGTTTATACAAATGCATGTATGTGTATATGCACATATTATATGTGTGTACATACATGTATATATTATATGTATGTAAATATATGAACATACATATTACATTGATATAAGAAACAGTAAATATAAAGAAGTATGGGAAGACTTACATGAACTGATGGAAAGTAAACAGAATTCAGAAAATAATACACACAATAACTACAATAATGTCAACAGGAAAAACAATACCAAAAGAAATGAAATCAAATCCTGGAAAAATATCATAACCGAGATAATCTCCTAAGAATATTTATGAAATAGCAGTTTATTTAGAAACATATGGAATATTGAATATGGTTTCAGAAATTTTCAATATGTTAGGTTAGCTGAATGTGTGGTTTTATTCTTTGTTGTGGGATTTATTCAGGAAATCTAAGTAATAGAAAAACAAAAGATATAAATAAAAATATTTTTAAATCATTAAATGGGCCTGAATACTTCTTGGGCAGCTAGATGTCACAGTAGACAGAAAATAAGCCTGGAGTCAGAAAGAACAAATTGTGTAACTTTAGGCAAATCACTTCCCCTGTCCATGTCAATTATACTTAATAAATAATTACAGGCTGACTGATCACTTGGGAGAAATACTCTTTTTCTTCTAGTCTATGTGGTTCATAAGATGAAAGAGCAATAATGGAACCTAGAGGTCATATAATTCAACTCTAACTTTACAGATGAGATATAGAGTCTATGAGTGGTTAAGAGAAATTCACAAACACACAAATATGCACATATATAGTAAGTGGTCAGGCCAAAACTTGAACCCTGGTCCTCTCTCTCCAAATTCAGATATATTTTTCTTCTGTACCACATTGCCCTCTTCACTTCTTTTCCATCATAATATCCTACCCTTACAAATCTTTGAATTCTTTTTTATCCTCCTTTAGCTGCTCTGATCAGATTTGATTCACTTTCTACTTCTTCAACACTAAATCCATTCTTTATATTGCTTATAACCCCCACAGCTCTCAAGCACCTCATGCTCCTTGTAATATACAAGCAGTGTCTCCACACTCCCTACATATTGCTACTTACCTTAAATCTAATTTTTTTCGGAGCTTGAATTAAGAGACTTGTCAGTGAGATTCATGCAGATGATATTCTTTATTGTTGCTGATGTCTCACACCTCATTACATGCTTGATTAGGGCTCACATCAGATAGAAACCATGTAGCTAAATGCTAAGGAGTAAAGACATGTGCATATGGAATATGCCATGCTCCCATACAGGCATATTGACATGGAATACACTGCTTCTACATTTGGGCAGATTGCTGTTGAGATTAGGAAGCAAAAGATCCCTATAATAAGGATATCTGAAAAATCTTTTGTCAGCCCCTGGGGAGCATTCCTCTCTATTAGGCCTCTGCTTAGGGCTGAATTCGAATTGATCCATAGCAACAGGACTGGTATATCTGTCTCTCATGAAAGCCAAGGTTACTTTTCTCTGCTTATGTAGTCATACTGCACAGCAATGTGTCCTTTTGTCACTTAGAGCTATAGAAAAGAGCCCTATGATTGATTCAGTACATCAACTAACAGAGTCACATGAACATAGGTAACTATTATGGATGAAATTTCTCAAAAATAGTATCAAAGCACTTGAAAAGCATTAGTCAGTAGTGGTAGTACCATCCAACATCAGGGATCTCTAGGGAGACTGAGTAGTTTTGTGAGAAGTTGGAGGTTAGAGTCTAGCAATATTGTGACCTTACTGTAGAACTTGAAAGTGATCTCTGCTTCATATCAAATGAGTCAAATATTATCTCTTCATTTATTTTTTTTTTGTTATTGTTGAGTTGTCTAAGTAATTTCTGACTCTTCATGACTCCATTTGAGGTTTTCTTGGTAAAGATATTGGAGTGTTTTGCCATTTTCTTCTCCAACTCATTTTACAGATGAAGAGACTGATGCATACCAGGTTAAATAACTTGCCCAGGGTTACACAGCTGTCAAGTGTTATATTTGAACTCAGGAATATGAGTCTTCCTGACTCCAGCACTGGCACTCTATCCATTGTGCCACTTAACTGTTCCATCAACTTTTAAGTATGGGTGTATCCCTGCGCCAGGTGTTTATGCAAAGTTCTGAAGGCCTTAACATTTTATGTTAAGGACAAAAAGACCTTCTGGCACATTATGTTACTCTGAGGCTCTGTGCCTTCAACAGAATGCAGGTTGGTTTACTCCATTAGTAAACAAAACTCTGAGAGCGGCTTAGTGAGAGGGGCCGGTAGGGACTTCCTCCTTGTCAAGAACTCAAGTTTTGTGTCAAACACTGATTTAATCAGGTTCTACTTTTATCTTAAGGAAATTTTGTTCCAGTGATTTAGTCAAGATCACTTGGTGTACATGTGACAGATACAATGAGTATAAAGAAAACAAACCAGAATTCCTGTCTATCTCTGGATGTGGATGCAAATCTTCATTGTCCCAGTATCACCCCTATGACCTGGCATCCCTAGCACTAAGAAATCAGCAGGTACCAATAAAACATTGCACAAAGACAACAGGATAGCCATCAAAAAAGCTTATTAAAGACAGCAAACACTGCTGGTGCTATCTGTTAAATGTCTGAGTAGCCGATGGGAATAGTATTCATAAAGTGTTGCGGTAGAAAAGTCATCCATCGGATGAATCTCTTCCAACATATTTCAAAGATAGCAAAATGTATTCATAGGCTCTGGTGTCCTAAGAATATTTTAGAGATAAAGGAAATTGACCAATTTTGAATTATTTAAAATGAAGCATTTTTACATTGCCCCATATATTTACCTGTCCCCATACAATGAATTCTGTGGAGCATATATCACCTATACAGAAACCTTTCAACCAATCCTCCCTCCTGGGATGGGCATGCTGAATTAATGCTGTTAGTAAAAGACCCCAAGATGATAGATTCATGATAAGTTCCCTGGAGGTCACTCTGTTTAAGAAAGGCTGATGTTCTCTTACATTGTGTGTGCCTATCCGATTCTGCCACTTGTAGAAAATTGACTCAGACAGAGCTATTATTATTATTTTTTTATTCTTGCTAGAAACTGCCATTACAAAGTCTGTTCCTTTCTGGATTGAAAAACAAAATAATGAGCCTGTCTTTTTATTTCCTGAGAGGAACCATTCATTTACATTCACTTACTGTTTAGAATTTCTGGGCTCTACAATATACACAATGCCTGTAGATCTGGAGAAGAAAATTGCAGCATAAGAAAAGCAAACCCCTAGAACCCAAAGGTATTATATAACCTGTAGGCTATGGTTCTGCCAGCTTAGAACTCCCCAGCCTTACTGAGTACAAACTGAATGAATGTGTTTATCAGGGTTAATGCAGAAGATTTGTATGTCCTGCTGCACAACCCCAGAGCCTATACTTGTGTGATGGAAGCACCTTTTTGTACCTAACACTAGAGTACCCTGTGATGAATGAAATCTATGAATACCCTCTTCTCTCAGTTTCTCAAATAATAAAAATAACCATAATAATAACAATGATATATTTGTACATTTGTAGAGAAATCTTATGATGAAAGCAATATGAGTATTATTTACCCTCATTTAACAGATGAAGAAATTGAGAGAAGTTAATTAACTTGGCTGTGGCTGCATAACTTTGAGATGTCAGAGCTAGTCAAATTCATAAGCAGATAGTTTTGTGGCCATGACAAATTGAGTACTGGTGAGGGGGTTAGGATTTATAACTCAAAAACCAACAAGCCTATTCACTAGCAGAGTATATAATGATTTTTTTAAAGCATACTATTGATACTGAGAACTATATATACAATTCCCACTTATTTTAATGCCTTATACTATCTTCTCAAATAGTTCAGATAGTAATATTCATTATTTCAACAAGTCAGTGTGTGGTGATTAAGGGCCAATATGTAACATTCACTGAACTATGTGATAGGATTACGAAGAAATATAAGACAATCCCTGACCCCGAAAAGTTGAGATTTTGTGGGGAAGATATAGAAAAGTCAACTTGAGTAAGGCATTCATAATGGGGAAAGGCATAGGTTAGGAAACAGAAGCAAAAGTGAGAAAGGAGAGCATTCCATGAAGAGATGACAGTCCATGTAAAGGCACAAAAGAAGGAGATACATAGGAATGTCAGGTAATGCATATTTCTAGAACTCAGAACCAAGAACTTGAAAGAGCATAATATGAATTTTCTTAAAAGGTAGTTGGGAGCAAGATTATGAAGGTTTTTAAATGATAAAGAAAAATTGTATTTTACCTGAAAGAGCCATTGGCAATTTTTGATCAAATGAGCAACATTATTAAAACTTGGCTTTTAGGAATCCCTATTTATGAAGGTTAGGGTTGAGATGGAAAGACCAAGGGGAAGCATTTTTAAGACTTCAGTACAGAGGGGCGGAGCCAAGATGGCAGAGAGGAAGCAGCAAGCTGCCTGAGCTCTCCTTCTGTTCCCTCAAAACGAACATTAAAGAGACAGAGACAGAGAGACACAGTCCTCCAACCAGAGATAATTTAGAAGACTTCAGGAAAAGGTCGGTCTGACTCGGGCAAAAGGGAGGCCCAGCGCAGGGCAGCAACCCAGCGCCGAGGGGGTCGGGGCAAGTCAGAAGGAGCTGCGGGCCACAGCCAAACAACTGAGGCTCCCGGAACCTGGTTCAAAAATCTGGTGGCCAAGAAGGACAGGGGAAAAACCTACCTGCACCGGCCGCGAGGGAGACGAACGGGTCAGGCGGGATCAGATGCCGGGGTCTGGCGCCTGGCTGGCCTAGAGCAATCAGACAGGAAGTTCAGGGCGGGGGATCACCACACACCATAAAGGCCTCAGAGTAAAAGCCCAGTCACGCAGCACCTATACCCCTGCTCAAGAAGCCCAAAACAGGGACCCTGGTGCCCCCAGAGCAGACCTCAACTTAAAGAATAAATAAATAAGCTGCAATAATGAGTAAGAAGCAAAAAAGAGCCCTCTCCATTGGGAGCTTCTGTATCAATAGGGAAGAAGCCAACACAAACTCAGATGAGGACAATAGCCTCAAATTGTCTACATCTGAAGCCTCACAAGGGAAGGTGAATTGGTTGCAAGAACAAAAAGCCTTCCTGGAAGAGCTCAAAAAGAATTTTAAAAATCAATTGCAAGAGGTAGAAGAAAAAATGGAGAGAGAAATGAAAGCAAAACAAGAAAACCATGAAAAAAGAATCAGCAGCTTGGAAAAGGAAGATGAAGAAAACAAAGCCTTAAAAAATTCATTTGGCCAAATGGAAAAAAAGCTGCATAATCTCACTGAAGAAAACAATACCTTAAAAAATTCACTTAGCCAAATGGAAAAAAGGTGCATAATCTCACTGAAGAAAACAATGCCTTAAAAATTAAAGTGGGACAGTTGGAAGATAAGGAATCCATGAGACACCAGGAATCAGTCAAGCAGAATAAAAAAAAATGAAAAAATAGAAGAAAATGTGAAATACCTCATTGGAAAGACAACTGATTTGCAAAACAGATCGAGGAGAGACAATTTGAGAATCATTGGACTGCCTGAAAGCCATGACCAGAAAAAGAATCTAGACACCATATTCCAGGAAATTATTAAGGAGAACTGCCCTGATACCATAGAATCAGAGGATAAAATCATCATTGAAAGAATCCACCAATCACCTCCTGAAAGAGACCCCAAAAGGAAAACTCCAAGGAATATTGTAGCCAAATTCCAGAATTATCAGGTGAAGGAGAAAATACTCCAAGCAGCCAGAAAGAAGCAATTTAAATATCATGGAGCCACAGTCAGGATTGCTCAGGACCTGGCAGCTTCAACATTAAAGGACCGCAAGGCTTGGAATATGATATTCCGGAAGGCAAAGGAGATTGGATTGCAGCCGAGAATCTATTACCCAGCAAAAATGTGCATTTTCTTTCAGGGGAAAAGATGGACATTTAATGACATTTGGGGACTTTCAATCTTTCCTGGTGAAAAGACCAGAACTGAATAGAAAATTTGATCTCAACATACAAGACTCAAGAGAAGTTTAAAAAGGTAAACAGAGGGGAAAAAAAAAAAAGTTACCCTATTAGGTTAAACTGTTTATATCCCTACACAGGAAGAGAATACTCATAACTCTTAAGAACTGTAAATGTATTTGGGCAGAGAGAAGGACTTTACATAGAGGGTATGAATATAAATTGTCATTGATGTGATGATACAAAAGAATTAAGGGGTTAAAAAGGGAGTCTATGGGGAGGAGAGGAAAGGGGAGGTGGAATGGGATGAATTATATCATGTGAAGAGGTGGAAAAAAACCTATTACAATAGAGGGAAAGAAAGGAGGGGGGAACATTGTTTCAACCCTATTCTCTTTAGATTTGACTCAAAGAGGGAATAACATATACGTTAATTGGGATAAAGAAACAACTCATTCTTTAGGGAAACAAAAGGGGAAGGGAAAGGGGGGGACTGATAGAAGGGAGGACAAAAGCAAGGGAGAAAAGGGTAAAGAAAAGAGAGGGGGCTGATAAAAAGGGAGGGTAGATCGGGGGAGGCAGGGGTAAGAACTAAAACGTCAGTGAGGAGGAATAGGGTGAAAGAAGGGGGAAAAAGTACAAAGGGGGTCAATAGAATGGAGGGGAATAGACAGTCAGTAATAACTCTGAATGTGAATGGGATGAACTCTGCTATAAAACGGAAGCGAATTGCAGAGTGGATTAAAAACCAGAACCCTACAATATGCTGTTTACAAGAAACACATTTGAAGCAGAGAGATACACACAGAGTAAAGGTAAAAGGCTGGAGCAGAATATATTATGCCTCAGCTAAAGTAAAAAAGGCAGGGGTAGCAATCCTTATCTCAGACAAAGTGCAGGCAAAAATAGATCTCATTAAAAGAGATAAGGAAGGAAATTACATCTTACTTAAAGGTACTATAGATAATGAAGTAATATCAATATTAAATATGTATGTGCCAAGTGGTATAGCATCCAAGTTCTTAGAGGAGAAGTTAAATGAGTTACAAGAGGAATTAGACAGTAATACTATACTAGTGGGGGATCTGAATCTCCCTCTCTCAGAATTAGATAAATCTAGCCAAAAAATAAATAAGAAAGAAGTGAAAGAGGTGAATAGATTACTAGAAAAGTTAGACATGATAGATGTCTGGAGAAAATTGAATGGGGATAGAAAGGAATATACCTTTTTCTCAGCAGTACATGGCACATTTTCAAAAATTGACCATGTATTAGGGCACAAAAACATTATAGTCAAATGTAGAAAGGCAGAAATAGTAAATGCATCCTTCTCAGATCATGATGCAATAAAAATTACATGTAAGAAAGAGCCAGGGAAAAGTAGAATGAAAATCAATTGGAAACTAAATAATTTCATTCTAAAGAATGAATGGGCCAAACAAGAAATCATAGAAACAATCAATAACTTTATCCAAGAGAATGACAATAATGAGACAACATACCAAAATCTATGGGATGCAGCCAAAGCAGCGCTTAGGGGAAAATTTATAGCTCTAAATGCTTACATGAATAAGAAAGAGAAAGAGGAGATTAATGAATTGGGCATACAACTTAAAAAGCTAGAAAAAGAACAAATTAGAAATCCCCAATTAGACACTAAATTAGATATCCTGAAAATTAAAGGAGAAATTAATAAGATTGAAAGCAAAAAAACTATAGAATTAATCAATAAAACTAAGAGCTGGTTTTATGAAAAAAAAACAATAAAATAGATAAAATATTGGTTAATTTGATTAAAAAAAGAAAGAAGACTTTAGTACAAAAGGGGAGGTACTAAGGCTCAGAACTGGGGTATTTGTAATATAATTGGAGATATCTTTCTGGAACATGGGTTATCCCTTATGTATCTTATTGGTACATGGGTTATTCACTGTCCCACTCCCTCCATTTTCCAGTGTGTCATCCCTTTCACCTCTGGAATTTAATTGGTCTTAGGGATTGGAATGATTATACAGTAGTGGAGGAGAGTAGGTTCCCGGAAGAGGTCCCAAAAAAAAAGTATTCTAATTGTGGCAACATAGGGTAACATAGGGGAATAGTGCATTATGAACTCAGGAAGGAACCTCATACCTGGAAGACTATCATGAAGAAGAAGCATGTCCATCTGAATGTCTGTGCCCTGAAGAATAGTTTGTCTCTCTGCCTTATCTATGATTCTGGAGCCATTACAGGAAGCCTGAACATTTATCTTTATTCTATATTTATTTATCATCATCATTATCATTATTTGGCATCACATGCATATGCTATGTATGGTGTCATAGACAATGATAAGGTTTGTGAGAAATAATTATTAATAACTGATATCTTGGAGATATTCAGTGTTCTCCAGTTCTTTCAAATACCCTCCTAAAGGGAGACCCAGTTCTCCTTGAAAATAAGATTATATTAAATCTCCTCATTTTGGTCAGGTCCATAACACCTTGCAAGGAATTTAATCAAGGGTGGAGATGCTCACTGTTTTCTATTTAAGCTTAGGTGGGAACAAATATTTTTGTCTAGATAGGAAGGTTTCTTTGTCTAGGGAGGGGTCATTAAACCCATCCATTAAAAAGGGTATGCATTCTGTGAATTGATAGTCCAAGGGCTGGGATTAGGATGGTATAGACCTTCATTTTAATATAGCCTACCTCCAAATTAAGTTAACTGATTATAATTGATTGCTATTAAATAAATAGATTTGATTGTGGTTTGATGAACCACCTACTTTTTTTTTAAGGATAGATAAGCTGTGAGTCCACTCCCATTTTTGTCTTTGCTCTAAGAGAGAGAGCCATTTACCATCCTTTTATTAATGACCTGCTGACCCTACTAAGAAAAATTATTAAATTACCCAAAAACTATGTCCCTCATATATTGAATCACCACAGTTTATATGTATAAAATACTTTTACATATATTTGGTTCCATAATAGTCCTACGAAGGAGATAAAGCATATATTATCAGCCCTGTTTTACAGATGACAAAACTCTAAATTCAGAGATAACTGACTTGCCCAAGGTTACATGGATAGTAAGTGTCAGAGGGAGAAATAGAGCCTAGATTCATTTCTAGTTCAAGGTCCTTTTCATTATACAACATATTACCTTAGACCTTAGACACAAATATCTTCTTCCTGTCCTCAGAAGGAAATGTTATTAGTAAGTTTGTGAGCTCTTTAAATATATATATATATATATATATATATATAAATGTTTTGTTTTGTTTTTAAATCACTATCATTTGCTACCAAAAAAAGGCCTTGGAAGTTGGGGCTATTTTTAGTTTTTTAGTTTTTGTTTTTTTTGTTTGCTTTTATGTTAACCAAACAGATTTCTAATGATGCCAATATAAGTTCTTCATAGAATGCTGGTTTTATAGGAGTACAAATGATGCATTTATTTATTTCTATTACCATTATTTTAATCAATAATATTCTATATTATATAGTATAAATAATATGATATTATTTCTAATAATAGAATAAATACAGCTAGAATTTATGTAGCCTTTTAAGGTTTGAAAAGCACTTTAAAAATATTATCTCATTTTTTCCTCACAACAAACCCTAGGAGGAAAGTGCAGTCTTTATTCCAATTTTACAGATGAGAAAACTAAAGTATACAAGATTTGTGTCTTGCCCAGGATGATACAGTCAGTAAAAGCCTGGGGCAACATCCACCTCTAGCCCAATCAGTCGTTTTTTTTCCTGATAAAATTAACACAACTGGACACAAAAATCTGGGAAGAGTTAAGCCTAATAAGAATAGTTACAATATCCTCCATGTCACCAGATACAAAATGAATGTAGATTTTCTACAAATTAAGATCTCTTACTTTTATTCTATTTTTCATAGTGACAGCTCAGACACTTATTGTAATCAGATTCCTATCCTATGCAGACCATAATGCCTTTGGTGTGAGAGTGTGCATTTAGAATCCAAACTTAAATAGGATAGTCAGCTATAGTTGATTATAGTATGTGCTGTAATAAGTATAAATATACAGTCTTGGAATCCGCCCCCCCCCAATCATTCTGGTTTGCTTTATAATACTGAGGGGCAAATATTCAATGAATAAAACAATAAGTGCAACCCTGCTGCTGGCAAAAGGGGTTTGCTTAGGCAGCCCAGAGAAATCAACTTAAGTCTTTCTCCTTTACAAATGAGATCAACTGGTCTTAGGAGAGTCTCCTTTAGTCAGAAGGAAGGCTGAACTCTAGACATACCTAGATGGTTCATTTGTAAAAGTCATCTGCAAAGATGGACAAGGCATGCTTTGCATAGTAGGTCCCTAGGATGGAAATACTGTGCCAATTAGTTAAAAGTCTTAGGCCCTGTCAGGATCAGCTTGGCAGACTAAATAGAAAGCAGTTTCTAAATCTCAACCCTGGCTGATCAAACAAGTGCAACATAGAAGAGTAATAAATTGCCTCCAAAGAGGAAGCAGAAAAAAGAGATGGGAACCACTGAAATAGAACAGACTCATGTTAAAGAAACTGCCAGGCATAAACCAATAATGAAGAAATAAAAGGTCTTGTCATTGTTCACAGGGAAAATAAATAATATCTCGAAACGAAGATCAAGTTTCTCATTTGCACTTTCTACTGTTCTGTTTTATCTTGGTACAATAGAAATGAAGCATGGGGATGACATGTTTTCTTGTTGGTTGTAACTGTATGTTTCCCGTGGAGAAATCTCCCCATCCCTCTAATAGGTTTTCCCTTTGCAGGAGTCTCACTGAATGACAGTACCCTATATTCTTTATGGATATATCAGAACATGGCAAAGGGGGGAAGAATAACATACTTCAGAGCAGAAGTAGTAACAACAGCTACCACAGGAAAAAGAAGTTGTTATGTTGAAAGAAAGGGGGAAAATGTAACCAGGCACCAGAAAGTAGCTGGAAAGCTATTTTCTCTCATTTATCCAATGATGATTTTTTTTTTTAAAAAGAACTTTTTAATGGATGGTGGGAGGGGGAAAGATAGGTTTGCTATGTTTATTCTGGCTTAGGAAAAGCCCAGAGTATTCTGCAAAGAAGAGGAGAAAGCAAACATGCTTGCTTGAAGATAGAAAATCCTTTTCGGAAGAGCAAATATTTGCCATCTGATGAGAGTAAATTGTTGTTACTGGCCTCTAAAATGGTACTGGGTGTATCAGAAAACAATACCTTTTAATGGCGTTCTTTTTTATGTCCCATTTTCTGCAGCAACTGCTTAAAACAACAACAACAACAAAACAAAAACAAAAACAAACTTCCATAACAGGAAGAAAAGCTCCAAGGATATAGGAAGAAAAACAGTTGACAACACAGATACACAGAGGAATCCTTACATGGAGGGGTGTGTGTGTGTGTGTGTGTGTGTGTGTGTGTGTGTGTGTGTGTGTGTGTGTGTGTGTAGAGAATGAATAAAAAATAGGAGAGTTCTCTTAAAATTTCTCTTAAAATGAGAAAAATGTTACTTTAATTCTCATGGGGGGGGGGCTGGCAAATTGGTGCATTCACTCCACATGGCAACTGAATACATTTTACAAACAATTACTGAAATAAGCAGGAGGTGGGAGGGAATGCTAAAATAGTTTAAAATTTTATCCATGAATCATTGTGGGATATTAGAATCAAGTGATTGAACTTAAAAGAGGACTAAAAGATTGCCTAATCCAGAGCATATTAACCTTTCTTTGTATCATGGATCCGTGTAAGTCTGTTGTCTACGGACCCTATCTCAGAATAACAGATTTACATGTATAAAATAAAATGCAAAGAATTACAAAGGAAACTAATTATACCAAAATCATTATTAAAATATATGTTTTAAATATATTGATGCCAAGATAGGAATTTCTGACTTTAATCCAATCCCCTTATTTAACAGATGGGAGAGTTGAGGTCCAAAGCGATAAAGTGATTTGGCCAAGGTTAAGTAAGCTAGCATCACTCACTCTCTCACCACATCACCAATAGAAAAAAGGTCTTTTACTAAAGGAAAGTTATGTGATTGCTTACTTTAGAAACAAATAAAATTAAATGAGAAGATATTCCAAATAAGATAAAAGTAAAACAGATAAATAAGTACAATTTTAAAGAAAAATATTAAGCAATTATACTAATTGTCTCATATTTCTTCTGTAAGACAAATATTAGTTGTTACTATTGCTATTGCTGTTCTGAAGTACTGAAAGTTCAAGAAAGATTAAAGAAGGATCATTCTGGGACAAAAGTATCTAAATGATACAAATAGATCTAATGGGAATTTAATGAGTCAAGAAAAGAAAGGCAAGAAAAACTGGATTAATATGTGAATGCAAAACAATATAGACTGAGAGACAAAGGTGAGTGTAGAAGGAGATAGGAAGTAAGAAACAGGGATAAATTGACAGAACCTTTCAATCTGACCTCAATATGAGCTAAGAATCAATGATCATAATGCTTTCATTCATTCAATAAAGTATAAAGTGCAGAGTATATAGGAGCAGAGAAATAGCAAGATTTAGATATGGTGAAGGGAAGAGAAACACAAACAAGGGGATGATATTGAAGTACTTGAAGAGAAAGGAGCAACCTGGGATTTCATATTGAATTTTACTTGGAGAGAATGGGCACCCTAATCAAGCACCTTATCTCACCACAATTCTTTGGATTATATCCTAAATCTAGGTGTGAAGATATATTGGCACTACATATTGCCAGGATCCAGATAGGAAGGAGTGAAGTGAGGATATACACACAGGAGGAGCATATACTGGCCTTGGAAGAGGTGTTTGTTGATAATAAGAGTGCAGTAGGGAGGGCAAGGCCTCATTCTTTAGGATATAGAACAAAGTCCTCCGAAATCACTCTGCTTCATTCATGGATTTGAATGTAATCAGATTTTCAGGCAAAAGTGGAAAATTTTGCCTAAGACTCTTCTAGTTAGTGGAGAAACTGATAATTCTATACATTATCCCTGTGTAATAAAGGAGAGTTGGAATAAGAGCTTTGGAGAAAAATATATTCTTCATTCCTGTTTTAAAAGAACACTTGGAAAATTCTAGAGTATCTTTGAGACTAACCCCAGGAAAAGGTGGGGGGGGGATGGAAGTAGCAAGCATGTAACCAAACTCAGCACCTCAAATATGGTCCTTATTTCCAGTTTGCCTCCCTAGAAACTTCAGGGAATTTCCTCTTGAGTGAGATCAAGGCCCCTTTTGGATGAGTAATATCTGAGCTTAATGACATCTAAAGAGATTATTTATTCATATATTTTCTGTTATATATTAATCTACAGAACATCAATTTTGCTTTTTCTTTCTGCTTGCATAAATTAGTTTACTCACTATTCACTCTTTTTAATGTTTTTTTTTTCCTATAACTGATCAAGGGACCAAGACAGTAGGAGTAAGCTTGGGGTATTCTCCATGCTTAAAAAATAGTGTCTAGGGAAAGAGCTTTTTGGATCTAACATATGTTTTTAGGTGAAAAATGTCTTTCTGGGAGACACATATAATTATAGTCTCTCTCCATGTTTCTGTGTCTCTCCATCTTTGTTTCTGTCTGTCTCTGTCTCTCTGTTTCTGTCTCTCTTTCTCTCTATCTTTCATCAGCCCTGTAGGCCCTTCTCCTGTATTATTTTAAAAAGGAATAATAGTGTGCCTTCCTTTAGGAACAAGAAGGCAATGTTCCAGAGATTTATGCCTTCTCTTTGAACTAAGTGTTTATCTCATGGGGATATAGAATATATGGGCAGTATATACCTTAGATATATTTGTAGAAGTGATATATGAGGGGGGGAAATCCACAAAAAAGACCAAAAATAAGAAATAATATGGAGGAGAGATTCATTAATGAAATAATTCAATAACAGGATGGATGATGAAAGTAAACTTGTCTTTTTCATTTATTTTTTCAATATTTTACAACTCCAATATTTGTTTTTTTAGAATTCTTTTTGAATTGAGTTCTTAATTTTCTCTCTGCTTCTCACTCTTCTACCACTCACTGAGAAGACAAGTGAAATGATATCAGCTATACATGTGAAATCATGCAAAACCTTGTTCCATATTAGCCATATCAACATGTGTATATACAGGAAGAGAAGAGAGGGGAGAGAGAGAGGAGAGATAGTGAGAGGAGAGAGAGAGAGAGAGAGAGAGAGAGAGAGAGAGAGAGAGAGAGAGAGAGAGAGAGAGAGAGAGAATACTTCATTTTGCACACAGAATTCAACAGTTTTTTTCTCTGCAAGTGAACAGCATTTTTATCATGAGTCCTTTGAAATTGTCTTGGATCATTGTATTGATCAGAGGAGCCAAGTCTTTCACATTTAATCACCATTACAATATTGTAACTATGCACAATGATCTTCTCATTCTTCTCACTTTGTATTAGTTCATATAGGTCTTGCCCCTCACAACTGCTCATAATTTCTTATAACAGAATAGTTCTCCATCACAGTCATATGCCAGAACTTGTTCTGCCATTCCTTAATTCATGAGCATCCCCTCATTTTCTAATTATTTGCCATCAGAAAACTAAGTTGCTATAAATACTTCTATACATATAGTTCATTTTCCTTTTCTTTTTATCTCTTGGGGTACACTCCTATAAACTGTTGTTTTCAGAAGTCATACTTTTAGTGATACATGAAAGAAAATAAATAAATAATGCATTGGTATAAATATGTAAGTTGGAGAATTTAATTCAGAAAAGCTCAATAGGGATATATGAGGGAGACAAAAATCTAATGAACATTTGTTGGGAAAGGGCAACCAAAATGAATGCTATTCAAATTGAGGGGTTGGAAAGAGGATGGGGTTGGGGGAATTTGAATTATCTGTTATAGACATAGTGAAAAAATGATCAAGACTAGTCAGGAAAAGAAATTAATAAAAAAGAAAGAAAAGGATAAAATTAAAAATAAAGTAATCTCAAAGAACTTGAAATAAGGCAAATAAGCAGGAGTGATCCTCCAAAGTCTAAGAGAAGTAATGATATAAACAAACTGTCACTGCAATTTGTTCTGATTACACTTGATGTGATTACTCAAAAGAGGAGAGGAAATCAATGCAATAGAAATAAATGAAGGAAAATATAAATCTAATAATTATAACTTTAAATGTAAATGGATTAAGCCTCCCCATTAAAATGAAAGAGAAGAGCAGAGTAGACATCAAATAAAACCCCAATCATTTGTTGCATATAAAAAGAAAGCTAGAGTTACAGTGAGACAGACTAGGCAAAACTACCAACCTTACAGCCAAAAGAAATTAAAAGAGAAGGAATATTATGGTTAAAGGCACAATTTTCAAAGTGCCAATGAAACTGTATTAGCATGTATAGTACAGTATAGACAGTGAAACTATATTAGTAATATAATGTACATGCACCAAATGGCCTAAAATCTAAATACATAAATGGAGGAGGTAAAAATTTTTAAAGCCACAAATAGAAATAATTAAGTTTAGGAGATTTTTATCATTTATCTCTCCAAGATGAATAAATTTAATATAAAGATTTTTAAAAAGAAATATAGAACTGACTTCTGACCAGGCTCTTAGAAAAGTTACATTTGACAGACACAGTCTCTTTCTGGTGGAAACACTGAAGAATATTTTTTGCAACATCACATTAAAAAATTAAACAGATCAAGTGCCTGGGTATAGAGAAATAATGGATAAATGCAAAAAGACAAAATTTTAAAAAGGGGGTCAGGAAGTTCATGCAGTGGATATAGCACTGGCTCTAAAGTCAGGAGGACCTGAGTTCAAATCCAGACTCACAAATTTAATACTTTACTAGCTGTGTGACGTTAGGGAAGTCACATAGCCCTGATTGCCTTACCAAAAATGAAAAAAAATGGTTCTTTGAAATAATACATTAAAACTTTGAAATGGGAAATTAATTAACTGAGCATGGATTTTAAAACCAACAGCAACTAGAAAACTTAAAAAATAGTGAAGGGTCCTAGTTGATTGACTGTATCAATCTACCCACCCCACTTAAAGAGACTAACTACATGTTTGAGCCCCAATACCTTTATCAGGTATAAACATTTCTGAACATCCCTACTAAATTAATCTATCCTTTAAAGGCATTAAAATTATGTGTACCTTATCCTGCCTTGTGGAACTGTTTCCCTAGATGAGAGAACAGTTCCATCCAAGTATCTGAGAGAGTTGTTTGGGAAAGGGAGATAGCCTCTGTATCTCCCTGCCCTAGCCCCAATACACACACACACACACACACACACACACACACACCCCTTAACCAGAGGACTATCTTGTTATGAACGTTGGAGTTTGAAAGGATTTGGATTTTTCATCATCATACTAGTAGCACTCCTGTAATATTAGTGAATGGAAGCAATATCTACATCAGGAGGCAAAGAAAAACTGATATTTTAAGGAGAAGCTTCTCTAGGACTCTCTAAGGGTCCCAGATGAAAGTTATGCCATGAGTAAATGGAATCTCATAAGAACTTTGTAAAGAGAGAAATGATTTCAGGCTAAAAAAAACCCAAACAAACAAAAAACCTTCAGAAACTATGAGTTGAACCTTTTTCCACATGTATAATAACCTTAATCCTTCTTCTGTATTCTATATTAAAAAAGTAGAGTGATTTTTCCCAGAATTCTGTCAGAATTTTTCTTTAAAATTGTGCTTTCTAGACTACCTGAGTGGTATATTACTATAGTAATAAAAGCTAATTGTGTTTGAATGACTGAAGATTGACAGTGGAAGAAAGAAATGTCATCAACCATTATAAAAATATCCCCAATTACTTAGGGCTATCACTAGAACCAAGATAAGAGATGTAGTGACTTCCCTTTTGGTCCTAAACCTAACAATGTATGTGGGAATTGGTCAAGTAACTCTGGATCATATGTTACATGAGCAACCCCAGGAAAGCATAAATGAGAAAACTTTGAAAATTATAGGAGAAATAGATATGATAGAAAAGAAAAAACACTATAGCAATAACCCACAGTAAGTGCTATAAAAGGACTTTTAATACTACTAAACATTTAGTCAACTTTATTAACAAAGAGAGAGAAAAAACCCATTATAAAAATAAAAAGAAGTGAATCAGCTGAATTAAAAATGAACAATAGGGAAAAAGAATTATCAAATACTAGTTCACAATTATGTTCTGACAAAACTGAGAAATTAAAAGAAATGTCTGTATTCAAATTAACAAAAAAAAGATATCTTAAGCAACTTAATTTCAGAAAGGTAAAGTGAACAAGATCTGTAAAAAAAAGCCTACCAAAGAATGAAAAATAATGAATTCATATTTTAGAGAACAATTATTGCCTATGCTATGCAAATTATTATCAATAATTGAAAAAAGAAACACAAGAAGGAATTCCTTTTCTGCAACAGAATTTCTATCCTAATGCCTAAAACAAAGACAGTGTAAGAATTGTAGACAAATAGAAATAATGAATATTGATGCAATTAAAAAAAATACTATGGCTGTGTGACCCTGGGCAAGTCACTTAACCCCCTTTTCCCTGCCCCTCTCCCCCCCAAAAAGATGGAAAAAATAAAATACTAGCAAAAAGACTAAAACAAACTTTTAAAAATTTCTATGACCAAGTTGGATTTATATAAGGAAATTGAGAATAGTTCAATATTAGAAAAGTAGTTGGCAAAATTTCATGGTTTATGTATGAGATACTGCATATCATAGAAGATAGAGTAATAGCCTTTTGTTCAAATACATATCTACACATATACTGGCAATGGGACCTTGTGCAAATTACTTAAATTTTTGATGTCCTAGAAACTCATGAAGATGGTAAGTTACAAAGTGTGGGGTTTTTTTTCTTTTTCTTTTTCTATATTTTTTTTGCAGGGCAATGAGGGTTAAGTGAGTAGCCCAGGGTCACACAGCTAGTAAGTGTCAAGCGTCTAAGGCTGAATTTGAATTCAGGTCCTCCTGAATCCAGGGCTGGTGCTTTAACCACTGTGCCACCTAGCTGCCCCTGTGGATTTTCTTTAATAAAGAAAGTTCCTGACCTAAATATGAATGAAATTGCATGTGCTTTCCCCAAAATGGACAAAACCCACATATTCATATTAAAAGATGTAAAAGGTGCTTGATGAATTATAGTATTTGTTTTTGTTTAAAAAACTAAAAAACATAATTCAGAAAGCCTTATTTTATATCATAAAAACTATAGTTGACAAACTGAAAGCTAGCTCCATTTGTAATAGAGAAAATATTAGAAGCTTTCGAAATAAATGTTCTATCTATCCAAAATTATTTGGCATAATCTGAGAATACTAGTGATAAAAATAAGCAAATATAAAAGCATTAAGTTCATAATCTAGAAAATAGGAGAGGTGCATATCACATTCTGCTTTCCTTAGAAAATTCCAGATAATGGATAAAGAATCACCAAGATGATTATTAATATTAGTACTATAACTCAATGTAAAATAAGTTATATTTTAAAATTCAGGATTTCCATGTAGGAATGATAAAAAGAGTACATGATACAAAATCTCAATACAAAAAAATATATTGGAGTCTCTGTACCCAGAAACAGTCAATATATAAAAATAATTATATTCATTACTTGAAGAATGATTCATTATCCCACATCAACAACTATGAAAATAGGAAAGCAACTGGCAGAAAATAGGTTTAGATTAGCAATTTACCCCATACCATAATCATTTCCAAATGGATGTCACCTAGCAATTTGTTGTTGTTGTTTAGTCATTTTTGTCATGTCTGAATTTTCATGACCCTATTTGGGGTTTTATTGGCAAAAATATTAGAGTGGTGTGCCCTTCCCTCCTCCAGTTCATTTTACTTATGATGAAACTGAGGCAAATAGGATTAAGTGACTTTCCCAGTCATTCATGCAGTAAGCATATGAGGTCAAATTTGAACTCAGGTCTTTATGATTCCAGAGTTGTTTTTTCTATTCACTGTACCATTTAACTTTCCTTAAGATAGATAGGTACATAGATAGACAGACAGACAGACATGTATGTCAAAAAATAAAGAGTAGAAAGATGCACTTTCCATAAAAATATCTAGAGGAAATTTTTTTTTCAAATAATGCCTAGAATTGATAATATATTGATATATTGATAATATATATATATATTACAAGAACAAAAAGCAGATAGGATTAAAAGAGAAACTCTCATTTGGGAAAAATAATATTTGCAACAAAGATCTCTGATAAAAATGTGATGGCCCAGACATATAACTAAGAAGTAAATGCAAAAATATAATCCACTCTCCAAAAGATAATTTAGTCAAATTATATGAACATATACATTTCAAAAAACTTGTCATCTGTGAGAAACTGTTTACTATCACTAGTAAGAGAATTGAAATAAAAATAACTCTGAAGTTTCGCATCACTCAGAAAGTTGGCTAACATGGAAAAGATAGGCCTGGATGAATGGGATTCAGGAAGACAGACATAATAATGCAAAGTTAGTGAAGCTATGAATTTTTCCAAACATTCTGGAAGATAATTTGGATATATGACTAAAAAGCCTGAACATAACTTATGTCCTTTATCTCATTGACCCTACCTCTAGTCATAGACCTCCAAAAGACCCCAGTCAAAAAGGAAATTTCCATGTATATATACCAAAATATTCATAGAGAATCATCTTTTGTGGCAGCAAGCCTGAGGAAAAATGTGTGACTATAAATTAGAGAAGGTTAAAAATTGCTTTACAATATTGTAATTGGCATTACTATAGTATAAAAATGTTAAATGTGAGAAATTCAGAAAAAAACACACATGAACTAAAGCATGGTAAAGTAAGCAAAACAAAAAGGGAAATATATTTATTATAATTTTAAATTTAAAGAAAACTAATTTTAAGAAAAGTGCTCTGCAAGTCTATCTTATTTTGTATCTGGAAAAAGAGATGAAGAAATCTTCCTTCTCCTATACTTTTTTGGTAGAATTGAACAACTACAGTGTAAAATATCATTTATAATATAAGATAGGTCATTGGAACTGTTGGTTTTGCTTAACTTATTTTCTTTGTCATAAAGAAGTATGTGGGGGGGCAGAGCCAAGATGGCAGAGAGGAAGCAGCAAGCTGCCTGAGCTCTCCTTCTATTCCCTCAAAACAAACATTAAATCAAGCCTCTGGATGGATTCTGAAACTACAGAACCTGCAAAGAGACAGAGAGACACAGTCCTCCAACCAGAGATAATTTAGAAGACTTCAAGAAAAGGTCAGTCTGACTCGGGCAAAAGAGAGGCCCAGTGCAGGGCAGCAGCCCAGTGCCAAGGGGGTCGGGCCAAGTCAGCAGGAGCTGCAGGCCACAGCCAAACAACTGAGGCCCCTGGAAGCTGGTTCAAAAATCTGGTGGCCAAGAAGGACAGTGGCAAAACCTACCTGCACCAGCTGAGAGGACCACGAACAGTGGGATCAGACACTGGCGTCCGGCGCCTGGCTGGCCGAGTACAATCAGACAGGAAGTGCAGGGCAGGGGATCTCCACACACCATAAAGGACTCAGAGTAAAAACCCAGTCACACAGCACCTATACCCCTGCACAAGAAGCCCAAAACAGGGTCTCTGTTGCCCCCAGAGCAGACCTCAACTTAAAAAATAAATAAATAAGCTGCAATAATGAGTAAGAAGCAAAAAAGAGCCCTCTCCATTGAGAGCTTCTGTATCAATAGGGAAGAAGCCAACACAAACTCAGATGAGGACAATAGCCTCAAATTGCCTACATCTGAAGCCTCACGAGGGAAAGTGAATTGGTCTCAAGAACAAAAAGCCTTCCTGGAAGAGCTCAAAAAGGATTTTAAAAATCAATTGAGAGAGGTAGAAGATAAAATGGGGAGAGAAATGAAAGCAAAACAAGAAAACTATAAAAAAAGAATCAGCAGCTTGGAAAAGGAAGCACATAATTTCACTGAAGAAAACAAAGCCTTAAAAAATTCATTTGGCCAAATGGAAAAAAAAAGGTGCATAATTTCACTGAAGAAAACAATGCCTTAAAAATTAAAGTGGGAAAGTTGGAAGATAAAGAATCCATGAGACACCAGTCAAGCAGAATCAAAAAAATGAAAAAATAGAAGAAAATGTGAAATACTTCATTGGAAAGACAACTGATTTGGAAAACAGATCGAGGAGAGACAATTTGAGAATCATTGGACTGCCTGAAAGCCATGACCAGAAAAAGAATCTAGACACCATATTCCAGGAAATTATTAAGGGGAACTGCCCTGATATCATAGAATCAGAGGATAAAATCATCATTGAAAGAATCCACCAATCACCTCCTGAAAGAGACCCCAAAAGGAAAACTCCAAGGAATATTGTAGCCAAATTCCAGAATTATCAGGTGAAGGAGAAAATACTCCAAGCAGCCAGAAAGAAGCAATTTAAATATCATGGAGCCACAGTCAGGATTGCTCAGGACCTGGCAGCTTCAACATTAAAGGACCACAAGGCTTGGAATATGATATTCCAGAAGGCAAAGGAGCTTGGATTGCAGCCAAGAATCTATTACCCAGCAAAAATGTGCATTTTCTTTCAGAGGAAAAGATGGACATTTAATGACATTGGGGACTTTCAATCTTTCCTGGTGAAAAGACCAGAACTGAATAGAAAATTTGATCTCAACATACAAGACTCAAGAGAAGTTTAAAAAGGTAAACAGAGGGGGGGGGGTAAAAAAAGGTTACCCTATTAGGTTAAACTGTTTATATCCCTACACGGGAAGAGAATACTCATAACTCTTAAGAATTGTAAATGTATTTGGGCAGAGAGAAGAACTTTACATAGAGGGTATAAATATAAATTGTCTTTGATGTGATGATACAAAAGAATTAAGGGGCTAAAAGGGGAGTCTATGGGGAGGAGAGGAAAGAGAAGGTGGAATGGGATGAATTATATCATATGAAGAGGTGAAAAAAAAAACCTATTACAATAGAGGGAAAGAAAGGAGGGGGGAACATTGTTTCAACCCTATTCTCATTAGATTTGACTCAAAGAGGGAATAACATATACGTTCATTGGGATAAAGAAACTTAACTCACTCTTTAGGGAAGCAAAAGGGGAAGGGAAATGGGGGAACTGATAGAAGGGAGAACAAAAGCAAGGGAGAAAAGGGTAAAGAAAAGAGGGGGCTGATAAAAAGGGAAGGCAGATCAGGGGAGGCAGGGGCAAGAAATAAAACATCGGTGAGGAGGAATAGGGTGAAAGAAGGGGGGAAAAGTACAAAGGGGGTCAATAGAATGGAGGGGAATAGACAGTCAGTAATAATAACTGTGAATGTGAATGGGATGAACTCTGCTATCAAACGGAAGCGAATTGCAGAGTGGATTAAAAACCAGAACCCTACAATATGCTGTTTACAAGAAACACATTTGAAGCAGAGAGATACACACAGAGTAAAGGTAAAAGGCTGGAGCAGAATGAATGGGCCAAACAAGAAATCATAGAAACAATCAATAACTTTATCCAAGAGAATGACAATAATGAGACAACATACCAAAATCTATGGGATGCAGCCAAAGCAGTGCTTAGGGGAAAATTTATAGCTCTAAATGCTTACATGAATAAAAAAGAGAAAGAGGAGATTAATGAATTGGGCATGCAACTTAAAAAGCTAGAAAAAGAACAAATTAGAAATCCTCATTTAGACACTAAATTAGAGATCCTGAAAATTAAAGGAGAAATTAATAAGATTGAAAGCAAAAAAAAAATTTAGAATTAATCAATATAACTAAGAGCTGGTTTTATGGAAAAAAGAATAAAATAGATAAAATATTGGTTAATTTGATTAAAAAAAAGAAAGAAGAAAACCAAATTACCAGTATCAAAAATGAAAAGGGTGATGTTACCACCAATGAAGTGGAAATTAAATCAATAATTAGGAATTATTTTGCCCAACTGAATGCCAATAAATTTGACAATCTAAATGAAATGGATGAATATTTACAAAAATACAAACTGCCCAGGTTAACTGAAGAAGAAATAAAATCCTTAAAGAAACCCATATTAGAAAAAGAAATTGAACAAGGTATTAATGAACTCCCTAAGAAAAAATCCCCAGGGCCAGATGGGTTTGCGGGTGAATTTTACCAAACATTTAAAGAACAATTAATTCCAATATTATGCAAATTATTTGGAAAAATAGGTGAAGGAGTTCTACCAAATTCGGTTTATGACACAAATATGGTGGTTATACCAAAACCAGGCAAAGCAAAAACAGAGAAAGAAAATTATAGACCAATTTCCCTAATGTATATTGATGCTAAAATCTTAAATAAGATATTAGCAAGGAGATTACAGCAAGTGATCACCAGGATAATACACTATGACCAGGTGGGATTTATACCAGGAATGCAGGGCTGGTTCAACATTAGAAAAACTATTAACATAATCAACCATATCAATAAGGAAACCAACCAAAATCATATGATTATCTCAATAGATGCAGAGAAAGCTTTTGACCAAGTACAACACCAATTCCTAATAAAAACACTAGAGAGTTTAGGTATAGGTGGAGCTTTCCTTAGAATAATAAACAGTATCTACCTAAAGCCATCAGCAAGTATTATATGCAATGGAGATAAATTAGAGGCCTTCCCAATAAGATCAGGGGTGAAACAGGGATGTCCATTATCACCCCTACTATTTAATATTGTACTAGAAATGTTAGCTTTAGCAATCAGAGAAGAGAAAGGAATTAAAGGAATTAGAATAGGCAAGGAGGAAACAAAACTATCACTCTTTGCAGATGATATGATGGTATACTTAAAGAATCCTAGAGAATCAAGTCAAAAATTACTTGAAACAATTAACAACTTTATCAAAGTAGCAGGATATAAAATAAATCCACATAAATCATCAGCATTTCTATACATGACCAACAAAGTCCAGCAGCAAGAGATAGAAAGAGAAATTCCATTTAAAGTAATGGTAGATAATATAAAATACTTGGGAGACTACTTGCCAAGACAAACCCAGGAACTCTATGAACACAACTACCAAACACTCTTCACACAAATCAAATCAGATCTAAATAATTGGAAAGTTATCAATTGCTCATGGATAGGCAGAGCTAATATAGTAAAAATGACAATACTGCCTAAATTAATTTACTTATTCAGTGCCATACCAATCAGACTACCTAAAAATTATTTTATGCAGCTAGAAAAAAATAATAACAAAATTCATGTGGAAAAACAAAAAATCAAGAATATCCAGGGAAATAATGAAAAAAAATTCAAAGGAAGGTGGGTTAGCAGTACCAAACCTGGAGCTTTACTATAAAGCGGCAGTCATCAAAACTATCTGGTACTGGCTAAAAAATAGAGTGGTAGATCAATGGAATAGGTTAGGTTCAGGAAATGCAGTAGTAAATGACACTAGTAGTGTTTGATAAACCCAAAGACTCTAGCTTCTGGGATAGGAACTCATTATTTGACAAAAACTGCTGGGAAAACTGGAAGATAGTATGGCAGAAATTAGGCATAGACCAACATCTTACACCTTATACTAAAATAAGGTCAAAATGGATACACGATTTAGACATAAGAGGTGATACCATAGGTAAATTAGGAGAGAAAGGAATAGTCTACCTATCAGATCTTCGGAAAAGAAAACAGTTTTTGACCAAAGAAGAGATAGAGTATATTATAAAATGCAAAGTGGATGATTTTGATTACATTAAATTAAAAAACTTTTGTACAAACAGAAGCAATGCATCCAAAATTAGAAGGGAGGCAGAAAGCTGGGAAACAATTTTTGAGGCCAGTACTTCTGATAAAGGCCTCATCTCTAAAATATCTAGGGAACTAAATCAAATTTATAAGAATCCAAGTCATTCCCCAATTGAGAAATGGTCAAAGGATATGAACAGGCAGTTTTCTGATGAAGAAACCAAAGCTATCTATTCCCATATGAAAAAATGCTCTAAATCTCTAATGATTAGAGAGATGCAAATTAAAACAACTCTGAGGTACCACCTGACACCTATCAGATTGGCTAAAATGACAAAAAAGGAAGATAATAAATGTTGGAGAAGCTGTGGGAAAATTGGAACACTAATCCATTGTTGGTGGAGCTGTGAACTGATCCAACCATTCTGGAGAGCAGTTTGGAATTATGCCCAAAGGGCGATAAACCTGTGCATACCCTTTGACCCAGCAATTCCACTTTTAGGTCTTTTTCCCAAAGAAATCATGGAAAGGGGAAAGGGACCCACATGTACAAAAATATGTATAGCTGCTCTTTACGTAGTAGCAAGGAATTGGAATCTGAGGGGGTGCCCATCAATTGGGGAATGGCTGGACAAGTTGTGGTATATGAATACAATGGAATACTATTGTGCTGTAAGAAATGATGAGCAGGAGGAGTTCAGAGAAACCTGGAGGGTCTTATGTGAGCTGATGATGAGTGAGATGAGCAGAACCAGAAGAACATTGTACACAGTATCATCAACATTGAGTGTTGACCTACTGTGATGGACTATATTATTCTCACCAATGCAATGGCACAGAAGAGTTCCAGGGAACTCATGATAGAAGAGGATCACCAAATCCAAGAAAAAAAAAAAAAGAACTGTGGAGTATAGATGCTGATTGAACCATACTATTTCTTTTGTTTTGGGTGCTGTTGTTTTGTGTTTTTTTTCTATTTTGAGGTTTTGCATCACTGCTCTGATTTTTTCTCTTGTAACAGGATTAATGCAGAAATAGGATTAATGTTATTATGTGTATATATATGTGTGTGTGTGTATATATATATATGTCTATGTATATAGATATATAGATATAACCTATATCAGATTACCTGCTGTCTAGGGGAGGGGAGAGTGAGGGGAGGGAGGGAGAAAAATCTGAAATTGTAAAGCTTGTATAAACAAAAGTTGAGAACTATCTTTACATGTAACGGAAAAAATAAAATACCTTATATGTTAAAAAAAAAAAAGAAGTATGTGGGGTCCTGTCTAAAAATGACTAATTCCAGAATAAATATATGAATAAAATTATAGCTTTAATATGAAATATATGGTAAATTATTTGAAATTAATCAAGTATTGGACCTAAAGTCTCTGTAAAGGATCCAGTGTACTTTATAGAATGTGATAGTTTTGGTGGTAGTTGTTGTTATTAATGGGCAAATATATATTTGTAGAATTTAATCAATTTGTAGAATTTCATAAATTTTCATAAATTATCTCTAGTAGAGGGAATGGAATAATTAAAGGAAAGTTGTCTGAGAATTGGGTTACTTGGGTTCCTATTAAGCAATCCCACAGAAAGCAACCTATGGGAAGACACATTTACCTCTGCTTGAGGTTTGCCATTTATAAAATGATATCTCAATGTAGGTATTGTCTAGATTGTAAGGATGTTAATAATATTAAATTTAAAAGATTTGGAAATCACTCCAAAAAACCAAGGGTATTATGGGGATGCAAGTCTTTATTATTCCAACTGAATCTATCTATCTATCTATCTATCTATCTATCTATCTATCTATCTATCTATCTATCTATAATCTATCTACATATACTCATTTCACACTTTTTTTATTTTATATATTTTATTCACACAAACAAGGATCTTTAGAGTATATGAGAAGTTCAGCTATTCTGATTTTACACTTGAAGAAATTAAGGTGTATATATATTAGAACAGACTTGTCAAATACCCACAACATCATAACAAATACCATTCTGCAATATATGCCATATTTCAAATACCTTCTATTCTCCCTCCTTTGATCTTTACCCGTATATTCTCCAATCTATTTCTTTCTTCTAATTTCAAAATTCCCACACGTGATTGTTTTTTTTTCATTAAAAGGAACTACCCTGCCTATCCTTTAATCTATTTTTTCCCACATTTATAGATATATTTCAATCATGAGTCATATTCCATTAATTGTCAGTTATACTTATAGGATAAAGTTTGTCTCTTTGCCTTAGGATATCTAATTCAGTTTATTTATTAAGCATTCTTTTTACATTTGTA
Source organism: Dromiciops gliroides (assembly GCF_019393635.1). NCBI lineage: Eukaryota > Metazoa > Chordata > Mammalia > Microbiotheria > Microbiotheriidae > Dromiciops > Dromiciops gliroides. The sequence goes on from NC_057862.1 coordinate 125,073,560, forward strand.
CATAGACATCTGAAATCAATGATTTCATTACAGATATATAAATATACATGTTTATGTGTATACATAAGCATATGTACATGAATGAATACATATGTGTACACATACGTATGTCTCCAGGAAATTACTAATCCTCTTTTGATGATCTTCTTCCTATGTTGTACCTGATGCCTCAGTGATATCTTTCTTAGCAGACATGTCTGTTAATTTTCCTTCCTCCCCTTACATTTTCAGTATAAAACTAGCCTGATCAGATTAACAAAATTTGAGTCAAATAAAATTCCACTTGAATTTATTAGGCCACCCACATGTCTGGCCAAGATATCATACTTCTTACATTTTAAATTCTGATCCAGAAATCTAAACTCCATTCTCTTGAACACTATCTTGTTAACCAAATCTTCACTTTCCAAATCTTTTTTTTTTTTTTTTCCCTCCACTGAAGTACCTTCCTACAAATAGCAACAGTGCTGGAAATATTACCCTTGCTGCAAAGGTTTCCAGTTTTTTGCCCAGGACTTAATAATTTGTAACAAGGCTTTCTATATTGTTTCAGGCAGTATTGTTTATGCCCATATGAATCACTGTGAGTCAGTATTGGTCATCAGATTTGACACATCACGAAAGGCTTTTCATCATATTCTGTATCACAGATCCCAGAATATAACAGATCTTTCTATTATTCATGTCAGGGTAACAAATGTCTGCCTCACTGATTCTAGGTACGCATTCACTACACATCATTTCCTGTGAAGATAGATGCACCTAAGGGCAAAATGAGGAAGATCTTAATTTGAACCCTATCTCAGTTGCTTATGTCTATATGACCCTGAGTAAATCTCTCAGACTTAATTTCCTTACCTGTAAATTGGGCATGCACTTGTATCTGACTGTCAGAGTTGTTGTGACATTCAAATACCTTAATATATACAAAGCACTTTTCAAACCTTAAATAACTATATACATGGTAGCTATTATTACTATCTTTTGTTGTTTATCTGTGACTCAATGCATACAGAATCACTTTTATACAGAGCAGGTTAAATACTGAGCACTTTTCAAAAAATCATATCTATTTGTCTTATTTCCTATGAGAACCTGAATATATAACTTGTATTTGTTTCAGCATTGTTGAAAGGGGGTCAAATGACATGCAAGCACTCAAAATACTAATGCATATTAGTTAAATATCTGCCTTTATTTTATCCCACACAAAATGGATGACAACAAAAACAAAATTATAATTCTTCCATTTCATTATCAAGTCTTCCATTCCTCACTGCTACTCTCGATCCATGGTCATGTGTTCAATCCTCTTCTCCCCAAATATGGACACTATTCAGAAAGTCTCCCATCTTTATCAAGAAGATTAGCTCTAGAACTTTTCATTATTTAAGAAATTCTTAAATCCTATCTTTTACTCCTTTCACAATAAGGATGTCATGAACAGCTCCTAAGGATGAGACTCTGCACATACCCAGGTTTTGTTTTCATTCCAGGAACCAGGACTTATCGTAGTTCTATTATGGTTACCCAATTTGTACTGAGGTCTCTTTGGATTTTTCTCAAGACCCAACTTTACACCCCAATCTCCCTTTTAAATAACCACATTAAAGGGATGGATATTATCTACAATGGCCTGAGGCAGATAAATCATCTCCATTTTTAAAATCATAATCACTCATTCTCAATGAGGTATGTATAGTTTAAAAAGTATCCAGAGATAATAGATATTCTCAGTGTTATCAATGAGGTTTTAATGGTCATGTCCCCACTATCTATTGGAAGATGTTGTCAAATAATCAAATGAAGATTGTTCTTTGGAAAGCCAGAGTTCTTAACCTGGGTTTCAATACGCTTTTTTAAGATTGATAACTATATTTCAAAATATTTGGTTTATTTGGTAATCCTGTACATTATTTCATTCATTTACAAATATGTTTATTCTTCAATAAAATGAGGGGGTTGGACAAGATAGTTTCTAAAGACCCTTCTAGCATCAGATCTATAATTATATGAACCAATGGAAAGGGAATAGTATTGAAGGCCTATAATCTGTTTTACTATAGGGAGATTCTGACTTCTTTCCACATTCATAAATTATTCAGGACCAGCCTTCATCTCCAGATTTTCCCCAGCAACCCTTACAATGTAAGTGGTAAAGCTGCTTCACACTGAGAGAGGTTCAGTCTCTGGAAGTAATCAAAAGTCATGGTATTTCTTATCATTCTGTCTTTGTAACAAATATAACAATAACACATTAGTTCATCTGTACAATTCTTAAGAGGTAATCATGATAACTTGTCTACATTGGCTGTTGCTTTGAAATATTATATGGCCTGAGGACACATTTTCTACATTACTAAAGTCCATGTTTCTTCTAAAGAATAGCAAGCACTTGAGGGGGCAATATTGTATTCATCTTTGCTTGTACCTTAGAGGGAGTTACTTCCTCCATTTGGAAAGTAAACTGCAAAACAAAACAAAATACAACACTGAAAGAGATGGAACAGTTTATTCACACAAACTTAAATTGCAGGATGACCGGGGAAAGGTTAGGTCTTGAATCATTCAGTCCTGGGTTAATACACTCGGCTTTTAGTTAAAGAAAGTACTGGGCCTCTACTAAATACCAGATTTGACATTGTGATTAGTTAAACTGGTTTTCTAGTTTGGTTTAAATACACTCTAAGACTTTATGATGGGAATACAAGGGTTTGGTCTTGAAACCAATCATGGATAGGACTAGCTCTCTAACTTGATAAGTGGGTTGCAGACTAAGTGGTTGAGTACAAAATGTCAGAAAATATATTATAATGGGAATGTACTGAACTTGGAATTGGGAGATTTGGGTTAGACTCTTTCTTCTGATATTGCATAACCACAGACAAATCACTTACTCTTTCCAAAGCTCAGTATTCTTATCTTTAAAAGAGTAATAATAATAATAATATTCCCACTATCTTCCTCATAGGATTATTGTGAGAACAGTATAATGTAAGTCAGAAAATAAATCTCTGAGATAATATAGTATATTTTCCTTATTTTGCAAGTCAGAAAAAATATTGCCTTGAACTAGGAATTGAGGACAGTGACCTGAGGTGTAGTTATAAGCATGCTATAGATTACCTATATGTATTTCAAACTCCTCCTTCTGACAAATGATGATAACACTCTTCCCTGCCCTCTTTGATGGTAACGTCTTTTGAGATCTCAGAAAGGAAAGATCTTTTCCAATGGGAAAGTGTCTAATACAAGATGAGACTTTGACCTTAGTGTATGGATGGGTTGCCTTTTCACCAAAACAATGCTACCATCTTTCAGAGGACGCTTCTCAGTGGAAGACAAAATTCAACTCTCTCATTTAAAAGAATAATATCTTTCATTTAAAAAAAAATCAAGTATCACTAAAAATCCCAAATCCATTTATAAGAAACAGCTTCCATTGCAATTGCTACACAAAGAACCGGATGCTCTCTTGGGAAAAGTACAGTAGGCTACTTAAATCTTACATTTTAGGCTTAATCTGCTATTTTCTTTGCATGGTATTGTAAAAATCAGAATAGTGTTTCTGCTGTGAAGAAAGGAAGGGCCTACAGATATAACTTGCTTACATTCTGTCTCTACATTTTGTCAGAACTTCTGTGAACTAAGTATGCAAATTTAAAATTGAAAGGGTATTTTATGATTATTTAATAAATGGGGGATGAAGTAAGCAAATAACTTCCTGAGAGGTAACATTTAATTTCTAAGAGTATCCTAAGAGACAAATCACAGAGGGGAGCCATTACAATTACTTGAAAACTCATTGTCAGACACATTGAACTAATTCTGGGGAGAGAAGAACACCTAATAGTACTATGAAGAAAGCACGGATAATTCAGGCCATAAAATAAGCAGCATAAGACCAATATCCAATTTTTACTGATATGGGATATTTAAAATTCCAACTCAAAAGGGAATTATTCTGCCTGTTTTCTTATAGGGTATTTACACCAGTGAACTACAAAAAGAAATCTATACCAATCATCCAAGGAAAATCCCTAATTTGGGGCAAGAAAATACTTCCATTATTCTGAATTGGCTAATTCTGATAATACCTTAGTTTGGGGAATTATTTATTTGATATTAACTGGAAAAAATGTGGGTATTTTTCAGCATAAAATAAAACATTTTTTTCTCTTTTGGAACATAATGTCTCTGATTTTCCTGGATGTAAGGACAGTGATTGGGGAAGTGACACATATCCAGAACAGGGAAAACTAGAATTGTGTTCTAGACCATTTAAACCCTGGTTGAATATTATTTTGTCTATGGACTCTGCTATAGAAGAGTGGCATGTGTATATATGTGTATGTATGTGGCACAGAAAGACAGAGGCATGCAAACATACAGGGTTAGACAGAAAAACAGAGAGAGAGAGCATTCATCAAATAAATTTGAAAGTGGGAGAAAGGGTCACTTTGACTTACAACAGAACTTCCAAACCCACTTTTTTCTCAGCATTATATTTATAAATAGATTTTTCACTATTAAAATTATAGAGAGTGGACTCTACTGGGTCTTTTTATAAACCTCAAAAGAGAACATCTAAATTGGCTATTGTTGCATTTTGTTTTTTAACTTAAGTAAAGAGATAGCTCTCTGGAAACTAAATGGAATATGCACTGACTTGTTCTCATGTAGAAAACTCCAATGATCCTCCTACAGATTTTCTATAAAGTTATTAAGGCCCAATTAATTAAAAAAAAATACAACAGGTATACTTAGTACCAAATACCCTGTGGCAACACAATTCATTACTTCAAATGAGTAATATGCTAAATCTCTGAAACCCCAAGCATTTCAGAAAAAGCCCCCATTGTTGACTATAAAATAAATCCCTCTCATTGTTAAGGTACCTGATGTTTTGCAGTCCTATAGTTCAAAGGTAGCTTTGGTGGTACAGTTGCTCTTTGCTTTAAGCAATATACAAACTCAAATTATATGGAAATCCAATCATATTTTACATGCATTAGAGAAGTTTTCTACTTAAAGTAATGATAGAATAGTTTTTAAATGGAAAAATGACACAATACATGTATAAATATAAATGTGCATAAATATTTATGTCATAAACATTTATGTGCATATACACATATATAAATAAATATCTTCTATATTAGGATTTCAGTAAATATCAGTTCTTTGAGCTATGATCATAACGTAGCTAGTTATATGCACCCTGACCCTCTCCCCAATTTGTCTTCTTATGAAAGAATTATGGCAAAATACAAAAAGAACTGGCTTTAGGTTCAGAAGACCCAGGTTCAAATTTTCCCTCTAATGATTACTACTTGTATCACCTTGAGCAATTAACTCAAAGTCCTTAGTCCTTAGCCTCCTTATCTGTAAAATGAGGGGACTGGAACTAGTTTGCTTTTGAGGGCCCTCCCCACTCTGGAATTATAATTCTTATTATCCCTTTCTTTGTTCCTACAAGGAATCAAAATATCTTGAACAAGATTATGTAACCTAATTTTTCTTTCCCTAAGCTCCCAGATCTACCGTCAACTTTCCAGCTGACCCCTTTTGCTCATCTCTAATCTTGCAGTGAATGTTACCTCAGTTAAAAAAGTACACACCAATCTACATTAACTTCCATCCATACTTCCGCTTCCATTCAATCTCTTGGCTTAAAGAAAATCTGTCTCTTGCTCATTCTGTGCTTCCACAAATAAAACTAACCTTGATTGAAGAGTATGACAGCAGTGGTAGTGATATATTTTATCAAGAGAAATAGTGGGGTGCAGCCAAGATGTCAGAGGAAAGGCTGTGACTTGCTTGATCTCTTCCCAAGACCCCTCCAAATACCTTCAAGTAATGCCATAAGACATTTCCTGTAACAGCAGAACCCACAAAAGGACAGGGTGAAATAATTGTCCAGCCAAAGACAACTTAGAAGGTCAGCAGGAAAGGACAGTTGTACCATGATTAGAGTGAAGCCCAGTCAAGTGCAGGCTGCACCAGCACAGACCCAGAACCAACAAACCAGTTACAGGTCTTTGGTGCCCATGAATCAGAAGCAGCAACTGCTTCTGGAAATCTTAACCCACATATGGTAAGGGGAATAAACAATTACCCAGAAGATTACAGGGGTCTCTTAGCTAGAACTTAGGAAGGACTCTGTTGCTTTACCCATGCTGAGATAAGGGTCACAGTCTTGGGTGATGGTCCTAGGCCTGGGAGGAGCATAAACACAACAGAACTTGCATCCACAGTGGAGTGGGACTCTGTTCATAATTGTAGGGCAGAAAAGCAGTCCTGTATGTAAACAAGAGTACAGGATAGGAGAGTAGTAAATATAGCTCTCCTTAAATCAAACTACCTTGGGAGAACTAAAAACTTACTCCTAGAATGGAATTTTTTCTCTGAAAATAATTGCAGAAATCCCTTGAAGCTTGGGACAGTGCACCCTACACCATGGAAGCAGTGCCACACTGTATTTTTATTTATTTATTTTGCAGTGCCTCAGTTTAACAAAAAAAGTTAAAAGTCAAGATATAGGCTAGGGAAATAGGGAAACAGAAAAAAATATTCTGACCATAGAAAGTTTCTGGATTCAAGGACACAAAGAGGTGGGAGAGAAAGGGGAGAGTATTGGAGGAGGGAGAATAAGAAGCAAAACACTTTGGAGGAAGAACAGGGTGAAAGGAGATAGAGAATAGAGTAAATATGATGGGGAGGTTATAGGGTGGAGGGAACCAGTTATCAATAGTAACAGTGAAAAAAAATTAAGCAAGTTTGTCTGCTAAAGGTCTCATTTCTCAAACATACTGAGAACTGAGCCATATTAAAAAAATGCCTTAACTCACTATTGATTGGAGAGATCAAAACAATTCAAAGGCACTATCTCATACATATTGGATTGAATAATAGGTCAGCAGAGGGAAAATGGGGAAAATGAGACATTAATGCAGTATTGGTGGAGTTGTAAACTGATTCAAACATTTAGTAAAGCAATTTGGAACTATAGTCTGCGGGGGCCAATTTTTAATTGGGGAGTATTAGCTAAGTGGCTCGCCGCAATATTGAGACAAGGAAGGAGACCGGCAGCCTCCCTAAAAAGAGAAGAGGATTTATTTTAACAAGAAGGAACTTTAACAAAAAAACACAAACAGGATTGGTAGGATCAAGGGAAAGGAAATAAAATGGGGAAAGGGAAATTATACAATCTGAAAAATACCACTGCCCAGGAATCAGCTGAGAATACACAGCAGAGCTCCTGTCACCTTCCACCTTCCAGCCAGAATGCCAGAAAGAAGAAAAATTTCCTTCCTCCCCGCACACTCCACACAGCCCCCAGCCAATTGGATGGCCTCTCTGACAATCTCATGACTGCCCTCGTGAGGCTTTCAATCATTATAATTTTACCAGACCCATGTAGGCGTCAGCAAGTGATGATGATGACAAGAAGTGCAAGCTCCATGGCAATAGCTACAACCAGTGGGTGGAGAACTGTGTGGTTTGCAGAGCCCCAGGCCGGTGGGCGCCAAGGCATAAAAAACTCAAATAACAATTAATTCTTTACAAGTCAAAGGCTTATAAAATCATGCATACTCTTTGACATAGCTATACCATTACTAGGTCAGTATTGAAAAAAAAAGATAAAAACAAAAAGTTGAAGAAACTATATATACAAAAATAATATTTATGGCAGCTGTTTTCTGGTGCAAAGAATTAGAAATTGAGGAATGCCCATTAGTTGGGGAATGGCCAAACAAATTGTGGGATGTAATCATGATGGATCACTATTGTCCTATAATAAATGATGAGCAAGATGCTCTCAGAAAACCCTGGAATGACTTAAAAGAGCTGATGCAAAGTGAGATGTATTGTGGTTTGTTTGTTTTTTGTTTTTGTTTCTTTGCGGGGGGGGGGGGCAGTACATATGCTTTGTTTCCCACATGCAAGTCATTTTTGATGGGATTGTAGAAATTCTCCTAAGCCCTGAGTTCTGTTCTCTTCAGGTGCTCTTCATTGGAAGTGCTGTAGAGAATTACATTTCATACTTCACAGTTAGAGAGAGAAAGTGGATACCTTTTAAGCTTATATAGCACTCCTACCTGTCCTCTGCTAATTAAATGGGGTGGACTTGTCCCATTTTTCCATATCTTCAATTCCAAGAAATGCCTCTGGGCTCCTGGAGAGAATTTAACTATCTATCTTTCTTTCTTTTTCTCTTCCTTCCTTCCTTCCTTCCTTTCTTTCTTTTACAAATTTAAATTTGTTTGTTTATTTAGTTTTCCCCAAGTTATGTGTAAAAAAGACAAATTTTTTCACACTGATTTTTTAAACTTTGCATTCCAAATTTTCTTCCTCCCTTCATCCACACCCCTCCCTAAGAAATCAAGCAGTTAAATATAATTCATATATGTGCAGTCATACTAAACATCTTCACATTAGTCAGGTTGTAAAAGAAAACAGACAAAATAACTTTAGAAAAAGGATCAAAAATATTATACTTCTATCTGTATTAAGATAATATCAGTCCTTTCTCTGTTGATGGTGTGCACTTTTCCTACATCCTTTTGATAGCATCCTGCTCAAAATGTCTTTCATAATTACTACTGCTAACTGTATTACACTCCAACCTTTTCCCTCTATTTGATATTTGCTCTATTTTCTATCTTCTTTCACCCTATCCCTCTTGAAAATTGTTTTGCTTTTTACTGCCCCCTTCCCAATCTACCCTCCCTTCCTTTGCCTCTCCCTCCTTGTCCCCTTCCCCTCCCACTTTTCCTCAGGGCAAAATATATTACTATACCCACTTGAGAGTATATGTTATTCCCTATTTGAGCCAATTTTGATGAGAATAAGGCTCACTCCCTCCCCCACTCCTTCCCCATCTACCCCTCCACTCCATAAGATTTTCCTTGCTTCTTTTGTATGAGATACTTTATGTCATTCCACCTCTACCTTTCCCTTTCTTCCAGTGCATTCCTCTTACCCCTTAACTTTATTTTAAAGATGTCATCATGTGTAAGCTAGGTGACACAGTGGACAAAGCACCAGCCCTAGAACAACAAGCCCTGAGCCCAAATCTGACCCCAGACATAAGCCACCCCACCCTGCCTGCTAAACAAAAAACAAAGATAAAAAAATAAATGCTTTACAGATATCATCTTTTCATATTCAATTCACACCTGTGCCCTCTGACAAAGTAAATACCTTTAAGCTGCCCTAATACTGAGAAAGTTGTTATGAGTCGGAAATACTATCTTCCAATGTTGGAATGTAAACAATTTAACATTTTAATATCCCTAATGATTTATTTTTCCTGTTTACCTTTTTATGCTTCTCTAGGAAACTGTATTTTTCTATTCAGTTTAGGTCTTTTCATCATGAATGCCTGAAAGTCCTCTTTTTCATTGAAGTCCCATTTTTTTACCGTGAAAGATTACAATCACTTTTGCTAAGTAGGTGATTTTTGGTTGCAATACCAGATCTTTTGCCTTCTTGAATATAATAGTCTATGCCCTCTGGTTCTTTAATGTAGAAGCTGCTAGATCTTGTTTTATTATGACTATAGCTTCACAGTATTTGAATTCCTTTATTCTATCTGTTTGCAATATTTCCACCTTGATCTGGGATCTCTGGAATTTGGCTATAATATTCCTGGAAGTTTTCCTTTTGGGATCTATTTCAGGAGATGATTGGGGTATTCTTTAATTTATATTTTACCTTCTGCTTCTAGGATATCAGGGAAGTTTCCCTGACAATTTCTTGGAAGATGATGTCTAAGCTCTTATTTTGATCATGGTTTTCAGGTAGTGAGATGATTTTAAAATTATCTCTCCTGGATCTATTTTCCAGGTCAGCTGTTTTTCCAAGGAGATATTTCATATTGCCCTCTTTGATTTTTTTATTTGGATTTGTTTTATTGTGTCTTGATTTCTCATAATGTCATTAGCTTCTATTTACTCTATCTTAATTCATAAGTAATGATTTTGTTCAGAGAGTTTATGTACCTCCTTTTCCATTTGGCCAATTTGGCTTTTCAAACTGTTAATTTTTTTTTCATGACCTTCCTACATCACTCTCATTTCTCTTTCCATTTTTTCTCTACCTCTCTATCTTTTCTCTCTACCACTCGTTATCTTCAAAGTCTTTTTTGAGCACTTCCATTACCTGAGACCAATTCATATTTTTCTTGGAAGCTTTGGATGTAGGGGCTTTGACTTTGTTACTATCTTCTTCTGAGGGTGTATTTTGATCTACCTTTCCATCTAAGAAACTATCCATGGTCTGCTGCTTTCTCTGCTTGCTCATCATTGCTGCCTATTTCTTGGCTTTTAACTCTTTCATGTGCGGCACTGCTTCCAGGATACACTGTTTCAAGCTACAGGAGGTCCCAGGTGGTAGGATTAGGCTCATTCTCAGCCTGACTGGCCTTTAAGTAATCACAGCCTGCTTTCTCTTTAACCTGGAAGCAGAAATCTGATTGAAATCTGATTCTCTATGGTTCCAAGATAGCCATGCCTGTGCCCCTCCCCCATTGGCCTCTTTCACTTAAGTCTGCTTCCTGGGCAACATGTTCGACCTCTCTGTCCACAGAGAACCCCATTATTTACACTCAGGCAACCACTGGATCCCTTCACCAGTCTGTACTGTGTTTCAGAAGAAGCTACTGATGCTGAATTTTAAGAGGCTCCAGAAGCACCTTTCCTCTGTCATCTTAAAATGTACTGTGTACAGTATAACAGCAATATTGTATCATGATCAGCTCTGAATAATTTTGCTATTCTCAGCAATACAATGGTCCAAGACAATTCTGAAGAAATAATGATGAAAAATGTGATCCTTTTCCAGAGAAAAAACTGAGAGTGTCTGAATATAGATTGAAGCATATTATTTTAGTTTTTTTTCTTGAGGTTTTTTTTTTATCTGCTTTATTTCACAACCTAATATGGAAATGTTTTCATTACTATGCATGAGTAACTTATATGGATTTCCTTCTTAAACAGGGTGGAGGGGAAGGGAGGAAAGAAGATAATTTGAAGAACATAGTTTTAAAAATGGACATTAAAATTGTTTTTACATGTAATTGGGGAAAATAAAATTCTAAATAAAGGAAATAAAGAAGGAAAAAATGTAAAATGAAAAATATGTTGGAGTTGAATTTAGAAATAACATAGAAATAATGACCTCAACCTCAATAATACTTGAAGTATCCATTCATTCATTTCATAATCTCCAAAAAAAAAACCACCCAACATTCTACATTTCTCTCCTCATTATCTAAGTAAATCTGATTTTCCTCAAGCAGCAATATTTTTAATATTCGTAGTTGATCTTTTATTCCTTTAAACTACTAACATGCTAGTCTTATTTTATAGTATTTTTATAACTACAAATTTATCATGACATATCCTGATGCCTCATTGTGGCATGGATATAGCCTAGCCATTAAAATGAAAGCCAAGGTGGATTCTACCATGCTGAAGATGGTGCAAGTATGATCCCAGCTAGCTCCCCACTGGTCCTACAGTCAGGTAGAACTGAGTTCAAATCAAGACTCAGATAGTCTTTCTGCCTGTGTGACTCTGGGAAAATCACTTAACTATTGATTACCTGACGAAAAGATCCACCATATTCACTGGAGAAGGAAATGGTAAACCATGCCAGTAGCATTGCCAAAAAAAATCCCATGAATAGTACATGCATGGGATCACAGAGTTGGACATGCGTGATTGAGTAAACAACATGCTCCTAGCCATAAATATTGATCACAGACAAATCCAGTTAAGCTTAGAGACTCATTAAGATATTGTTCCCATTTGTAAGGAATTTGCAATCTATGTTAATGGTAAAAAGTATTCATGCCAAAGAATTCACTGATCTTTGAAGTATTTCACACAAATTGAATTATTTTGACCAAATTATGTGTTAAACAAATTATGTGTTAGTTTCTTTTGGTTTCACTTGGGAAGCTAGTTAATATTCTAAGATTGGTTTAATCAAAAAATGAGTTTTAAATTTGATCTTATATTTAATCTTTTAAATATATGACCATTTAAAAAATCAATAACTCTCCATATAAAATTTTCTTAAAGTGGGCATTGTTAGGCCCTATTTTCAATGAGGAATCCTTTAAATTCTAGCTATACTTTGCCAGGGAGGGACAGCAGTAATTTTAAAAAGTAAAAGTTAATATAGCCATTAAAGAAATTTGTCATTTCTTCTGATCTTTTCATTTGATCTGATGTTAACATACCAGTATAACTGACCATGGTTTATTAACATCATGTTCAGACATGGTTATTCTTTGCTCTGTCTTTTTACTCTACCTTGCATCACATAACAATATGTTCTAAGTAATAATTGTGTTTAACAGAGAGTATTTTTTTCCTGGCTTTTATCTTAAACTTCCTTTTTTATACTTGGATGTGTTCCCTCATTGACACATCTGGCTCTCCCTTTACTTACTTCACCACTTTTCCATGCTACTCTCCTGCTTTTTGTTTTTGTTTTTGTTTTTTACATTCCAAAGGAGAGGAAAAGCATGAATAAAGGTTCTAATAAAAGAAATAATGGGTTCAGATAATGGCAAGTGGTCTAGTTTGGCTAGAGTACAGGAGGAGAAGGAAGAGGAGGCTACAAAGGTATATGGTGAAAGTGAGGGTAAAACCACAAAATTTCAGAGTTAGGAAAGAACTGAAGTCATCCAGTTCAGCTCTCACATGTGAAAAAAAACCTATTTAGACTATTTTGAACAAGTAGTTATTCAACTTTTACCTGAAGACTTCCAGGGCATGAGAATATACTTCTTACAAAGAAAAACATTATATTAAGGGGCAAAGTCAAGATGGTGGAGAGAAGACAGCAAGTTGCCCGAGCTCTCCTGTGGTTCCCTCAAAAAGAACATTAAATCAAGCTTTTAAACAGATTTTGAAACTACAAAACCTACAAAAAGACAGAAAGACACAATCTTCCACCATGAGATAATTTAGAAGACTGCAAGGAAGGTCGGTTTCATTCAGACAAAAGGAGAGCACAGCACAGCTCAGCATAGTGCAGGGAAGCATGGAGGAAGTCAGGGAAAATCAGCAGGAAGCTCTTAACCACAGCAGAGCAACTGAGGCCCCGTGATCCTGGCTCAGAAAGCTGGTGGCACAGCAGCTAGATCTCCAATTGTGAGATCTGCCAGCACCAGCTGAGAGGGCAGGCTGCCAGCTGGAGGGCCACCCATAGGACAGACATGACTGGGCTAGGCCAACCCAGCACCTAGATCAAGTGCAAGGAGAAAGCCCAGGGGAATGAGGAATCCCCAAGTCACAGAGGCCTCAGAGTAGAAAGCCAGTGATTTATCCACTTTCCCCCATCACAAGAAGCTTGAAACAGTGACCTTTTTGCTACAGGAGCAGACCTCACCTTTAAAAAATAAGCCACAATATGAATAAGAAATAAAAAGGGCTCTTACCATTGAGAGCTTCTGTTCAACAGGGAAGGGCAAAACAAACTCAGATGAGGGCAATATTCTCAAATTGCCTACATGTGAAGCTTCAAGAGGGAAGATGAATTGGTCTTAATACCAAAAAACCTTCTTGGAAGAACTCAAAAAGGATTTAAAAAATCAAATGAGAAAGGTATAAGAAAAAATGGGGAGATAAATGAAGGAACACAAGGAAATTATGAAAAAAAGAATCAACAGTTTGGAAAAGGAAGCACAAAGATTGACTAAAGAAAACTATTCCTTAAAAAAATTCATTTGACCAAATGGAAAAGGAGGTGCAAAACCTTATTGAAGTAAAGAATGCCTTAAAAATTCAAATTGGAGAGATGGAAGCTAAGGACTCTATGAGACATCAGGAATCAGTCAAACAGAATGAAAAGAATGAAAAATAAAAGAAAATGTAAAATATCTCATTGGGAAAACAACTGACTTGGAAAATAGATCCAGGAGAGAAAATTTTAGAATTATTGGACTACCTGAAAGCCATAATCAGAAAAAGAATATAGACATGATATTCCAGGAAATTATCAAGGAGAACTGCCCTGATATTTTAGAATCAGAAAATAATATAACCATTGAAAGAATCCACAGAACACCTCCTGAAAGAGACCCCAAAACAAAGCTCTAAGCAATATTATAGCCAAATTCCAGAATTATCAGATGAAGGAGAAAATACCCCAAGCAGTCAAAAAGAAGCAATTTAAATATCATGGAACCACAGTCAGGATTACACAGGACCTGGAAGCTTCAAAATTAAGAATTGCAAGGCTTGGAATATGACATTCCAGAAAGCAAAAGAGCTTGGATTGCAATCTAGAATCAACTACTCAGCAAAACTGATCGTTCTCTTTCAGGGGAAAAGATGGACATTCAATTAAATAGGTGTCTTTCAAGATTTCCTGATGAACATACCACAACTAAATAGAAAATTTGATCTTAACATACAATACTCAAGAGTAGTAGAAAAGGGTAATTGGGGGGAAAAGTTATTCAATAAGGTTAAACTGTTTACATCCCTACACGGGAAATTAATACTTATAACTCTTGAAAACTGTATCTCTATTTGGGCAGAGAGAAGGAGTATAGATAGAGGGTATAAATATAAATTTTCTTTGATATGATGATAGAAAATTAAGGGGTGAAAATGCAGTATATGGTGAGAAGAAGAAAGGGGAGGTGTCATTGGGTTAATAACATCATATGAAGAGGCACAAAAAAAACTATTACAATAGAGGGAAAGAAGGGAGGAGTGAGCATTGTTTCAACCTTACTCTCATCAGATTTGGTTTAAAGAAGGAACAACATGTATGCTCATTTGGAAAAAGACATTTAGTTTATTCTTTAGGGAAGTAAAAGGGTAAGGGAGAAAGGGGGCGCCAACAGAAGGAATGGTAGAAGTGTGGGAGAAAAGGGTAAACAAAAGGGAGGGGGGATGATAAAAGGAAGGACATATTGGGGGAGGCAGGAGTCAGAAAAAATATATTTAAAAAAAAGAAAAAAAAGCATTGTATTTTGGAACATCTGCAATTGTTATAAAATTATTCTCCCCCTATTCCCAAATCAAATATTCAAATAGACTTGCAATCTCTTCAATTATGGGTTTCCATCTAATGATGCATACTGAACCCTTCTATGTTTGACCATTCTGCATGGATCTTATCCATGTCCTCTCAAAAGTATGACATGATCACTACTAACTTGATAAACATCTTCATTTATTCTAGTATTTCATGGGGCATTTGGGCTATTCCTTTATTATCTTTCTTCCTGTCATACAATTTCTTGATAATATTATTTACTCTTATTTCTTCTTTAGACTTCCTTGTTGGTTATATGTTGCAGCGTACTAATATCCACTGTTTGTCTCCATTGCCCTCTAAATGTTGCACATTTTCATTTACATCACTCTAAAACATGCCCATTTTACAATCTTTCCTCCTAGTTTTGTTGTCTGGGTTCAAACAAGCTAAGTTATTTACAATATTGCTGCTATTTTAAAGGGGAGCAAAAGCCCATGAAGCAACAGTTACAAATATTCCTTCTGTCCCTCACCATTGAGTGTAATAGCTAGGCATAAGACACACATGGACTAAAGCCAGTAAATCAATTAGTTATAAAATCATAGGATTTAGAGCTAGTAGAGTCAATCATCCATTATGTATTGAGATCCTACAGTATTCAAAGTGATGCTAGGTATAGAAGTCCCAAAACTAAAGGAAGAAATTGTTATTATTTGTGTATGTGTATGTGTATGTGTGTACATATATATAGGATAAATTTTATATATAATACGGTACATATCACATATATGATGTATAAATTATATGTGTATATATATGTATGTATATTATATGTATACACACATTTATATTATATAATATACACATAAATGACATTTGCAAAAAAAGAGCCAGATAAATAGTAGCTGAGAATTAATTTAGTCCTCATTTATTTTTATTTATGAACAAATGCTAAAGCATACCACTTGGGGAAAGGGAAAGCAGTGAAAGGAGGCTAGAGAGAGAAAGGAAGAAAACTCATAGCTAGGAGAGAGGCAGGAGTTATAACACAAGGCCACTGGGACCTAGGGACTCTAATTAGGAGAGTTGGCCCAGAGTTTGGTTATCTCTTAGATATGATATATGGGAATGAGACACAAGCTTTTATACATATGCTTTGCAGTATTTTGGAGGCAGAGAAATATAATTTGACCACATTCAAATCATTTAAACTCAGGAGAAGGTTAATGGATTAAGGGCTAGGTTCAGGAAGAGATGCATAATTAAAAAAATAAAAATCAAAACAACTGAGAAGACAGAAACGTAGGCTTGTAGAAGTTCTATAAGCTTCTCTGACATGTCAATGTCAATTTCACTTGCTTGTATTGAGACTATAAGAGGATGAAGGATAAGGGAGGGAAATGAGACATCTGAATGCAATATGGCTACTTTTGATTGAATAAGAGAAATAAAAATGACAACTGGAACTGAGCCAGTACTGCTATGACCTCCAGATATTTCTACTTACTTCAATTTTAATAGCAGGGCCCTACTGTTGTTGGATTTGAGCCAGATCTAGATTCAAGTAATGAATATTTTGAGATATGATAATAGAAAGCAGTAATCAGGAGCTACAGAAGTGAACAGAGGAAAGATCAGAGTGTAGCCAAATGAAGATCTGAACTAGTTTGAGCAGAAGTAGAAAGGAAATTCTAATATCTATGAAGTTCTGAGGAATTGGCCAAAGAACTAATGAATAATCTACAAATAGAGGTAGAAATAGATATATAGAGTCATCTATTTTATATGTATACATATATCAATATGTAGTAATATAAGATATATCTAATATGGAGTGGGAGCAAAATAGGATACGTGTAAAAATACAGTTCTGTATTTGGGCCCACCACATATACAAACTCAGTTGCATTTTGCCCCTATGCATTCATGCTTGAAGATTTGGCAGAAAGATGTAGTTGAATTGAGTACTAATCCAAGTACTTGAGAATGTTAGGAATGGCAAAAAAAGTTCCTTTATTGGCCACTGATCAAGACTACGTGAGCCTTTTAAAAATAGAACAACTGTACTCCTGTTAGGTTTTTCTTTTGCTTTTGACACTCCAGGTAGTATCATTTAACTTTTGAACTTTCCATAATGGAATGGGAGTGGGATGTAATTTGTCAGTATTTTAACAGTTAGAATTTGTGCTTCCCACCTAAAATGCCTCAAAATAGTGCTACAAAATGGATTTTGGAGTGGTAGAGACAACAAAAGGGTGTAGTGAAACAATTTTTCAGCCCAAAACAACTGAGAATGTTGGCAGGAAAGGTCTGTCACACAAGCCTGAGGGTGGAGTACAATCCAGCAAGAGCAATGCCCCAGCAAAGGAGGCCTTTTGGGCAAATGAATCAGTAGCAGCAGCTTCCAGAGCTCTCAGCCTACCTTAAGGGACTAGAACTACTGATCAGAAGGTGATTACAGGGGACCCATTGCTGGGATTGGGAGAAGGATTCTGTTGCATTGCCCATATATGGATATAGCTCACAGTCCAAGGTTGCACAGTCCTAAGGTGAGGCAGAGATTTATCAAACTAGATCTTGCAGCTGCAGGGGAGCAGGGACAATGGCCACAGTTCCAGGTGAAAAAGAGTGGAAAAGAGTAACCATAGGTTACTCACAGTACAGATCACAGGCCAGGAGAGGAGTAAACACACCTCTCTTTAGATCATACCCTCTTAGAAGAACTAAAAATTTAGACACCCCCAAACCAGCTCTGAAAACAGCTGAACAAAGAACTTGAAGTTTTACACAGTGTCCCCTCCACCCCAGGAGCAGATAAACTCAGAAAATAATAAAGTCACAACTGCTATATACGAAGCCTCAAAGAAAGCTTTAAGTCGATCTATGGCCTCCCAAAAACATTTCTGGAAAAGTTCAAATGGAATCAAGAGGGATTTGTGCTCACTGGTGCCTTCCTGAAATTTAACCAAACCTTCATGTGATTAATTTTAGAAAACTGAGGGGGCAGCTAGGTGGTGCAGTGGATAAAGCACCTGCCCTGGATTCAGGAGTTTCTGACTTCAAATCCGGCCTCAGACACTTGACACCTACTGGCTGTGTGACCCTGGGCAAGTCACTTAACCCCCATTGCCCCACCAAAAAAAAAACAAAAAAAAAACTGAATATGTGCCTAATATGCCTCTGTCCTAAAAGGGTAGGTATCATAAGACCATATATATGGATATTGAAAGAATCTCAGAAGCCATACAGCCAAAACCACTAATTTTACAAGTAAGGAAAATAATCCCAGGTCAGTGAAGTGATTTAGGTCATACAGGTAGAAAATAGTATCTGAATCACAGCAAGTATGTTGCTCAAGGCTCATAATATTCAGTGGTCTCACCTTTCATCCTTTACTCTGCATATTTTCTCATCTATCCAATACTACTTTGCCTTTGAATTCATTGCTTTAGCTAATATATAAGCTTACCTCTTTCTTAACACTTTTAGCATTGTTTGAACTTTGGATCATTTTGCCCATGGCCTTGTTTATGTATTTCTTGATCTCTGGGCATCTGGAACTTTTGCTTTTTCCCCATTGTCAAAGATTAAACTAACTATAAAGGGTAACATATGTCCCCTGACTGAAAAAAAAGCATCTCATGTTCCTCAGGCCTCTGCTTGGATAAGAATTGATTATATACCATACCAAGACTCAGATATAGGTTGAAAATAAAATATGATTGATTTCAATTTGTATTATTATTATTGTAATTAGGGTTGGCAATAATGCTTATTACTAATAATTTTCTAAAATGGTTATTTGAGGAAGTTTTATCATTTTGAATTGATTAGGGAAGATGTTCAAGTATGGATTAGATAGACAGTGATACAGAATTGTCTTGTGGTGCTCTGTAAAGTCCTCTTCATTGGGGAAAAATTTGCGAACTTGACTAGAATTTCAATGTTGATGCTCTGTGTAATTGCTATTGACTTTCTATAAGTTAGGGACAAATGTATAGCCACTCACCAACCGATAATAGCACTGAATCTGCACCAGAAAATTCATCTGTTGGCTAAGAATATGACCGCTATTACTAAGATAGGCATACAGTGAGACAGTGATTAACAATTCCTCTGAGAATAAGAGGTAGTGTGGTAGAGTGAAGAGAGCATTCAACAAGGGTCCATGTATACTAAAATATTCATGGTTCTTTTTGTGGTTGAAAAGCCCTAGACAAAAAGCAGGTGTACATTGATCTTAATCAATCCTAACCATCTTAACAAATTGTGGCACAGGGGAGGGGGGAGGGAGGGGAGGAGGGAGAAAAAATTGAAACCAGAAATTTTATAAAAACAAATGTTGAAAATTATCTCTAAATGTAACTGGAAAATTATAAAATATTTATATGGGGACTGTTTGAAGGTAGTCTGAATTTGATATTGAGCTTTACATCCTATAGATCTCAGAGAACTTAGGTGATTTACACTATGTAAGGGTGATAATCAGAGCACGGGCTTTTTTCTTTATTAAGTAACAGGGTGATTAAATATATCGAGTAAATCAACTAAAAGTACATATATTATTAAAGTCTATAAATACAAAAACAAGTGGTACATTTTTGTAGTAGAATAATAAGGTGTCATAAGGAATGATACATATGTAAAATTCAAAAAAATAAGGTGACATATGAATTGATGCAGAATGAAGCAAAACCATGACAATGTAGAAATAATTTTAAGAATGAAACAAAAGGAACAGCAAAATTAAACTGAAGCCTATATAATTATAATGACCATACCTATTCCTAAAGTGGGATTGAGAAAATGCACCCCTCTCCTTTCTATAGAGAGGTAAGGGAATATGGGTACAGAACATTTTATGTGTTGTCAGATATAATTGGTGCCATTTTTGAAAAAAGAGAGAGAATTGGGGAGGCGAAAAAAGAGTGAAGGAAGGATGAAAAGAAGAAAGGAAGGAAGGGAGGGAGGGATATTTGGTGTTAAAGGATCTCAGTTTGGAGATTTAGTGTCAAAGGATCTGAGTTTAAAATAAGTTCAACTTACTATATGAATGATAACAGGGAAGACACTTTGAGTTTCCATTGCCTTATCTGCAAAATGAGTAGATTGAAATAAGACACTTCTAAATTCCCTTCCAGCTCTAAATCCTATGATCCTATAATGTTCATTTAAATAAAACTCATCTGGGAAGAGAGTTACAGAGCTAATGGTAACTAAAGGTAAGGCAGGTACCAAGTACCAATTTTGCCTGAGGATTCATAAGATCTGTACTTGGCTTTAAAAATGCAGTGGGGGAAGGCAAATTGGAGAAGTTTCTAATACCTGGACACCTAGAGTGGGGTAGGGACCATCCAAGAAAATTTGTTCTCCATGTTACTGTAACATGTAAATAAGGCTGTCCCTATTAAGACCAACAGGTCTATGGAGTGCAAGCTGACCTCACCTGGAGGAAGTGAAAATGTGCAGTAGGAGTGGGGCATATTCTTTTTTTTTTCAAATAAAAGTATTTTATTGTTTTCCAGTTACATGTAGAGATAATTTTCAACATTTGTTTTTATAAGATTTCCAATTTCAATTTTTCTCCCTCCTTCCCCAAGACAGCAGGTAATCTGATATAGGTTATATATGTACAAAAACATTAAACATATTTCTGCATTAGTCATGTTATGAGACAAATAAGACCAAAAAGGAAAAACCTAAAAAAAAAAAAGCACCAAAAATAAAAGAAATAGTATGGTTCAATCATCATCCATATTCCACAGTTCTTTTTTTTCCCCTGGATTTGGAGAGCCTCTTCCATCATGAATCCCTTGGAACCTTCTTGTACCATTGAATTGGTGATAAGAATCTAGTCCATCATAGGTGATCAACACACAATGTTGATGTTACTGTGTACAATGTTCTTCTGGCTCTACTCATCTCACTCATCATCAGTTCATACAAGTCCTTCCAGGTTTCTCTGAACTCCTACTGCTCATCATTTCTTACAGCACAATAGTATTCCATTACATTAATATACCACAACTTGTTCAGCCATTCCACAACTGATGGGCAACCCCTCAATTTCCAATTCCTTGCCACCATGTACAGAGCAGCTATAAATATTTTTGTACATGTGGGTTCCTTTCCCCTTTCCATGATCTCTTTGGAAAAAAGACCCAAAAGTGGTATTGCTGGGTCAAAGGGTATGCACAGCTTTATAGCCCTTTGGGAATAATTCCAAATTGCTCTCCAGAATGGTTCGATCAGTTCATAGCTCCATCAACAATGCATTAGGGTTCCAATTTTCCCACAGCTTCTCCAACATTTATTATTTTCCTTTCTTGTCATTTTAGCCTATCTGATAGGTGTCAGGTGGTACAGCAGAGTTGTTTTAAGATGTATCTCACTAATCAATAGTGATTTAGAGCATTTTTTCATATGGCAATAGATAGCTTTGATTCCTTCATCAGAAAACTTCCTGTTCATATCCTTTGACCATTTCGCAACTGGGGAATGAATTGGATTCTTATACATTTTATTTAGTTACTGATATATTTTAGAAATGAGGCCTTTATCAGAAGTACTGGCCATAAAAATTATTTCCCAGATTTCTGCCTCCCTTCTCATTTTGGATGCATTGCTTCTGTTTGTACAAAATCTTTTTAATTTAATGTAATCAAAATCATCCATCTTGTTTTTCATAATATTCTCTATCTTTTGTTTGGTCATAAACTGTTCTTTCCAAATATGTGAAAGGTAGACTATTCCTTCCACTCCTGATTTACCTATGATATCACCTTTTATGTCAAAATCATGTACCCATTTTGACCTTATTTTAGTATAAGGTGTAAGATTCAATTGGTTTTTAAAATCCTTTTTGAGCTCTTCCAAGAAGGCTTTTTGTTCTTGAGACCAATTCATCTTCCCTCTTGAGGCTCCACATGTAGGCAATTTGAGAGTATTGTCCTCATCTGAGTTTGTGTTTGCCTCTTCCCTGTAGACACAGAAAGTCTCAATGGTAAGAGCTCTTTTTTGTTTCTTACTCATATTGCAGCTTATTATTATTATTATTATTTTTTAAAGTTGAGGTCTGCTCTGGTGCTAACAGGGTCCCTGTTTCAAGCTTCTTGTGCTGGGGTATAGGGGCTGTGTCCCTGGCTTTCTACACTGTGGCCTCAATGGCTTGTGGATTTCTCACCACCCTTGCCTTGCTGCCAGCATGTGCTGGGATTAGTAGGCCTACGGCACCTGTTCTGTGGGTGGACCTCTAGCTGGCAACCTGCCCTCTCAGCTGGTGCAGGTGGGTTTTGCCATTGTCCTGCTGCACCACCAGATTCTTGAGCTAGCATCCAGGGACCCACAGCTGGGGCCCACAGCTTTCTGCTGACTTGCCCTGATCCCCTCCACACTGTGCTGTCTTGCGGTGTGCTGTGCCTCCCTTTTGCCTGAGAGAACTCACCCTCCTGAAGTCTTCTAAATTATCTCTGGTTGGAAGACTGTGACTCTTTGTCTCTTTACAGGTTCTGTAGTTTCAGAATCTGTCCAGAGGTTTGATTTAATGTTCTTTTTGAGGGAACAGAAGGAGAGCTCATGCAACTTGCTGGCTTCTCTCTGCCATAATGGCTCCACCCCTGGGACATATTCTTAAGTACTATATTTCAATTTTATATTTGGAAACATAGTTGACAATAATGGTGTCTTAGGAAAAAAATTCTCTTCATTAATGGAAATATTTCTGTTTTTCATTTTTGTATTTCTGCACAAAAGTTTTTAATCATTATAATAATGGTCAAATGTTGAGCATCACCTAATGGATGATCCCATTTCCAACAGATATTATTTCAGTTCATCTTTATTTTAGACTAGAAATGTGATTGCATTGGTGTAGGGTCCCATTGATAAGAAGTTCCCTTTACTAGTATAAGTTAACACCTCTCATTTATAATCTGGAAGGGCTGACAGGGACAGCGAAAGGTTAAATAATTTGCCCAGGATGATGTATCCATTACTTCAAGTAGGACTTGAACCCAGGTTTTTATGCCTCTGAGGTCAGCTCTTCATCTAATATACTATGCTGTATTTTTCATTTTATCTTAATGGGGAGTTAGGTGGCACAGTGGATAAAGCACTGGCCCTAAATTCAGGAGGACCCAAGTTCAAATACAGCCTCAGACACTTGACACTTACTAGCTGTGTGACCCTAGGAAAGTCACTTAACCCCAATTTCCTCACAAAAAAAAAATGAAGAACAAACAATAACAATAATAATCTTAATGGTGAAACTGAATCAACAATCCCATGTACTGTTCAACATGTAATTTTCAGTTGGTTCGGTTTTCCACAAACATGGCTACAATCTGCTATGAGCAGCACTAATTTTTTTCTATTTATATAGATTATTTATCTAGACATCAGTGTTGATTATGATACTTCTTCAATTTATAAACCATCTTAGGAAAAGTATAGTTTTGTTAGCATAAATATACATGCAAGCATATTATATGTTAATTTATGTGATAAAATCACTTATATGCTATCAGTTTCCATACTTACCAGGAAAATGATAGATAGATAGATAGATAGATAGATAGATAGATAGATAGATAGATAGATAGATAGATAGATAGATAGATAGATAACAGATAGATGGATGATAGAGATAGAGAGAAAGAGAAAAACAGATAGAAAGACAGAGAGACAGACAGAAAGACAGACAGAGATCTTCCTTAATCTATTTCTAGTCTTTTCAGGGCACATTTTCAGGGACTCATCATCTTCCCTACAGACGAGCTTAACCTTCTGGCTTCCCTATTTCTGGTAAAAGCACCAATATTTTCAATGTAACAGGCTTAAAATTCCCTAGTCATCTTTAACTCCACTTTGTTTAGCCAATAGTGCCAATCAGTCAAATCCTTGCTGATTATTTGTTCAAAATGTCTCTCACATTCCCTCTCTTTTTCATGCTTATTATCACCACCCTGGCTTATCTCCTTATTAAGGAATACAAAGATGAGTAAAATAAGTCCCTAATATATCTCTTAACCTTCAGAAATGTTTTTTTGCTTCAATTCAACCTATATATTTCTATAAGATTAGTCTTCCTAAATTTTGATGTTTTTAATATTTTACTAATGCCCACATGATAATGTCCAAAATTTCAATCTAGAATTAAAAGTCCTCTTCAATTTCTTTTCAAACTAATAGCTGATCATGTTAAAATGTTGCTGTTACTTTGTATACAGTACATTTCACTTTGCATCATCTCATGTAAGTTTTTCCAGGTTTTTCTGAGTACATCCTTCTCATCATTTCTTATAGTGGACACAAAAGAGAGGAAAATGAAAAAAAAATCTAGAAAATGTTGGGGCCTTTCTTGGAGTGGAGCCAAGATTGCAGAGGAAAAGAAGTGGCTCATCACTATGGCATAGGGAGACATAATTGACATCAGATAATTGAAAACCAGAATTCAACTCCCACTTTTTTTTTTAGCCTGTGTTCAATCAATATCAGTTCTTTCTCTGTGAGTGGATAGTATGCTTCATCATTAATCCCTTGGGATTGTCTTGGATCATTGTATTGCTGAGAGTAGTTAAGTCATTCACAATTGCTCATAGAACCATATTTCCATCACTGTGCACAATGTCCTCCCAGTTCTGTGCACTTCCTTATAAATTAGTTCATATGAGTCTTTCCAGGTTTTTCTGAAATCATTCTGCTTGTAATTTCTTATAGCACAATAATATTCCATGACAACCATATACCACAGCTTCTTCAGTCATTCCCCAATTGATGGACATCCCTTTGATTTCCAATTCTTAGCCACCACAAAGAATTGCTATAATTATTTTTTGTACAATTTCCCCCCTTATCTCTTTTTCACAATTACTATTTTTAGTTTTTCCCCTCCATCCTATTCCCTTTCCCATGATATTTACTCCATTATCTATATTCTTTTACCCTATACCTCTTCAAAAGCTATTTACTTCTGACTGTCCCCTCCCACAATATGCTCTCCCTTATTTTGCCCCTTCCTCTTTATCCCCTCCCCTTCTTATTTTCCTGCAGGATTAGATAGATTACTCCACACAATTTAGTGTGCATGTCATTCCCTCCTGGAGCCCACTCTGATGAGATTAAGGTCTTTGATCCTATTCTGGTGAGTGTAAAGTTCATTTACTGCCCTGCTCCTCCCCCATCTCTTCCCCTACTCCATAAGTTCTTTCCTGTTTCTTTCATGTGGGATTTTACCACATGCTACCTCTGCCCTTCCCCCTCTCCCAGTGCATTCCTCTCACTCTTCAATTTAACCCTAAAGATGTCATCATGGGGCAGCTAGGTGACACAGTGGATAAAGTATCCACCCTGGACCCAGGAAGACCCCAGCTCCAATCTGGCCTCAGACACAAGACAGTCAACCACTGCACAACACCAAGTATGTCGCCCAACTCCAACTTTTTATGGTTCTCTAGGGTTCAAGTCCCACTTCTGACATATCCTATTTGTGTGACCTTAAGCAAATTCCTTAAACTCTCATTGGTCTTAGCACTCTAAAACTGTACATTACAATATGGTGACATTCTGCATTGGTATAGTGTGTTTCCTTATCTGAGAGCTACCTATAACAATTAAATCAGAGGTCTAGTCTCCTTCTTTCCTGTATTCTTGATCTGTTATCCCCCCATCATGTTGTACCTCTTGTTTTAACTGGAATGATGAAAGAAAGCTTCATAGAAATGTTTCTCCCTTTGAATTGCTGAAGCACCTGTCCAAATCACTCACATAATGTCATATAATGCCAACTTTATAGTTATTTTGCCTAGCATAGTCTGATCCATACTTTGCCCCATCCTTATATATCAAGGCATTATTTCACTATTCAAAATCACAGTCTCCTCACCATACACCAGAATTTGTAAATTATTCTATTTAGGGAATAACTTTAATTGACTTTAGGGTAAGTGGTAACATTTACATAGTGCTTTTGCTCCCTCTCAGCCCCTCACCAAGACTTGCTTTAGAGAGTCAAGAAATCATAGACTCTCAGAGTTAACCACAGAGTTGAACACAATGTCAACTTGCCCTAGGTTTATATAAAATATGTCCTCCCTAAACACAAGAAGAAGTCATCCAGGCTTTATTTGACGATTTCCAGTGAAAGAGATATACACTACCTTCTAAAGCAACACATTATACCTTCAGATATGCTAATTCCTAGAATGATTTTCCTTATATAGAAGCATAATATGCTTCTCTGTAATTTCTACTCATTGCTTCAAGTTCTCTTTTGGGACCAAGGGAAACAAGGTGTATAACCTTTCAGATGACAGTCCATAAATCACTTTGGCAGTTTTTTGGGAGATTTATAGGGATTGGTGAGAGATGTTAAGCAGTGAGAAACCAATGGGGAGACCATCATAATACCTCATGTTAGAGGTGATGTACACCTGAACTAAAGTAGTGGCTGTGTGATTAGAGAAGGGGACAGATGTTGTAGAGTAAGCATTAGGATTAGAGTTGCCATATAGTATTGCTTTTACTTTATTTCAGACCTTTATCATATATCTCTTTGAATATTCCTAATGGAAATTCGAGTTTCAAGCATCTCCCCACTTCTTTCCATCCTCTGCAAAGTTACCAGAGTGATTTTCCAAAAGGACAAGTCTGATCCTGTCACTGTCCTCCACTACACACACACACACACACACACACACACACACACACACACACACACACACACACACTCACACACAAACATGGTCTCCCCATTAGAAAGTAAATTTCTTGGGGCAGCTGGATGGCACACTGGATAGAGCACCGGCCCTGGAGTCAGGAGTACCTGAGTTCAAACCCGGCCTCAGACACTTAACACTTACTAGTTGTGTGACCCTAGGCAAGTCACTTAACCCAAATTGCCTCACTAAAAAAGAAAAAAAAAAGAAAGTAAATTTCTTGATGATAGAATTTGTTTTGATTTTCTTTTTTTATTTCCAGTGTGGAGCACACTGATTGGCAAATAGGTGCTTATTAAATACCAAGCAGGTGGATAGATGGATAAAGGGTAATGAGGGGACAATATATGAAAGATATCTTTCTTAGAGGAACAAAAAGAGCTTGAGCTTATGTCAGTAGAGTAGTCCTCAAGAGGCTTAAACAAAGAGAGAACATGAAATTAAGATTTTTATACATAATCTAGCATTAAAACAATTAGATAGACATTAGGTAAGTAGATAGATTCATAATTGATCTCTGTATGTGTGTCTGCATACACATATATGAATATACAGATATATTTAAGGTATGAAACATTTGAGTAAATCAGACTGTAGGAACCAAGAAAAACCCCAGAATGCCTTCTCTTTTCTTATTTTGATCTATTACCAAGAGTACATTTTGTAATTCAGAGTTTAACGGGCTAAAATACTAGCTAGTCTGTATAAAATATCTACTGAGTGGTCACCAGTAAATTATAAGATTTAGCAAGAGTTTAGACTTTAAAGCATTTATTAAGGAGAATAAGAATTTGGTGAAGAGAAAGAGAAAGGCCTAGATTCATCTATCTGTTAAAGGGAGAGCACATTTCTAGCTCCACTCTCCACCAGTGTCCTGAGGAAAGAGAGTGAGAGAGCCAGCCTTGCCCCCTCTTCCTCCCACAAGCAAACATCACTTCCTGACGCCAAAGAAAAGCTACACTGCCTTGCCCTCAGAGGCCTTCTCCTCATGGTGGAGCTGTTCTACAGTAAGTCTCCAGCAGGTGGCATCATTCCAATCATTTCAAGCCTCAGGACAACTAGATTGCAGCTTTTAAAAAACTGAATGTCAGAATCAAGTTACAAAGAAATCTGAGGAAAACAATTGTATGTAAATAGTTACTGAGTTCACAAACTACAAGGTAAGGGTGTCTATTCTAATATTTTAATTGTTTTCCTTAGGAATCCTTTGTATTTTCCTGTATTAAAGTAGCCTCATGGCACAGCAAATAGAGCAATATATTGGATTTTCTAGAGTTAGAAAAATATGAGTTAAAATCTAGCTTTAGACACGTTTAACCTGTGTGACCTGGGGCAAGTAATTTAACCACTATCTATTTCTGTTTCCTCAACTGTAATATTGGGGGTCATAGTCACCTTCCTCAGAGGGTAGTTGTAAAGATGAAATGATATAACACTTGGGAAGTCCTTCAGACAGTTTCTGGAATATATTAGACACTCAATAAATGCTTGTCCCCCTCACATAATTGTATGTATCTTATTTTATTTTTTCTGAGAGGGGATGCATAGGTTTCACCATCGCACACAAAATGTTAAGAAACCGTGCTCCATATTATAGAGGTTATAGATTTCTTCTCTGACAGATCATAGAATTATGATTGTTTTAGGAAGGCAAACCTTCACAAGAATTAAATATTACAAAAGGTTGTTTAGGAACACCTTGTTGACAGGCCAAGTTTTTCCTATTAGAGCTATCAACTACTCTATAGTAACCCACCAATTGCAGTGGAAAATAAAGAAAAGACAACAAAGCCAAACATTTTGTCTCAAGTCCAGATGCTCAGTGACTTCAGAAAGAGAAACAGAAGGTGATACATAATGATATTGTGGTTAAGGAAGTAAGAAAGAGAAGAGTCAAGGTAAAGCGTTTTGTTTTTTTTTTCCCCAGGGAAATGAGTTTTAAGTCAGTTGCCCAGGGTCACACAGCTAGTAAGTGTCAAGTGTCTGAGGCCAGATTTGAATTCAGATCCTCCTGAATCCAGGGCCTGTGCTTTATGCACTGTGACAACTATCTGTCCCAAAAGAAAGCCGTAAATATAGGTTTTTGCAACCTTTTTACTTTCTTTTTTTTCTGGGCAATGGGGGTTAAGTGACTTGCCCAGGGTCATACAGCTAGCAAGTGTCAAGTGTCTGAGGCTGGATTTGAACTCAGGTACTCCTGAATCCAGGGCCAGTGCCTTATCCACTGCACCACCTAGCTGCCCCACCTTTTCACTTTCTGATATCATGGGACCTCTGTGCAGTGAAAAGCTGATTTTTCTCATCATGCATAGAGAAACATGATTTGGGATGCTTTTGGTGGAGAGAAGGGGCAAAGCCCCAAAATAAAATGGTCTATTAAATGTAGATAAATGTCACAAGAACACAACAAAGCCATCAGCCTAAAATTCCCCACAATTTATAATGTCTAATAATCAGGCTGTTAATTTATGGTCACATAAACTTCCTCAAAGGGAATTGGATATATAGTCCCATTCTAATGAAAAGACACTGGGAGTATTTCCCAAAAGGAAAAATGGGGAGGAAAACACAGAGAAGATGAAAGGGAGATGTAAAGGAGATTTGGATTTTAGCAAATATGTTTATAAAGTCCTTACCAATGCTTAATCTCACAAGAGTATTAGCAAAGGATAAGAACTGCCAGGACAGGTCATTTTTACTCAAGCTAAATTTTGAATCATCATGCAAAGGAGGAGCAAGATATATGGATGGAGATGTCGGCTGAAGAATAATATATTTTTCTCCAACCTTTTTTCTTTACTCTGTGTATATCTCTCTGCTTCGAATGTGTTTCTTGTAAACATATTATATGATTTTGATTTTTAATCCACTCTACTATTGGCTTCCATTTTATGGAAGAGTTTATCCCATTCACATTCACAGTTAAAATTATTAGCTGTTTATTTCCCTCCATCTTCTTTTCCCCTTTGTTTGTACTCTTTTTTCCCTTCTTTCACCCTTTTCCACTTGACCAGTGTTTTGCTTCTGACCACTGCCTCCCTCAATCTGCCCTCCCTTTTATGAGCTGCTCTTCTTTTTCTTTCCTCTTTTTCCACTACTTGTGCCCTCCCTTCTATCAATACCACCCTTTTTCCCCTTCCCCTTTTGTTTATTTAAAGAGTAAGTTACATTTCTTTATACAAAAAGGAGTGTATTTTATTCCCTCCCGGAAACAAATCTGATGAGAGTAAGGTTGCAACAATGCCCACCCCTCCCTTCTTTTCCTCTATAGTAATGGGTTCTTTTTGTGCCTTTCCATATGGTGTAATTAATCCCATTCCACCTTACCCTTCCTCTCCTCCCCCTAGTCTCCTTTTATTCTGCCCCTTAAATTTCTTTATATCATCACATCAAAGTTGATTTAACAAAAACACCTTTAGAAAGATAGAGATCCCTAGACTTAATAGTATTAACCTCCCTCATAGGGATGCAAGCAGTTTAACATTATTGAACAACCTTTCTCCCCCTCACCCTTGTTTCCCTCTTCATATTTCTCTAGAGTCTTGTATTTGGAGATCAAATTTTCTGTTCAGTTCTGGTCTTTTTCTCAGGAAGCTTTGGAAGTCCCCTAATTTATTGAATGTCCATCATTTCCTCTGAAAGAGAATGATCAGTTTTCCTGAGTAGTTGATCTTTGGTTGTAATCCAAGCTCTTTTGCTTTCCTGAATATCATATTCCAAGCCTTGTGATCCTTTAATGTTGAAGCTGCAAAGTCTTGTGGAATCCTGTCTGTGGCTCCATGATATTTAAATGGTTTCTTTCTGGCTGCTGGGAATATTTTTTCCTTCACCTGATAATTCTGGAATTTGGATATGATATTCTTGAAGTGTTCCTTTTGGGGTCTCTTTCATGAGTTGATCAGTGGATTCTTTCAATGATTATTTTATCTTCTAATTCTAAAATATCAGTGGAGTTCTCTTTGATAATTTCCTGGAATATGGTGTCTAGACTATTTTTTTGATCATGGATTTCAGGTAGTCCAATAATTCTTAGATTATCTCTCCTGGATCTATTTTCCACATCAGGTGTCTTTCCAATCAGGTATTTCACATTTTCTTCTATTTTTTCAATCTGTTTATTCTTCTTGATGGATTCTTGTTGTCTCATGGAGTCATTAGCTTCCATCTGCCCAATTCTAATTTTTAAGGTATTATTTTACTCAGTAAGCTTTTGCGCCTCCTTTTCCATTTGGTCAACTGTATTTTTTAAGGAATTCTTTTCTTCAGTCAATATTTTGTGCTTCCTTTTCCAAGCTGTTGATTCTATTTTTTCATAATTTTCTTGTGTAACTCTAATTTCTCTCATTTTTTCCCATTTTTCTTCTTCCTCTCTCATTTGATTTTTTTTTGATGAGGCAATTGGGGTTAAGTGACTTGCCCAGGGTCACACAGCTACTAAGTGTCAAGTGTCTGAGGTCGGATTTGAAGTCAGTTCCTCCTGAATCCAGGCCCAGTGCTCTATCCACTGCTCTACCTAGCTGCCCTCTCATTTGATTTTTAAATTTATTTTTGAGCTCTTCCAGAAAAGCTTTTTGGTCTTGAGACCAATTCATCTTCTTCCTTGAGGCTTCACATGTAGGCATTTTAACAGTATTATCCTCATCTAAGTTTATGTTTTGGTCTTCCCTGTCACAATAGAAGATATTGATGGTAAGGGTTCTTTTCTTTTTCTTACTCATATTGTAGCATTTTAAAATTTTTTGTTTGTTTGTTGTTTTTTTGTAGTATATTTTTCCACTAATAAAGTTGAGGTCTTCTCCTGAGGCACAGGGGACATGGTTGCAAGCTTTTTATGTTGGGACATAGAAGCCTGGTCACTGACTTTGTGTTCTGAGGCCCTCTGTGGCTTTTGAATTCTTTACCCCTGGGCTTACTCCCTGTGCTGGGATGGCTTGGCCAAGTCATGCATGTCCTTTGGGTGGTTTTCTAGTGGGCAGTTTCCTTCTCAGCCAGGGCTGGCAGTTCTCACAAATGACTTGCTGTGCCACCAGCCTGCTAAGCAAGGACCAAGGGGCCTCAGCTACTGATTTGTGCTGTAGCCAGGAGAATCCTGTTGACTTGTTCAGACCCACTCTGTGCTAAGCTAAGCTGCACTGCCCTCCCCTTTCCACCAAGTGTGACAGACCATACCTGAAGTGTTCTAAATTATCTCAATATTGATGATTGTGTCTCTGTGTCTTTTTGTTGGTTCTGCCATTCCAGAATCTGTTTAGATTTTTGATTTAATGTTGTTTTTGAAGGAAACTCAGGAGAACTCGGGCAACTTCCTGACTTCTCTCTGCCATCTTTACAAAAAAACATATTTGAAGAAGAGAGACACAGAGTAAAGGCAAAAGGTTGGAACAGAATATGTTATGCCTCAGCTGAACTAAAAAAATCAGGAGTAGCACTAATTATCTCAGACAAAGCAAAAGCAAAAATTAATCCAATTAAATAGATAAGGAAGGAAACTATATCTTGCTAAAGGGCACCATAGATAATGAAATAATATAAATACTAAACACATATCCACCAAGCAGTATAGCATCTAAATTCTTAGAGGATAAGTTAAATGAGTTACAAGAAGAAATAGCAAAACTATACTAGTGGGGGATCTGAACCTTCCCCTCTCAGAACTAGATAAATCTAAGACATAAAATAAATAAGAAAGAAGTTAAAGATGTGAATAGAATTTTATAAAAGTTAGATATTATAGATATCTTGAGAAAATTAAATGGGGATTGAAAGGAATATACCTTTTTCTCAGCAGTACATTTCACATTCACAAAAACTGACCATGTATTAGGGCATAAAAAGTCTACAGTTAAATGTAGAAAGGAAGAAATAGTAAATGTATCCTTTATAGATCATGATGCAATATAATTATATGTAATAAAGAGCCATGGAAAGATAGGCTGAAAATTAATTGGAAACTTATCTCATCCTAAAGAATGAGTGGGTCAAACAATAGAAATAATCAATAACTTCATCCAAGAGAATGACAACATAGGAAAACTTATGTTATGCAGCCAAAGCACTTCTTATGGGGCATTTTATATCTCTAAATGCTTGCATGAATAAAATAGAGAAAAAGGAGACCAATGAATTGGGCATGGAACAAAAAAAAAACTAAAAAAGAACAAATTAAAAATCCCCAATTAAATACAAAATTAGAAATTCTGAAAATCAAAGGAGAGATGAATATAATTGAAAGGAAGAAAAGTATTCAATTAATCAAGAAAACTAAGCTGATTCTATGAAAAAAATCAATAAAATATATTTCTTTAAATTCTTTAAATAATTTCTTTAAAAAAAATTACCAGTATCAAACATGAAATGGGCAAATTCACCAGCAATGAAGGGGAAATTACACAATAATTAGGAGCTATTTTGCCCAGATTAACAGAAGAGGAAATAAAATCCTTAAATAAGCCCATTTTAGAAAAAAAATAATTGAAGAAGCTCTCAATGAACTCCCTAAGAAAAATTTCCATAGCCAGATGGATTTACAAGTTAAGTCTACCAAACATTTAAAGAACAATGGATTTTAATACTTTGTAAATTATTTGGAAAAATGCAGATTTAAGTAATTGGAAAACTATCAATTGCTTATCAATAGACCAAGGTAATATAATTAAAATGACAATTCTACCTAAATTAATTTTTCAGTGCCATATCAATACAAAATAGAATTGATACATTAGTGAAATAGGTTAGGCACAGGAGACACAGTAGTAAATGATTATAGTAATCTACTATTTGATAAACCCAAAGATTCCAGTTTTGGGGATAGTAACTCAGCATTTGACAAAAACTGCAGGGAAAACTGGAAGATAGTATGGCAGAAACCAGGCATAGACCAACATCTTATATCATATACAAAAATAAGATCAAAATGGGTACATGATTTAGAAATAAAGGGTGATACCATAGGTGAATTAGGAGAGGAAGGAATAGTTCACCTCTCAGATCTATGAAGAAGAGAACAATTGGGGCAGTTGGTGGCACAGTGGATAGAGCACCAGCCCTGGAGTCAGGAGTACCTGAGTTCAAATCTGTCCTCAGACACTTAACATTTACTAGCTGTGCAAGTCACTTAACCCCAATTGCCGAAGAAGAAGAAGAAGAAGAGGAGGAGGAGGAGGAGGAGGAGGAGAACAATTTATGGCCAAACAAGAGATTGAGAATATTGTGAAATGCAAAATTCATGATTTTGATTACATTAAATTAAAAAGTGTTTGTACAAACAGAAGGAATGCAGCCAAAATTAGAAGGGAAGCAGAAAGCTGGGAAACAATTTTACAGCCTGTTTCTGATAAAAGCTCCATTTGTAAAATATATAGGGAACTAAATCAAATTTATAAGAATGCAAGTCATTTCCCAATTGAGAAATGGTCAAAGGATATGAACAGGCAGTTTTCAGTTGAAGAAATTAAAGCTATCTATTCCCATAGCTATTTTTTTGTGTGTGGTGGCAAAGAATTGGAAGTTAAGGGAATGTCCATCAATTGGGGAATTGCTAAACAAGTTTTGGTATATGAATGTAATGTGCTGCAAGAAATGATGTGCAACGACATTTCAGAAAAAACTGGAACAACTTAAGTGGACTGATCCTGAGTGAAATGAGCAGACCCAGAAGAACAATGTACACAATATTAACAACATTGTGTGAAAATCAACTGTGGTAGACAACTCTTCTCAGCAATACAATGGTCCAAGATAATTACAGAAGACTCATGATGGAAAATGCTCTCCACATCCAGAAAAAAGCACTATGGAATCTGGATGGAGATTAAACCATACTGTTTCTACTTTTTTTGTTTTTTGTTTTTTGAGATTTTTCCCTTTTGGTCTGATTCTTCTTTTACAACATGACTAATACAGAAGTATGTTTAATGTGATTGTACTCATATAACCTATATCAGATTGCTTTCTGTCTTGCAGAGGGGGAAGGAAGGCAGGAAGGGAGAAAAAAATGGAACTAGATATCTTATAAAAACAAATGTTGAAAATTATCTCTAAATGTAACTAGAAAATAAAATAATTTTATGAATAAAAATAAAGGATGAATAAAAATAACAATCTTACAATTATTGTGTGTATATCCTGTATATACAGTTACAGATACATGGCTTTTTGCTTATTTTCTCTTTCATGAAAATGTGAGCTACTTGAGTGCAAAGGCCCTGTTTTTATCATTCTTTCTCACCACCAGCATTTAGCACAGTGCAAGGCATATAGTAAATATAAATTCCTGTCTTCTCTTTCTCCCAGCATGCACATATGTGAACATACATACACATACACACACACACACACACACGATGGCTTCAGGATGCTCAGTCTAGAGTCAATGGAGGAAGAAAAAGAATACACTTCTCACTCCATCTCCTTCCTGGTCCTGGTCCCTGGCCTATTATACACTATTTGCTGGGAGTTAGAGTTACCATATTAGTCACAGGATTCATGACTTAACTACAGTAATTCCTCCTGTTTTTTTTTTTTTTAACTTCTTACCCAACTGGCTAGCCTTGGAAATACCTGGGCACCTTTCATATGTCATTTTCTTTTAAATTAACTAATTTTCCATAGCCTTTGCTCTAATACTAAGATATTACCACAGCAAGATATCTAGTGAAAGGAAAGGATTCTTAACCTGTATGTGTGTATGTGTATATGTGTGATGGACCTGCTTGATGATCAGGTGAAGCCTGTGAAACCATTTTCAGAATAAATGTTTTTAAGTGATTGAAGGAAAATGCTAAATTTCAATTAGAAGTTAGGGTTTTTTCTTTTTGTTTGCTTGTGTTGTTTTTGCTATCCAAAATTATTAACTCCATGAACTTGATCTGTGGATTCCTTCAGATTCCATATATACCAGCGGTCTAGTATGGAATCAAGATCATGGCCATCTTTAGTTGGTTTCTTTTCCTCTTTATTCCATAAAGCTAAATTCTATTATACTGTTCACATCATTCACAGTGTGGGCCCCCACTGTGAGGGTTCTTGGCCAGATTCTGATTTGGGTAATTGCATATTGCTTCCTGACATTCCAGCTGCAAGTTCAATTGGGGGAAGGAAAAAAAAAAAAAGACTGACTCGTCTTTAGCTCCTCCACCCACATCTCAACGCAAAAGGCCCACATACAACCTCTACAACATCATATGGTAAAGACTCAGCCAAAGCCTCCTTCGCTCCTGCCTCTTCACTTTCTTTCCCTAGGCAGCTGTAAACCCCAGGGGAGATGGTGGCCCTATACTTTATGACACCCTAGGGAGACAGTGTTTGCATTCCCCCTAAGACACTAGTTTGTAAAAATGCTCTCACAAAATGCTTCAACTACAAGCATATTTTAGAAAGGGAGGATAGGAGCAGCAGAAAAAGGCTGAGGAGGGATTGAGAAGGAGAAAGGAGCAAGATTGGGGAGAAAGAGTGAAAAGGACAGAAGGAAAGGTTGATAGAAGTGGGTAGGGAGAAAGAAGGAAAGAAGAAACAAAGAAGAAGGAGAGGGAGAGAGAGGGAGACACACGAAGAGAAACAAAGACATATACACACACACCGACACATTGAAAATATTTTTCCTATACTGTTTCAGAGTCTATATGGGACTCATAATGCATTATTTATTACTTGGAGGCAAATTCTGAAAAATTGAACCATAGCTTTGGGGCCCAGGATTTTCTCTAATGACACAGAAAAAAATGAAAAGGCTATTTCCCTTAAAGGACATTGATTCTGGACCCTTTCTTTCCTGTACTTTAAATATTTGGGAAATCCTAAAAGCTGTCTAGGTCTGATATTTAACTGAGGAGTTACCTACTCTTCACAATATAATTTAGTATGTTATTTTAAAGGTTGGGGTCTGTGTGCTCCTCAAATAAAGAAATTATAAGAAAGATATCATGCCCATAGACCCATATTGAAAGGAAAATTTTAAAGTGCTGTTTTATGTAAAAGGTTTCAATCCTACTCATAAATCATGATTTAGGTTCATGTTCTATGGAAATTATTTTTAGCTTCTTTTCTTTCTCTAAATAACAGAAATGTATAAATTCATATTATAAGACCCTTCTCTCAGAACCCCCCATAGAGCAAATTCCATATAAACTTAGGTCACATGGAATGACATGATTCAGAAATATGCAAAATGGAAGATATTTAATGAGATTCAGCTTTACTCATCTTTGGTATAGCTAGATAGAGTTCTTTGTGAACCTAGAATGCAGACCAGTTTTTAAAAGACCAGTCAGTCTCAGACAGAGATCTGTAATTGTGAATCATATGGGAAGTTCCTGAGATAGAAGGAAGTTACATTGGTTGGTTAAAAGATATTGACTCTTTTTGCAGATAATCATCCCTGATGGGAGAGCTGGAATAGGAGGTGTGAAAAGCAGAGCTATATTATAAATAGTTATATTGATTGGTGAAAGAATATAAATACTCTTTTTTTCTGGGTAATAATAGAATGAGAGCAAGAAGGGAAGTCCCAGACAAAGTATTAGTCAGCCATCCGTAGGTTTAAAATGGCAGACATTGAGGCTACCCTTTGATCTGGGCATTCTGCTCTGGTTTATCTATTACATGAGTCAGATTGGGCTGGGAGATGTAAATGAAACCCAATTTTTCTCTGCTCCCTGTGTCAGAGACACAAACCTGCTATTTCTACTGTATTTGCTTTTTTCCCCCCCCCAGGGCAATGAGGTTTAAGTGACTTGCCCAGGGTCACACAGCTAGTAAGTGTCTGAGGCCAAATTTGAACTCAGGTTCTCCTGAATCCAGGGCCACCTAGCTGGAGCCATAATTGATTTCATTCTGTATTTGATTTGAATATAATACACATCCCAGAGCCTATAAGCACTCTGCCCATGACTATCATGCCTGGTTGAAGGTCCCCTCCTCAGTCTGCACTGGATCTCTGACTCAGCACTGAATCATGAACAAATATGACATTTGGCACCTGTTCCTGTTCCCTGAAAAGTTCCAGTTCCCTCTGTGAAGGTCTGTCATCTCTTCATGACTTGGTACAGAGCCACAAACAGACCCTTGTTCATTTCTTACACTGGAAATCTCAGAGTTGTGGTCTTAGATAGATCTTACATAGGTCCTGGTGTCTTCAGACCTCCCTGTCTGTTTCTCTACTATGTCATGTGCTCACTCTAGAACCTTGCAATAGAAAAAACAGAGCAGAAAGCTAGATCAAAGAGTACCCTGAAGGTACAACACTTTCAGCCTGTAGAGTTTTCTAGATGGCTGACTATGGCTAAGTCTAGCAGCAATCCAGTAGAACCTCACCCGGAGGCAAAAATGATGTTGTGTTTCTCCTACAAAAACCCAGATAAGGAAGTTGAAAAATGCATACCAGTAGGGCAGTGCTCAGATTTCACCCTGGATCATACTTCATTGGGAGCATTAAGGGCTTAAAGGTCTAGATCCTGATCAGTCCCTGAAATCCTAGATCAAACCATATCAAATATTTTAAGAAAGACTAAAATGATCAGCCCAAATATTTACTTCAATAAGTTTGGAAAGCCTGGCAATAATACAAAATATGAAGTCAGAAAATGACCTAGAAAAATGAGCATAGGAGAAGGAATCTCATCATAAATAACTATTACAGTAATAAAGACCCTCAAGATACAAACAAAATTAAAGAATAACTCCAAAACATGCACAGGCAAAGATACAAAGAAAAACACAGGACAGGCACAAATTGAACTGGTATTCCTGGAAGTGATAAAGGAAGAGGTTTGTTTTTTTTTTAAGAGTTAAAAATAAATTTATAAATGAAATGAGAATATTTGAGGAATGGAAAATTTCTGGAAAGGTCTGTCTCACCTGGGTGAAAGGGGAGGGAGGCTAACTCCTCGACTAATCTGGCCACTCAGCTCAATACAGCTTGGCTCAGTGGGCATCTTGACACTGCTGCAACATCACACAGCTGAGAGAGTGGCAGCTGAGAGCAGTAAAAAGCTTGCCCCAAATGCCTCAATAAAAAAAGCTTGCAACAGCAAACCCAGTGCCCCAGGAATAGTCTTCAAATTTACAAGTTTAAAAATAGGCTATAGGGGGCAGCTAGGCAGCTAGGTGGTACAGTGGATAAAGCACTGGCCATGGATTCAGGAGGACCTGAGTTCAAAATCCGGCCTCATACACTTGACATGTACTAGCTCGGTGACCCTGGGCAAGTCACTTAACCTTCATTGCCCCAAATTTTTTTTTAAAAGCTACAGCATGAGCAAGTAACAAAAAAAGGATCTTTACCATTTACAGCTTCTAATGGTAAAATGTAAGACCAAAACTCAAATTCAGATGACTTTGTCAAAATGCCTATAATTGAAGACTCAAGTGGGAAGATGAGCTTGTCTCAAGACCAAAAAGCCTTCTTTGAAGATATCAAAAATACTTTAAAAACAAAATGAGAGAGGTAGAAGAAAAAATGGAAAAAGAAATGAGAGAACTGAGAGTTACACTGCAAAAAGAACCACAAAAATTGACTGAGGAAAACAATTCCTTTAAAAATACAATTGGCCAAATGAGAGGAAAAAATGGCAAAATGGAAGAAAAAATTGGCCAAATGGAAAAAGAGGTACAAAATCTTACTGAGGAAAAAAAAGGCCATAAAAATTAAAATTGGGCAGATGGAAGCTAATAACTCCATGAGACAGCAAGAATCTGTAAAGCAGAATCAAAAGATTGAAAAAATAGAAGAAAATGTGAAATACCTCATTGGAAAAAGAACTAACCTGGAAAACAGATTCAGGAGAGATAATCTGAGAATTATTAGACTACCTGAAATCTGTGATCAAGAAAAGTGTCTAGACACCATATTCCAGGGAATTATCAAGGAGAACTACCCTGAAATTATAGAATCAGAGGATAAAATCTTCATTGAAAGAATCTACCAATCACCTCCTGAAAGAGATCCCCAAAAAGAACACTTCAAGGAATATTGTAGCCAAACTCCAGAATTGTCAGGTGAAGGAGAAAATACTCCAAGCAGCCAGAAAGAAACCATTTAAATATCATGGAGCAACAGGCAGGATTGCACAGGACCTGGAAGCTTCAACATTAAAGGATCTCTGGACTTGGAATATGATATGCAGGAAGGCAAAGGACCTGGGATTACAACCTATAATCAACTATGCAAAAAAACTGAGAATTCTCTTTCTTAAGAAAAGATGGACATGCAATGAAATAGGGGACTTCCAAGACTTCCTGAGAAAAAGACCAGAACTGATCAGAAAATTTGATCCCCAAATATAAGACTCTAGAGAAATATAAAGAGGTAAACAAGGGGGAAAAAGGTTGTTCAATGATGTTAAACTGCTTGCATCTCTATGAGGGAGGATATTACCTTTAACTCTTGGGATCCATATCTCTGTTAAGGTATTGTTATTAAATTGACTTTGATGTGATGATATAAAGAAACTTAAGGGGCAGAATAAAAGGAAACTAGGGGGAGGAGAAGAGGGAGGTGGAATGGGGTTAATTATATCATATGAAGAGGCACAAAGGAACCCATTACAAAAAAGGGAAAGAAGGGAGGGGTGAGCATTGTTGTAACCTTATTCTCATCAGATTTGGTTCAGGGAGGGAATAAAATACACTCCCATTTGTACAAAGGAACTTAGTTTACTCTTTAAGGAAACAAAAGGGAAAGTGGGAAAGGGTCATAGTAATAGAAGGGAGGACAGAAGCACCGGAACAAAAGGAGAATGAAAAAGAAGGGCAGCTCATAAAAGGGAGGGCAGAATGAGGGAGCCAGTGGTCAGAAGCAAAACACTGGTCAAGAGGAAAAGGGTGAAAGAAGGGAAAAAAGAGTAAAAACAAAGGGGAAAAGAAGATGGAGGGAAATAAACAGTTAATAATCTTAACTTTGAATGTGAATGGCATGAACTCTCCCATAAAATGGAAGCCAATAGCAGAGTGGATTAAAAATCAGAATCCTACAATATTTTGTTTACAAGAAACACATTTGAAACACATTTGAAGTGTAAAGAAAAAAGTTTGGAGCAAAATACATAATGCCTCAGCTGAATTGAAAAAAAGAAGGGGTAGCAATCCTTATTTCAGACAAAGCAAAAGTAAAAATAAATATAATTAAAAGAGAAACAGAAGGGAACTACATCTTGCTAAAAGGTATGATAGATTATGAAGCTATATCAATACAAAACATGTATGCGCCAAGTGGTAAAGCATCCAAATTCTTAGCAGAGAAGTTAAATGAATTATAAAAGGAAACAGACAGAAAAACTATATTAATAAGGATCTGAACATTCCCCTCTCAGAACTACATAAATCTAACCACAAAATAAATAAGAAAGAATTTAAAGAGGTAAATAAAATATTAGAAAAATTAGATCTGATAGATGTCTGGAAAAAACTGAATATGGATAGAAAGGAATATACATTTTTTCTCAGCAATACATGGCACATACTCAAAAATTGACCATGTATTAGGGCACAAAAACATCATAATCAAATGTAGAAAGGCAGAAATAGTAAATGCAACCTTCTCATATCATGATGCAATAAAAATTACATGTAATAAAGAGCCATGGAAAGGTAACCTGAAAATTAATTGGAAACTAAACAATCTCATCCTAAAGAATGAGTGGGTCAAACAACAAATCATAGAAACAATAAATAACTTCATTCAAGAGAATGACAAAAATGAGACAACATACCAAAATCTATGGGATGCAGCCAAAGCAGTGCTTAAGGGAAATTTTATATCTCTAAATGCTTACATCAATAAAAAAGATAAAGAGGTGGGCAGCTAGGTGGCACACTGGATAGAGCACCGGCCCTGGATTCAGGAGTACCTGAGTTCAAAACTGGCCTCAGACACTTGACACTTACTAGCTGTGTGACCCTGGGCAAGTCACTTAACCCCAAATGCTTTGTCACAAAGAGAGAGATCAATGAATTGGGAATGCAACTAAAAAAAAAAAACAACTAGAAAAAGAACAAATAAAAAAAAAACCCAACTAAATACTAAATTAGAAATCCTGAAAATCAAAGGAAAATTAATAAAATTGAAAACAAGAAAAATATAGAATTAATCAATAAAACTAAGCACTAGTGTTATGAAAAAACAATAAAATAGATAAACATTTGGTTAATTTGATTAAAAAAAAAAAAAGAAAGAAGGGGCAGCTAGATGGTGCAGTGGTAAAGCACCGGCCCTGGATTCAGGAGTGACTGAGTTCAAATCCGGCCTCAG
Source organism: Dromiciops gliroides (assembly GCF_019393635.1). NCBI lineage: Eukaryota > Metazoa > Chordata > Mammalia > Microbiotheria > Microbiotheriidae > Dromiciops > Dromiciops gliroides. The sequence continues at coordinate 125,115,530 of NC_057862.1, forward strand.
ACACTTAACACTTACTAGCTGTGTGACCCTGGGCAAGTCACTTAACCCCAGTTGCCTCACTAAAAAAAAAAAAAAAAAAAAAAAAAAAGAAGAAAACCAAATTGCCAGTATCAAAAATGAAAGATATGATTTCACCACCAATGACGTAGAAATTAAAGCAATAATCAGGAGGTATTTTGTCCAACTGTATGCCAATATATTTGACAATCTAAATGAAATGGATGAATATTTAGAAAAATACAAACTTCCCAGGTTAACTGAAGAGGAAATAAAATCCTTAAATAGGCCCATTTTGGAAAAAAAGGTAATTGAACAAGATATTAATGAACTCCCTAAGAAAAAATGCCCAGGGCCAGATAGGTTTACAAGTGAATTCTACCAAACATTTAAGGAACAATTAATTCTGATACGATACAAACTATTTGGAAAAATAGGTGAAGAAGGCGTTCTACCAATTCCCATTTATGACACAAATATGGTGTTGATACCAAAAACAGACAGAGCCAAAACAGAGAAAGAAAATTACACACCAATTTCCCTAATGAATATTGATGCAAAAATCTTAAATAAAATATTAGCAAGAAGATTACAGCAAGTGATCACCAGAAAAATACACTGTGACCAGGTGGGATTTATACCAGGAATTCAAGGCTTGTTCAACATTAGAAAAACTATTAATATAAAGAACCACATCAATATCAATACTTACCAAAATTATATGATTATCTTGATAGTTGCAGAGAAAGCATTTGACAAAAGACAACACTCATTCCTATTAAAAACACTAGAGAGCATAGGAATAGGTGGAGCTTTCCTTAAAATAATAAGCAGTATCTACCTAAAACCATCAGTAAACATAATATCTAATGAGGATAAGTTAGAGGCATTCCAATAAGATCTGGGGTGAAACAGGGATGTTCATTATCATCTATATTATTTAATATTGTATTAGAAATGCTAGCTATAGCAATAAGAAGAAAAAAGTAATTAAAGGAATTAGAATAGGCAAGGAGGAATCAAAACTTTCACCCTTTGTAGATGATATGATGGTATACTTAGAGAATCCTAAAGAATCAACTAAAAACCTGCTTGAAATAATTAACAACTTTAGCAAAGTTGCAGGATATAAAATAAACCCATATAGATCATCAGCATTTCTATACATGACCAACAAAGTTCAGCAGTAACAAATAGAATAAGAAATTCAATTTACAGTGACAGTAGACAATATAAAATACTTGGGAGTCTACCTGCCAAGACAAACCCAGAAACTTTATGAACAAAATTACAAAACACTTTTCACAGAAATAAAATCCGATCTATGTAATTGGAAAAATATCAATTGCTCATGGAAAGACTAAGTTAATATAATAAAAATGAGAATTCTACCTAAATTAATTTACCTATTCAGTGCCATACCAATCAGACTACCAAAAATTATTTTATAGAGTTAGAAAAAATAATAACAAAATTCATCTGAAAAAACAAAAAGTCAAGAATATCAAGGGAACTAATAAAAAATGTGCAGGAAGGTGGGTTAGCCATACCAAATTTGAAGCTATACTATAAAGTGGCTGTCATCAAAACTATTTGGTACTGGCTAAGAAATAGAGTGGTGGATCAATGGAATAGGCTAGGCTCAGGAAATGCAGTAGTAAATGACTCTAGTAATCTACTGTTTGATAAACCCAAAGATTCCAGCTTCTGGGATAGGAACTCAGTATTTGACAAAAACTGCTGGGAAAACTGGAAGATAGTATGGCAGAAACTAGATTTGTACCAATATCTTACACTTTATACCAAAATAAGGTCAAAATGGGTTAAAGATTTAGAAATAAAGGGAGATACCATAGATAAATTAGTAGAGGAAGGAGTAGGTTACCTCTCAGATCTAGGAAGAGGAAAATAATTTGCGTCCAAACAAGAGATAGAGAATATTATGAAATGCAAGAGTACATTACATTAATGTAAAAAAGTTTTTGTACAAACAGAAGCAATGCAGCCAAAATTAGAAATGAGGCAGAAAACTGGGAAATAATTTTTACAGCCAGCATTTCTGATAAAGGCCTCATTTGTAAACTATATTGGGAACTAAATCAAATGTATAAGAATCCATTTCCCCAATTGAGAAATGGCCAAAGGATATTAATAGGCAGTTTTCTGATGAAGAAGTCAAGGCTATCTATTGCCATATGAAAATTATGCTCCAAATCAGTATTGATCAGAGAGGTGCGAATTAAAACAAGTCTGAGGTACCACCTGACACCTATCAAATTGGCTAATATGACAAAAAAGGAAAATAACAACTGTAGGATAAGCTATGGAAAAATTGGTACACTAATGCACTGTTGTTGGAGCTTTGAACTGATTCAACCATTCCGAAGAGCAATTTCAAATATGCCCAAAAGGCTATAGGACTGTTCATACCCTTTGACCCAGTGGTACCACTGCTAGGTCTATCCCAAAGAAACCATGGAAAAGGGAAAACAACCCACATGTACTAAAATATTTATAGCAGCTCTCTTTGTGGTTGCAAAGAATTGGAAATCAAGGGAATGCCCATCAATAGTGAAATGGCTAAACAAGTTGTGTTATATGAATGTAATGGAATACTGTTGTGCTATAAGGAATGATGTGCAGGAAGATTTCAGAGAAAAGTGAAAGGATTTACAGAAACTGATGCTGAATGAGAGGAGCAGAACCAGGACAGTAACAGCAACATTGTGTGATGAACAATGGGGATAGACATGGCTCTTCTCAGCAGTGCACCAATCCAAGACAGTTTCAAAGAAGTCATGATAGAAAATGTTCTCAACATCCAGAAAAAAGAACTGATTATTATGAATGCAGATTGAACCATATTGTTTCTACCTCTGAACTGTTTTTCCCCTTCTTTTTTGAGGTTCTTCCCTTCTGCTCTGATTTTTCTTTCACAAGATGACTAATATAGAAATATGCTTAACGTGAAAGTACATATACAACCTATATCAGAGTGCTTTCTATCTTGGGGAGGAGGGAGGGAAGGGAGGGTGGGAGAAAAAATAATTGGAACTAAAAATCCTGTGAAAACAAATGTTATATTGGATCATTGCACTGCTGAAAATAACCACGTGCTTCCCAGCAGATCATCTTACACTATTGCTGTTATTTTGTGTACAGTACATTTCACTATGCTTCAGTTCATGTAGATCCTTCCAGGTTGTTCTGATAGCATGCTGTTCATCATAACTTTTATATAATAACTTAAAGTTGATGAAGAATTTTATTCACAATATCCCAGCAAAGAAGGTATCATACATTTCACCATTATAGTCAAATATTCTATTTCCCTCCATCCTATTCCACTCCAATATTTACTCTATTTTAAATCTTCTTTTAGCCTATTCCTCCTGAAAAGATTTTTCTTCTGACTGCCTCATCCTCTGCTTTGCCCTCCCTTCTTTCATCCTTCCCTCCTTATCCTCTTCCCCTCCTACTTTCCTATAGGATTAAATAGATTACTCCTCACAATTTGGTGTGAATGTTATTCCCTCCTTGAGCCCACTCTGATGAGATTAAGGTATTTGGGCTAATTCTGTGTTCTAAATTTTTCTTGCTCCCTCCCTTCCTCCTCAGTGCTCCCTATGTAATCAAGCAATTCAATATGTCATACATGTGAAGTTATGCAGAACAGCTTCACCTTCCTTGAACACGTTTTGCTTTTTACTGCTCCTTCCCCCAATCTGCCCTTCCCTCCTTCCCCTCCCACTTTCCCTCAGGGCAAAATATATTATGATACCCACTTGAATATGTATGTTATTCCCTCATTGAGCCAATTCTGATGATAGTATGGTTCACTTACTCCCCCACTCTTGCCCCCTCTTGCCCTCCCTTCCATAACCTTTTTTCTTGTTTCCTTCCTGTCAGCTACCTCTCTCAAGTCCCCCTCTCCCCTTCTCCCTCACCCAATGCATTCCTCCTAACCCTAAACCCTATTTTAAAGATATCATCATTGGTTAGCTACATGGCACAGCAGAAAAAGCACCAGGCCTGGACCCAGGAGGTCCCAAGCCCAAATCTGATTCCAGACATAAGCTACCCCACCCTGCCTGCCCCACAAAGAAACAAGGATAAACATAAATGCTTTACAAATATCATACCTTCATATTCAGTTCAGACCTGTGCCCTCTTTCAGCTACCCTAATACTGAAAAAGTTCTTATGAATTTGAAATATTATATTCCCATATAGAAATGTAACCAGTTTAATCTTTTAATATCCCTCCTGATTTCTTTTTCCTGTTGACCTTTTTATGGTTCTCTAGGGTTTTGTCTTTGACAGACAAATTTTCTATTCAGTTCAGGTCTTTTCATCACAAATGCCTCAAAATCCTCTTTTTCATTGAAGTCCCATTTTTAACTCTGAAAGATTATACTCAGTTTATTGGGTACATGATTCTTGGCTGTAGTTTCAATTCCTTATCCTTCCAGAATATCATATTCCATGCCCTCCTGTTCTTTTAAGTAGATGCTGCTAGATCTTGTTTTATCCTTATTGTAGTTCCACAGTATTTGAATTCATTTTTTTTCTAGCTGCTTGCAATAATTTCTCTTTGACCTGGGAGCTTTGGAATTTTGCTATAATATGCCTGGAGGTTTTCCTTTTGGGATCTCTTTCAGGAGGTGATTAGTGGATTCTTTCAATTGCTATTTTGCCTTCTGCTTCTAGAATATCAGGTCAATTTTCCCTGACAGTCTCTTAGATGATGCTGTCTAAACTCTTATTTTGGTCCTGGTTTTCGGGTAGTCCAGTGATTTTCAAACTATCTCTCCTAGATCTATTTTTCATGTCAGCTGTTTTTCCAAGGAAATATTTCATATTGCCCTCTATTGTTTTTTATTTTTATTTTTATTTTATTCATTTGCATTTGCTTTACTGTGTCTTAGTTTCTCATAAAGTTACTAGCTTCCATTTGCTCAATCCTAATTCTTAGGCAATAATTTTCTTCAGGGAACCTTTTTATCTCCTTTTCCATTTGGCTTTTCAAGCTGGTGACATTTTGCTCATGACTGTCCTGAATTGCTCTCGTTTTTCTTTCTATTCTTTCCTCCACCTCTCTAAATCTTCCTTCTATCTCTCCTACTTTCTCTTCAAAGTCCCTTTTGAGCACTTCCATGACCTGAGACCAATTCATATTTTTCTTTAAAGCTTTGGATGTAGGGACCCTGAGGTTGCTATCCCCTTTTGAGTCTGCACCTTGACCTTCCTTGTAACTAAAGAAACGTTCTATTGTTCTCAACTTTCTTTGCTTCATCATCTTGTCATCTTTTACTTGACTTTTAACTCCCTCTTACAGTGGGACCCTACTTCCAACCTATACTGTCCCAAGCTTCAAAGGATAGCAGGTGTTTTGGTTTGAGTGAGGGCAGGTTTTTCTCTCACTTGGCCTTTTCTCTGGTCTGAAGATAACCTCAAGCCAATTTTGCTAATTAACCAGCCAGCAGAACATTGTGTGCTGTGGTGGTTCTTAGCTTCAGACAAGCCTGTTCCTCTCTCCCATGTGGCCATCCAACCACTCAAGATTTCTTCCTGATTCCCTGCTGGGGTGGGATATGCAAATTCCTCCTTAGGTCCCACAGACACCCCTGTATTTCCCTCCCCACATCCCCCCCTGTTCAGCTGTTCAGCTGTCTTACCCATCCATAAACTCTGTTCTGAAAGAGGGCACTGCTACAGCTGATTTGGAGTCTCAGGGGTAAGTTCCTCTTGAGCAAATAATCTCAACCCATCTTTTTCTGGCTTTTGCAGCTCCATAGTTTTGTTTTGATGATCTTTAAGGTTGGAAAAAATACACTGGAAGATGGGGCATGTAAAGAAAAGATGTCGCAAATTTTATTTTATAACTGAGGTTCACAATGAAAAAGATTTATAAACAAGATGGAAATGAACTGAACAAAGGAAGGAGGGATATAGAAAGCTGAGTGCAGAAATATATTTCACTCAACAGAAGAACAGGAAAGAAAAGGTAGAAAGGAGAGGAGAGATTAAGAGAGACTCTAAGTTAACATTGGATAAGTTCTAAATAAAACAAAGCTTAATGAAGTATTGTGGATAATGAAGAACATTTTAGAAAAATGATAAGTACATGAGATTGAGCCCTGGCAGAAGGAAAGCGAAGATTGTCAAGAAAAGTGAACCACATCAATCCTACAGCAGTGCTACTAAGCAGACTCCTCATCTCTCACAATCTTTATTTTCTTTACAGAGATGGGGTAAATAAAAAGAAGCATAATGAAATAAGAAAAAGGGAAAGTAACATAAAATTAATGATCATGACTGTAAATGGAAATGGGATTAACTCACCCAAAAAATATAAGTGAATAGCAGAATGGATTATAAAGCAGAATCCAACAATATTTGGTTTAACAAAAACTTAAAAAATAAGAAATTGGAGCAGAATCAGTTATGTTTTAATTTAAGTACAAAGGCAAGGGTAGTAATCATGGTCTAAAAATATGCAAAAGCATAAATAGACAATTAAAAGAGATAATTGAGGTATACAGGAGAACTGTATTATACTGGAAGGTACCATAAAAAATGAAGCAATATCAAAACTAATCACAGAATCACTGAATAACACATTATCAAATATTTAAAGGAAAAGTTAAATGAGTCTGAAGGAGAAAGTAAATAAACTGAAATACAGGGGTACCTCAATTACACTTTTCACACCTATATACATTTAATCTACTAAACAAACAAACAAAAAAGAAGTTAAGGAACCTTACAGAATTTTAGAAAATTAAGATATGTTCGAACAATGGATAATGTCCAAATGGAATAGAAAGGACTATTTCAGCTATGCATGACACCTTTAAAAACTATTAGGGCAGACAAACCTCATAAATTAATGTAGAATCTATAGATGTTTAAGGATAATAATACAATAAAAGTTCTACTCTATAAAAGGCCAGTAGAAAAAATGGTTGTATAGTAAACAAATTGATCAGAAAATAGGAGGCATGAAAGAACAAATCATACAATAAGTAGATAATTTCCTTAAGGAAGAGGAAATGGTAGGATATACCACAATTTTCTGGGATTCATACAAAGCAGTTCATATGGGAAATTATTTGTTTCTATGTATTTTATATGTATAGAAACTTATAACTGGTGCAGTGGATAGAGTACCGGGCCTGAAGTTGGGAAAATTTATCTTTCTGGGTACAAATTTGTCCTCAGACGCTGGTTAGCTGTGTGACCCTGGACAAGTCATAAAACCTTGTTTGCCTTAGTTTCCTCATCTGTAAAATGAGCTAGAGAAGGAAACAGCAAACGGCTCCAGTGTCTTTTCCAAGAAAACCCCAACTGGGGTTACAAAGATTTTGATGCTACTGAAAAATTCTGCACAACAAAATACATTTTATTCCATAAAAAAGAATAGATTGCATATGGAACAATTTTAAATAATCAGTAAATTACCTACCATTTAAAAACCAACATAAAAATAAACAAAATTGAAACCAAACAAGAACAAAATTGGCATGTTAAACTAGTAATTTTTTAAAGCAATTAAATAAATAATTAGTTCATTTGTTTTTCTTTTAAAGAAGAATACCAAAGGCCTGTGAAGAACATTATGATCCAGAAGGAGTTAATCAGAAACAAGTGTTTACTTCCTAACTTCCCAAAACAAATATGTGAACAAAGTCATGAAACACTTTTTTTTTTCAGTCGGTTCAGTTGTGTCCAAATGATGAGAGTTCTAAAGTCCTTCAAAGTTACTTTTCTCTAAAATGTTGTTATTGTTGTATAAACTGATCTTCTACTTCTGCCCATTCCAATCTGTAGCAGTTCATAGAGATCTTCCAAGTTTCTGCTGAAATTTTCCATGTAATCTTTTCTTATACACAATAATTTTCCATCACAGTCATATAATACAATTTGTTTAGACATTATTCAATAAATGTTCACTCCTCTAGTTTCTAATTTGTGACTACTACTGAAAAGCTGACATAATTTATGTGCATAATATGTATACATACACATAGATAGAGAGATGGATGGATGATAGACAGAAATATATGTGTATATATACATACATATATATGGATGTATATTGATATACTTAAATATAGGTCCTTTTTTTCCCTTTTTCTTTGATTTCTTGGGAATATCGAGTAACTAGTTCTATACCTTATTCAAAGGATGTTCACAGCTTAGTAGATGTAATTTTTAAGGAAATATTTCCTTATATGGAGCCTAATTTTGAACCACTGTTATTAATTCTGACCTCTAAACAGAAGAGCAAATCTCATTTGTCAATTGGGAATTATTTTGATAACTTAAAAACAATTATCATGCCTTTTCCTGCCCTACTTCACAGTCTTATCATCCATTTCCCCTGTCAGTAGTAAATCACAGCTAACAATAAATCATACTCAATCACCAGACATGTATCTTGCAAGTGCTATTTTACTACTTGGAGGAATCCTTGAGACCAAGGATTGTGCATTTTTTGTCTCCTTGATGTTTTCCACACTTTATAAATATTTATTGAATTGAATTTATTGGGAGGAACTGCCTATATAGAAATAGATCAATTTCTGGTATACAGCACAGTTTCAGAGGTCAATTCCTTCATGATTCAGTATTCTCTTTGACTGCATCACTGAAACACTTGATTTCTTTCTAGTTTCACATTGCCTCAATTTCCCTGGTCTGACTATAGAGTGGAGTTTTTTTCTAAGTCTTTAAAGGAAACAATGATTTTTTCTGACCATATTTCCTGCCCAACAGGGTGTAATCAAAAAACTTCATAATAGTTACAGTGATGACTTTGTTCCCCTCTTCCTGGTGCCTTGAAGGTGTTCAGTCTATCTTAATTTCTCTAAATGTCACTTTATCCTGATCTTTATAAACTTAATATATTTCTACTTGTTTGTTTATATCTCTTTCCTTTCCACTGCTTGATTACAAATTTCCCTTTTTGTATCCATTTTTCAACTTCTTACCAACCAAACTCCTAAATGTGTAGAGATTATATATGTACATCTGTATATGTATGTATATATATATATATATATATATATATATATATATAGTCATTTACATAAAACTCTAAAGGGAATTACTGTATAAAAAGAAATGCAAAAACAGAGCCAGAGAAGAGACTGTTCAAGATAGATTGCTTGTGCATCATTTTAGGTGGGGGATTAAGGAAGGACAATGACATCAGGCAAAGTCCCTTTAGATCCTTCCTTGGAAAACTTGATTTCATATTCTTAAAAGACATGTTTTGAATCATATATGTGATATATTTACTTTGAGCACATGGTAAAGAATATTTCTATTTTAAATGTTAGGAAAGTTAGATATGATAGATGTTTGGAGAAAATTGAATGGAGATAGAAATGACTATACCTTTTTCTCAGCAGTACATAGCACATATTAAAAAAAAAAACTGACCATGTATTAGGGCACAAAAAGCTTATTGTTAAATATAGAAAGACAGAAATAGTACATGCATCCTTTTCAGATCATGATGCAATAAAAATGAATGTAATAAAGAGCCATGGAAAGGTAAACTGAAAAGTAATTGGAAACTAAATAATCTCATTCTAAAGAATGAGAGGATCAAACAACAAATCATAGAAAGAAACAATAACTTCATACAAGAGAATGGCAATAATGAGACAACATACCAAAAATCTATGTGCAGCCAAAGCAGTGCTTAGGGGAAATTTTTATCTCAAATTGCATACCTCAATAAAAAAGAGAAAGAGGAGATCAATGAAGTGGCCATGCAACTAAAAAAGCTAGAAAAAGAACAAATTAAAAATCCCCAATTAAATACTAAATTGGACATCCTGAAAATTGAAGGAGAAATTAATAAAACTGAAAGCAAGAAAATAATAGAATTAATCAATAAAACTAAGAGTTGGGCTTAAGAAAAAAACAAATAAAATAGATAAACCATTGGTTAGTTTGATTTAAAAAAGAAAGAAGAAAGCCAAATTAATAATATCAAAAAGGAAAGGGGTGATTTTATCATCAATGAAGTGGAAATTAAAGCAATAATTAGGAACTATTTTGCCCAACTGTATGCCAATAAATTGGACAATCTAAATGAAATGGATAAATATTTACAAAAATACAAACTGCCCAGGTTTACTGAAGAAGAAAAAAAAACTTTAAATAAGCCCATATTAGAAAAAGAAATTGAATAAACCATTAATGAACTCCCTAAGAATAAATCTAAAGGCCAGATGGGTTTAAAAGAGAATTCTACCAAATATTTAAAGAACAATGAATTCCAATACTACGCAAAATATTTGGGAAAATAAGTGAAGAAGGAGTTCTACCAAATTCCTTTTTATGATACAAATATGGCATTGATACCAAAACCAGGCAGAGTCAAAAACAGTGAAAGAAATTTATGGCCCAATTTCCCTAATGACTATTGAAGCAAAAATCTCAAATAAGATATTAGCAAGGAGATTACAGCAAGTCATCACCAGGATAATACACTATGACCAGGTGGTATTTATACCAGGAATGCAGGGCTGGTTCAACATTAGGAAAACAATTAACATAATCAACCACATCAATAAGAATACTAGGCAAAATCATGATTTTTTTCAATACATGCAGACTAAGCTTTTGATAAAATACAGCACCCATTCTTAATAAAAAACAGTAGGGAGCTTAGGAATAGATGGAAATTTCCTTAAACTAATAAGCAATATCTACCTAAACCATCAGCAAGCATTATATGTAATAGAGATAAGTTAGAGGCTTTCCCAACAAGATCAGGGGGTGAAACAGGGATGTCCATTATCACCTCTATTATTTAATATTTACTAGGAATTAAAGGAATTAGACTAGGCAAGGAGGAAACTATAACTCTTTGCAGATGATGTGATGTTTTACTTAAAGAATCCTAGAGAATCAACTCAAAAATTACTTGAAACAACAACTTTAGCAAATGAGCAGGATATAAAATATATCCATTTAAATAATCATCATTTCTATACATGACCAACAAAGTCCAGCATTAAGAGCTAGAAAGAATAATTCCATTTAAAATAACAGTAGACAATATAAAATGCTTGGGAGTCTACTCACCAAGACAAACCCAGGAACTCTATGAACAAAATTTAAAAATACTTTAAACACAAATTAAATCAGATCCAAATAACTATAAAAATATCAATTGCTCATGGATAGGCCAAGATAATATAATAAAAATGACAATTCTACCTAAATTAATTTACCTATTCAGTGCCATACCAATCAGACTAACTAAAATTATTTTATAGAACTAGAAAAATAATAACAAAATTCATCTAAAAAAACAAAAGTCAAGAATATCAAGGGAAATAATGGAAAAAAAACTGCACAGGAAGGTTGGCTAGCTCTACCAAATCTGAAGGTTTTCTGTAAAGTGGCAGTCATCAAAACTATCTGGTACTGGCTAAGAAATAGAGTGGAGGATAAATGGAATAGCTTAGGCACAGGAAACACAGTAGGAAATGACTTTAGTAATGTACTGTTTGATAAACCAAAGGACTCCAGTCTCTGGGATAGGAACTCAGTATTTGACAAAACCTGCTCGGAAAACTGGAAGAGAGTATTACAGAAACTAGGCATAGACCAATATCTTACAATTTATACTAAAATAAGGTCAAAATTTTTACATGATTTAGAAATAAGAGGTGATACCATAGGTAAATCAGGAGAGGAAGGAATTGTCTACCTTTCAGATCTTTGGAAAAGAGAACAGTTTATGACCAAACAAGAGATAGAGAATATTATGAAATACAAAATAGATGATTTTGATTAAATTAAATTAAAAAGTTTTTTTTGTACAAACAGAAGCAATGCATCCAAAATTAGAATGGAGGCAGAAAACTGGGAAACAATTTTTGTAGACAGTACTTCTGATAAAAGCCTCATTTCTAAAATATATTGGGAACGAAATCAAATGTATAAGAATCCAAGTTATTTCCCAATTGAAAAATGGTCAAAGCATATGAATAGGCAGTTTTCTGATGAAGAAATCAAAGCTATATATTGCCATATGAAAAATGTTCTAAATCACTATTCATTAAAAAAATTCAAATTAAAACATCTCTGGGGTACCACCTGACACCTTTCAGATTGGCTAATGTGACAAAAAAGGAAAATAATGAATATTAGAGAAGTTATCCAAAAATTTGAAGACTAATACATCGTTGGTGGAGCTATGGAATGATCTAACCACTCTGGAGAGCAGTTTGGAACTATGCCCAAAGGGCTATAAGGCTCTGCATATCTTTTGACCCAGCAATAGCACTATTAGGTCTTTTTCCCAAAAAGATCATAAAAAAGGGAACAGGACCCACATGTACAAAAATATTTATATCTGCTCTTTTTGTGGTGGCAAAGAATTAGAAATTGAGGGGTTGCCCATCAATTGGGGAATGGCTGAACAAGTTGTGGTACATAAATATAATGGAATAGTATTGTACTGTAAGAAATGATGAGCAGACAGATTTCAGAGAAACCTGGAAGGACTTCCATGAACTGATGATGAGTTAGTTGAGCAGAACCAGGAGTATACAGTATCAACAACTTTATGTGTTGATCAACTGTGATAGATTTGATTCTAATCAGCAATACAATGGTCCAAGATAGTTCCAAAGGACTCATGATGGAAAATGCTCTCCAAATCCAGAAAACAAAAGAATTGTGCAATGTTGATGGAGATCGAACCAATCTATTTCTATTGGGGTTTTTTGCTGTTGTTTTTTTCTGATGTTTTTCCTTTTTGCTTTGATTCTTCTCTCATAACATGACTAATGCAGAAATATGTTTAATATTATTGAACATATATAACCTATATCTGATTACTTGATGTCTCTGGGAGGGGGAAAGGGGAGGGAGGGAGAAAAATTTGAAACTAAAAATCTTATAAAAACACATGTTGATAACTATCTCTAAATATAACTGGAAAATACCAACATATTTATATGGAAAAAAAGAGTATTTCTATTTTAATTGTGATGGGGCATCATTACTAGAGGACATTACTTTCAATAAGCTAGGAGTAGAAATGGTATCAGTAACCTCAGTTATTCTTGGAGATATTTTAAGATTTTAGAGTTCTAAATGAACATAATATTCATCTAGTTCAACCCCCTTATATTAATAATGGGGGAAATTACAAAAAGTTACAAGTAACCAGTAGAAGTAATGGGATTCTAACATATTATTCTAACCCATTCTGTTTTGGAAGATGAAGTATGGTTTCATCAGGGAAGCTCTTGACAGTATCCACAACAAATGTTTGTACCATGAGTTAAATTAGGTTGAGTCAGATGTGCTTTTTAGGAAAATACTGATTTTTCCTAACACTGCAGGAAAAAAGAGAATTCCTGATATTTAAAAATAGAACTTAACTTTGAAAAATTAGTTGTTCTAAGAGATGTCAGCGGAAATGGTCTTGAGTTTGACCCATAATTATAAATTCTGATGTTAGGGGGCAAATAACACCTAAAAGTATACTCAAAGAAATATTTAATACAAATTCTTTTGAATACTACATAATTTGTTGAAGTGGATTTAGTTGAAATTTAGGGAGGGACATTGGACTTCTGCAATGCATGCAAAATTATATGTGGTGAAACCCTGAGCCATAAATGAAGCCTATTGTCTTGCCACTGGACTCCAGTGGTTCCTGAGGAGAGTGTGAAGCTGATGACTTCGGACAGCTCTCACTCACTTAAATCCAATTCATGTCAAGACATAATCTTTGGCCCTTTCCAAAAAGGAAGGATGAAAAACAAACCTTTCTACAAACAGATAGAAAATGTAGGATACTGAGAAGCATCTGTGGAAGTTACCACTGGGCTAGGAGGGGATTATTGAATGGTGGAGACACAAGGAAGAAGGAAGTGTGCTATGTAGTAACTTTATTTTTAAATTATTTATTCTTGTTACCTTAGTGCCAAGGCTAATTGTTTTTGTCTTTTAGAAGAACATAAATGCTGTCAACATACTCCAAATTCTGGCTTCCTGAGGAAAATTACCATCTGTTTTGACCTTGTTGAGATTCTGATGGGAGAAATCATCTTTTCCTGGGAGGGGTGATAACTGAGAACGACTATTCACTATTGAGAATGGACAGAGTGGGTTCAAGAATGAGAGTGTCTATAATATGGAAAGGTACAATACAAACAAGCCTTTGTAGGCTTTTCATCCATTTGCATGTTTAGTGACAAAAATATTGCGAGAAAGTAGAACTTCAGGTAGTCCCTAGTTCATTGCTCTTTGAGGCCTGTACTATAAAGACAGGAGAAGGTGGCCTAGTTGTCTTACATTGCTTTATTAAAATAGTTTTTGTTTAAAACCCCTAAATTACAACATTAAAACAGGATCCACTCTGTAATCACCTCTTTCCCCATAATATTCTGAAAGCTTACTTCTCCAACTTCCTCAAGAGGCCAAGATTCCCTTAGGGATCGAACAATTTTTAAAAAGCAAGTTCAAGTTATATGGAAGAAGACAAAGGACCATATATGAAAAATCTAATGGGGCTTTAGACCCAATCAATTCTCAATGAGCAAAGTGAACACTAGTCTGTAAATGGAAAAGGAGAGGGAACCAGAGAAGAGTAATGTGCGTTATTATTTTGGTTTTAAAAGGAAAATGAAAGAGCAAGAAAGGAAGATTAAAGGAAAGATAACAGGAAAAAAGAGGGAAGGGAGAAGAAACAAAGCATATTCATTAATAAATAGAGGGAATAAAATAGTGTTGATTTTTCTTTGGTTGAAATATTGAACTCAATTTTAATGTGTCCTTGACAAATAAAATGTAGGAATTTTTTAAAGGAAAGTTGATAGTGACAAACTCATTAATTAAAACCTATCCAATAATATCCTATGTCTGTACAGCACTTTACAATTTCCATTTTTTTTTTTGCCTCTTACCAACCTTGTTGTTTCCTCTGAAGCAGAATATAAATTCCTTAAAGGCAGGAGACATTTTGTTTGTCATTTTATCTTTAGTGTCTAATAAAGTACCTTAAACATAATAGGTGCTTAATAAATGCTTGTCGAATTGGAGACAGGTAAAGTTCATACCATCTTGTTTCTGCAAATGAAGAATCCTTGGCTCAGATGATCAAAGATCTAGAGCTAGAAGAAATGCATCTCCACACCTTCATTTCACAGATGAAGAAACCGAGGTGTGGGGAGATCACATGAGTTCCTTGAGAGCACACAGGTAGTATCAGCAGCAAGATTTAATCACAAACTCTGATTACAGAGTCAGTTCTCTTCCCATTACTCCTCATGCTTTCTCCACAATCATATAACACCTTAGTGTCAGACTCAGAACTCAAACTTATTTCTTTGAAGTTGAAATCTTGCCTCAGGTTGCAGCACATGCTTGTAATCCCTGATACCAGGGAGGCAGAGGCTGAAGGTTCAGTTGACTCAGGAATTCTGATCTAAAGTAGGCTAAGTGAGGGTCTGGCTCCCATATGGTGATTTCTTGGGAGGAGAGTTCAGGTGTCTGGAGCAGGTCAAAACTTCTATTCCAATACATAGCAGAATTGGGCCCACAAGTAGCTCCTGCACTTCTAAATTAGGACTCTTTGGGGAAAAGTGAAGGGAGGAAGGAAGGAAGGAAGGAAGGAAGAAAGGAAGGAACTGAGATGAAAGAAATAAAAAAGAAGAAAGAAACAGAAAGAAAGAAAGAAAGAAATCTAAATGTAGGACTTTCCCCCCTTATATTCTCTCTCCAAAACAAACAACAAAAAAGTCAATCATGTATAAGGCAGTAAGTTATATTTGAAGAAGACCTTTACTTAGAGATAGAGGTTTTTTTTCACATCACCAGCCATATTACTGTACACTTGTGTGGCTGTGGATAAGTCACTTTTCTACCCTATAAAATGAGGAAGTTGAACTTTATTTTCTCTAACATACTTGCTAGCTCTAAATTCTGTGCTCAGCACAAAATGGATCCATGTAACGATTGTAATTTGCAAATCTAATAATACAGTCTAATAAACATTTACTAGGTGCCAACAATGTTCTAGCCATTCTGCTAAATGCTGATTGTACAATTCATAAAAAGAAGGATATTCCCTTCCCTCAAAGAGCTTATAATCTAAAGTGTGAGGCAACTTACAAAAGGAGGAAGAAAATTGGGGTGGGAAGTCAATGGGACACCAAGTGATACCTGGTATAAGATTATTGTGTTGTGTGTTGAAATCAGACAGGGCAATAGATACAAAACAGTGAGCTGAAAAGTCTTTATTTCTGCCCTCTGTAAAAGAAGGCATTGGGAGGAGTTTGGTACTCCATCTTCCAGCCTTCAATCAGAGAGAAAAGGAAGCTGAGGGAGGTAATGTTGACCAAGGCTTAAGTTAGCAGGATAGAGGTGAGTTTATACATAAATAATGAACTTATCCTGGTAGAGGCTGCTAGAGTTGAAACCAGGGAGAGCAACAGATGCAAAGTGAAGCGAGCTAGGAAAAAGAAAAAAAAAAGTAAGTTTGTGTTGGGGGACAGGGAGTGGGAGGATGTTATAAGGAGTCCAGCTGTTGTTGTATTCTAAACTACAAATCAGACATTGTACTTTATCTTTTTAACCCTAACTAGGGAAGGTTAAATTCATAATAATATATCAAATTTGTATTAGTTCCTTAAGGTTTATAATGAAATTTACATCAATTATCTCACTGATACTCACAATTGCTTTGTGAGTAGGTGTTCTTATTATCCATATTGTACAGAGAAGGAAACTGGCACAGATGTTAAATGACTTGCCCAAGGTCACACAGCTAATAAGTGTCAGAGAAACAATTCAAACCCACATGCTCCTGAGTATAAGCGAACCCCACCTTCCATTATAGAATTCTGCCTCTTGACCAGCAGTTTAAACAAGTCTGAGTGACAATTGTCTGACTGAGGTCAGTGATTGTCTCAGATTTTTGCCTAGAGTGTATTTGGTGAGTGTATTAAATATATTAACTTCTCAAGACAGCAAAACCTTGTGGCCAGCTATTATAAGGGAAGGAAGGAAACAGACCAAAAGTCATGACAATTCCCCTTGTAGCTGGCGATGCATCTGCTCCTTTCAGCACAGGATTCCAGGTTGAAAAGATCTTCAGATTAATTTCTTAAGCCTTATTCTTAGCATGAACAAAACATCTGTCCATTGTCAGGGGATTTTCACTCGGATTTCTAGAAGCAGGAGTTTGGGTTAAACACATATAAGCAAACTCTGGATAGATTTTCATTGTCCTGGGAGTCAGATTGCTCAGAAAACCACCTCTTAACACCCACATCCATCAATCTACCTAACCTACCTACCTACGTATTGGTATATATGTCTATCCATATGTTTTTCTATTTATTTGTTGCCTCTAATTAGAAAAATAAAAAAGATTATGGTAGTGATACCACTGATTTTTTTTTTTATTACCAAAGTTAGCACCTAATGTTTGCCAAGCATATGACAGATACTGATCCCAATCACAGGGTGATCTGAGGATCTATGTAATGCCATTGTTAGTGTATCCTTAAACTGTCTACCAGATCCTAACATTATGACCTCACTGCTACCAGATTACATACTAAGTTAATGTTGGCTGCAAATGTGTACCTTTCATGTCCCAGAGGATGCATCATAGCTAGGAGTTCAGGCAAACAGGTTCCATTTATCACGTTTTCACATTCCAAGCCTGGATTTAATTAATTATAATTTAGGAAAACAATGTATCTGCTTTAGCCTTATGGATTTATTAAATTGCTAAACAAACAGTGATATAAAATTATCTGTATGAGGTTTCGTTTGATGACCTTTCCCCACAACAAGACCCAAGTTGTGGAGTCACTAGAGAAAGAAAAGTCATTAGAGATCATTTAATACAACCACCTTGTAGACAAAGAAACTGAGGTACAAAATGGTTATGCACCTTATCAGCACTTAGCACAGTATGACAGAGAGTAAGCATTTAATAGATGCCTTTGACTGACTGTGACTCCCATTTGTACTGAGCTGTGAACATGAGTCTCCTAACTTTGCCCAGTGTTCTTTTCAGAAGAACTAGAATTTTATTCTGTTTTTAGCTTCATTACAAATCATTCCTTGGCCTTGGGTGAAATAATTACCTCTTTATACCCATCTCTTAATTTTTTGGGGGAAGTAATATTCCTTTCCACTTTAACCTTCGCATTGTTCATGAATGCCACCAAAAGCTCCATTTAACCATTTGGACAAATATTCTTTGAATTAAGCTTCTACTGAGAATCTGGATCAGTCTTTCCACTAACTGATACCAGTTCAGCTAGTGCCAAGTCCCATATCTGTATTTTGCCAAAGGGAAGTTTATTTAAAGAAAAGCAAAACCAATACCAAAAAAGACCATATGCAAACAAGTCAATTATGTAATTCCAAGTTTTATGCTTCTTCACAGTGAATATTTTCCAACATCCCTTTGAGTCCATGGGAAGTTACCATTCAAATAAAGGCTTATGTTGTATTTCCCAGGCATGAACTATAGGAATTGAAGTTTTAAAGTCAACCTCACTGCTGTTGATGTACATGGGCAAGATGTCTTCTCCTCTCTACTTGGATTCTTTCGCGCTAGACATTTGAAGTATTAACAAAGCAAGTCGAGGTGTTTCCCTCCTGATTCAGCTAATCATTCCACTCTTGTCAAGAGATCCTCACTTTTAGAAACGAGGTGCTTTATTGGGGAGTTACCCTATTTAGACTGCCTCATTTGATTTCAGCTTTACCATTTATAGAAGGACAGAGGCTCATCTAGGCAGAGACTCATTTCTGTCCACACAGTAATAGTAATAACAATAATAATAATAACACTTATTATTATTATTTTATAACATTTACTATGTGAAAGTACTTTCTAAGTATTATCCATCTCAGTCCTCTCAATAACCTTGAGAGGTGGATGTTATCATTATCATTTTACCTATGAGGTAACCAATGCAAGCAGAAGTTAAGTGACTTGCCAGAGATGATATAAGGTCTTTTTTTGTGGGTCAATTAGTGTTAAGTGACTTGCCCAGGGTCACACAGCTAGGAAGTGTCAAGTGTCTGAGGCTGGATTTGAACTCAGGTCCTCCTGAACCCAGGGTTGGCACTTTATCCACTGCACCACCTAGCTGCCCCAATATCAGGTCTTCTTGGCTTCAAGTGCAATACTGAGTCACTTAGCTATAGCACTGAAAGACGCATGCCATCACATTTAGAACAATTCACTATCATTCCCTATAGGCTGCTCAGATAGGTTGATTCAAACTTCTTCCCAACCCAGATAACTTTCCAACCTCTGTGTAAGAATACCATAATCTCCTCCAATCCAATCCAATCTAGTACAATCCATGCATTTATTATTTGCTTACTACATGTGATGCCTATTGCTAGGCCTAGAGATAAAAAATACAAAATGAAAGACTGCTATCAGGTAGCTTAGCTTCTACCAGCACACTCCCCAAAGGATTATGTCCCACTTCTGCAGAACTCCAATTATTTCCCACATTCTTATCATTGGTAATTAGGCAGGCATAGACAAATTAATTAAAACTCACAGAGGTAATAGTGGGATAGCTATACCAGAGGGAAACTAAGGCACAGAAACTGATTTACTAAAGGTCACACATAGAAAGCATAACAGGTTTATTACCAGAATGCAAATATTGAGAACTCCCTCTGTAGGTGTGTCTATTATGTCCTAAACTCCATTCTCTACCTTTTAGAAAGGATAATGATTAGAGAGTCAAAACATTGTTAGTTACATCAGAGAGAGCAGCTTCCATATAGTGGTAAAACCACAAGCCAGATATCAATGCATGGAAGTAAAAGGTATAATTAAAAATCAAGGTTTCTTAACTTATTTTGTAAAATGGGGCCCTTCTCTGAGAATACTCTTGTTATTATTGCTATTATTGTTATTTTCACTTAGGGATTAATGACAATAAAGATTTAAATTTTCCTCAGTTCATGGACATTCTGAAATCTAAGCATAGAACCACAGGTTAAAGAACTCTGATGTAGATGATTCTTCCTAGGAGTTCACGCTGAAAGGGAGGAATGATCATACTGTAATTTGAGTCTGTGATAGAATAAAAATCATTTTTTAAAGGATAGGAGCCATTTTGGCATCTTTCTAGGCATCTAAGAAGGAATCAGTTGTTGAAGGAGCAAAATTCATATGAGCAAAAGATGATGGAAGGGCAAAATTATCATATGATAGTATAAAGGACAGGATATCATGAAAGGCATGGTAGCCATATCTATGTTTGGGGGAAAGAAAAAAAAAGTAATATTATAACAGTATTATATATAATATGCACATTATATATAATAATGCATAATAGATTTGCCATCTGCAATTATCTTTTTTCCACTCCATGCTATGGAATTTTTAAATTTCATATGTTAAAAATAAAGTAAAATAGGGGCATCTAGGTGGTGCAATGGATAAAACACCAGCACTAGATTCAGGAGTACCTGAGTTCAAATCTGGCCTCAGACACTTGACACTTACTAGCTGTGTCACCCTGGGCAAGTCACTTAACCCCAATTGCCCTGCAACAAAAAATAAAATAAAAAAATAAATAAAGTAAAATGTAAAAAATAAAATAAAGGCAGTAGCCTAAAAGAATCTTTGGTATGCTTTTATTAAATGTATGAGTGCTTACCCTTGATTCATTGGAGTAAGTTATTACTTAATATGCATGGTATTTTCACAATAACATTAAAGATATAATTATTTGATCAGGGGAGTCCCTTCCTAGTGAATTTGTCATTCTGCTTCTTATGCGGTGTGAATTAGTATAGTTTGCTTGGAAAATATCCATTTGTATCTGACTAAAAGGAGCTATGTCACTTTTGTGTATTCCTGGGGAAAATGAGGACTCCTCAGAAGAGAATTCATCAGTATATGTCTGTGTGGGTAGAAATATAAAGGAACCAGCCTGATGACAAGTGTAAGATAATACTGATGAAACTTGGCTTCATATTAAGTAAAATTTGTTCTTATCTTAAAGAGTATCTTCAATATACCACTTATTCCTACTAATTACATATGATACCTATGGAAGAAGTAAGTGCCCTCACACCCATTCACAGAAACTCTATACAAAGGTAATTTTGATATTCTTGATAAAAGATTCACACAAATTTTAGATGGAAAAAGAGCCACTGATGTTTTGATTAGCAGTCAGCCTGTCAAATTCATCCATCACCAGTCTCCAATGGCTTAGCTCTGTCTACCATTTTCATTGCTAGTGGTTGATAATATTCAGAAGCTGATAAGGACAAAGTTGATTTAAAAACAAAACATCTCTTGCTAAGTTTTCTAGTCTTTAGGTTGGAAATGTTTTGTTTGTATTTGTAAAGTAAGTGAATTTGACAGAGAAGACAACAAGAAGGAAAAAAAAATTTGGAACATTGAAATGTCATTTTTACAGTCACATTTCTAATAATAGCTGCCCTTTAAATCCTAAATAAAACCATCTACTTAAATTTAGCTGCATTTTGGACTCAATGCAGCAATATTAGCAATGCCATAGCATGACAGGAACAAGATTTAATTTTTAGTCAAACTTGACACTAGCTAAACACCAACATGCACTTTTTATGTTACCATAAACTCCTTGTAGAGTTGCCAATACCTGTTGGAAAAACTAGAAATATGTTCCAGTTAAAAAGGATTGTGATGACATCCTTTATATGGTAGTTTGGCTCTTTATGCCCTGTTTATTATTTTTGAGAAGGCAGTCCAATCAAGAACGGCATTGTGCCTCATCTCTTACCTTTCCTTTTACCTACTCCCACAATGGTCAAAAGAGGGAGAATGTTAAATGCTGGTGACTTTGAGAATTTAAGAAGTTAAGAACAAGTAGGTATGTGACTGCATTTGTTGGAGTCTGCTTGTGGTATGCTTTTTATTGAGTTTGGGCCACCCCATTGTAGGAAAAACATTGCAAAACTGTAGGTAGGCAATCAGCATGGACCAGGGTCTGGATATCATCCCATATAAGTAATAATTGAAGAAATCACATGTTTATGTGCAAGAAGAGATGACCTAGTGGAAGACATGTCAACTAACTTAAAATTATTGAATACCTGCTATATTGAAGAGAGATTAGACATAGTCTGTTATTCCTAGAATTGATAATTGGGAGCAATGTTTAGAAATCACAGAAAGGCAGATTTCACTATCATGTATGATTTTTTTTTCTTATAGACTTCCCACATAAATTTGACTCTCGTGATATAGTGGTGTTCTTGTCATTGCCAGTCTTCAATCAAATGCTGAGTGACCAGTCATGTGATATGTTGGAGAGAGGATTCCTCTTCAGATATATCTTAGAGGAGATGCCATCTGAAGTCCCTTCCAACGCTGAGATTGTGCTACTATTAAGACAGTTTAAAAGCATCAAGATAGAACTTCAGATTTTGCTAAATGGTTAGTAGGGGAAGTGATACATGAGAGTTATAACATACATAGTGAACTGAAAGAAGAGTTGGAATTTGTGGTAGGAGTGTGGGAAAGAGTTAGTTCTCTCAAATCTTCAAGCTCTCCTTATCTACTGGTTCCTTCTCTATTGATTTCATACCTGCTCACATCTCTCCCATCCAAAAATGAAACAACAAAAAACACCTTCATGAAACTTAATCATTCCTTCCAAATTATTCTATACCTTTCCTTTTCTCAGGAAGAATCTTTGAAAAAGGAATATACACTTGTTGCTTCTGCTTCCTCTCTTACTCACTGCTCAGCCTTTAGCAATCTGGCTATCAACCTCATCACTAAATCAAAATTAATCTCTCCAAAGTTATCCATCAAGCATTACTCACCATTTGTCACATGTGATCCTCCCTCTCCCTTCTCTATGGCTTCCATTTAAACTGTATATATCTCAGATGTGTGTAGTTACTTGGATGTTTTCTGCCCCATTGTAATATGAACTCATTGTAACCAAGGGCTATGATATTAATTTTTTAAAATTTCTATCTTCACTGCTTGGCACATGGTCAACAATTAATTTTTTGTTGTTGTTGAATAATTGATTATATAATTCCATTAACCTTGTTCAGGATTAAAACACTTGAACAATTTCTATTAGTGGCTTACTATTGTTTTATCTTTTTTCTGGGGTGTACTGGGTGTTCAAGGAGGAGTAGCAACACTGGTGTGATGGCTTGCTGAACCACTTTCAGGGCTGCTCATCCACCTTTGGTGTTCATCTGGCACAGTGCCTATACCCCAGCAAACATTATAAGCAGATGGGCTAAACTAGGTTGAAGGTAACCAACAGGCCTCAAACCTGTTGGTGAGATAGGGCTTGTCTGCCCCCAAGCATGTGAGGGGAAAAGAATGATTTGTCTCAAGGTCCATCACCTGTCATCTTGACTTTTTTCAACTCCTGCTACTGGGCTTCAGTGACTCAGGAAGAGAGAATGAGAAAGAAAACTGTGCAACTCTGCCTCTCCCTTAAATCCAATTCATGCAGGAGTCAAGATATCACCAGGTGATGTTATCAGTCCTCTTCAAAAATGAAGGACAAACAACAAAAGCTACAGAAATTTCTTCTAGCCACTGCCCCAAAATGGTTACTGTTGTTTTATGAAAGTCCACTGAAACAGAGATGAAGCAGAATTTGGAGTAAGAGCACTCTGAATCTTCTTTATGACACCTACAACCTTTGAAAAACTAGGTAAATCTCTTTACCTTTCTGGCCCAGTTTCTTCATCTATAAAATGAGAAGCTGAAATTTAATGACCTCTGAGCTAATTTCCAGATCTATATGCATGTTCCTATGATTGTTTTCACTTTACACAATGCACTCTACTATACTTAAGTCATTTTTCTTTGGTCTTTCCCCTCTAGACCTTTGGAGGAATAACAAGTTTACCTTTAAAAAAATACTATCTCTAGCTCCTCTCTTTTCTTGTTTCTGGCTTTGTGAATACCATATCTAACCATCATTCTCCCATTCTTCTCTGAGACCACTTATAGACTGACTTCTCCACCCAGAAATATTCTCCTATCTTCTTACCATTTTTAAACCAATGACCTCCACCTCTTCACAGATCTACTACTTGAGGATCACTCACTCATGAGGTCCAACTGAAATTCACTCAAGTATGGTAGAAAAATATTGAACTTTTTTTTTTTGTTTTGTTTTTTTGTATCTACTGTACTGCTTGGTTTAAATTCCAGGACTCTGCATTCCTATTCCAGGATAAGTTGATCACTTGAAATTTCATCACCAGAATAACAACTCAGATCTTGACACTCTACACTTTCTCAACTCAACCTCAGTTGCCACTCCTCTTTGAGTGAGCGGCTAGACACTATACTCCTCCCAAAACCTTCCTTTATTTATTATTTTTTGTTTTTGTTTTGGTGAGGCAATTGGGGTTAAGTGATTTGCCTGGGGTCACAGAGCTAGTAAGTGTCAAGGGTCTGAGGCTGGATTTAAACGCAGGTCCTCCTGACTCCAGGGCTGGTTCTCTATCCACTGTGCCACCTAGCTGCCCCTCACAAACTCTGATCTTACTGTATCCATCCCCATGATCACTAGAAGATTGTGTCTCCAGAACTTAAGTACTATATTTCCTTAGGTTTCTAATAGTGTCCTGGAGGGATTGGGGTAAGGGTACCTTTCTAATATTATAACTCATGAGTCATGACTTGTATGTTTGACTGCTGATTATCCCTTGGTATCAATTGGTCAAACATATACAATTAGTTTTTAGAAAGACTTATTTGTTCCAATACTATATTCAGTACAAGACAACTTCCCCTGCTAATATGTAATCAACTCATCCAACAGTATACAAAGAATCCAAGAGAAAGTGGGCTAAAGCTCAAAGCATATGGCAAAGGGAGTAACTCACATATTCTTGTTGCTAGAAGTATTTTCTCTTTCATAAATTATTCATGCAATTAAACATGGTGTTTCTTTTCTTCTGGGCTCCTTGTAGATCCTGGAATCTGCCTTTCCACATCATATTCACTCTGTTCTTGCCACCCAATGAAAATACTCTGATAGGTCAATGATGTCCTGGGGAGATTATTAGGAAAACACTGAAAAAGTCTATATATCAAAAAGAAAAAAAAGAACAAGAAAAAGTCTATATATCCTAGAACACAGTGTTCACAAGATCTTCATATGGAAAAAAATATATAGAAGGCTGAGGCTAAGGTCAAGGCACTAATTTCTTCCACCCCCGGTAATTCCAATCTAAGGTGCCATGTGATTGAATCACAAATTCTAAATTAGCCAACTAGTTTCATGCAATTGTGTAGGGTATAAGGAAATCACTCAACCAATCCAAATAGACTTCCTATCACTTCTAGGAACATGTCCAGGCCTTGTTCACAAGGAGTACATGCCTCTAATTGATTGATTTACCAGATATACTTTTATCTAGTTATGGAGAATGACTATAACCCCCACATTTATACTTGCTGTGGTGTAATGAATAAAGATTTATCCTTGGAGTTAGAAACATTTAATTCTGAAAAAAATTCTTCTGGAATGCTCAAGCAACTACACAAAGCAACCATAAAGGCTAATAATAGGTATGAATCACTGGATTTTTTAAAAAATGTTACTGTTGAGAACTGATAAAGCCATTATGGAGAATAATTTGGAACTCTGCCCCAAAGGCTATGGGGTTGTACATACCATTTGACCCAGTAATAGTACTATTTTTCAGAATTATAAACTACCATGTGTTCTGAGAACATAACCTTTTATTTTTTTAGTGGAAATGTTCATGTTTTTATAGCTACCTTGGGGTGATAGTCCTGGGTTTTGATAATGTTTTATGGCATTTTGTTTTGATACCTTCTGGCTTCATTGGTGTCTATTTGGTTGTGTCAAAAGCAAAAGTTAAAACAATTAGTGTGAATATATTAATTTCCCTAAAAGTTTCTAAAGTGATCATAAACAAGAGAAAGGGACACTCATGTACTGAAATATTTACTGGAAATTGAGGGAATGTCCATCAATTGGGTAATGGCTGAACAAGTTGTGGTATATGAATGTAATGGAATACTATTGTACTGTAAGAAATGATAAGCAAGCAGATTTCAGAAAAACCTGTAAAGGCTTTAGTGGACTGATGCTGAGTGAAGTAAGCAGAAACAGGAGAACATTGTACACAGTAACAGCAACATTGTGTGATGATCAACTAAGATAGAATTAGCTCTTCTCAGCAATGCAATGATGCAAGACAATCCTAAAGGACTCAGGATGGAAAATGTAGTGCACGTCCAGATAAAAAGAACTGTGAAATCTGAATGCAGATTGAACCATACTATTTCTACATTTTTTTTCTTTTTTGAGGTTCTTCCCTTTTGTTCTGATTATTTTTTCACAACATGACTAATACCAAAATATGTTTGATGTGGTTATACATATACAAGCCTATATCAGATTGGGAAAACTGGTGAAGGAGGAGTTCTACCAAATTCCTTTTATGACACAAATATGGTGTTGATACCAAAACCAGGCAGAGCCAAAACAGTGAAAGGAAATTATAGACCAATTTCCCTAATGAATATTGATATAAAAATCTTAAATAAGGTATTAGCAAGGAGATTACAGCAAGTGATCACCAGGACAATACACTATGACCAGGTGGGATTTATACCAGGAATGCAGGGCTGGTTCAACATTAGGAAAACTATTAACATAATCAACCACTTCAATAAGAAAACTAACCAAAATCATATGATTATCTCAATACATGCAGAGAAAGCTTTTGACAAAATAAAGCACACATTCGTAATAAAAAAACTAGAGAGCATACTTAAAATAAAAAGCAATATCTACCTAAAACCATCAGCAAGCATTATATGTAAGGGAGATAAGTTAGACCCATTCTCAATAAGATCAGGTATGAAACAGGGATGTTCATTATCACCTCTATTATTTAATACTGTACTAGAAATATTAGCTTTAGCAATCAGAAAAGAAAAAGGAATTAAAGGAATTAGAATAGGCAAGGAGGAAAAAAACTATCACTCTTTGCAGATGATATGATGGGTATACTTACAGAATCCTAGAGAATTAAATATTACTTGAAACAATGAACAACTTTAGCAAATTATCAGGATAAAAATAAATCCACATAAATCATCAGCCTTTCTATACATGACCAACAAAGTCCATCAGTGAGAGATAGAAAGAGAAATTCCATTTAAAGTAAGAGTACGGGCAGCTAGGTGGCACAGTGGATAGAGCACTGGCCCTGGCTTCAGAAGGACCTGAGTTCAAATCCGGCCTCAGACACTTGATACTTACTAGCTGTTTGACCCTGGGCAAGTCACTTAACCCCAACTGCCTCACCAAAAAAAACCCAAAACAAAACAAAACAAAAAAGTAAGAGTAGACAATATGAAATACTTGGGAGTCAACTTCAAGACAAACCCAGGAACTCTATGAACACAATTACAAAACACTTTATACACTTATCAAATCAGATCAAAATACTTGGAAAAATATAAATTGCTCATGAATATGCTGAGCTAATACAATATAAATGACAATTATACATAAATTAATTTACCTATTCCGTCCCATACCGATTAGAATACCTAAAAATTATTTTATAGACCTAGAAAAATAATTATGAAATACATCTGGCAAAACAAAATGTCAAGAATATTAAGGGAAATAATGAAAAAAATGCACAAGAAGGTGTGCTAGCTGTACCTAATTGGAAGCTTTATTATAAAGTGGCAGTCATGAATACTATTTGTTACTGGCTAAGAAATAGAGTGGTAGATCAATGGAATATGTGAGGCACAGGAGATACTAGTAAATGACTTTAGTAATGTAGTGTTTGATAAACCCAAGGACTCCAGTTTCTGAGATAAGAACTCAATAATTTACAGAAAATGCTGGGAAACCTGGATGATAATATGGCAGAAATTAGGCATAGACCAACATCTTACACCTTATACTAAAATAAGGTCAAAATGGGTACATGCTTTAGACATAAAAGGTGATACAGTAGGTAAATTAAGAGAGGAAGGAATGGTTTATCTCTCAGATTTATGGAAAGGAGAACAGTTTATGTCTCAACAAGAGATAGAGGATATTGTGAAAGGCAAAATGGATGATTTTGATTACAGTGCATTAAAATTCTTTTGTACAAACAGAAGCAATGCATCCAAAATTAGAAGGGATGCATATATTTGGGAAACAATTTTTTATAGCCAGTATTTCTGACAAAGGCCTCATTTCCTATATATATCAAGAACTAAATCAAATTTGTAAGAATCCAAATCATTCCCTAATTGAGAAATGGTCAAAGGATATGAACAGGCAATTATCTGATGAAGAAATCAAAGCTATCTATTGTCATATGAAAAAGTGTTCTATATCACTATTGATTAGAGAAATGCAAATTAAAATATATCTGAGGTACCCCCTTACACCTATGATATTAGCTAATATGACAAAAAAGGAAAATAATCAACGTTGGAGAAGTTGTGGAAAAATTGGAACACTAATGTATTGTTGGTGGAGCTGTGCACTGATCCAACCATTCTGGAGAGCAATTTGAAACTATTCCTAAAGGGCTATAAAGTTTTGCATACACTTTGACCCAGGAATACCACTATTAAGTCTCTTTCCCAAAAAGTTCATAAAAAACAGAAAATGACCCATATGTACAAAAATATTTATAGCTGCTCTTTTTGTGGTAGCAAGGAATTGGAAATTGAGGGGATTCTCTTCAGTTGGGGAATGGCTGAACAAGTTGTGGTATATGAATGTAATGCAATTCTATTGTGCTGTAAGAAATGATGAGCAGGCAGATTTCAGAGAAACCTGGAAGGACATACGTGAACTGCTGCTCAGTGAGATGTTTAGAACAAAGAGAACATTGTACATGGTATCAACAACATTTTGTGTTGATCAACTGTAATAGACTTGACTCTTCTCAGCAATACAATAGTCCAAGATAGTTCTAAAGGACTCATGATGGAAAATGCTCTCCAAATGCAAAGAAAATAAAAGAACTATGGAATCTAGATGCAGATTGAACCATAGTATCTCTATTTTTTGTTTTTCTTTTTTTGAGGTTTTTCCTTTTTGCTCTGATTCTTCTATCACAGCATGACTAATTCTGAAATATGTTTAATGTGATTGCACATATATAACCTATATCGGATTGCTTGCCATCTTGGGGAGGGGCAAGGGAGGGGAGAGAGGGATAAAATAAATTGAAACTAGAAATCTTATAAAAAATGTTGCAAACTATCTCTACATGTAACTGGAAAATAATAAGATACTTTTCTGGGAAAAAGGAACTAATAGCAACAAATTCTTTATTCTAAATACAAACCCACAATAGCCTTGAGAATTCAACAAATAAGTAATTCTAGAACAGAAGCCTCGTTAGAAACATGACTATTGTCTGCAACTATCCAGACATAACATGGATCTATAAAAATTAAGAGCAATATTTTTGGTTTTTTGTTCTTGTTTGTTTGTTTGGTTTGGTTTGGTTTGGTTTTCTTTGCAGGGCAATGAAGGTTAAATGGCTAGCCCAGGGTCACACAGCTAGTAAGTGTCAAGTGTCTGTGGCTGGATTTGAACTCAGGTCCTCCTGAATCTAGGATTGATGTTTTATCCATTGTGCCACCTAGCTGCCCAAGAGCAATATTTTTGATGCATGACAGTGAACATATAAGTTGCAAACTACATAAAATGAAGACATTTCAAAATATAGAGACTTGACAGATGAAATTAAAACCATATTGGAATGGTTTGATGTTCATATCATCTCTATTCGATTGGCTATTGGAGTTGTCACAAAGATGCTTTCATTGAGACTAAAAAAATATGATATTACGTGTTTATTCAATTGAAAAACAAAACATTGTATCCATTTGAGCAAATAATCCTTTATGTGTGTGTCTCTGCTTCTTTGTCTGTGTGTGTCTGCATCTGTGCATGTGTCTGTCCATCTCTGAGGGGGGATTCCTGTGTGTGGGGGGATCTGTGTGTGGGTCCATCTGGGTCTAGATATGGGCATATACATATATATATATATATATATATATATATAATAGTTAATGCAGCATAGAAACTTGTCCTCAGAATATTTCTATCTAAATCCCATTTCAAAATAGATGGGAATAAGACCAAACAGTAATTATAATAATAACAAATATAGTGTTTTCCTTTTATTTGGGAGGTGGGGGAAATACCATGAAAAAACTTTATATATCTCCATACCTTTCAATAATCAGTTCAAATAACTAGTCCCTGATGATATAACAAGTGTCAAAGGTAGAATATGAATTTAAGTCACCTGCATCTAAAGCAAGATGCCTAACCATTATAGGACAATACTATAGATAACACATATTCCTTATTTAGAGCAGAAATGTAAATAGAGCCTTACCTTAGTTCATTAATTTTCCTATCAATTGCTAATACTGTACTGATCTCTACATAGACGTATGGCCTTCAGTCATAACTAATAGGAGTTTAAGCATATGCATATATTCACCTCTTCTTTGGCTAGATCATTTCCCCCATTTAACTTATTCTGAGAGGCAGTAAGTTATATTGAAGATAGCAATGGTCTTGGCAATCAAAAATGCCTGAATTTCATTCCCATGTCAGACACAATAACTCTATGAGCCCTTAAGACCCACTTCATCTCTGTATGCCTCAGTGTCTTTACTTGCAAAATAGCAAATATAATATCACTTACCTTCCAGTGTTGTTTTGAGGATAAAATAAAATAATATTTGCAAAGCATTTTGCAAATATTAAAGTGTTCAATGCTACCTATCATCATCACCATCACCATCATCATCTCGTTGCTGAACAACAAATAAGTGAAGTAATGGTACAGCATTTCCAAGGCAGTTCTCTGCATTTATCCTAAGTACTCATGAGCCCTAGCTTGCAAAAAGGATATGGATATTGTTCTCACTAACTAAAGTAAAGTAGTCACTGAAGAACTTAATGGACTAGCCTGCTTGTGGCCAGATCTTCAACTGGAAAGAAGGCAGGTCTACCAGAAATTGAAAAGGAGGCTATATTTCTAAGGGGATTAACAGAGGGTTTTCTGACAGCCAGTGTGGTGATGTAGGGGGCAGAGGAGGTTGTGAGAGCCAGGGCAAAGGCTAGTCATTATACATGTTAGTACTCAGTTCGACCTTACTAATTATATAGTCCAACCTTCTCATTTTATAGATGAGGAAACTAAGGCCTATAAAGGTGAATTGATATAAGGGTTTAAAATTGGAATGGAAAAAAATATTGTATTTTAAGTCCAAAGGTCTGGATTTCAATTGCAGTTCTACTTCATATTAAGTGTGGCAGGTCAGTTCATTTATTCCTATGTTTAAAAAATGCATTAAATACCTGCTGTGCTCCCCCTTCTCCATACTCCAAGTTTGTTTTCTCCTCTATAAAGTGAAGGCAGTTGAACTAGGTGATTTCTAAGTTCTATTCTAATTATAGTTCCTATGACCCAGATTTCTTTTTTAAGTTCTCATAGAGAATATAGCTGGTTAGTGGTAAGCAGTCATATACTAGCAAAGCTCGATAAATATTTTAGCTCCTCATGATGATAATGGTAAGCCTTATCCAAGTAGGAAACAAAAAGGAAAAGTATATTCCAGATTGAGAGGAATAGCATGAGCAGAATATGGAGGTAAAAACAACCTTTCAATTAATCCCCTGTGTTATCTAAGGATTATTCATGATCTAATTTTAAGGATGTAGTTCCTATTATCCCCCCTTTCCCTCTGTATCACTCCCTTCTATGAATTCATTCCCCAATTCCCACCATGCTGTTACAGTTCTAGCACCTTTCAGGCCAGAAAGGAATGTTGACAAAGAAGAAATTCATTTAATCTCATGGACCCTCTATTCTTCTGACAGAAGCACTAGGATAATACTATTCTCTGCCTCACAGGAACAATGTGAAGGTTAATGAGAAAATGATACTGATCCTTCTAGTGAGAATCATGGTGCTCACTTTGAAGAGGTGAGGTCACTTTCAGGTCAGTAGTTCATAGCTGCCTGATATGAGCACTGCTATGCTACAATCACATATTTTATGAGAGATTAGATAGAAAATACTTTGAAAAAAATGAAGAATGATATGCATATTTGGCCTATTATTATTTTGTGTGTTCTTTCTATAATTCAGGATCATTTAATGCAAAATTATAATATTTTGGAGATTATCTTCTCTTAATCCCTCATTTTAAAGATCAGGAAACAAAGTTTCAAAGAAGTTAAGTGAATTTACCAAATTAATGATAGAGCATGAACTTAGATATTCCTACTCCCCATTCCATTCAAAGCTGTCTCTACTATATCTTACTGCCTCATTGATTCAGTGACTAATGATATTGCATGCTGCCTGTGAAACTCTAGGAAAGTCTTCACCTATCAGTGCTACAGGAAACTCTCTAAAGCTATAAGTTGCAGAAAAGATGCCAATCTGCAATGGTCAATAGAGTTTTCTCATCTGAGAATTTCCTATGTCAATAAAATGAGAGACGAAGTCTCTTTCCTGATTCCTATATGATAAATGAGTATCATAAGAGCATAAGAGGAATAGTAGCATAGAGAATGGAATGACCAAGTAATATAGTGGTTGGGTAAAATTAATATAAAATAGGGTCTGTATAAGACCTTGAAGAAAGGGAAATATCCAAATAATAGAGCTGAAGGAGAGGAAATGTCAAACGGGCAGGCAAGGCAGACACAAAACTGTGGCAATTGTACCAGGTATAGTGTATTCACTTACCCATGACTATTAAACCTGAAAAAAATTAGAGATTGATGTCTAATTGTAGTTTCCAATTTAAAATTATTAATAGTACATTATTTTATATGCAATTATCTTTTTTTTTG
This sequence comes from Dromiciops gliroides, assembly GCF_019393635.1. Taxonomy (NCBI): domain Eukaryota; kingdom Metazoa; phylum Chordata; class Mammalia; order Microbiotheria; family Microbiotheriidae; genus Dromiciops; species Dromiciops gliroides. The sequence continues at coordinate 125,148,453 of NC_057862.1, forward strand.
GTTTTCTAGTATTGTTCCATCCTATGACCAAATAATAAGCCTAAATATGTCAAAGCTTAATTCAAACTTTAGAAAACTGCAAAATTTGAGACTGAGATCAAAGTTGTTCAACAATAAGACTTCCATTAGAGAAACTTTTATAGTTATAAGATCTAAAATCTTTTTTTCCTTTCACCTAAACTCTGCTTCATAATCCATCCACCAGAGAGAAAAAACAGGATAGGATCATGTAATTTGGTTTAACAGAGAAAACTAGAACTAATGGAATGAAAACTTCTCAAAAAGTTTGTTTAAGTACTCAGTAAAACTTTCCTAATGGTTTATTTTGAATTAATAATGGAATAGAATATGGGATGAGGGTAGGGGTAGGGATTCTTTTTGGTGCTTTAATTTCTAACCAACTTAAATAATAATAATACATAACACTCAAAAATTCCCCATAGGAAATGCTTCTATATAGGTCTTATGGGAATGAATTAGATGTGGCCTTGATAGGTTATTTGCCTATTAAATATTGGTGATTTGATTTAATCTTTTCTCTCTTTTTTTGGTGGGTCAATAAGGGTTAAATGACTTGCCCAGGGTCACAAGCTAGTAAGTGTCAAGCATCTGGGGCCGGATTTGAACTCAGGTCCTCCTGAATCCAGGGATAGTGCTTTATCCACTGCACCACCTAGCTGCCCTCTGATTTAATCTTTATAATATTTCCCTGGAAATTATAGAATTTCCATATAAATTCACATGCCAGAGTGTGAAAGGGAGGCTTTGTATCCATGCTACAAATTAGGGTGTCCAAACTGCCAATTCTATCATTAAAGTTCCTTCTCCTCCTTCCCCCTCAGAAAACAAAAACACAAACAAAACATGACAAAACAAAATTCCTTTTGGATCTGAATGTTCAGCATTAGCTATCTACCCCCAAAGAAATAACTGTAATAATTATCACATTTCCCTTAAGTATGTTTAGCCTCAGAACATAGCTTTCAACAGGATGTGACATACAGGGCCTCTTTCATTGCCCCATGATTCTGGGATCTTGGCTTTGTATGTTTAGGCTGGAAATGGTTTATAGATATAGATAGATAGATAGACAGACAGACAGACAGACAGACTCAGGAGGGGAAGAGAAATGAATTTTAGTAATTGTAGAAAAGTATATTGTTGGGATTTTGCCAGTTTCACAAAAATCAGAAAGATACTAGCTATCATGTAAGCCAGGCTTCTTGTTGTGATCACCAATCTGATTTTTCCTATCTAAACAGTCACAATATTGTAGATAATTTACTGTTTCTCTGAGCTGAACTATAAAGCACTGACTTTAGAGATTGGGAATGTTACCTTCATGTCTAAGGTATAATTCTAGTGATTCTTTCTGTGAAAGAAAAATGAGAACATGTGGAGAGAGCAGTGGAAATGTATATGGAAAGTCAGAAAGAGAGGTGGATTTTGGGTCCAAAAATCTAAATAAAAAAGAACTGTTTCTCTCAAAAGTGGGAGATTTTTTTTCCTTAAATGGTATTTGTGAAAGTATAAATAATGCCTAATCTTTAGGGGCATGAATGGTTGAATAGAATGTGTGCTTTCTAATAACTGGGACAGTTAAAGTAAAGGATAACTAAGGTCCCTTCTAGTTCTAGAACTCTGTGGTTCTATCATTATTCCAGGGTACCATTTTCCCTCTATGAAAGGCCCAATGTAAAAATGATAATTCAAGAACATCATTTTCTTGCTTCTATGAACTCTAGCTGTTCCAATACAAAGGCCTTTTATAATGTAGAAAACATTCTGAAATTAGATCCATAGGTAATGAATATTTGTATATGAAATAGCATGTGAGTATTTTATATGTTGAGTAAGAGGTTAAAATCAATGCAAAACAATATCTAAGTAGTCACACATTGAATTCATACATTCAAGTTCTTTCCCAGTAAACTTGATTTAATGCAATATTAATGATTATAATATTATTAGCTATAACAGTAACAACCTACTCGATTTTCAAAAACCTTTGGCAACAGGGAGAGAAATAATACTAGCAACATTGGCATGTATTTCAAGATCTCGGGGAAGGAGGTTTATAGAATTAAACTATTATTAAATACTAATGTAACTAAATTTGCATTTAAGTCCTTTAATATAAAAACAATAATTTCTTTGAAATTTTATGTATCATCAAGCATTCAAAGTCAGTGTTACATAGTAGATGAAGAGCCCAACTCAGAATCTGAAAGCCTTAGGTTCAACCTTGCCTCTGCACTATATTATTTGTATGATTCTAGAAAAAAATTACTTAACCTATCTGTTCCTCCTGTCAATTCTTAAAGTATACAATGCAAAAACTGCTGTTTTTTTAAGCAGGAGAATCCAAGGGACCTTGGGCCAGGATAGTTAACTTCAATGAATTCAGCTGCCTCAGGTTTACAGTGGTGGGTTTGGACTTAATGGTCTCTGAACCACCTTTTAGCTCTGAATCTATGAATCTATAAATTTCAAACTTGCATTGTTGAAGGGTGTATCTTCACAGAGGAATTCCAACCAATGAAACTAGAAAGAAAAAAAAATCTTCTGTTGAATGAATATCACTACAGGATTATATTACTAAACCCCTATACTGGTCTATTTCCTTCTATCTCCTGCCCAAATTAGAGTTAAAAATATTGTTATATAGTGCAACTACTTGCATGATTCCTGGTGCTTTCTTATTCCTGTCAATATTTTATAATCTGTGTCTGGTAGAAGTTATATGGTGATGGAAGGGAAAAATCTGATAAAGTTAACAGCTCCCTCTCTCTTGGTACAGGTGGGAAAATAAGTGGGAAGAAATATACCAAACATAGACATAAGAAAAGTGATGAAAAAGATTGCAAACAACCAAGTGTGATTAAAGAAATGGTACAATGGGGCAGCTAGGTGGCACAGTGGATAAAACACTGGCCCTAGATTCAGAAGGACCTGAATTCAAAACTGGCCTCGGACACTTCACATGTACTAGCTGTGTGATCCTGGGCAAGTCACATAATCCTCATTGCCCCACAAAAAAGGGGAAAAAAAAACAAAAGCAAAAACAAAGAAATAAAAGGGTACAGTGGTTAGAATCAAAATGATCTGGTTCTTGATTGGCTATATAATGGGACAAGTTACTTAAACTCTTATTTTCAATGTCAGAAAAAAAAATGAGGTTAAACTTAGTTTTATCCAAGATCCCTTTAACCTTTTATATTCTGTAAGTATGAGTACAGGGAATGTAAAAAGAACTGGAAATGAAATATTATTGAGAAAATGTCTTCATTGGAAGACCAAATGAAGTAAAAAGTTCTTATTAATTCTAGTATTCTTTTCTTTTTTACTCTTTTTTATTGAAGTATTTTTTCCAGTTACATGTAAAGATAGTTCTCAACTTTTGTTTATACAAGCTTTCCAATTTCAGATTTTTCTCCCTCCCCTCCCCTAGACAGCAGGTAATCTGATATAGGTATTTATATGTATTTATATTCATATATATATACACATATGTACATATATATAATATTAAACATATTTCTGCATTAGTCATGTTATAAGAGAAAAATCAGAGCAATGTGAGGAAAAACCTAAAAATAGGAAAACAACAGCACCAATAACAAAAGAAATAGTATGGTTCAATCAGCATTTATACTCCAAAGTTCTTTTTTTGCCCCTGGATTTGGAGATCCTCTTCCATCACGAGTCCCCTGGAACTCTTCTCTACCATTGCATTGGTGAGAAGAATATAGTCCATCACAGTAGATCAACACACAATGTTGATGATACTGTGTACAATGTTCTTCTGGTTCTGCTAATCTCACTCATCATCAGCCCATGCAAGACCCTCCAGGTTTCTCTGAACTCTTCCTGCTCATCGTTTCTTACATCACAATAGTATTCCATTACATTCATATAGCACATCTTGTCCAGTCATTTCCCAATTGATGGGCATCCCATCAACATCCAATTCCTTGCCACCACTTAAAGAGCAGCTATAAATATTTTTTACATGTGGGTCCTTTTCCCTTTTCCATGATCTCTTTGGGGGAAAGACCCAAAAGTGGTATTGCTGGGCCAAAGGTTATGCACACCTTGATAGTACTTTGGGTATAATTCCAAATTGCTCTCCAGAATGGTTGGATCAGTCACAGCTCCACCAACAATGCATTAGCATTCCATTTTTCCACAGCTTCTCCCGCATTTATTGTTTTAATTTGCATCTCTCTAATCATTAATGTTTTAGAACATTTTTTCATATGGGAATAGATAGCTTTGATTTCTTCATCAGAAAACTGCTTGTTCATATCGTTTGACCATTTCTCAATTGGGGAATGACTTGGATTCTCATAAATTTGATTTAGTTCCCTAAATATTTTAGAAATGAGGCCTTTATCAGAAGTACTGGCCATAAAAATTGTTTCCCAACTTTGTGTCTCCCTTCTAATTTTGGATGCATTGCTTCTGTTTGTACAAAACCTTTTTAATTTAATGTAATCAAAATTATCCATTTTGCATTTTATAATATTCTCTATGTCTTGTTTCGTCATAAACTGTTCTCTTTATCCAAAGATCTGAAAGGTAGACTATTCTTTTCTCTCCTTATTTACTTATGGTATCACCTCTTATGTCTAAATCATGTATCCATTTTCACCTTATTTTAGTATAAGGTATCAGATGTTCGTCTATGCCTAATTTCTGCCATACTATCTTCCAGTTTTCCTAGCAGTTTTTTGTCAAATACTGAGTTCCTATCCCAGAAGCTGGAGTCTTTGGGTTTATCAAACACTACGTTACTGGTGTTATATACTGCTGTGTTTCCTGTGCCTAGACTATTCCATTGCTCCTCCACTCTATTTCTTAGCCAGTACCAAATAGTTTTGATGACTGCCGCTTTATAGTAAAGCTCCAGGTTTGGTACAGCTAAACCACCTTCCTGTGCATTTTTTTCATTATTTCCCTTGATATTCTTGACTTTTTGTTTTTCCAGATGAATTTTGTTATTATTTTTTCTAGCTCTATAAAATAATTTTAGGTAGTCTAATTGGTATGGCACTGAATAAGTAAATTAATTTAGATAGTATTGTTATTTTTACTATTTTGGCTCTGCCTATCCATGAGCAATTGATATCTTTCCAATTATTTAGATCTGATTTGATGTGTGTGAAGAGTGTTTGGTAATTGTGTTCATAGAGTTCCTGGGTTTGTCTTGGCAAGTAGATACCCAAGTATTTTATATTAGCTACCATTACTTTAAATGGAATTTCTCTTTCTATCTCTTGCTGCTGGACTTTGTTGGTCATGTATAGAAACGCTGATGATTTATGTGGATCTATTTTATATCCTGCTACTTTGCTAAAGTTGTTAATTGTTTCAAGTAATTTTTGAGTTGTTTCTCCAGGATTCTTTAAGTATACCATCATATTATCTGCAAAAAGTGATAGGTTTGTTTCCTCCATGCCTCTTCTAATTCCTTTAATCCTTTTTTCATCTCTGATTGCTAAAGCTAATATTTCTAGTACAATATTAAAAAATAGGGGTGACAATGGACATCCCTGTTTCATCCCTGATCTTATTGAAAAGGACTCTAATGTATCTCCATTGCATATAATGCTTGGTGATGGTTTTAGGTAGATACTGCTTATTATTTTTAGGAAAGCTCCACCTATTTCTAAGCTCTCTAGTGTTTTTACTAGGAATGGGTGTTTTATTTTTTCAAAGGCTTTCTCTGCATCTATTGAGATAATCATATGACTTTGGTTAGTTTTCTTATTGATGTTAATAGTTTTCCTAATGTTGACCCAGCCCTGCATTCCTGGTATAAATCCTACTTGGTCATAGTGTATTATCCTGGTCATCACATGCTGTAATCTCCTTGCTAATATCTTATTTAAGATTTTAGCATCAATATTCATTAGGGAAATTGGACTATAATTTTCTTTCTCTGTTTTTGCTTTGCCTGGTTTTGGTATCACCACCATATTTGTGTCATGAATTTGGTAGAACTCCTTCTTCACCTATTTTTCCAAATAATTTGTATAATATTGGAATTAATTGTTCTTTAAATGTTTGGTAAAATTCTCCTGTAAACCCATCTGGCCCTGGGGATTTTTTCTTAGGGAGTTCATTAATGGCTTGTTCAATTTCTTTTTCTAATATGGGCTTAATTAAGGATTTTATTTTCTCTTCAGTTAACCTGGGCAGTTTGCATTTTTGTAAATATTAATCCATTTCATATAGGTTGTCAAATTTATTGGTATACAGTTGGGCAAAATAATTCCTAATTATTGATTTAATTTCCACTTCATTGGTGGTAATATCACCCTTTTCATTTTTTATACTGGTAATTTGGTTTTCTTCTTTCTTTTTTAAATCAAATTAACCAATATTTTATCCATTTTATTGGTTTTTTCATAAAACCAGCTCTTAGTTTTATTGATTACTTCTATAGTTTTCTTGCTATCAATCTTATTAATTTCTCCTTTAATTTTCATGATTTCTAATTTAGTATTTAATTGGGGATTTCTAATTTGTTCTTTTTCAAGCTTTTTAAGTTGCATGCCCAATTTATTAATCTCCTCTTTCTCTTTCTTATTCACGTAAGCATGTAGGCTATAAATTTTCCCCTGAGCACTGCTTTGGCTGTATCCCATAGATTTTGGTATGTTGTCTCATTATTGTCATTCGCTTGGATATAGTTATTGATTGTTTCTGTGATTTGTTGTTTGACCCATTCATTCTTTAGAATGAAATTATTTAGTTTCCAATTGATTTTCAGTCTACTTTTCCATGGCACTTTCTTACTTGCAATTTTTATTGCATCATGATCTGAGAAGGATACATTTAATATTTCTGCCTTTCTACATTTGACTATGATTATGTTTTTGTGCCCTAATACATGGTCAGTTTTTGAAAATGTGTCATGTACTGCTGAGAAAAAGGTATATTCCTTTCCATCCCCATTAAGTTTTCTCCAGACATCTATCATGTCTAACTTTTCTAGTAATCTATTCACCTCTTTCACTTATTTCTTATTTATTTCTTGGCTAGATTTTTCTAATTCTGAGAGGGGGAGATTCAGATCCCCCATTAGTATAGTATTACTGTCTAATACCTCTTGTAACTTATTTAACTTCTCCTCTAAGAATTTGGATGCTATACCACTTGGCTCATACATATTTAATAGTGATATTACTTCATTATCTATAGTACCTTTTAGCAAGATATAGTTTCCTTCCTTATCTCTTTTAAAGGGATCTATTTTTGCCTGTGCTTTGTCTGAGATAAGGATTGCTACGCCTGCTTTTTTTTTTTTTTAACTTTAGCTGAAGCATAATATATTCTGCTCCAGCCATTCACCTTTACTGTGTCTGCATCTCTCTGCTTGAAATGTGTTTCTTGTAAACAGCATATTGTAGGATTCCGGTTTTTAATCCACTCTGCAATTTGGTTCCGTCTTATAGCAGAGTTCATCCCATTCACATTCACAGTTATTATTACTGTCTATTCCCCTCCATTCCATTTACTCCCTTTGCATTTTTCCCCCTTCTTTTACACTATTCCTCCTCACTGATATTTTGCTTCTTACCCCTGCCTCCCCCCCCTGCCCTCCCTTTTTATCACTCCCTCCCTTTTCTTTACCCTTTTCTCCCTTGTTTTTTTCCTCCCTTCCATCAGTCCCCCCTTTCCCTTCCCCTTTTACTTCCCTAAAAAATGAGCTAATTTTCTTTATCCCAATGAACATATATGTTATTCCCTCTTTGAATCAAATCTGATGAGGGTAGGGTTGAAACAATGTTCACCCCTCCTTTCTTTCCCTCTATCGTAATGGGTTTTTTTTTACCTTTTCATATGATGTAATTCACCCCATTCCATCTCCCCTTTCCTCTCCTCCCCATAGATTCCCTTTTTAACTCCTTAATTTTCTTTGTATCATCACATCAAAGACAATTTATATTTATATCCTCTGTATATAGTCCTTCTCTCTGCCCAAATACATTTACAATTCTTAAGAGTTATGAGTATTATCTTCCCGTGTAAGGATGTAAACAGTTTAACCTAATTGAGTAACTTTTTTGTTTCTCTTTACCTTTTTAAACTTCTCTTGAGTCTTGTATGTTAAGATCAACTTTTCTATTCAGTTCTTGTCTTTTCATCTGGAAATCTTGAAAGTCCTCTATTTCATTGAATTTCCATCTTTTCCCCTGAAAGAGAATGAACATTTTTGCTGGGTAATAGATTCTTGGCTGGTATCCCAGCTCTTTTGCCTTCCAGAATATCATATTCCAAGCCTTGCGGTCCTTTAATGGTGAAGCTGCCAGGTTCTGAGCAATCCTGACTGTGGCTCCATGATATTTAAATTGCTTCATTCTGGCTGCTTTTGTAGTATTTTCTCCTTCACCTGATAATTCTGGAATTTTGCTACAATATTCCTTGTAGTTTTCCTTTTGGGGTCTCTTTCAGGAGGTGATCAGTGGATTCTTTCAATGATGATTTTATCCTCTGATTCTATAATATCAGGGCAGTTCTCCTTAATAATTTCCTCGAATATAGTGTCGAGATTCTTTTTTCTGATCATGGCTTTCAGGCAGTCTAATGATTCTCAAATTGTCTTTCCTGGATCTGTTTTCCAGATCAGTTGTCTTTCCAATGAGGTATTTCACATTTTCTTCTATTTTTTCATTCTTTTGATTCTGCTTGACTGATTCTTGGTGTCTCATGGATTCCTTATCTTCCAACTGTCCAATTTTACTTTTTAAGGCATTGTTTTCTTCAATAAGATTATGTACCTTTTTTTCCATTTGGCCAGATGAATTTTTTAAGGAATTGTTTTCTTCAGTCAATCTTTCTGCTTCCTTTTCCAAGCTAGTTTTCTTGTTTTGCTTTCATTTCTCTCCCCATTTTTTCTTCTACCTCTCTCAATTGATTTTTAAAATCTTTTTTGAGCTCTCCCAGGAAGGCTTTTTGTTCTTGAGACCAATTCACCTTTCCTCTTGAGACTTCACATATAGGCAATTTGAGGGTATTGTCCTTATCTGAGTTTGTGTTTGCCTCTTCGCTGTTGATACATAAGCTCTCAATGGAGAGGGCTCTTTTTTGCTTCTTACTCATTATTGCAGCTTATTTATTTATTTTTTATGTTGAGGTCTGCTCTGGGGGCACCAGGGTCCCTGTTTTGAGCTTCTTGTGCTGGGTTATAGGTGCTGTGTCACCAGCTTTTTACACTGAGGCCTTTATGGTGTGTGGAGTTCCCCAGCCCTGCACTTCCTGTCTGAGGACAATGGGATCAGTGGACCTAGTCTTGCCTGTCCTGTTCATGGCCCTCCAGCTGGCAACTTGCCTTCTCAACTGGTACAGGTAGGTTTTTCCACTGTCCTTCTGGACAACCAGAGTTTTGAGCCAAGATCCAGGGGCCTCAGTTGCTCAGCTGTGGCCTGCAGCTTCCTGCTGACTTTCCCTGACCCCCTCATTGCTGGGCTGCTGCCCTGTGCTGCACCTCCCTTTTGCCCTAGTCAGACGGACCTTTCCTTAAGTCTTCTCAATTGTCTCTGGTTGGAAGACTGTGTCTCTCTGTCTCTCTGCAGGTTCTGTAGTTTCAGAATCTATCCAGAGGCTTGATTTAATGTTCTTTTTGAGGGAAAGGAAGGAGTGCTCAGGCAGTTTGCTGATTCCTCTCCACCATCTTGGCTCTGCCCTGAAGCTATCCTTATCTAGTATTCTTTCAAAAATAGGAAGAGGGAGGAAGAAATTAGCTTCTTCTCCTCTGAACGAGGTGTTCTGCAGGTTCCAAACCCTGTCATTGAAGGCAAATCTACTTCACTAGAGTTCAGACTCTTACAAATGAAATAAGACCTGTCAGCACTACATGATGGACAGCACCACAGCCAAGCTTTGAAATTTCTCCAGCCTTCACAAAAATTTGATATTCCACATTAAAACTAAATGAATGAATAAACAAATAAAGCAAAAACCAACTTCTTCACAGTACTGCTTCATTTCTAGAGATTTCAGTAATTGATATATCCCTATACATACCTTGTTCTCAATGTAGCCCAAAGAAAATCCATTTAAAAGCAAATTGAAGAATTGCGTTAAATAGTCTACAGTAAAATATAGCATGTAACACTGAAAATATAGTATTTAACATCCTGAATAATGGTAGCTTGAGGGGTTAAAATTGAAGGAGGGGAGGGATATAACTCAATATTATTAAGAATATCTGTAAAAGATAATATAGTATACATAGTAAACATACAAATTAGTGTGAATAGAATTCAAGTCTCCTGACTGAAAATCCAGAGACATTTATTTTCCTTGTAGACTCAGAGTTGTTTAGGGCACTGAGAGATTGGAGAACTTTTCAATTATCATGCAGAGAATTTGAGAGACAGTATTTGAATCCTTGTTCTTCTTCAGTCTTTCTTTTTGCAAGTCTTGAGTGCAGGGTTGTTTGCTTGTTTGTTTGTTTTTTTTCTTGAAAGTGGGAATGTTACTTGTCCACCATATAATTTCAGAACATAATTTGCTCAATTTTACCAAAAAACAAAGTGAATTTTATCAGACCTCTCCAAAGGTACTACTTTCCCCAAGATCTTCTATTGTCTTATTTTCATACCTTTATTTCATTCTCTTCTTGGTTCTAACCAACCATCATGAACCTATTTCATATTTATTGTCTTGAACCTAAATAAATAGCCCATGTATATTGTTAGTGTGACTTCATGGGAAAAAAAAGTGCTGGATTGTGAGTCATGAGACCTGGTTTCTAGTCCCAACTTTGCCATTAATTCTGTAACCTTGGTAAAAATCATTAAATTTATTTGGGTTTCATCAATTAAAAAAATAACAGGAGCATTTATAATGTTTCTGCCTACCTTATAGGGTAGCAATTAAAATAAAATGCAATTCTGCTGCATATTTGAAACTACTCTGAAAAGTATAAAATGCTTCTTAGATCTAAGGGATTATTATCCCACCCCTATTATGCTTTTTCAGGCCCCATGACTAACCAAAAAAACTGACTCACAGTTTTTTAATGGATGAACCTCTTCAAAGTTAATATCACAGCCAGCAGGGACTAACTTCAAAGAAATCGGTTGACTATAACCCTTGTCAACAACCCCTAGGCTTCCTTAGAATAGAATGGAGTCTTGAAGCACCCTATAAAGATAACACAGTGGTCCGTTTTTAACAGGATTAGTATTCCTGCCTATATGCCTGCCTTAGTAGAGCACTGAAAGATTTTTATTTTGCCATTGGGATATCATGTTCTTTCAACACCAAAGTGTTGTATGACACACATTAGCCTATTTGACAAAGTTCACAATTCACGAGTGATGATGGACAATGAAACTAGTCAAATATTTATAATTCTATTTTTAAGCATAAATGGGAGAAGGGACAAGTATTCTTCCTATGAAAACATAAAGTCTAGCCCTCTATAGATAAAGTTAAATTAAATTAAGGAATATTCTATGAGCATCTCCTAATTAAATCAACACATCTTTCAGAAAAGTATGTAACTTTGTGGATTACTATGAGAAGTGGGGTTCATGGTGGAGTGGGTGATAGAATTGTTAAGAATCCTTTATCAGATGGCTCTGAACTTTCAGAAATTTCCAGGTAACTTTCAATTTTCCATCAGCAGTTCAGCTTAGTTTCAAATTCACAGAAGTTCAAGCTTCCTCTAGGATAAACTGATCATCTAAAATCGCATCACCTTGCACATTTATTGAATTTTTGACACAACACTTTCTCAATTCCCTCAGTTGCCTCTCTCCTTTGGTTGAAGGGGTAGAGGGGAAACAATAAGCTCCTTTTAAAGCATTGCTTTAGAGAGGGCTGTGAACTTTCTAAACTTTCTATGTAACACTAATTTACATTAGTAGCTCACTTTTATTTTCACTCCATAGTACATCATTCTCCCTCACCTCCCCACGTTTCAGCTTCCTTTTGTGTGGTGTCTTTCCCCATTAGATTGTAAGCACCTTGAGGGAGAGACTACCTTTCATTTGTTTTCTTATTTGTATCCCAAATGCTTAGCACAGTGCCTGGCACATAGTAAGTGCTTAATAAATGTTTATTCGAATAAGTTGGGCCCATAGTCAGAGAAAGAAATCCCAGGACTTGGATATTGGAAGCAAAGGCAGGGAATCTAAAGCAAGCCTAGTGGTCTGAGAGCCACAGTTTAGAAAGACCACTGATAAACTAGAGGAGGCTACCTCAAGTAAGCAACCAGGATGGTAGAAGGCTTTAAATTCTTTACATATGTTAATCAGTTGATGGAACTCATGATGTTTAGCTTAGAGAGGAGACTACTCCGGATGGAGACTGCAGCTCTCTACAAGTGTATAGAAAGCTATCATGAGGAAAATAGATGAGACATTCTCTTTAACCCTTGAGGCCAAAGTCAAGGTAGAAAATGAAAAAAAAAATTAAACACTAAATCAATGGATGAAATAAAAATCAAATTTGTGTTTGATGCTTGGAAAAAGAAATCAACAAAATCCTTAAAAATTAGAGGACTATGAAGGGGAGGAGCGAAGATTGCTGAGAGAAGCCAGTAAGCTACCTGAGCTCTCCCCAATCTCCCTTAAAAACAACATTAAATCAAGCCTTTAAACAAATTCTGAAACTACAGAACCTACAAAAAGAAAGAGGATCACAATCTTACAAATAGAGATAATTTAAAATACTTCAGGAAAGGTCAGTTTCACTCAGGCAGGGAGGGAACAAAGTGCCCCTCAGCACAGCTGAGCCTGAAGGCAGTAGGGGCAAGCCAGCTGGAAGTAACTGAGGCCCCTTGATCATGGCTCAGTGGGCTAGTGGTTCAGTGGGCCAGTGGTAAGATGCACCAGCACCAGCTGAGAGGGCAGGCTAGCAGCTAGGGGGCCACCCACAGGATGGCTGTGACCAGGCCTGGCCATCCCAGTGCATGCTGGGAGAAAGCACAGAGAGTAAGCCCAGGGCAGTGAAAAATCTGCAAGCCATCATAGAGGCCTCAGAACAGAAAGCTAGAGACACAGCCCCTATCTCACAGCACAAGAAGCTTGAAACAGTGACCCTGGTGCCCGAGGACTGAACCTCAATTTGAAGAAGAAGAAGAAGAAGAAGAAGAAGAAGAACAAGAAGAAGAAGAAGAAGAAGAAGAAGAAGAAGAAGAACAAGAACAAGAACAAGAACAAGAACAAGAACAAGAACAAGAACAAGAACAAGAACAAGAAGAACAAGAACAAGAACAAGAACAAGAAGAACAAGAACAAGAACAAGAACAAGAACAAGAACAAGAACAAGAAGAACAAGAACAAGAAGAACAAGAACAAGAACAAGAAGAACAAGAAGCAGTAGAAGCAGCAGCAGCAATATGAGCAAGAAACAAAAATGTGATCTCACCATTGAAAGCTTCTGTGTCAACAGGGAAGAGACAAACACAAACTCAGACGAGGACAATAGTCTCAAATTGCCTACATGTGAAGCCTCAAGAGGGAAGATGAAATGGTCTTAGGACTGATAGGCCTTCTTGGAAGAACTCAAAAAGGATTTTAAAAGTCAATTGAGAGAGGTAGAAGAAAAAATGGGGAGAGAAATGAAAGCAATGCAAGAAAAATTATTTAAAAAAAAAGAATCAGCAGCTTGGAAAAGAAAGCACAAAGATTAACTGAAGAATACAATTATTTAAAAAAATTAATTTGGCCAAATGGAAAAGAAGGTACATAATCTCAATGAAGAAAATGATTTGTTAAAATTTCAACTGGGACAGTTGGAAGCTAAGGACTCCATGAGACACCAGAAATCAGTCAAAGAGAATCAAAAGAGTGAAAAAATAGAAGAAAATTTGAAATACATCATTGGAAAGACAACTGACATGGAAAACAGTTCCAGGAGAGACAATTTGAGAATTACTGCACTGCCTGAAAGCCATGATGAGAAAGAGTCTAGATACCACATTCCAGGTAATTATAAAGGAGAACTGCCCTGATACTATAGAATTAGAAGATGAAATTGTCCTTGAAAGAATCCACAGATCACCTCGTGAAAGAGACCCCAAAAGGAAAACTCCAAGGAATATTGTAGCCAAATTGCAAAATTATCAGGTGAAGGATAAAATACTGCAAAAACAGCCAGAAAGAAGCAATTTAAGTATCATGGAGCCACAGTCAGGATTGCACAGAACAAGGCAGTTTCAACATTAAAGGTTTGCAAGGCTTAGAATATGATATTCAGGAAAGCAAAGAAGCTGGGATTGCAGCTAAGAATCTATTACCCAGTAAAAATGATCACTCTCTTTCAGGAGAAAAGATGGAAATTCAATGAAATAGGGGACTTTCAAGGTTTCCAGATGAAAAGATCTGAACTGAATAGAAAAGTCAATATTAACATATGAGACTCAGGAGAAGCTTAAAAAAGTAAATGGGGGGGAAACCATTATTCAATAAGGTTAAAATGTTTACATTCCTACATGGGAAAATATTACGTATTACTCTTAAGAATATATATATATATTATATATATATGCATATATATATAATATATATATAATATATATATATTATATATATATTATATATATATATATATATATATATATATATATATATATATATATATATATATATATAATTATAAGCCATATCTACCTAAAACCATCAGCAAGGCTTATATGTAATGGAGATAAGTTAGAGCCTTCCCCAATATGATTAGGGGTAAAATAGGGATGTCCATTATAACTTCTGTTGTTTAATATTATACTAGAAATGTTCACTTTAGCAATCAGAGAAGAAACAGCAATTAAAGGAATTAGAATAGGCAAGGAGGAAATAAAACTATCAGTCTTTGCGGATGATATGATATTAATAGAATACTAGAGAATCAACTAAAAATTATTTGAAACAATTAACAACTTTAGCAAATTAGCAGGATATAAAATAAATCCACATAAATCATCAGCATTTCTGTACATGACCAACAAAGTCCAGCAACAAGGGATGGAAAGAAAAATTCCATATAAATTAATGTTAGACAACATAACATAAGTGGGAGTCTGCTTGCCAAGACAAACCCTGGAACTCCATGAACACAATTACAAAACACTTTTCTTGTAAAAACAAATGTTGAAAATTATTTCTAAATGTAACTGGAAAATAATAAAACATTTATATGGGAAAAATTAGAGGTCCACAATAGTGGATTATGTTGTCTTAGGACATACTGGTTTCCCCTTCTAATTGGATTTCTTCAAGCATAATTTGAATGACTACTGGTAGAATATATTATAGTGGAGATCCATAGAGGTCTCTTCTCATTCTAAAATACTTTAATCCAATGATTCTGTGAGATCTCACTTCTGATGTTAGCTGGGTGACCATAAATGGTTCAACTAAAACTCAGATTTATTTTCTTTATTTGAAAAAATAGAAATAATAATGCATCTTGCAATCTATGTCCATTATATGGTACAAATGGGATTAGGGATGCAAGAGATAATGACAATAACTAGTTTGTGCTTTCATTTCTCTAGTGAGTTTTTGCTTAGTAACTTCCTTTATGAATACAGGACAAAATTTTCTCTGCAACTTAGAGTTGGCTAGAACCCTGAGGGGATAAATGACTTGACTATGATCATACAGTCTGTATGTATCAGCAGCACGATTTGAACCCAGCTCATCCTGGATCTGAGGTCGGCTCTCTCTCTATCTACTTTGCTACACTACATGCAATGCATTTTCAAATTTGAAGAGTATATAGTTCTATCATTATTAAAATGTTTTGCCCAAGAACTGCCTTGGGTCTTGAGTTTCCTTATTACTAGAAATCTTTAAGGAGAATCTGAATGAATACTTGGAAATGTTGTAGAAAGAAGTGATGTTTCACAAAGGGAGTAGAATAGATAATTCCTAAATATTCTTCCAACTGTGGAAGTCTCCGACTCCATGATTTGTTGTCCTATCCCGACTAGATAATATCTCCCCTACTTTGTATGTAAGTATAATGTACTATGCATATATGCATGTGAATATGTGTGTATATATATGTTTATATATATATATACACACATAGATAAACTTACCTATGAACACAAATATACAAAGATGTATTTGTACATCATATATATTTATATGTATGCATATACATTAAATAGCTATATATGTATGTATGCATATACATGTTTATATGTACACATATATACATTAAAAGTATGTCTTCTAACCCAGTGAAATGTAATAACCTTAAGGAAAGAGACTTTCATTTTTGCCTTTTTGTCCCCATCTCTTGGCAGTGCTGGCACATAATGGGAGTTTAGATTTTTTTTAACTTTCTGATAACTTAACTCTTCTTCCAGTTGTGTACTTTTTTTAAGGCCAAGCTAATTTTAATACTAGCAAAATAAGAATTATGCTGGTAAATGCAACAAAATAGAATAAGGATCTTATAACTCCATCAAATAGAAATCTTTGCTCTTAGGTGGTACTGGAAACCCAAAAACTTACCTTGTTTTCAAATCTGCTTTCCTTCATATTAGAGGACCTTTACTCAGGGAAAAAAAAATCCATGAATCATTCTATCTCGCTATCCATACAATGGGTTATATTTAGCCTAAAGCAGTATAGCAGAAGAATACTGACAAACTCAGGACGAACCTGGATTCAAGGTACAATTCTAAACTGTAATGGTTGGATGGTTGTGGGCAAGTTATTAAAGCTCTATAATATTCAATTTCTTTGTTTACAAGCACAGAAACAGGGAGATATTTTGTAGGCAACTTTCTAAGACCATAATTTCCAAAAATGTTGTCAATCTTCCTTCAAAGGAATTGCCTTAAGAGGACCTCCTTATACTATGGAATCTTAGGGATGATTTTTAAAAAAGGAAGACAGGGGCAGCTAGGCGGCACAGTAGACAGAGCACTGGCCCTGGATTCAGGAGGACCTGAATTCAAATCCAGCCTCAGACACTTAACACTTACTAGCTGTGTGACCCTGGTAACTTAACCCCAGTTGCCTCACCACAAAAAAAGGAATACAGTAATACTTGGGTTACCTATTTTGCATGGTTCTTGTGGGGAAAATGGCCCTCTATAAAGGTAGGTCCATTTTATCCTTGATCCAGCCCTGCCTCTCTAGCTTTACAAGCAATTGCTACAAGAAGAGTGATTTTTGTTCTAGCATTATCTTTCAAAATGAGGTCTTTTTAAAGTATTATTTATCCCACTGTCAATATGCAAAGTGCCAGCAAATCAAACATGTGCAAGGTTTAGTTGGCATTTCAATATTGCAGCTGCAAAGGAAGAAAAAAAATGGAACAACCACACTATATAAATCTCCCCACTCGAAACCTCACTAGAATCAGGAAGTTACTGAGACTTTTTTCAATGATGGGTTCCTAAAGGTAGATAGTGACCTAGACACTAATATTGAAGAGGAAGATATAAGAAGGGATATGTTTTTCCTTTTTTTAAAACATTTTTAAAATGTGAGAAAACATCCCTCTGTAGCAAAGAAGCATTTATTTTGCAATAGGTCAAGTCAATCAGAAAGGAAGGTTGGTTTGACATGGAGTAGGAATGAGAAATAATAGATGGATAACTGGAGTGGAATATTAATGCTCTCAAGATACTAAATGATAAAAGCAAGAACTCCAGCTCATTTGTAGATTCTCTATTGAGGAGCTTTGGGAAGGTATGGGCAAAAAATGGCCAGGATAAGGTGGCTAAGAAGACTTGTAATCCACATCAATGGAGGGAATACATCCACGAATGAAATGACAAATATACCAAAGTGTCAAGTTAAGAAATATGTATGTTATAGTGATAATGCAAAGCCTCTGGTAGATAAAGTATTTTAAATACAGAGTTACAATTTTCAAACCTTGCTTATGATATGCTAATATGATGTCCAGGCTTTGGAAACAGAACATGGATGCCCCTTCCTGACAGATCACTCATGCCCTGAAGCAAAAGATTGGATTTTCCTGTTTCTTAGGCATAACAGCAACCATCCTGCTGAGTTTTTTAAAAATCCAAAATCTATCACTAGGAGTGGTAAATACTGTATTTCTCTATGTTAGTTTTTTCCCCCTTACAACTTCCTTCTTACCTTTCTGGGCTCATTATGTGTTAAATAATTTGTACACTTCCTACACTCCAGCCAAACTATCTTCCTTCATAGACTTCACACATAATATTCTATCTGCAAACTCTGAGTCTTTAACAGACTAACCCCCAGACCTACCCTTCAACACTGCCCCTAATGCTCTCTTATTGCCTTCAAATCTTGGCTCAAGTACTAGCTCCTTATCCAATTGGTACTGACTTCCCTTTCATTCCTTAGTTTTTAGCACCTCCCTACTGAAATGAGTATATATTTCCTTAGACATACTTTGTTTATGCTTATATGTATATCTGTTGTTTGTTTTTTCTCAATAGAATTAAAGCTATTCGAGGGCAAGAACTGTATGGGTTTTTTGTGTGTGTGCCCAGGGCCTGGCACATGATAGGTATGATAAATGTATGTTAATTGTTTTAATCTGCTTATTAATTACTAGTGTTTTTGGGTTTTTTTTTTGTTTTTTGTTTTTTGTTTTTGTTTTTTTTTAGTGAGGCAATTGGGATTAAGTGACTTGCCTAAGGTCACACAGCTAGTAAGTGTTAAGTGTCTGAGGCCGGATTTGAACTCAGGTCCTCCTGAATCCAGGGCCGGTGCTCTATCCACTGCGCCACCTAGCTGCCCCGATTACTAGTGTTTTGAAGCCCCAAGATTTCTTTAACTTGACATATTATTCAGTTCTAAAGGTGATTGGGATATACTTCTATCTTGCTTATAGGATCCTTGACAAGTTTAAACATCTCTTGTATGGTTCCCTTTCTCATCACTTCACAGGTACAATCCTAGTGTAAGATCTTAAAATCTCAGGCCTAGACTAGTGCAGTAGCCTTCTACGTGGTCTGCCAGCCTCAAGTCTCTCTCTGGCTCCAATGTTTTTTCCAGTCAATCAAAGCAATTTTCCTAAATCATAGGTCTGACTATGCTACCCCTTCCTCAATAAACTATTGTAAGTTGTCCCCTTGCTCTTCTCATAGGACACACACTCTTCTCCTTGCCTTTTCCCAATTTCCTCCATGACCAGAATGTGTTTCCTCCTTATCTTCATCTCCAATCTTCCATAGAGTTCAACTTGAATTCTACCTTCCATAGTTTTTCGTTTTGGTTTTTTTGTTTTGTTTGTTTTGGTTTTTTTGTTTTACAGGGCAATGGGGGTTAAGTGACTTGCCCAGGGTCACACAGCTAGTAAGTGTCAAATTCTGAAGCTGGATTTGAACTCAGGTACTCCTGAATCCAGGGCCGGTGCTTTATCCACTGCACCACCTAGCCGCCCCCTTCCTTGGTCTTTCACACACTCACACTCTATTTCTAGTACCTGGTCTCTGAAATTACTTCCCATCTAGTCTGTATACATCTTAGGTACACATTTCTCTATCATTTTCTATCATGAGTATGGTACCAGTACCATGTATGTCCCATAGAAAGTAGGGGGAAGAGAAGAGAATAAACATTTATGTAATGCCTATTATGTGATAGGCACCATGATAAGCACTTTACAAACATTATATCATGCAATCTTCACAACAGCACTGCAATCTAAGTGCTGTTATTATCTACCCTTTACATTTGAGGCAACTAAGGCAAATAGACATTAAGTAATTTCTCCAGAATCACCAAGCTTGTAAATATTCGAGTCCGGATTTGAACTCAAGTCTTCCTGACTCTAGGCCTAGGCTGTCTTCCACCAAACCACTTAGCTGTTTCAGGAATTTGGGACTTAATAAATGTTTGCTTACTGACTATTAACTGGTTTCTATGAATTAAGATGTGAATCTTTGGGGGGAATATATATAAAAATATATATGTGTGTATATATATATATATATATATATATATATATATATATACGCACGCACAGACACACACATATATAATGAGGGTCAAATTTAATATGGGAAGAGTTATTTGGGCAGCTTGCCATAGTATTAGGGTAAGAAAGGAAACAGCCTCTTTCAAAAACACAAAAAAGGTTTATTAACGGGAACAAGTTTAAAACACAAGTGAGGTTAATGGAGCTAGGTACAATGTATAAATCTCTGGAGTAAAAAGGTCCCAGGCACCCTGAACCTGCCTCCAGCCTAGCCAGCTCCAAAGAGCTAGCTTTGCCTGAAAAACACGAACTCACCAACACCCCAAATCTGAATCTCTGAGAATTAGCTGTGTAGTCTCTTCTCTTTTTGTCTGAAGGTCAAACACCAGCAGCTCCTCTGTGTACCTTCCTTCCCTGTTTCTCTCAGAAAATTCTCCTCAGAAAATCTTTCCTCTCCCTTTTCCTCTAACTGCCTCTAATTGTCTCTAACTGCCTCTGTCTCCGTCTCTCCCACAGGAAGGGGCAGGTCTTAGTCATGCTGAGTCTCCAATTGGCTCAGCACACCCATATGGGCTGTTCCCATTATAATCTGGCCAGACCCATGTGGACCTGGGGAAGCTATTAGAGAGGCTTAATTACTTAGTTTCAATAAATGTTCCTTGTGGTCAGAGTTCCTCTTGTTTGTTCAATTATATCCCAAAATACACACCCATCTTCTCTTAAGCTTTTCAAGTTTACATTTTTTTCCAATCTGGCCATAATGAAGCAAAGATAGGGTTATGAAAACCCCAAATCATTGCCAGTGTCTAACAACCCCTGGCACATATTAGACAGACAATAAATGCTGATTGATCCATTGATTCCCAATTCCTATGGTGTAAGGAACATTGCCACTTCAAACCTGTGATGTCCTCATTGAGAGAGCTTGCAATGTAGGATCTTTCAGATGATCCTGGAGGGGAAGCTGTTTGAGGAGTGCCTGGTAAGAGAGGGATTTTAAAAGTTCTCTGACTCTTAGAGGCTTAAAACGCAGTGGATGCTTTCAAATATTCTATTTTGAATCCATAGTGTAAACTGAACAAGAAAGTAAGGAGGACCAACACTAAAAGTCATGATGAGAGTTCACGAGATGACAGCTTTGGAGCTAGGAGGAACATTAGATATCATTTAGTCCAAGCCCCTCCTTTTACCAGAGAAAACCAAAGAAACAAACAAACAAAAAAAGAAACTAAAGGCACAAAAGAGTAAGTCCATGTCCATATAGGCAGTCATTATCAGAGCCAGGATTCACTTCTGCCTCTTCTTATTTCAGATTCACTTACTTTTTTCACTATGACATTTTGCCTTCCAAGCAAGTATATACATAAGACATCCCTTCATTGGGCCACAAAACCACTGCCTTTGAAAGGAGAGTTTTTTTGTGAAGAAAAAGTGTTTGGAAGCTTCAGTTCTTTTGACATATCTTAAGGGATCTAGAAAACCAAAGGGATGATTATCCAAATCATTCTGCTCCCCCTCCCACCTCTTTTCACCTATATTACTCAGCTAATTGAAGCCCAAATGCTCACAGTGTTGAGTAATTGGCTCCATTCTTTCCTTCCCAGGTGTATGTGTATAACCAACCTCAGATTTAGAGCCTGAGGCAAAGAGTTGGGCATGGCCGTTCCTTGGCATATCTCTTGGATTTTATCTGCTTGAAATGGAGCTTAAAGCTTCTTAATGTCATGTTTATTTTTAGAATGCAAGGCTCTAGGAGAGTGGGAAGAGTACTAAAATCATAATGAACTTCTATAACTTCTCTCTGCATTTTCTCATTCTACTCTCCTTTCTCCTTCAATTTATGATTGTCTTACATCAAGAAGATACTTCACACTAACCTGTGATGACATCATTAAAATGGGGATGAGGTGTAGGAGGAATAGACTGGGGGAGGGAGGAGGAGAGAGAGGGTCTGGGGAGAGGTAGTTCACATGAAGGAAACAAGAAAAAAGGCTTGTGGAGGGGAGGAGAAGAGGGGGAAGGAGTTTGGGAGTGAGTGAACCTTAATATCATCAGAATTGGCTCAAAGAAGGACTAACATACATACTCAAGTAGGTATAGTGATATATTTTTGCCCTGAGGGAGGGGAGGGAGATAAGGGGAAGGGGAAGGAGGGAAAGGTAGATTAGGGAGAAAGCAGTAAAAAGCAAAACACTTTCAAGGAAGATGAAGATGTTCTGCATTACTACACAAGTATGACATATTTAATTGCTTGATCTCATAGAGAGGGTTGAGGAGGGAGGGAGGTAGAAAAATTTAGAACACAGAATTAGCTCAGGGACCTTGATCTCATCGAAGTGGGCTCATGGAGGGAATAGCATCCATACCCAATTGGGAGGAGTAATCTATTTAATCCTGCAGGAAAGTAGAAGGGGAGGAGGATAGGGAAGGAAGGGTGAAAAAAGGGAGCGCAGAGCTGGGGAGAGGATAGTCAGAAGTAAAACACCTTTGAGGAGGAATAGGTAAAAAGAAGATAGAGTAAATGTCATGGGAAGCAA